>NW_024081143.1:136793-750630 GCF_003009895.1 Hyaena hyaena | reverse complement strand
ACAACAACAATGGTTCCTCAAGGATCAATATTAAATTATTTCTTAAATAGTAAAAAATAAATAAATAAATAAATTCAAGCCAGTTAACATACAATATAGTATTGGTTTCAGAAGTAGAACCAGCAATTCATCACTTACATATAACACTCAGTGCGCATCCCAACAAGTGCCCTCCTTAATGTCCATCACCCATTTAGCCCATCCTCCCCTCTTCCCCTCCAGCAACCATTAGCTTATTCTCTGTATTTAAGAGTCTCTTGTGGTTTGCTTCCCTCTCTGTTTTTATCTTATTTTTCCTTTCCTTCCCCTATGTTCGTCTTTTTTGTTTTTTAAATTCCACATAAAGTGAAATGATATGATACTTGTCTTTCTCTGATGATTTATTTTGCTTAACATAAATACACTCTAGTGTAATCCATGTTGTTGCAAATTGCAAGATTTCATTCTTTGCTCACTGAATAATATTCCATTGTGTGTGTGTGTGTGTGTGTGTGTGTAGACACACACACAATATCTTCTTTATTCATTCATCAGTCGATGGACATTTGGAAATCCTATCTAAACTTGGTGAGACCCTTATTTTAGGACATAGTCAATTATCATTTTAGTCGGTCTTTGTGGCTATTCCAAGCCCTTTCCTTTCCTCTACTACTTTCTTCCTCCATTCCCATCACCTTCAATTTTAGCAGGATTATGGTGATGCTTTTTAATTTTATTGTATTTTCTTACCTGTCTGTATGAGAATAGAATAATCTTCCTTTTCTCTAAATATAGGTCTTCTTAGCACAAGCCCTTCTCATTCCTGAGGTCTTAAAAGAAGAAATGTCTTTCGTACAGAATCAAGTCTTTCCATCTTCAATTAGCACTCTTTTACCCAGATGAAGAACCTTGAGGGCCTTGTGTTAGAATCTGTATTTTCACAAGGTATCCATGGAATTTGTATGCATTGCCTTGTACTTCTTTGATAGCATCTTCAGTCTTGATTAGGCCCTCCACTAAGCTTATAAAAATGCCAACATGATCTCTAAAATATCACTCTTCTATCTAGCTAGCTTATCCATTTAGCACATCTCTCTTCACTACCCCATTTGTGAATACAGGACTTTTGTTTCTCTACTTACTGATTCCATAGTAGCTCACATTCTCCTTCAGCCCTCTAATTTGTTCCTAGAAATCTTAACAGTTACCAGTAACTTTCTGCCAAGATCTATTAAACATACACATTTCAGTTATATCCTACCACTTGTTATAATTATCACTAGCTGAGCTTTTGGTAAGCCTCATGAACTACAACAATAAACTCTACATTACTGCTAAATATGCTATTTTGCATAAATATTTACCATGTTCTTCTTGTGCCTTTAAGACCTTCCAAATACCCTTATCATTCTCAGTCTGATTCAGTTTCTTAAAACACCTATTCCTGCTCAGAGAAATATTTTGGGTGCTGATTTAATTATCCATTATTGCATAACTATCCTCAAAAAAGCAGTTTAACATATTTATCACCTTAAACACTTTCTGAGTGTCTGTGATCTAACGGCAGTTTAGCTGGGTGGTTCTGACTCAGGGTCTCTCATGATATTGCAATTCTAGATGCCAACTATGCTACAGACATCTGACAGCTTGATTGGGTCAAGATTTCTCCACCCTTAGACTATTGATATTATGGGATGAATCCTTCATTGCATGGGGATTTGTTCTAACTTATAGGATTTTACAGTATCCATGGCCTCTACCTTCTAGATGCCAATACTAATTCCCTTCATAGTTGTTAACAACCAGAATATCCTCAGACACTGTCAAGTTCCTTAGGCAGCAAAATCACCCCCAATTGAAAACTACTAGGCTAGAGGTGCTTCTTCCAAGATGGTGCACTACCGGAGTGTTGGCTGAAGGTCTCGACTCCTTGTTGGCTATTGACAAGGAGGCCTTAGTTCCTTGCCATATGGGCCTCTACATAAGGCTGATATAGTGTTCTCCTGATATCACAGTTAGCTTTCCTCAGAGTGAATAATCCAAGAGAAGGGATGTAGATGAAGGAAGCTGTGATGTCACTTATGACCTAGTTTTGGAAGTGCTAGTCCTTCACAAATACTCTATTTGTTAGAAGTTAGCCACCAAATAAAATCTACAATCAAGGGAAGAGGAATTATGCCCCATTTCTTGAAGGGAGAAGTATCAAGAAATTGTTTGAAAATATTTTTAAAAGTACCAGAATCCTCCCCCCCATTTAAAAAATGTCCTTATAAATTACCGAATCACTATACTATACACCTGAAACTAATGTAACAATGTATGTCAACTACATTGGAATTAAATTTTAGAAACAAAAAAAGGCCCTTATATAAAATGTTCATGAAATTATCATGTGATAGTTGGTTCATCTCCCTCATCCCACATTTATCTCCCCATAATTATTCTCTATTTAATCAGGAGAACACTAAAGTCCTTTTCACACAGACAGCCCTTTGTTTCTAAAGCTTGTCTTCTTTTCCAAACTTCCACAGCCCACATTAATCTCTAAATTTTCTAAACTTCCGTCACCTCACTTCACCTCTTGTGTATGCTGCCTTCTTGTAGCCAATCTAAACAGGAAAATGAAATAAAAGCACAACAAATTGCTGGTCTTATTTATTTCCTTACTCTTTCTCCTCTTTACCTCTCTGTCATCCTATTACCTTCTGCCTTTCTCGATTAGCAGCCTAAATTTACCCTTACATCAATTATAGGTGTCTGTATACAAATTTGAGGAAAAGCTTTTCTGGTTAAATATGGCAAGTGTCTGAAAGAGGTGTTTCCCGTGTATGGGCTTGAAATATCTACGTGAGAGTCACTTGATGAAATGTGGAAATCCAACTTCTATCTGGACAGACTGTCATATCTCTGAAAGTGAGAACTCAGTGTCTGCTCTTAAAACAGCTAAATGATTACTGGATCCCCACCCCCACCCCTTTCTAAAACAATATCAAATAAATGATTACATGATTATGGAGAACTTCTTCTGGATTTTTAAGAGAAAAAAGTTACATCAAAATTCTTATGACTCTGAAAATGACTTGACCAATTAACCGCTGTTACATAAACTGATGTGAATATAAGGCCCAACAATCTGTGTTAACTTTCTAATCTTACTTAACAGTGTCTATGATACTCAAAGTCAGAATCACCGGTGATTTGCCCAACTATGAATCACGTTCTTACCAAAATTTGGGCATCAGTCTTGTGATTTTTATTCTTATTTTCTGGTGACATAGATAAATCCCAAATGTTGATATAGGAGAGGTCAATCAAACAACCTTACCATTTGAGATAGCACATTACCAGATAGCACATTACCAGAACATTTTTAAAGGAATTAACAGCTTTTGGGGAGGAGTTGGCAGCTGCAATTATAGCCCAGGGCCAGTATTCTGGCTAATGAATAGCAGTCTAGGCAAACTCCTAAGTCTCATAAGTTGTTAGAACTATTATCAAGTACTAAGAATGGGAAATATACTGTACAGCCTGAAGAAATATGTGCGTACGCACGCGCGTACACACACACACACACACACATACACACACACACACACACACAATGAAGTTGGAGAAGTTTGAGATTCAAGGAACTAGGTCATGCTAGTTTTTTTATGTTTTTGTTGAATTCCAAGTAATCTTGGAGTACCACCTGGCCCCAGCTTATCTGTCTTGACTGAATGAACAGGGTACATTTCTTGGGAATTTTTGGACTTAGCTCAGTCTCTGAAAAGGTTACAGAGGTACAATATGCTACAAAGATATTCTTTCTCTGCAAATGTCCACCAATACTATATGTAAAGAAGTCATCTGTGAGTTATCTTCAAAAAATGTCTCCCCTAAGAACTACAGACATTCTTGGCAATTAACCAGTCCATCTAACCCCCTTCTAAGACTTGACCAAACTTTACTATGGCTCCTAGCAACTTATGGCCATGTTCCTTGGATGATCTTTACCCTCTTAAAATACTCATCTAACAAACCTCAATGCTGCCAGGAAGACTTCCTGTCTGTTCCAGCCAAAACCTAGTGATGGACTGATAGGTCCCTGAAGTCCTTCTTAAAGCATATAGTTGAGAAAGTTTACAACTATAAATCCTTTCTGTACCCTCTGAGACATAAATCTTTTACTACCTCAAACTGTCTTTCAAGGACCTGAGAGTCATCTCTTTGGAATGCAAACCTTCAAGGAAATAGCTCTCCCTCCTCGTGTCTATGTGAGGGTAAGTACCCAACTTTGATGGGCACCTTGCACCAACTTGCATCACTACCTCCTATCTCACTAAAAATAGACATTTGTTTTCCTCTAGTTAAGGGTCAATTCCATACTGAGATGTCCTAGGCACATGGACCAAATGCTTATTGTCTTTTCAGTGGCTTTCCTTCAACATGCCCCAGCATTTAACAAATCTCCAGAGTTTTATTCTGGCAAAGTTGAACCTCAGTTTACACTGGGCACTCTTCCATAGTGTACTAGTTTCTACTAAACAAAATCTCTTTTAATTGCCTTTAACCAGTGCCCAGCTTTGATTATCTCTGGCAATATGATCCACTAAAATAGGAAGTGAAATCACATTTGTCTTATGCTTGAAAAATTGGGGGATATGCTATGGTGTACTTCTGGAAAGGACATAAAAATGTTCTAAACAAAACATGTGAGGTGTAGTGATATCAAGCTTTATCTGAGTTCTGTATTCTCAGAAGCTGGGATATACTGAAAGCTGAGAATTCCCTCTGCTCCCATTCTTTTTTGTTCCTAGAAATGAGAAGTGGGTAAACACACATGATGGCCCTGCTCTTGCATATTCTAAGATAAGACCTATCTCTATCTCTGTTCATTACTCCCATAGACTTATTGAGGACTCCTTGTATACTGGCCTCTATAAAATCTTGACCCTGTTCATTTTCTTTGAGCTGTTCCTCAAAGGGAGTAGTAAGGTCAGTAATAGGACCTAGAGGTAGCTAGGATGGTAAATGGAAAGGAGCACACATCCTAATCCTTAGTAATATTTACTGGTTGACTTCCTCTCATTCTTTGTTATGGACCATTGCTATTTTCTCAATTTTATGTAAAAGCATCATAGGAACAAGTTTTAATATTCTCTCTGCCTTGTTCCAAACAAACTGCTGAACTCAAACCCTAATTTTACAGAAATACTAGAGCTTCTACTGAAATATGTTTAAACTACATTATGTTGAAAGATGACAGCTTTTATCTCCAGGTGCTATAGCTGGAGGAGATGGGGAGCTGCTCCATGAGACAGGAAAATTATTATAAAAGAAAGGGGTTTGAAGAACTGCAAGTGACTTTGAGGCAAGGCTCAACAAGAAAGTCTTGTTTGCTTTTTCTTTTTTTTTTTTCCCACCTACAGTCTTGAAGGGCTGCAAATGTACTCTCACAACCTTAAGAGACAACTCAAGGAGAAGAGCATCAAAGTCATTAGAATTCGAGAGGGGTCTATATTCACATATTCTGAAAATCTTGCTTTGTCCTGAATTTGTGTACTGACAATCACAAATAGAAGTAACATAAGCAATAGAAATAATATTTGTTCAGCTGATGATGGTTGTGGCAGAAAGTCTGCACAATGAAAAATAAATTCTGAGCAATTACAGATGTGTAACATTCAAAAGAAGTCTAGCACTGACAGAAGGCAGGACTGTAGAAATACGTACGGATTGAAAGGACCGCACAGGTTGGGGTCTTCTAAGGCAAACAGTGATACTGATTGGACCAGGGCAGTGACCTTCACCTGACACCCCAGAAACAAAATATTCATTGATGTTCTTCATCTAGTATTTCAATCTGGTGCTCAGATAAAATAACCCCACACCTAGTAGAAGGTGCTGGAAGAGGAACTTTTCTTTCATGGTGACAGATCTTGGGTGGATTAATATCTTCAATTAGAAGTGAGAAGCATTTCAGTTATTGTTTAAACATTGGCAAAACTGCATAGGTATTGCTCAGAGTACCTGGTATCGGACACTCCTAATTTAATAGATTTGTTGTGGCACTTCTGACTCATTAAAATACTGGGAAGAAAAAGGAGAAATACGAAACACACAGTAGAACAATGGAAGCCAGGTAACTTCTGTTATAACATCTATAGGCTCTCCCAAAACTTTAAAGTAATATCTTGGTTTGAGAGAAAAACATTTCATCTAATGGAGTCAAACTGGGTGGAAAAAAGGTGAAGTGGGAATAACCTATTTAAACTTGGATGGTTGGACCCTTGCCTTCATTGGTGTTTTGGCCCAGAATGGGAAAAAAAAAAAAAAAAAAAAAAAAAGCGGAGTTTCACTGGAAAACTATGCATTTTTTTTAGCACATTCTCCTGTTATATCTGATTCTGGTTCAATGGGTTATTTTACAACCCTGTAAACTGCAGATTACTAATAGCAATGCAAAATAATTCTTGTCTGTAGACATGCACATGCCGTCCTGTCTGGTAGAGGTTCAATTGATTTCTCTTCCCATTAAAGAAACCAGTTTTGCTTCTATTTGCACATTCATTTCAATATTCCTATAGGGACCTGGATGGCTTGGTCAATTAAGTGTCCAGAGCTGTTTCAGCTCAGGTCACAGTCCATGGGTTAGAGCCTGCACTGGGGTCTGTGCTGGCAGCCTGGAGGCTGCTTGGGATTCGCTCTCTCTCCTTCTCTCTCTGCCCCTTCCCTGCTCACACACTCTCTCTCAAAATAAATAAACATTTAAAAGAAATAAAATAAATGCATCTTGAAAAAAATTTTCCCTGAACCTGTAAGACCTAACTATTTCCCCATCAATAACTAAAATATTTAACTTGTTGAGAGTTGTGCTTTTACTTTCTTCTAAAAACTTTACCTAACAGCTCAAAACCCAACTTAAACAAAAATTTATAAAAAAGAAAAGAAAGGGCATAAACCCTTAAGATTAAAAGAAAATAATCAGATATATGAACGGTGATATGAAGTTTGTGGCTATAATTGATTTAGGAAGGTAACACCTTAGAAACCTAATAGCTATGCAGATAGAAAGGGAAGCCAACAAGAAACAAGTCTTTCCTATATGTGAACTCTAGGGAGGTCCTATACATGGAACTCAGGAATTGAAGGGTTCAGATACCCTTTATAGATGAGGTAAAGCTGAAAACATGGTGACATGAAGCTTGTAAAAGGAGAATTAGATACCCATACGCCCAGCCTCAAGGAAATCTCTTCTGTTAGCTTCTACAAAGCTGGCAGCCAAGCACATAAGGCAAAAGACTAGAAGAGTTACTGTAGAAACTGATCAACCAAAGAGAAAAGACCTTTCACTGCTCGTGAAACCCTATTCATGCTACATTAAGAGTTTCCAATCATCTTTTTAAGAGTTTTTATATATAAATGGTTAGACCAAACATTTGAGAAATTCTACAGGTGAGGGTAGGGGAGGGAGAGAACAAAAGGAACTCAAAGTGGAACAGAGGAGCTAAATTAGGGAGCTAGCTGACAAATTCACAGAACCCAAGATTAGCCCAGAGACATATTGGAGAATAGGCCCTTACACATATCCTTAAACGTAGTAACAGAGTCATTTCATCATAATGGAAAAAGGATGAACAATTTAATAATCATTGTTTGGAAAACTGATAGCTTTTGGCAAAAAAAAAAAAAAGTAAATTAAAACACAAAATTTGTAAATGGATTGAAGTCTTTTCCAAGGTGACACAGTTTATAGGTCTTAGACTTGAGATCCAGTTAAAGAGCTTAATAAATTATTATTATATTATTATTAATAGGTTATTATTATAACAGATTATGATTCATACCATAGGATATTTGGCAATCATATCTTCAATGATTATTTTGTTATTAGGAAGAATAGTCAGAATGTATACATATTTAAAAATGTTTCATTATATAAATTTCAAAAATGTTTAAAAGTAAACCAAAGTGTATAAAAAAACCCTATACTCATTTAAATAAGGATCAACTTGGGGTGCCTGGGTAACTCAGTCAGTTAGGCATCTGACTTCGGCTCAGGTCATGATCTCACAGTTCATGGGTTCAAGCCCCGTGTCGGGCTCTGTGCTGACAGCTCAGAGCCTGGATCCTGCTTCGGATTCTGTGTCTCCCTCTCTCTGCCCTCCCCTGCTCGCTCTCTGTCTCTCTCTGTTTCAAAAATAAATAAACATTAAAAATATATATTAAAATATATAAACATTAAAAATATATTAAAAAAATAATAATGATTAACCTGTGGCCAGTCTGGTCTCATCTTCTAACCTCCAACTAACTGGTTTAAATCAACCTTGTATCATTTCATCCATACACATCATATATATATATATATATATATATATATATATATACACATACATACACACAGACATGTACATGTACACTTAGGTATAATATATATGTATATATACCATCGTCTCACCTAAGATTAACAATACTCTCTTAAAGAATCAAATATTCAGTGTTCACTTTTTAATTGTTTCACAAATGTTAAACACAATTTATACAGGTATTTTGCTTTGAATTAGTCTTTAAAGCCTACACATTGCAATTGGTTAATATTTCTTTTAAGTGCCTTATTTACCCCATAGATTTCATTCTCCCTCTCTTTTTTTCTTTCCCTTCAATATAATTATTGAAGAAACCAGGTCTTTGGGATTTTTTCCCTGTAGATTTCCCCACAGTCTTATTAGTTTCATCCAGAGTGTCACCTAACACATCCCTCCATTTTCTGTATTTTCTATAGGTAGTGGTTGGATGTAGAGGTTTGATCAGATTAAAAGTTCATATTTTGTGAATCAGGGCTAACTCATAGGTGGTGTACATTCTTTCACCATGAGGCATGTGATGTTTGGTTACCTCTTATCTATGTTAGCAGCTGTTAATAATCAATGTCTCAGTTGATTGATTCATTTGGAGCCACAAAACAGTAATACTCTAATTCTATCAGTTCTTTGGCACTTGCCAGCTAGAGTACTTAAAAACAAACAAACAAACAAAAGCCTTCCTTAATCTACTCTTTGGTGACCCCTTGGTAGAGAAGATAAACAAATAAGCAAATACCAAAAAAAGCACAAAAAAACTGAAACCAAAACAAAACAAAAAAAAACCCCCAAAACAAGATAAATCTTTGTTATTTTTCTCTCTGTTCACCGATTTTTTTTAATAAGGAGTTGATTCATAAGCATCCTGCAGTGGTAAACAATACATTTTGTTTTGTTTTGTATTGTTGTATACATTTATGAGTTTTTAACATGTTTCATCTATTTTAATGGATCATGGTTATTAACCTTATTAATGCTTGAATTGTCTGACATTTGGCCAGTTGGCTTTTGTTTCTGTTGAAGCTTTGGCTTCAAACTGGCTCAGGAATACTGTGATGGGCCTTTGTAGGTTCCTAGTTTCTTTACTATCTGTGTGATTAAAATGTTATAGGCTTGGGGTGTTGGGGTGGCTCAGCCGATTGAGCGACCAACTCTTAATCTCAGCTCAGGTCATGATCTCATAATTTGTGGGATGGAGCCTCATGTTGGTCTCTGCGCTGACAGCACAGGGCCTGCTTAGGATTCTCTCTCTCTCTCTCTCTCTCTCCTCTCTCTCTCTTTCTCTTTCCCCTCCCCCCCCACCACCACTCTGTCTTTCTGCTTCTACTCTGTCAAGATAAATATACTTAAAGAAAATATTGTAGGCTCATCTCATATGCCTGGTGTAATCTTATACACTAGACTTAGAATCAACTATTTGTCCAATGAATCCTGTTTTATTTTGTTATCGGTTTGTTTTTAAAGAAAAAAAAAGATTGTAAATCATGTAGAATAATGTTCTCCACTTAATATTTTCCAGTGAATATGACACATATAAGGTATTATATAACATGAGACTTCAACTTTGTGAAACACACACACACACACAAAGAGAAAGAAGAGAGGGAGGGAGAAAGAGAGAGGGAGATTAAAAAATATAAGCCTGAGAGGACAAATGAAAAATTCCAAAATGTTAACATAGATTTCCTCTGTTGTAGATTAATGATTAGCAATGAATTTAATTTTTATGTTTATATGGATCTATATTTTACAATAAGTGTATGATACTTCAAGAAAAAATACTACAAACTCAAAACTTAAAAACAGTTCAGATTTTGTAGTAAGGATTTTGTATTATGGCAAACAAAATTATTGTAACAATTCCTGTTAAATCATATAAGCTATCCTTGAAAAAATAATAAGCATGAATTGGTTAATACTTGCAAGGCACTTTAAAAGTAATAGGTCTGTGTGGCATTATTCCATTTAGTTTATGACATATTAATAATGCATTTTATTTATCTGGCATTTGAAGTAGAGTTTAATGAATTAATAAACATAACATCCAATCATGTTTAATGAAGACCTTTCAAATGACTCCTCTAAATGAGCCTGTTATAATTTTATAATAATTATATTTATCACTTTTTTATTGCATTTGTTCCTTGAACGTATTTTACAAGCATTTAGTTGGTTAATGCTTAATACATTCATCTTCAGGTAAAATGGGTAAAAAGTATCCTTCTATTTCTACTAATAATCCAGTCTAGACAAAGGAGGAGCTGAATAATCTGCCCTTACCCAGTTCCTGGAGAAAACTTGTTACCAGTTCAAAACAGATTTGAGTTCAGGATAGAACATTAATAGGGATCAGAGAGTGTTCCTCAGAAACACCATTATGGAGTCCAATATTTAACCCAATCTATACAAATAAGGCCAGTGGCCTACATGGTTATAGTTCTGATGTTTTAGTAATCACAAGTATTTTGTTTTAAGTGAAGTATAGTTGACATACATTGTTATATTATTTTCAGATATCACTTCTCCTGGATGAAACAACCAGGGCCTTTTAGCCATTGTCATGAATTTCCTACAACGAAGAAAAGTCTTAAAAATGGGGGAGGGATCGAAATGATAACATGAACAGAGCTTCTCTGGTTTTCAATGGGAGTATTAAAAAGTCCAGAACTTCTGGCAGCTTTGAATAATTACACCAAAACCTGAAAGAGACATATCCTCACAAATCCTTCTAGCTAAACACCCCATTGGTTTTCTACAATGGTTGCAAAAGGCCAAGTATGTTGGGGATGGCTGTACTTTCATCAGATTGCTCTTTAGATGGGTAAATGGTAACCTGTGCTGTTTAAAGACTTCATATATAGAGTTACAGAGTAGTTTATTCAGTTTGATCTGTTCATGTCAAAGCAACAGAATTCAAGGGAACATCCTGAAATAAAAGATTTCACTTTGACAGGCTTACCAAGATAAGCGTTGTATGATAGTGTCTTTGTGTGGTTTTGGTTTTGAAATCTGATTTCAGGAATCCCTTGGAGTGTGATTTTGGATATTCAGATCTGGCAAGAAGTCATTCACAGCAATGGATGAGATCCAGTCTTTGCCATAATTTGGGACTACCAGCTGGGGTATTAGTCACAATTCATTTCAGCCTCCAGGTCAAACTGGGCAAATGCAAAATTGTGTTAATAATAATTACCTAGAAGAGTGAGCCTTTTAAGAGCGGAATAAACAAAATGTTTCCAAGGACACAGTGCAATAAATTGTTGTATTTTTCATGAGAGTACTTAGATTCAAAACAGAACCAAACTTCTAGAATAAGTCCATCTAATTGTTTTATAATTATTTTATAATTCCAATTGTTTTGTAAGTCCATCTAATTGCTTATAATAATTCCAAGTCTCCAATCTAGATGTAATAGGTTGAATAATCAATTTCACCTTTGAACATGGTATGGAAAATGGGTGTGTTAACCTTTTTGGAGAAATTGCATCAACGGCATCTGAAGCAAGGGAATTTCTTCCAGGAAAATCATTTGTAATGTGATGCATGCACTTAATTCAGCATTGAATTCTCCTAGTCTTGTCTAGTTCAATTTATAATTTTATTTTTTAAAATTTTTTTAACGTTTTACTTATTTCTGTGAGAGAGAGAATGAGACAATGTGAGCAGGAGAGGATCGGAGAGAGAGGGAGACACAGAATCTGAAGAAGGTAATAGGCTATGAGATGTCAGCACAGAGCCCGAAGCGGGGCTCGAACCCACAAGCCATGAGATCTTGAGCTGAGCTGAAGTCGGACACAACCGACTGAGCCACCCAGGTGCCCCTCAATTTACAATTTTAAAGCAACTCTAAAATTACAGGACAGTTGCCAGTACACACAAAGAATATTTTCTCCTGACAATTTTGAGGCTGAGTTGCTGGCATGATTTTCTAACACTCTCAAGTACTTTACTGTGTTTTCCCTACAGAAAAGGACATTTTCATGTATGACCATAAAGCACAACTTAACAAAATTAATTAACTTTGCTACATTGCTATCATCTAATCCTTTGGCCTCAAGTTTTATCAATTGTTACAATAGTGTCTTTAGTAAAAAAAAAAAAAAAAAATCTGAATCAGAATGAAGCACTGCACTTTGGGGTCCTATCCCTCATTTTCAGCTGTCTGGATATTTCTTCAGTCTTTCCTTGACTTTCATGACTTGGGACTTTTGAGGATTACAGGCCAGTTATTTTGTGGAACATTTCTCAATTTGCATTCTCCTGATGTTCTCTTATGATTCGATTCAGGTTATGCATTATAGAGGAGTGTTTCATTCTTCTGACTGCATCCTATTGAGTGGTGAATACTTTGGTTTGTCCCATTGTAGGTGAGATCCACAATGATTACTTAATTAAAGTAGTGCAAGGCACACTTCTCCACTGTAAATTTAGTCTTTTCTTTTGCAATTAATGAGTCTTTTGTGGAAAAAACACCTCAAGTATTTTGGGAAAAAGTACCCTGAAACTATGTAAATATCCTGTTCCTCATCAAATATTTATATCACTCATATATTTATATCAAAATGGATGTATTTTCCCATTTTATTCAACGAACTATTATCTATTACTATCATTATTATAATCTTCAATGTCCAAAATTTAGCACAATGTGGGACCCCATTTAACTACATTTGTGTGTCCTTCTAATATATCCTCGTCATTCTTTGAGAAAGTCGTTGCTTTCTTATAGAAAAAAACATTCCAGGCTCTTATAGTACTTTTCTTGCTATCTGAAATCAATCAGTTCTCCAAGACACTCTGGTTTCTTTTGGAGGAAAATGGTTTTTAGAAGCCAAGATCTGGCGCGTCACTGTTCCTAGACTCTTTCAGTTGATAGATTTGAGATTGAACACAGAAATACACCATATACATGCACGTATAGGCACACACATGCATTTCTATATCTATCTCTGTATATTGAAAACTGTGAGTCCAGACCAAAGGCTCCAATACCAATTCTGCAACACAAGGTGCACCTTACTTTTTTAATTTTTTTATTTGAAATAATCTCTTCCAGTGAGAAATATGGCTACCATCACCTTTAATATATTTATTAACTGATCATTCTTCCTATATATAATCAATCTTCCAGTGTTGCCACTATCTCCTTCCCCATGAAGATTCTCTCACCCTGCTTGGAATCAGACACTGTGTACCAGGCCACCGTACTTGTGGACACCTCCTGATGGACCCATTGGCTCTGACATCTATACCAGGAACCCCCACCCCTACCCCCTGCATAGACTCTTTCTCATTTGTGCTCCAAAACCCAGCCCTAGTCCACTGTATTCCCCACCCCCAACCATGCTGGTCAGGGATGCATACTTTGTCCTGCTCCACCTCATGGCTTCAGGATGTAAGTGCTTGAGAAAGGAAGGGGAAGAGGAAAAATTCTAGTCTAATTTTACAATGCTCATATTGTTATAAGTGATACTACATATCTTAGTCTGTTGTTTCAAGATAACAGTTTTCACTCCAGATATATGTGTATGTGTCATAAATGTATGGAACGATTGAGAAACTATGAGGATCAATAAAGTTAGCCAGAGGGACAGTCTCCCCAACAAAAGACAAACCATGAACACTCCTCAGCATAAAAGAAGGTTTTTTTTTTGCTTTTGATTTTTTTCAGTCATGAAGTCACCTCAGAAGACAAGAACATGCGCCTTCTCAGGGAATGGGAAATAAACCCTAACAGCCCCAGCATGGAAATATATTTGTACAGAATCTAAAAGTAACAAAAGTAGGTTGAATTTTGGGCCAATATAGCTTTAGAAGTTTAGTCAAATTTGAGTGTTTAGATGATGAGAGAGAACCTTTCAAGTAAGTGTATCAGTTATGACACACGGAAAACTGAAGGTAGAATACGATTTTAGAACAGAGAAGACAAGAGGTCAAATCAAATCATAGTAAGATGCCCTTTAGAGGTTCTCATCTGATGTACTATTCTGGCCTCTCGTCTAACTAAAATTCATGTCTCTGGATGGTTTGGGGCTTATTGCATATAAATTAATATGGTACAGGTCTTTTCAAGCGTTTTCACATAATGATCTTATGATGACCTTGACAAATTTCAAAGATATAAATATTTCCTTCTAATTTGGTCAAGAAAGAGATCTAGATCAGTTCAACTAACCCAGTAGATATCCCAGGGTCCCAGGGGGCAGACTGCAAGACTCCATCCTTTTTCTTCATCCCAACCCACGTATATAGAGAGAGGTATCTCTGATTGCTTCTTGTCTTCCATCTCCTACAATTTATAACAATGTAACATTATCACATACAACACTCTATCCACCCTCCATCTGTTCTGTAGATTGAAGACAAAAGATTAATTAAAGATGTGTTGATTAACAAATGTGAAATATATACTGTTATCATTTAGTGCTTCTTTACACTTTCTCCAAAGTACTTTTCACTAATCAGCATTTGACCTTGCTTTTAGGACACAGTTCTGCCAGACTTCCTGAGTGCATAAGATGTTATGGGAGGGGAAGCATTGATTCTCCTCTGGGTCCCTTTCATGGGCTCTCAAAAATATCAAAGAAGTCTATTTTATTTGAGCTTTTTATGTACATCCTCCAGTTTGTTTTGAAATCAAGCATGCTATTTTGAATCATTATATATATTAAATCATTTATATATTTAAAATAATATATTTAATCATTATATATATATGAAATATTAAAATCACAAAAAGAATAATAAGGGGACTCCACAAGTTTTTTATGTGTGACATAAACATATATACTTATGTGTACTGCATACCTAAACATACTTGTACATTAATGATTGCTTTAAAATGATCCTTGAAATTCTACTCCTCTATGCCAGGCATTTCCTTTCCTAGTTCTTTTCACCCCCCAGGTATATTTATGTGCCCTGTTTCTAGCAAATGCACTAGAAGGAGTCTTTTGGAGGATAGCTAGAAAGCAATCTTCTCCCAAGTACAAGAAGCCCCTTTTACCCAAACCTTATTCCTTCTTCTGTAAACATGGTTCTACAAAGATGAAACGCTTGTATCTGCTGTAGCTACCCTGTGACCATGACTCAACAAGCCTGCAGATGGCAGAGTGGAAAGATAGAACAAGCCTGAGAACTTGATGACATTAATAAGCCATTGTGTCACTGATGAAAATGCCTGTATCTTAGATAGCGGTTTTCTGATACTGCAGCCAAAGGCATTCTTAATTGGTGTAAGTTGCCACTCATACTGCTATCACGATAGTTTGCAAAGAGTTAAGAGCTGAATTAATGGGTAGTGAGTGAATCCAATCATAATCACCAAGAGGAGAAGTAAAATGAAAGGTGAAACAAATAAATGAAAACTAAGTTAGTGAATACGGGCAGATGACTTCCATTAGTATTATGCACAAGTATTTTTGGGTACCTAAAATGTGTCACCCACTCCACTAATTGCTAGATGCAAAACAAAACAACAGAATGCAACACTGACTCTCTTGTTTGAGAATCTCACCACCTCACACAAACGAACACACAGGGGCAAATAGCAACATATGAGTCATTGTAAAGAAATTTTTGCCAGGGAAAAGTTCAAAGGAAGTCACAAACATGGGATATTTGATCTGATCCTTGAAACATGAGTGTTTTCAGTAAAGGAAATGGTGATATTAAGGAGGACTAGAAATTGAAAAGAACACTTCAGACTAAGGGAAGCATATGGAGAGATAAAATCTCTAACTTACTCAGGTAATAGCAGGTGCCTTGAAGAAAGCCTCTGGATGTCTTATCTAAGTAAATGTGGGCACAGTATATTTCCAACTCTCTGAAACACTAGCTTCAGTGTTTCAGTGTAGCACTAAAAGGTTTATGAGTGGAGACCACACCGGGGTGGAAGTGGAATCTTGAACTAGAACCACGTGTTCTCATGTGCTCACAAACATTCACCATGGCAGATGCAGCAACCCAGAATCTTCCAGGAAACCTCAGGAGCCAGCTGGACCACATTTAGAAGAAATCCTAGTCGTCTCGCAGGACAGCTCTCTGGGAATGTGGGATTTGATTTGGTGTCTGTCACATCAATTAATGACATTTCTTAGTCAATGCCTGCAGTGGAGACATTTATATGTCCCTCTCTCACTAGGGAGTCAGGAGGATTAATTAGCAGCTTTCTGCAAAGTGCTATATGTTCTCTTTCTCAAGAGACAGATTAATGACTAATTCCCAGAATTGATCCTGCAGGGAAGGTTACGGTAACTACCAAAACCCTGCCTAAGAGACGCACCACAAAGTCACGCGCTGTACTTGTTGATCTGAAGGCAGCTGGACAATTCATTCTGACATTATACATCAAAACCCTGTTTCTATTTATACCCAATCATTTCCATTATTAGTAGTATAATTTAAAGAATAAAAAAGAGCTTTGTGAACAAAAATGGTTTCTTTAGGTTTTTTTCTTAATAGTAAACATAATGGCAGAAAAATCATTGTCAAACAATGGGAAGATGGAAGAATAAATTAAAGTGTATCTAATTAAGATACACATTACTGAAATTGTCTTTTTATTTATTTACTTTTAAAATTTGTTATAGTTTATTTACTTTTGAGACAGAGAGAGACAGAACATGAGCAGGGGAGGGGCAGAGAGAGAGGGAGACACAGAATCCAAGGCAGGCTCCAGGCTCTGAGCTGTCAGCACAGAGCCTGATGCAGGGCTCAAACCCACAAACTGCGAGATCATGACCTGAGCTAAAGTTGGATGCTTAACTGACTGAGCCACGCAGGTGCCCCTGAAATTATTTTTTTAAAGGGCTTACAATAACCAAGAGAAATATTTTGGATTCATGTGACCATTAAATATAAAATTGACCCTTAAAACTATTTTCAACTAAAATGTCTTACTTTGAAAACAGTGGGAGGAAATAGCCCAAATATGAACAGCTGTTCTGTTTGGGGGCTGTAACTAGAACTGACATGTCATCTTTCTTCTTTCCTCTATGATCCAAATGTCCTCATGAGTTATCCCTATAATTTTTTTTTTTAAAGAAAAACAGAGCAATGTGAAAGCCATCCGGTTTGTCTCATGCTGCCAAAAGGAGTCTGGCTATGCAACTCTATGTTGAAAAGGTTTTCAAATTGCTTCTATTCTTTACAATTACAAATACTTCTTCATTTGTTTTTCTCTATTTTTACTCTCTTGCCCTTCTCACTTTCTTTTAATCTGAACTTATTAAAATTAATTTGGGGTTTGGAATTCAAATCTTTTTCTTGCATTGGGGCTTTTACTCCCAGGAGCATCAATTCCATGCTCCCTGCCTGGACCACAGTGCGGTTGCCAGCAGTCTCCCGCCCTCATTTACTGCTGGAGAAGAGGGTGTGGCTCCTGTTCTGTGGGTTCTCCTTCGTGTCATTTCCCAGGAACCATACAAAAGCACTTCCTCAATAGGGACTTCTGCTTACAAACCCTTCAACCATTTCTCTTCACTAATCAAGAGGGAAAGTTAGGTTGAGTCTACCCAGGAGGCAAAGTCATTCTTGAGAAAATCTTTTTGTTCTGTTTTCTGTCCCCATTGTCAGCCTATCTTTGAGGAGTCACTTAATTTTCAGTGTGATTAAGTCACAGATACATCTCTACATCTCCCAGGTCTTAAGTTCATGGTAGAGAGGAACTTTTATATTTTTTTAAAATTTTTTTTTAATGTTTTATTTATTTCTAGGAGAGAGAGAGAGAGAGCGTGAGCAGGGGAGGGTCAGAGAGAGAGGGAGTCACAGACTCTGAAACAGGCTCCAGGCTCTGAGCTGGCAGTCAGCACAGAGCCCGATGCGGGGCTCGAACCCACGAACCGCGAGATCATGACCTAAGCGAAAGTCGGACGCTTAACCGACCAAGCCACCCAGGCGCCCCAGTAGAGAGGAACTTTTAAAATCCACTTTTAGTTAAATTCTCCAATCTGGATGGGGGTGGTTTTTGTAACATCCTCACCCAGGAATTGCTCAACTAACCAACTCCAATGTTCCTCCATGGTAGGAAGCTCATTACCTCATGAGGGGGCCCATTTATAGGTAGTTCTACTGTAGTCAGACCTAAAGACGTCTGTCTCTCTCATATCTTCTGCTCATGGGTGAATGTTTCATTTAAGAAGTTAACTTTTATGGCGCATCTGGGTGGCTCAGTCTGTGAAGCATCTGACTCCTGATTTTAGTTCAGGTTTTGATTTTGAAGTCTGTGAGCTCGAGCTCCCCATTCGCTCTGTGCTGACAGTATGGAGCGTCCTTGGGATTCTCTCTCTCTCTTCTCTGCTCCTCCCCTGCTCCTGCTCTCTCTCCTTCTCTCTCAATATAAATAAACTAAAAAAAAAAAAAAAAAAGTTACTTTCACAACACTGTTTCTTTCTCACTGACAAGATTGGTGTCTACATTTTTGCAGATTTTAACCATTCATATAAATGAAGTAATTGTTTCCAGAAGATAAAATTAAAATGCACGCATTATTCACTTTATTGTTATATTTTCGTCTCTACTTTCCCAAAATCTGGACTGAGAAAACTTATTCAATTCATTGTAATCATGTGAACCCCTTAATGAACTATGGGGAGAACTGTAGATATTTTCATTTTTCATAAAGTTCAAATGTTGGAAGCAATTTTATAGGTTTATTGTCCTTTTGAGTTCCCATTTGACATTCCCAAAAAAGGCTGCACAGCCTGTAAGAATCTCTAGAGTGTTCCTCTCTAATGTTGGAATGCATGCTAAATGCTTTGTCTTTTAGTATTTTTATTCCTACCAAATCGAAAAGACAGACATTATTGTCTTCATGTAACCTCTGATGAAGTGAATTTCAGAGGGGCTAAGCAACTAAAACTCACAGGAAGACAGTGGCAGGCCCAGGTTCCCAGCTCAGTATCAAATGTTCTAAATAAAATTCCAGCAAGCTGTGACCGTCTTATATTCTTAGTATCGAGCTAAATCTATCTTTCTCTTGTTTCTCCTGCACAAAATAAGTCTAATCCTCCTTCCATAAAAGGATCTGTTCAAATCATGGAATGCAGTGGTAAACAATGTCCCCAAGATGCATTTGTGCTCTCATTTCCTTAAACATCCCTTCAGATGACAGAACTTCCAGCCTCTTCTCTGCACTGTGTCATCCATTCTGAGTGCTGCCCAGAGGTGTGCCCGGAACTCAATACTGTGACACATCAGACTGAAGCAGTATGGATGGGGAATCACTTTTTTTTTTTTCTCCTTGCAATAAAGTCAACATATACACTTAGCTCTGGCCAGTGGCATCACCAGAGAAGTGAGAAGTGAACAGGGAGCCCATCCCGTTTGGGCTACAATTATCTTTAGATGGAAATGAGTTTTGAGTCGGGGTTTGAATGGCGAGTAAAATTTAACAATAGTAGTGGAGAAGAGGATGAGTGTTAGCATTCACCTGGCATTTATGTTAGATTAATTATAAGAGCAGGGCACCGTCTGTAGGACTTTCTGGAGAAGAAAGGTAAATTTTGTGAATGTTCTGGTAAAGAGACCTGAAAAGATTCTTTCAGTATGCAGTAACTTGAATATGTGATACAGTTTATCCTTTTTGTTCCCAAAAAAAATTGTTCATCTTGCTCCAAATTGTTTTTTTCCATTGTATTACTTTTTTATTCTTTTTTTCTACAGCAAAAATAAGGCAATGTAATTTTTTCCCCTGTCCTTCCTTTCACACTGTTGACTGCATGCAGTCAAGATGCTAATTACAACCACCTAATTTAAATGCCAAGTTTGCCCTGAAATAGATTCCCAGTAATTTTGCAAAATTACTACTGGGCAAGGAGGCTGCAAAAGACATGCTCAAACAACTAGTATTTTGCTTAAAGTGATTTAAATGGAGAACTCAGGCATTTTCAGCCTCCATGCCTTGCAGATTACATTGAGTATGTGCAAGAGGGTATATCCTGGCTGGATATATAAGGGTAGAGGCAAAGCTTACTCAGCTCTGATGGCCGAGAGAAAAAGGACTTTTGTCAAAAGCAGCCTTTTCATACAATAAACCATTGTAGAGCTATTTAAACTATAATGAATAGCAAGATGAATAAAGTAACTAAATCAATCTATGAATAGTCTTTTGTCTTCCTCAAGGCAGCTGATAATGAATGGAGATAAATGGAAAGGACCAGGTCTGAGTAGCATGGGGATAATGCCAGGGAGCAGCAGGTCAAATCTGAGTCTGATGAAGGAGAAATTCCCAGTATGAGAACTTGGCAGAAAAGAGATCTTAAGGAATGGGAATGGGCGGGCCTTTGCTATTGACTGTCATGAGTCAGGAATTTGATAATGTCAGGTCAATTAGAGGATGTCAATTTCAATATTCTGAGAATTAACAAATTCAGATATTAGTCTGTGCATGGGGTGGGGTGGAAAGGTAACTCAAACATTGAATGGAAGTAACAGACTAAATTATTTCTAATGTACCTTATAAATCTTTTAACTTACGATTTTTAAGTTAATGCTTTTTACTCAGTTGGCATTTATAGCCCAAAGAAAGAGTTGTCTAAATGACACATGTCCATAAGGCTGTTTCCTTATTCTTGCTTCTGCACCCTCTCTCTGGCAATGATTGAGTGTGTGGGTAACTGTAGAAGTTCAGATCATTGATCTGCTATAGAACACCCTTGGTCTGTATTGAAGACTTTCCTGGGCTCTCCACTTCCCCAGAGCATACACAGATTTCTATCATTCCCATGATCCATTCAGTTGGTAGATTACCCACTGGTAATTTTGCTCCTTTTTCTCTTTCATGCCTCATAGGATGAATACCCCAAAAGGAAAACTGCCAAAGCCCATAAAAATCTCTAATCAACTGACAAGTATTCATTGACCATCTATAACTTGCAAGGATCTCCCTTTCAATTAGCTGGTTCACAGCATGATTATAGTCAACCACTGATGGTGAGGCTGAGTTAATTGGTGATGATGAAGGTTCCTGAATATAGGTCCCATCAGCCTTAATGATGCCAATGCCCCACCTACACAGAGCATCACAGATGCAGCTCTATTACCAACATGCCATGGGAAGCCCTGTGAATGGCAGAATGTAGTGTCCAATCCAATTAGACTTGCATTGGTGTTTATAATGTATCAGGAAGCCCATAATTTCCAATGCATGTTTGACAACTGATACTTTCTCTCCCTTTCTTATCTTCTGGGCCCAAATACACCACAATAAGAAAACTGTCCCCTTTTGCATCATAGCTGTGCTACAGTGATGACACATTTCACCATTTATACATATTGTGACCCCATTAACCAACATTTAGTATGTTTCCCTCTTTAATTTGGAAATGCTTTTTGACATGTTGCACATCTGCCACCAACTCAGATAAGACCGAGGAGAAATGACTGGGTCAGCGTTGCATGAAATCTAATTGAATGGCTCAGAACTCTTCCATTTTCATCTGTTCTGCTTTGCAAAGACCAGACAGATGAAAAACAAGGATGGAGGCTGAAATTCTCAGTCTCTGAAGCTCCCAAGCAAAAGCGGGGTCTGGCATTAAGAGGAATTGCCTCAGACTAAATGCTCACTTCCAAGGATGCGATGTCACATTTTACAAAAAATATTTTTAAACGTTCATCTTTCTGCATTCCTATGAAAGCCATTTATCAGTTAGACACTCATATAAACCAACTTTGCCTAGGACAGTCATTTATGTGTTTAACTGAATTCTGGACAATAAAGACATTGTTCTTTGTTGCAAATTGTTATTAATGATTTGGGATAAGTCATTTTATTTTTACACCGGAAGTGTGGCAAATACAAATGTGCATGGGGTAGGTTCACATATACAAGCCTCTGTCTCACCACTCACTATCAATGAGAGGGGACATTAGCTTTAAGAGCCACATGCTCCTGATCCTTAAGTGGGTATATTATCACTTTTTTTTCTTTAATTTTTTAAAAATTTGTTCCTGAGACAAAGAGAGACAGCGCAAGCAGAAAGAGAGGGAGACAGAATTTGAGATAGGCTCCAGGCTCTGAGCCAGCTGTCAGCACAGAGCCCAACTCGGGGCTCGAACCCATGAACCGTGAGATCATGACGTGAGCTGAAGTCGGATGCTTAACTGACTGAACCACCCAGGCACCCCTATCATTTTTTAAAATGGGGCAGCTGGAGGATCGAGGAGGCCAATACTGTGAGGCAACAGGCACACTCTCCACTATGTGTTGAAGACACTGCTACATGCGGCATCACTTCTGGTCTAGCCAGAGTGAGAAAGACATTTAAGGTCCTTTGAAGCTCACTGATCTAGGGATTCTTGATAATGTATTCAGGTTCAAAAAAATTCATTAGTAAATGTACATATTATACATAGAGACCTTTCATGAATTTAATGAAGGGTTGGTGGTTCCTAAGTACTAAGTTGGATCTAATATTCTAGAAGTTTATTAAGCATTCTATTAACATTTATTGCTTATAAAAATGTTTTTTAAATGTCCACCTGGTACGTTATGATTATTTTAATATTAAACTTGCATTAACACTATATATTTGCACCTATGCATGTATATCTTGGTATGTATTTAACAGTCGAAATAATGGCAAATTTAGGTTTATATTTCTCTGCAATAAAAAGCTGTTAAAAACACTGAATTTAAAAAATTATTCAACACATCCTTAATTGGGAAATATTTTATTCTGAAACTTATGTTCTCACGTGCATAAGGCAGAATATGAGGCTACTATGCATTCCAGAGGTACAGAGATATTTCACTGTGACTTAATTGCTCATGATTAAAGATGGGAATCACCAGATTTTGCCGCCAGGGAAAAATAAGAACAGTTAACGATTTAAAAAAAAAAAAAGTAAGGGAGGGAAAATGTGGTATTAATGAGGATGAGATAGAGCAAAAGAGTTTCTCTTGCAAATATAAATCTTGTGGCTTCAAACATGAGGTGTATAGCAATGCAAGAAAATACAAAATTTATGAAGACAGGTGATTTTCTTGTTGTTTTGAATAAAATACATAGAATCAACTTTTTCCAAAGTCAGACCAAGTAAAAATATAATATTCATACATACTATGTGCTGGAGGATTTTTACACGTATTATCTCATTTAAATGTTAAAATAATACTGTAAAGGTCTGTTACTTATCCACATATAGATTTAATATGATGAAATTAAAGCATGAAGGTGTTAACTAAAGTGGTGAAGTCAGAAGTAAATGACAGGTATTTCTGTCTTAAAGCCCCTGACAGTTCAGTTCTTTGTAACTATCAGGAAGAGTAGTCAGGTGAGGGTGCGCCTGGGTGGCTCAGTTGGTTAAGCATCCAACGTCGGCTCAGGTCATGATCTTGAGGTCTGTGTGTTTGAGCCCCATGTCCGGCTCTCTGCTGACAGCTCAGAGCCTTGAGCCTGCTTTGGATTCTGTGTCTTCCTCTATCTCTACCCTGCCTCTCCCCTGCTCTTGCTCCCTGTCTCTCTATCTCAAAAATAAATAAACATTAAAAAGAAAAAGAGTATTCAAGAGAGTCCAAGCAGGAGTGTGAACGCTTTGGTGTGGCTCAGGAAGCTTTCTGAATCCCTTCCCTATTGTATCTGCTCCTGAAAACAGGATCACATACAATTACGGAGGAAATGAACATAGCAGCCCAGGACAGGGCCACTGTACGAGTTGTTTTGGCTGGAGCTGAGACTTCTATCCTGTGCACATGCCGAAGATGCATCCCAAAACACTGGGCAGAGATTATATGCTTAAAAGTAATTTCCAGAATTATTTTCAAAGTCCATTGCCTAATTTGGAAATAAAATGTTCTATTTTGGAAATTTCTCCCTCTTCCACTTTCCTTCCTGCTTTGTAAGCCATGTTAGGCCGGTCTGCTTCACTGTGACTGTGCTATGATCTGGCTGAGAACTCCAAACAGGCTGGGCCTGTGTCTATCTTGCTGAACCCTGTATCCATCCCTGACATCTAATATGATGGTTAATATAATGTGTGTGTGAAGGACGAAAGGGAGAGAAGCAAGTAAAATTCTGAAACCCCTGGGAACCAGGAGAAGAACAAATTTGGCTGAGAGTCCACACTGGAGGAAAGACAGAAGAGTCGGGCAGATTTGGGAGGGCTTGCCATGGGCAATAACACAGAAGCACAGACTTTTCATGGAGCTCTTCTAGAAGGAGCCTGGAGCTGAGGACAGCCTGGACAGTCCAGTGTGAACATCAGAGTTCCAGAATGCTTAAGCTCCACTCCCAAACTTTAAAAGTAAGGATCTTATCAATGTCAACTTTTCAAAGTCCTTCTCTACCTGCTGAAGTAGCATATCGAGAGACAATAACACGTCTGGAATCCAGTTAATGTTATCATTGTGATTAGTTACAATCTGGGTGAACCAACTCTTCTTAGTCAAATAAAAGTATGGATGACAATGATTAAAGAATGTCCTGGCACAGACATCACAGGGTAGAAAGATAACACATGCATAATATCTCATGTTAGGCTTAAAACTACAGTAGGAAAGGAGGTGGAATTCATGGATGAACATGGTATCTATCTTGAGTAAATAACATTTATCAAATCCACTGTGACATTCTCTCTGTATCTTTTCCCCAAATACTAATAAATTAACACCATCCCACCCACCGCTATGCCGCCAAGGGCCATCTTGTAATTTTCAGAAGGATTAAATGTTTTTTTCTCAATAATAATTTCAAGAAGAACCATCATCACTGTATAGAAATACCACTGTCTTTATACATAGCTAATATAAATAACAGCTAACTTTTCAGGTACTTACTGGCTTTTTAAATGCTTAATTATATTTTAGTAAAAGGAAATGCCAGAGATGACATAAAGTTTTACCTCCTTACAGAGTAGTTTCTGAACAAACGTTAAATGTGTTTAGCCGTTTCTCAGTCATGGCCATTTTTGACCATCTGTTGACCCAGATGGGGAGAGGAACTAGAAAATTCTATCCTCCCTCTCACACCCTGGAGAGACACGTGGCTTGTGGTCGGAAACATGGTACATGGTGAACAATGGTTAATACTTGGGTTCTCTTTCACTGACCCATGGTTCAGGCTATAAGTAAGCAAGATAGACATACAGATATGCTGGGAACTTACAGACTTGAGTCAGTTTTTGGCTGCAGTAGCTATGAAAAATCTGGATGCTGGTGTAAGAAATGCCTGAGCCTGCAACATTACAGTACTGTTGAGTAGCTGTGTGACCTTGGGGATTAACCAAGCTTCTTTTCCATCATCTCTGAAAGGGGGTTAGGAAGGATGGCTTCATCTTAGGTTTTCCATGACAATGAAATGAGATTTTTATTACCTCATCCCAGTCTAAACTCCTTTAAGTTAAACGGATCAATTTTATTTTACAGTCAGTGAGAAAGTGTTAATGGCTTTTTACTGGGATCTCTGTCTTCTGGGAGAATAACCATGTGTAATCTCAGATGATACTAATACCTGACAAGTACCATTTATTCTGCCTCAGCCATTCTGCTGTTTATATGCAGCCAGCCATTTATTGATCACATCTCCATAAAGTAGTTACTAATCTCATTCCAAGGGGGGGAAACTGAGGTTTGGAAAAAATCATGCCAATGATAGGGGAGGTTAGTTGTCAGAGCTGAGGTTTCCTCTAGGACTGTTTGTCTCCACCGCCTCCATACTGAGCTTTGTTGAGAAACAAATGAGAAGGGCCCAGGGACCTGTTTCTCACCACCGTCCAGCAGGTCTGACTTTATACCAGCCAGTAGGTCTTCAACTAGAGCAACAGAGAAACCTTGAAGAGACAATGCTTTAAGTTCCAAACCTGTCAAGGCTCCAACTCTCCTAACTTATCTAAAGAATAATAAAATCTTTGATTTGTACTGCTTTTTAATACATTTTTACAAATTATAAATAATTGTACTTTATTATGGATAAATTTTAGAAAATATGGCATACATTTGGAAATTAGAATAAAATAAAGAAGAAAAGAACAATCTCTTTATCTTTCCAGATAAAGACACTGTTAAAATTGTGCTCTGTTATAAGCAGAGTTCAAACATGTATGTGAAAATTGTTACACTTTACTATGGAGTGCAAAATTGGCATTGTATCATTGAATATCATGCTTTTAATAGTCAAAATTATATCCTAATCATATGACACTAAAACTCTCTGAACATGTGAGTTTCGTGAATAAATATTTTACGATATCAATATGGCTTCCTTAAGGTTTTGTATTGGAATTATTCACATATTTATTTATTTTTATCTGTAATTTGTTTTTCCTACTGTGAGTGGCATATTCATTCCTTTTGTTTATTTTCCTGCCAGGTTTGGTGATAACACATAATTCAAGCTGAAGAATGCATATACTGGCATATTAATGAGGCATCGGCGTATTTTGTTTTTTAAACGTTTCATTGGTTTATCTCAGGGTAAACAGTGTGAAACAGGTTCAAGGTGATGTAGGCATATTCCTTCCTAAACCGCTAAATAGAAACTATCTGGCAATCACCACAGTGTTACCATTTTGCTCAACTTATGGTTGTCATGTCTTGACTATTTCTTGATGACCACTGGATCAACGCTGTGCATAAAGACCTCTTTCTCCTCCCTCCTCATTTTCCCATCGCTTTCCTGCCACCGTCCCCGTGCGCACACACGTTCAGTCTGGTTAGGCTGACTGTCAGCTGTGCAACGTCTGGCACCACAGTTCTGGCTGGCTGGCTAGAGATGATGATGACAAAGAGGCAAGCTTCCTGCCAAAGTCAAAGACAAATGTCACTCTTGTAATAAAACTCAATTATAGTCAAATTAATCACAATAATGTTTTGGCCCGTTAGAGAAAATGGAGCAATTTGGAAGAAATCTATCTAAAACACTGCAAGAGCATAGACCCACAGAGGCCCCAGCAGCCCCGATGGGCAGGAGACACAGATCACTGGTAGACTTCATGGCCAAGACACAGGTTCCCACGAGAGTTCTTAGAAATATTCTTCTCTCCCCAACAATGTATTATTTTAGTTGACTACTTAATGAGAAGCAGCAAATAATCTGAATTAAGCAACCTCACAGCACATTAGACACATGTGTCCAGTGTAGATAGATGCATCTTAGCTCCCTGCATCAACAAACTCCCTGAATAGAATGGAAGACCTGAGGGAACACTTGCATGATGCAGAGGAAGAAACCATGATTTCCACGCCAAGTGGCCTTGCAACACCCCCATACTTATGAGACTCTGCCCTATGTCTTGCCTTGGTCTCATGCCAAGCTGTACAGGGACCTCACTTTGACATCGCTTTTCATAAGAAATCTCATTTCTCCTAGCACTTTGTGGTTTTCTTTTTAGACTTCACAGGGAGATTTCACAGAGAGGGTAATCAAAAGAAGTCTATTACGCAGGGCACGATTTTACTAACCCCCAGCAAGATGTTTATGTTCCAGCCTTGCAAGCCTCCCGAGAGGTCCTTTCCCTCTTTTCTCCTTATGCATTTACTGAATTCAGACTCCTCCTTCCTTTGTGTTTCATCCTTCTGTACAAACTTTGGTTGCCTATGCATGCATGCATGTGCATGTGTGTACACGTGTATGTGTGCATGCAGAATGTCTTCCTCCAAGCTTTCACAAGCAGAGCCTCTGTCCTTGCCTCTTTTGGCAGAGTCTCCCCTCCACCAAGGCACTCTGCAAAACGGGGGATTCCCAATCCTTCAATATGTATTCATAGAAATATGCTTTATCTTCAATCTTCTCATCTAAACAAACTACTTAGCCTCTCAAGCTTTCAATTTTTTCATATATAAAGTGAAAATAATTTGTTCCTTATCTGACTCTGCAGAGATTAAGAAAGATAACTAGACACATGCCTAACAGAGGGTCTAGGCCTGTGACAGTCCTCAGGAAAATCAGCTTTCTTCCTCCCTATGCCTGGAAGGTATTGATGGAAATAAGGAGAGACATCTGACTACAGGAAATAGAAGGAAAAGTTCAAGAAAGATATAATCTATGGGTGTCAGACATTACACATACTGTTACAGAGTTTTAATGAATACTGTATGATAATAAAAAATGCTCCAAGAGAAGGTGGAGAACATAGCGTAGAAGAGTAGAATGATTTATCAGAAAGAGCTTCATGCAGGAAGTGGTGTTCTGAGCTGGGACAAACAGGTGAAGGATACATTTGTTCAGCCTTGCGATTTGATCTCAGGTAAGTTTCCTTCCATGAAAGGCTGGGGTTAAGAGGACAGGAAAAAGTGCTCATATCATTACTTCTGGCCACAGGCAACATTCAGCTTGCCTATGTGGTGAGCAAATGGGTTTAATATAAATTGGGACATGTAGGAAAAACTGCACAGAAATGAACAATATTAAAAACCACTTCTTTCTGAATGAGTGAAATTTTGGTATCTGTTCCTCAAGTTTGTATCATGAGTATTACCTCCTTCAGCATGAAACAAACAAACAAAAATTAGTGCATCTTATTAAATCCATGTGATAGGAAAATAAAATAATCAGTACAGAGGTGGGTTGTTTTAATTTTGAATGCCAATAGCTTTCAAGTTGCTATGGCAATGGTGTTTTCTATAATGGAGATGATAATGGATTTTTAAAAAACATGTTGAAGGACATTTCCTTGGAGGTTTTTACTATGTGCTTGCACATGGGCACTTATGTGTGTGTGTGTGTATGCGGGTGTGTGTGTCTGTGTGTATAGTTAATGTGTGTGTGCATGTAGCATAGGTGTGACCTGTTTAAAAGCAACTTTGAGGCTAAGTACACTAGTATTTAAAAATAATATCTAATGAACCCTCCTGGCATTCTCACTAGCCTTTTTGTCTGACACTGATGGTTAGTTGCAAGGAAACTCAGGCAATCAGCATCAAGGAATTATTTTTTTGATTGTTTGCCTGTCTCTCTGTTTTATGGTACATCTAACCTGAATTCCTTTCCCTTTCACATCTCCCTCTTCAGAGATTACATGGCTAGATTTTATCAGACCCACCCCCTCCCCAGATTTTTGGCATTTCTTTCTTCAGTTGTGATAATAAGATGAACCTGAAATTTATTAGTCACTATCAAAAGTGAAGGATCCTACCTGGCACAAAAACACAATGTCTAGTGGCATCTACTGGGCATAGCATTGTGCTTCCTGCTAAAATAATTTAAAAATCTGCCAAGAATAGACTTGAGGTAAACCACATGGTTATTCTTAAATGTTTTGTTGAGTATGTTAAGACAACACTACAAGAAAGTGTTTACTTGTAGAAATAAGTATACCTGAAATGTATATATTAAAAAGGGCAATACTAAAGATGTTGTAAACTATGAATAGTCTATAGGTGAAGTAATAAAGAAAGAACATACAATCAACAATGAGGAAATGGAAATAAAGAAATACCAATTACTGAGTATATATAACTGAATAGAGTTCTTTTCTTGTGTCTGCAGTGGAAGACTCTAGATATATTCTTGGCTATATAGCTATTTTCCTTTATTTTTTTCTTATAACCTGATAATAAATCAGTGAATTCTCTAGGATACATTTGTAAATTCACAAACTATGTCTAGACTGAATGGCTCTGCACAGCTAGAGTAATGAATAATAAATTAATCAATTAGGACTTTTACATGATAGGTAATTAACAAGAGCTTTAAGAAGGTGCTAGAATATTTAACATCATCTTCAAATCAATGACATCTGGACTCACAGATTTCCAAATCTAGCTTAATCAAAACAGGTGTATAGAATAATAATAGACCTCTAACAATGGGCACCACCTGTTTATCCATAAACATTAGGAACACTAAAACACAGTGGTTTTCAAAGTGTGGTCCCTGGATAAGTTGTATTAAGGCACTGTCATTTTTAGAAATATAAGTTATCAGCACCCACCTACAACTACAGAATCTAAAGTTCTGGCAGTAAGATCTAGCAATCTGCATTTTATACACAAACCTTCTAGGAGGTTCGGAGCAGATTAAATTCTGAGAATCACTGCTTATAGGAAAAGGGATAAAAAGGAAGGGGAGAAAATGGGTGGTTCCATAGGAGATAGAAAAATGATTAAGTTAGAGCTCCAAACATACATGAGCCTGAAATCTTGGCTTCTTTCACTTCCAAACTTCTAAATTTCATGTAAGTTATTTCATTTTCCTTAGTTTCAGTTTCCTCACTGTTAAAACTATCATAATAAAACACAGTTAATGCTCAATAAGTACTGATTATTTTGTTAATGATTTCTTCTAAGGCATAAAGTTGGAGCTAACAAATGCTTATTAAGTTCAATTTGACTTTTAAAAAGTTAATTTATTTACATTTTCCAATTTGTTAAAATTAATTCTGGCAACTGGCATGAAACTCTAGCGTTTGTACTTCTCTGCCCAAAATTTTTGAAATAAACAAAATTAAAGTGAATAGAGCATAAACATGCCAAATTCATTGGAAAGTGCTGCTCTACATGTCTGCATTAGAATAAAAGTTTTCAAACTGGTCTCCTACGAAGAATAACTGTTTCGTAAGGTGGCCCAAGACAGTTTGCTCTTAAAATAACGGTGCCCCTTCTGTGTTTTCCTAGTGACTGACTGAATATTCAAACATAACTAACTCAACTTATAGATATGAGCTGTTAAAAATATTACATGCATTAAAGGAAGCACTACATGCACTTAAAAATAGACATATTTTTATAATACATGCATTACTATTTCATACAATGATTAACCATACTAATGTTTCTGAATATTTCACAAAGTATACCCTGAATTGTATGTAGCTTCTCAAAGACTAATTGGGAAGTACGATTAAAGAATATTCACCCCTAATTGCATGTGACAAGTTTGGGTTTTAATCTACTGAGCAACAACACTGTCAACAGCCTAGCTGTTAAATCTCACTTTCCAAGTTACTGGACTAAAACTCTGTGGTCTAAATAGCTATAGAGAAATTCTGAAGGACCTACCATCACACTGACTTTGGAAAACAAACTCATTTTATATTCTAGGAGCTATTAGTAATGCTTCATGCTTCCTGGCCACAAAACATATCCTGCAGCACCCAGCAATGCTAAGCAGTACCTTTCGAGTCAGAAACATATTTTAGAACATCAGTACATAGTTTCAATGTCAAACGCTCCAGCTGGGAAATGTAGGCTTATCAGCACTGCATACGTATTTCAAACATACATTACAAAAATAGGACAGTGTAAAAATCTTATAGTATATCTAAGAACAAAGTTCTGAAGGGACTTTGAAAATGCCAATAATTCATAAATAAAAACAGTATACTTCATTTAAAATCAGACATTTTTTAAAAGAAAGAAAATCCATTCATTTTAGACTTTTGTGCATAGGAAAATTTTCAGTGATATCCATTTTGAGAATTTTTAGTACCTGTGGCATTATTCCTCATGATAAATTAATACCACATGTGTTTTCACTAAATCAAAAATATTTGTATTTCGCTGCAATAGACCCCGTTCACAGCAATTGTTTCTATTTTGGGGTCCAGAATGAGAAGCAAGTTTACTCTTTATTTAATACTATTTTCATTTTTACCTTATGTAATTTTTTAACCAGTCCTGTAGTAATTTTTGAATAAAAACATGGAAGAAGAAAAAGGAAACAAGAGGGAAAGAAAAGGTTAAAAAATTTAGTATATGTGCTGCCGAAGCGAGCACAGAAAATGTTAAAAATTTTAAGAGAAGACAAATTCATTCCAGATAAAAATTCATCGAAAACGGAAGATATTGACAAAGGGCTAAATAATAAGACTTAAAATAATTTAGAAACCATCACCCAGTATAATTAAAATATATTCATCATTGGGGCGCCTGGGTGGCTTAGTCGGTTAAGCGTCCGACTTTTGCTTAGGTCATGATCTCGCGGATCGTGGGTTCGAGCCCCACGTCGGGCTCTGTGCTGACTGCCAGCTCAGAGCCTGGAGTCTGTTTCAGTCTGTGACTCCCTCTCTCTCTGACCCTCCCCTGCTCACGCTGTTTCTCTCTCTCTCTCCTAGAAATAAATAAAACATTAAAAAAAATTTAAAAAAATATACATATTCATCATTTATTCTGGTGATGACATAATAAAATAGAGTAGGATATTGATGGGAATTTAAAGTAGGATATTATTTCTGGGTAGCAATTTAACAATAAATATTCTTAATTATTAAAATATTAATATTTTGGTCCTAGTAGTTTTCCTACTGTAGCTATATGTTTAAAATATGATTGAGTCGTACATAAATATATAATTATCCTCAAAAATATACGTTTGGTTAAAATATTTGTCCCCCCTCATAATGGAATACAGCACAGTCTTTAAAATCTGTACCTTGTTTAGGCCAGAGCAAAATTTCTCAATCTTTTTCTGGTCAAGAAGTATATACCCTGAATGACATTCAGACGAAAGTCATGCACAACTCCCAGCATGAAAGCCATGTCCCTTTTCTCCCTCTCAAGAAAACAAAAAGGAATATGAACTAGTAAAAGTGGCTTTGTACCACCAACCTTGAAACTGACGAAAGTTTATATGTAAGTCATTCTGAATTTCTGTGGTTTATTTATTATTTATTATTTATTATATTAATTCAATAAATAAATAATTTATTTATTGAAATTATCTTCAATGCTAGAACCAAAATTATACCAATGTGTTTGAAACAAATACCTAGAAAGAGGATTGAACGGATTATTTCAAAATATGTAAAGGTGTCACCCATGCTGTTTAGTAAAAAATGTTAATTATAAACCATTCTATTTTTCAGGAATTATATGCTAATATATTAAATATAACAGAATTGAGGGACATTAAAATGTGATAAGAAGCAGAATGCCCCAATGATAGCCATCACTTATTCCCTGGTGCCTCTGAATGTTACTTTACATGACAAAAGGAAATTTTCAGGTAGAATCCATGGACCTTAAAGTTAAAGAGATTATTATCCAAGTGGGCCCAATGTAGTTACTTATAAGTCTACTCAATTAAAAGTGGAGAACTTTCTCATATGAGAGGCAGAAGAGATACCGGAAATGAGTGAGTGAAGTATGGAGACATCTGAAGAGAGATCTGAAGCACCACTGCTGGTTTAGAGATCAAGAAGCAGGACAGCCAGGGGGTGAGAGAGGCTCCAGGTGACAGCCAGCAAAGGACAGTGACCTCAGCCCTACAGCCACAATGCAGTGACATTGACCAGCTACCTGAAACAACCTGAAAGCAGAGCTTCCAAAGCCTCTAGGTTAAGGGCCTAGGCCGGCAGAGGACTTGATTACAGTCTTCTAATACTTTGAGCAGACAAGCCAGCCAAGGCCCCAGATTTCTAATCTAGAGAACTATTAGATGATAAATGTTTTATTTTAAGCTGCTAACTTTATGGTAATTTGTCATAATATTAACAGAAAACTAATATTCTAGGTATATCAGAGATGTGAGATAAAGTCTTCATCCTTTTGACTTTTTCTTAAATTTACAATGAAAAAAATAATTGAATTTTACCTTAGTTAAATTTCATCGGCTTTTAATTGAGGTAAGTTGTAGTGGGTTTCCATTACCAGAATTTCAATTACCAGATCGATTTTTGACTGTTAACAGGTGAGTTTTTCAAATAATTTTTTTGCAATTTGCTCTTCTTTTTCAGAAAACACAATGCACTGGCATAATATAACCCTTCAATGTTTAAGTCGAAGTTATTTTGTCATTTTCCCAATTGATTGTCACCATTATTCTGGTACAGAAAATAACACTCCTGCAGTTATAAAGTAGAAAAGATAAACATTTCTTTCTGAGTATATTGTTGTTTTGAATGATAGACAGTGCTAAGTATGCTTCTCAGATTTGCCTACAAGAGTGATTCTTAACACTCACTGTTGCGATGTCACATACCAAATCAGTACTAATCAAAGTGTGGGCCAGGCATTGGCATACTTTGAGAGACACTGCCTTCTATCATGGATTGAATCTGGTTCTCTTCCAATTTAATATAAAATAATTACAAATAAAAAGCCAAGAAATTTATGAAGCCTATTACAGAGACTTTTGAATGGGTCACTCTGATTCTTCAAATCTTATTTCCTGGCATACCTTCAGAGTTGGCTTCCTTTTCTAGTGTTGTAAAGTTGCAAATAGCATATGGTAAAATCTTAGGACAGAAGTGATAATGAGAGCCCATCATAAGAAAGGGAAGGGACATTATAATAATGTAATTTGTAAATTATTAATTAAAATCAACAAGATTGCTATGGTAGGAAACCTTAAACGAGATGTGATAAGTTGCTTGCGGCTAAGTGTGTATAAACCTGAGAATTAAAAATGCCAGGGAAGTCCATTCATAGAGACCCTTCTTTTTTGTAAGTTTTACCTCCCAAATTCTCACAGTGAAGACTGGAGAAAAAATTCCTTGGTGCTTCTAGAAGGCAGAGAGGAAGTTATTCTGAAAGATGCCCAAAGCCTAAAGAGAAACTATTATGCCAGAGCCTAAGTGACCTGGAGGAAGAAAAATACCCAGTTTGGCCCAGATTAACCTTTGTGGAGGAAAGGAAATATTCAACATGAGCTTCCTCTTGCCTTCCTGCCCCACCTAAAGTAGGAGAAAGAAACTGAGACTCACTTGCAAAGTCCCAGAGTTCAGAGCCAAAGATGCACTAAAAGACAGATGTACTCATAGGATTATAGAATATGTCCCCTCCCCCACACATTGGTAAGGTGTTTGTATAATGCGGGAGACAAATCAAGGACACCAGAGGAGGGGCACCTGGGTGGCTTAGTCGGTTAAGCGTCCGACTTTCGCTTAGGTCATGATCTCACGGTTCGTGGGTTCGAGCCCCGCGTCGGGCTCTGTGCTGACTGCCAGCTCAGAGCCTGGAGCCTGTTTCAGTCTGTGACTCCCTCTCTCTCTGACCTTCCCCTGCTCACACTGTCTCTCTCTCTGTCTCCTAGAAATAAATAAACATTTAAAAAAAAAAAAAAAAAGGACACCAGAGGAAATTGTGGGCTCTAACACCTATAGCTACAGCAAACAGTATGTTGTTATCTGAAAGAGGATTCGGATTAGTTGCAAACTCAAAGGCAAGTACTTTAAGAATTAAATTATGTGTGTGTATGTGTGTGTGTGAGATATGCTGAGATAAGATGAAATTATTAAACTTGAGCGAGTTCAAGCCCCACTTCATATTTAAAGATTTAAAAAAATTTTTTTAATGTTTATTTAATTTTGAGAGAGAGAAAGACAGAGCATGAGCAAGGGAGGGGCAGAGAGAGGGGGACAGAATCTGAAGCAGGTTTCAGGCTCTGAGTTGTCAGCACAGAGCCTTACGTGGGGCTCAGACTCACAAACTGTGAGATCATGACCTGAGCCAAAGTGGGAAGCTTAACCAACTGAGCCACCCAAGCGCCCCTTTCAAGCCCCACTTCAGGCTCTGTGTACTCTCTCTTCCACTCTCTCTGCCCCTTGTGCGGTTCTCTTTTTCTTCCTCTCTCTCTGCCTCTCATGGGATTCTCTCTATCTGCCCCTGGCTCACCCTCACGCTCTCTCTCACTCTTTCTCTCTCAAAAATGAAGGAATAAAAAAGATGAAATTATTTATGAGCACTAATACTTCTAATTTAAAGCCAGAAAAGCAGAAAAAGAATAGGAAAGAAACAAAGAGAGAGAGAGAGAGAGAGAGAGGGAGAGAGGGAAAGAGGGAGGAAGGGAGGGAGGAAGGGAGGGAGGGAGGAAGATGACAATCAGTAGCTCAGACTGGTTCTTTTCCTAGTGGCTTTCTTAGGGGAATGCCAGGTAATTTTCTTAGAGGAATACCTGGAATTAAAAAGGGACATGCCTGGAATGTCAGGAATGCCCAGGCTCAAAATTCTTAGTGATCCAGAAGTTCTTGCAGCCCTGAGCAACCCAGAAGGTATGGCAACCCTCCAGGATGTGATCCAGAACTCAGCAAAAATGTCAAAGTATCAGATCAAACCAAAGGTTATGAATCTCATCAAACACAGTGCCTTTCTGACAAATAAAGCCATTTTTTTAAAGGAAAAGCAACTTAGACCACCTAACAGATGTTGCAATAATACAAACCAGTGTACCCTTGACCTTCTCATGAAGAAAACTGGGGTACAATGAAGATAATCCCTATCATGCAACCAAAACATTTTATTTGGTTTGCTATTAGGGTATTCATTCAGATAATGTTTTCCTACTAAGAATTACAAATTTTAAACATTTCTTCAAACTTAAAAATAGTTAAAAACAAATTAAAAGGGTATGTTAATGCCCTGCAAAATAAGATAGAGACTCTCAGAGTGTAAAACAAGTTCCCAACTATGTAATATGTATAAGAAATATACTTTAAATATAGAGACACAGATAGATTAAAAGTAAAGGGATGGATAAAGATAATACTAATACCTTCTAATACTAATCAAAAGAAAGTTGGATTCACTATATTAATTTTTAGACAAATCTGACTTCAGGGGAGGAAAAATCATGAGGAATACAGAGGATACTGCATATGAATAAACTGCTCAATTCTTCCAGAAGACCTAACAGACTTTAATGTTTAACTGCCTAGCAATAGATGCCAAACTATCTGAGGCAATAAAGGATACGACTTCAAGGAAACATAGATGAAATTGTTATTAGAGTTGATTTCAACATTTTCTTATCAGTAATTGACAGATCTAGTAGGTAGAAAATCAATAAAGGACATACTTGAACTGAGCAGCACAATCAACAAACATGATCTAATTGACATCTACAGAATACTTCCATCTTACAGAAGCAGATAACATATTTTTTTCAAACTCACTTGAAACATTCGGCAATATAGACCACATTTGGGGCCGTAAAAATATCTCAATAAATATAAAAGAACATAAATCAGATAAAGCTTTCAGATCACAATGGAATTGAAACAGAAATCAATTAACATAAAGATAGCTAGAAAGTCCCCAAATAGTTGGAGACTAAGTAACACACTCTCAAATAGGAAATGAGCCAAAGAAGAAGTCTTAAGAAAAATTCAAAAACATTTTGAACTAAATGAAAAAAAAATGCAACTTATCAAAATCTGTAGGATTCAGAGAAATATATATATATATGAAGAAAATCTAAGATGAATAATCTAAGTTTCCCTCTTACCAAACAAGAAAAAGAAGAATATTTAAAGTCCAAAGTAAGCAGAGGAAAAAATAATAAAAACTAGGGTCAGAAAATGAAATTGACAAAAGGAAATCAATAGAGAAAATCAATTAAACAAAAAGCTGGTTCTTTGAAAAGATCAATAAAGTTGATAAACCTTTAGTCAGGTTAAGAAAGAAAGAGAGAAGACACAGACAATTAAAAACCATAAATGAAAGAAGGGTCATATTACTTACCCTATGATGATTAAAAATATAATTAAAAAGTATTATGAACAGCTCTGTGCTCATAAATTTGAAAATGAAGATTAAATGAACCAATTCCTTAAAATGCACAACCTACCAAAGCTCACAAAAGGAAAAATAATCTAATTAAGCCTCTATATATATTAAGTTGAATAATAACTAATAACTTTCTTCGGGCACCTGGGTGGCTCAGTTGGTTAACCATCTGACTTTGGCTCAGGTCACGATCTCACAGTTCATGGGTTCAAGCCCTGTGTCAGGCTCTGTGCTGACGGCTCAGAGCTTGGAGCCTACTTGGGATTCTGCCTCCCTCTCTCTCTCTCTGCACCTCCCCTGCTCATGCTCTGTCTCTCTTTGTCTCTCAAAAATAAATACAAACATGAAAAAAATAAAAAATAATAACTTTCCAAAACAGAAAGTACCAGGCCCATATGGGCTCATTGGTGAATTATATAAAACATTTAAGGAAGAAATACTAATTGAAGAAACAAATACCAAATTTCCACAACCTCCTCCAAAAAGTATAAGCAAAAGGAGCATTTGCACACTTATCTGGAGGCCAAAATTATCTTAAGACCAACACCAAAAACATTACAAGAAATGACATACAAGAAATGTAAGAAATGACAACCCATACTTCTCATGGATAGGGTTCCAAAGATCTTCAACAAGATACTGGAAAATCAAATCCAGCAATGTGTTAAAAGAATTACATACCATAATTTATTGCAGATATGCAAGATTAACTCAACATTTAAAGTTTAATGTAATCAAACAAATCAACAAGGTATAGAATAAAAATTGTATGGTCCTAGCAGCAGGTGCAGAAAAAGTACTTGACAAAATCCAATACTCATTCATGATGAAAACTCTTGGCAATATTTGCTAACAAGACTATGCTTTCTCCATTGAATTGTCTTTGCCCTATGTAAGTAAGTTGACTATATTTTCATGTGTCTATTTCTAGGCTATTAAGTCTGTTTCATTGGTCTATTTGTCTATTCTCTCCCCAATACCACACGGTCTTGATTATTATGGCTTTACAGTCAGTCCTGAAATCAGGAAGTATTAGAGTGCCCCATCAATCATACTTCTTGGTACTTACCCAAATGAGTTGGAAACTATGCCCATATAGAAACCCTACATGTATGCTTCGAGTAGCTTTATTCGTAACTGACAACCAACCAATATATTCTTCAATAGGTAAATGAATAAACAAACCATGGTGCATCCATACAATGTAATATTATTAAAGCTAAAAATAAATGAGCTATCAAGCCATAAAAAGACATAGAAGAAACTTAAATATACATTACTAAGTAAAAGAAGCCAATCTTAAAAGTCGACATACTATATAATGTATAATGTATAGGCAGAGCACAAGGAATATTTGGGTAGGGAGACTATTCTATATGATCATATATACATCCTTATATATTTGTCAAAACCTGTAGAATATATGACACAAAGAATGAACTAATATAAACTATGGACTTTACTTAATAATAACATTTACTTTAGGGACACCTGGGTGACTAAGTCAGCTCAGTATCTGACTCTTAATTTCAGCTCAGGTCATGATCTCACAGTTTCATGAGTTGGAGCCCTATGTCGGGCTCTGCTCTGACAGCCTGCCTGAGATTCTCTCCTTCTCCCTGCACCTATCCCACCTGCATTCTCTCTAACTCAAAATAAATAAATAAACCTAAGAAATAATAATGCTTACTTTTAACATTATTAATAAATTGTGTTATCAATTTTAACAAATGTATTGCACTAATGCAAGATAACAATAGGCAAAACTGGTAAAACTGGTAAGGAGCATACGGAAACTTTCTGTACTTTCGACTCAGTTTTTCTATAAATCTAAATATGTTCGAAAGTGTATATTTAATTTAAAAAAAATTTAATTAAAAATACAGAAGAAAATGTCCTTTCCTTTCAAGTGTACCATTTGTATAAGACCTGGTTCCAGATACAGAAACAACTTAGTAACTTTTTTCTTGCCTTTATGTTGAATCTAAGTTGTTTTATTCAATTATTTTATGTGAATGAATCCTAAATAGAAAAACAAATATTTCTAACAATGTTCAGATGAATAATAAATAAGCATGTTATCTAAAATAACCTCACCCTAGACCCTTTTTTTCAGCAACAACTTTTACTACAGACATCAACTTTTGCTTTCTCTCAAGCTCAGGCTTGAACATCAAACAATGGCTTTCAAAGATGAAATGATGGGTGATCATAACTGAAAGGAGAAGCTGCAGGAAATATAAAGGCTGGAGTTTCTAACCGAACTACAATTAGAGTTTACCACATATTGCTTCTCAGTTATTTGCCATTCCACAAAAGAAACTGTAGGTGAAATTCAAACATGCCCAGTGTGGAGACACTTGCCTTTGTGATCATACAAATGAGAAATATCTTTCTACAGTATATTAGCAAACAAACTTACCCAAGCTACAAAATGGCTTGAATAAAAAGGAAGGAGAAGCTATTTTTTATTGGGGTCAGCTAGATAAATATTACTTATTCTGCCTCCAAAGCGTGGGGCTCTATCATTCATATTCCTGATGACGCAACATGCAGCCCCCAAAGTAGGCTAATCCCCATTAAGCTTTGAAGAAAAACTGCACCAATTCTTTCCCTTTGTTCAATTTACCATAAATAAGACATATTACTATGAAAATATAGAAAATTCATTGAATCAGAGAAAAACAATAATACAGATACAAATAAAAATACTAACAATAGATATATTTTACAAGTACCAGTTGCTGACTTTGGACCCAAAAGGCTACCAACATTTACCCATTTGTTTGACTACTTACCCTCTTATATCCTATCTATCATGTCAAACATTTACCCTTTTAACTTTTTTTTTTTTTTTTTTGACACACAGGAATTGGGATGGTTAACTGACGTTTCTAAGCCTATCCCCTTGGAGAAGGGCTGCAAAACTGCAGAAAAGTCAGTTGACCTCCCAGAGATCAGAAGGCAAGTTTGGTCTCTGGAAGGAGGGATGGTCTCCTCCACAGCCAAATCTCTAAGACTTGTGGGCTGACAAGAAGAATGTCACTCAGGTGCATTTTAGCACCTCTCCACTTGTGCATGCCCCTTACTTCCTATGGGAATTGGCCTTTTCCATCACATATCAAGAGGAGACAGCCAGACAATTTATATTTGTTGAGTACTTATGGTGCCCTACCCAGTGTAATTGGGTTTTTGTACACAATATCATTTGATTCTCAAAACAACCATATTAGATGGGCCTAGTTTTTCATATTTAACTGACATGAAAGCTCAAGAATTTGAAAAATATCTGTCTATGCTAGGAAGTGGTAGGGACTTGATCTGAACTGAGTTTTGTCTTCAAATTTCAGGCTGTGCTGACAAAAGACAAATTTCAATACATATAACATACACATAATGAAAATCTTCACACATCATATAAAAGGTATGTCACTCTCTAATAGTTAGTGTGTCACATTTTCCCTGAAATTAACTGTGTTCTCTAGTGATATAACGGTAAATTTACTCTATTCTTTGATCTCTAGCATGAGTCCTAAGAAAGAATGGGATATCGAACATAATAGCAAGAATACGGGCACAAAGTCATTACCACAAATCTCATTGTAAACTGAGCAGACCAAAACAGCACATAATGAGACAAATTTCAAAAAAAATAGCAAATAGTGAACTAGATATTTAATCTTTGCTTAAGAACAAAATGCCTAGAAAAAGAACTACAGATACTAAGATGAGATACTACCTCTTACTTTCAAAAATGCATTCCTTACAATAACAGATAGTGAGGATGCTAAGGAATTAAGGCAAGGAAGAGAGGCACATGGGTGGCTCAGTCGGTGAAGCACCTGACTCTTGCTTTTGGCTCAAGTCATGGTTTCACAGTTGTGAGATCAAGCCCTACATAGGGCTCTGTTCTGAGCATGGAGCCTGCTTGGGATTATCTGTCTCCCCTTCTCTCTTTCTCAAAATAAATAAATACACATTAAAAAAAAAAAAGACAAGCAAGAAATGAATACCTCATTGATTCAAACAATATAGTCAAAGGTCAATGCTCATAATGATGTAGTGAAACTAGAATTCCAATAGATTGCCAGTGGAGGTATATTGGTAAAACTTTCAGAAAACAATCCAAGTACTCCCATCCAAGTACTAAGTCCAATTGTTTTCTGAAAGTTTTACCAATATACCTCCTCTGGCAATCTACTGGAATTCTAGTTTCACTACATCATTATGAGCATTGGACCTTTGACCATATTGTTGGACTAAATGCAGTCAAAGCATGCCACTGTGCATGTCATTTGATCTAATGGTCCCATTTCTAAAAAGAAAAGTAACCAAAGAATAATGTCAACAAAAGGAGGCTCTATGTTGGGAAATGTAGCATTTTTCTGAAAGTCACAAATTGGAAACCTAATTATTTTCAAAATGAAGAATATCAGCATAGCAGCTATTATTATCTGTAAACAAACTCAGAAAAGTATTGACGACATAGTGTTAACTGAAGAAATAGGATAAAAATTTATTTATCCATTCAAATTTTTATAACTATACACTAAAATATATACAAATAAGAAGAATTTCAATAATATAGTAAAACAATGCAATTGTTTGAAATATAACAAGAGAACTGAAATAAAATTCGAAAGGCATTTAACAAGAGGACATACCCTGTATCTATTAAGGGAATGAAGGAAACATGTCATCCATATGCCAACAACTTCAAGGAATGTAAACTAGATGCTCTGCAAAAAATTTGATCATGTAAACACTGACATGGTGTTTATCAGAGGATAGCTGCACATTACTTTTTTTCCCTTAAGGAATTGTAAATTAATAATCTATAGACAGACTATGCTCAGGGTGCATATAATTAACTATAGTTTAATATTTTTATGGTACTTTTTTGGTAAAACTTAATGTGCAGTAAGATATATACATCTTAGGTGTACCCAAAATCTTATTTTCCTTATAATTTTAGTTTCTTTATCATTTTTCAAGTGTTTATATTTATACATTTAAGGGCTGATATATTTCTCTCTCAATGATAGAGCATGATGCTTCACTATGAATGATGAGAAAAATCAGTTTGTTTTTACTTTAGCCTTTTTTTTCTCTGAGTATCTCCATATCCTGATTTTTGTTAGGTTTAATGTTAATTCAGCACTGTCATGGTTTATTTTAGCTTCTGTCACCATAATTCTCATAAACATTTAGCTTTAGTCCTACATTTAAAAAAATGGAAAGTATCAGTCTTTATATCTTTACTTGCTCTTTTGCCTCGTTTGGCTTGATTTGTTCTTTATATTCATATATCCTCAAAAATGGGTCTATTCCCTTTGTTCCTAACATATTTTATAATTGGTTAGCATGCTCATATTCTCAGAGATGACAATTCTATCATTCATCCTCTGTATTATAAATTCCATATGCTCCCTGGTCTCCTCCCTGCTGATGACCTTGCTGCATCCACCACTAAGATTCAGGTGAGAATGATTTCATATTTCCACCACCCAGTTTTACCAACTTACATGTATCTTTACCTACTGACTTTACTTTTCATCATATTAAAGTGAAAGAACATGTGTGCTCCTTCTGAAGTTCCCAAATCCCCCTTTTTCTTCTCTTATGTTATATACATATATGTATGGCTCTAGCTCCTTCTCCAACCACCCCATTTCTCAGCTATAGTCAAAAAACTCCTCAGTAAATTTGAGTAAGCCCCTGATGTACTTACTGCCTTGGGTTTTCTGCTTGCCATTACCAATTGGACTTTCATACTCACCACTGCACTATGATAGTTCTTATCAAAGCTACCAAAGACGCTATTTTGCCAAAACAAATGGTCATCTATCGGTTCTCATGTTGTTTTTTCTTAGCAGCATTTGATAAAGATGACCTTTCCATCCATCCATCCATCCATCCATCCATCCATCCATCCATCCATCCATCCACTCAGCCATCCATTCATGCTGAAACCATCTTCTTATGGCTTCTCTAACACTATATTTGCCTGGTTCTCTTCCTATTTCACTGACCATACCTTTTCTTACTCCATGGCAGGCTCTCTCTTCTCTGCCAAACTTGTAAATGTGTGCCCATGAGATAAGAAGTGTTTAGAAGAAACTTTTGCTTCCACGGACACAACTTTGGGATACACACTGCCCTTTTCCCACTTGCAGCTTATCTGTTTTCCTTCTCTATGAACTCTCCTTCATGCTGAAAAGAATCAAGAGTAATTTAACAGAACTGTTTTTTCATTAAACCTAGTTTGATTGCTTCCCTATGGTTATTTATATTCATACTCTCCCAATAAAACTGCATAGATTTGTCTACCTTAAAGAGAAGTAATTGGGATGCCTGTTAGTTATCTTTGTGCAAGTGTGTTTTTCAAAATAAGATCTTTAATTTTGAGGAAATTTTCAAAAGGTAGGCACTGTCAAGTTGCTCAGGCCTGTCTAGAACAATGATGAATTTAAATAATATTCCATCTTAATGACTCAGACCACTGTAGTAATACAGTATGGCTCCTCAAGATTCATGTGCAGGCCGAGAAAAATCACAAATCCACCTTATCTAAAGGCGCATGCATTATAAAGTGCATTGTAAGGTCACTGTCATAGATTAAAGTAAGGAGCTTTTAAGACTGCACAGGAAGAGAGATAAAAAGCAAAAGAAAAACAGTTTAGTAGCAAAGTGCATGAAATAATTGACAGAAGTTATAAGATTTCATAAAGAAAACTGCCCCCACCCCTAACTCACCCAGAAGCCCAGATCACTATTTACATAATTTATGGATATATAAAAATGTTGTTATTTTATACGTGCGGAAATTATATAAAGTATGGATATTTACTATCACTGCAAACACAAGATGCCAAGAGCATAAATAATTATTTTCTCCCTGATCTGGCCTCCAGCACCATTTTTTCCACATGGGGGAGTGGGTGTCAGTATAATTCCAGGCTCCCTCCATTTCCACCCACCACTAAAAGCATTAGAGTCACTTCTAACATTTCCATTTTCCTTTGCAGCCAAGCAGTCTTCAGGTCCTCCTACTTACTCACTGATGTAAAATTTCTCTCAGCGTGGACACCACCACCAATGTTTTTGTTTGGTTTTCCCCTTATTGTCCTTCCTGTCTCATTCATTGGTACCTCTTTTTCCACCCACACCTTAAATTAAACAAAGGCTTTCCCTGGGGTTTGGGCGGAGCCTTTTCTTTGTTCACTGTTTATCATCTTTCCAGATTATTTCATTCCTTGTCATGGTTTTCAACAATCATTTATTCTTAGAATGATGTCAATACGGCAGATGATATATCCCATTGGCTACCTCCCTCCAGCAGCTCAAATTCCAACAAGAGTCATAAAGAACACAGTTTCTTCCCCACTAAACCTGCTCTTCTCTGTGTCCTGGTCAAAATCAACATCCACCCAGTGGCTCAAAATAGACATCTGTATGTTGCCTCTGCCCTCTTTCCCTTTCAGTACCCATGTCTAATCACTAATGAAGCTGTGTTGATTCCATGTAGTACCTCACTCATAAATCCAACCCATCCTTCACTTCCTGTCATTATCTCCTCTCATTCATCATCTCCTTCACTTGGTAGTTAACTACTCTGCTCGTTCTGATACTAACAGGATTTAAAGGGCAAGAAGAGAGGCTGGGTAAGTGGGGAGATAGGGAGAGTCGGTACTTGGCAGATACCTCCAAGAAACTTTCAAAGCTGACATTTCTTCTGTGGGAACTTTCTTAAGTCTGTTAGACATATCCTGGTTGAGCCCTTTCTGACTGTTCTTCCATGATATGAAAATTGCCACATCTGCAGTTGTTTCTCCCGATCTCCCCAAAACTTCTCCTTCTGGCATTCATTTGTTAGCATTTTGCTACTGGGATTCCCTGAGCCTAGCAATCTGTTTCGTGAATAGGATTCCTTCTGAAATGATCCTAGGCTGATAAGCCTATCCTCAGTTTTATTTCTGGCATGAGATTTGATCTATCATCAGAAATGACTGCGTGCAGTGACTCTTCCATTTGCAATCAGCCCTGTTTCATGGTGTCGAGAGCTGTTTAGTCTTCTGAAGGGTTAACTCAGACACAATTCCCTAGGGCCCTTAACCACAGGGGACAAATATTAAGTGAGGACATTCTGAGAGGGGGCCCTGTTGAAGCCCCTCTTTCTGGTCTTGAGGAGAAGAGACAAACAATCATTTACTCCACAGCATGACCTTTTCATATATATAAACTTTTTCATAAATCCCCGCTTTACAAGCTAATCTCCATTTGCTTTATTTATTTAAAATATTTATTTATTTTGAGAGAGTGTGTGACTATTGGAAAGGCAGAGAGGGAGCGAGAAACAGACTCTCTCAGCACAGAGCCTGATACAGGGCTCGAATTAACAAACTGTGAGATGACGACCTGAGCTGAAGTTGGACACTTAACATACTTAGTCACACAGGTGCCCCTCCATTTCCTTTAAATAGTAGAAATGTAGAAAGGGTTTTAAGAGCCATGAAAAAGTTCTCCTTTATTTCCTTTAGAAGTTTGCATTGATCCTAATACATCACTTGGAAATTGTTATCTATTATACATTTAAATTTATCTTCCTATCACACTAGTCTTGAATATATTGCCGAATCCTTCCTAAACCTAATCTGTCTCTAGATTTTCCTCATCTTCACTTGCATGTGAATCTATACACATAAACTTATATATTTATACTTCTATATTTCTTTTGTTTCTTTACAGTTGCTTAAAACTTGAGGAAGGTCCCTTTCATTTCTAAATTCAATATTGGAAATTGCTTTTATTAAAACCCATATGCTAAGGAGGGAAACAAGTAGAAAATCATGCACAGAAACAAAGCCAAAGGGCTTGAAAGAGGATACTATTCTGGTGTAAGGGAAAAAAAAAAAACAACAAAAAAAAACTGTGGGAGCAAATATGCCAGGAACCATACCATATAAATTCAATAGCAAGTAAAAGCACTACAAAGCCTTCCTCAGGAATTAAAGACAGATAACTAGAGGCAGCAAAAGGGACATGGAAACAAAAGAATTTGAAATCACTGAATATATTTGTCTTTTGACTGTTTCAGTCTCTTCCTTTGGAGCCCAGCCATTGGCTTCTTAAAGTAAGACACACCGTCAGATCTGCACTGCAATGAACTGGACTCTTTTCTTTGACTGTGTTATATCCCCCCTCCAGGCCCCCATTGAGGATATATGTTTATGGGGAGAGATAGGGGTGTGGGCTAGATTTATTTTAACAGATTAAAAATCACACCTGTAAAAATCTGCTTTGTTCTGTGTGGACTGCAGGTGAGTAAGCTCTCCGATCCTTATACCCTCCATGGACTGCTGAATGCCTTTGTCCCAGGGCTCAAATTTTTCATGCATCCAAGACTCCTGCCACCCAAAATGAGCCTAGCCAGCATGAAGCAACCATACCTTCCCCTCCTACCCTGAGAACAAAGAGCAGACACTTTATAGCCACTGAAACTACCAAAGACTTTGCCTTACCTAAATCCTCATCCTTCTGGTCATTATTTCCTACTATGATACAAGTGCCAATCATGAGTCTCCCCAAAAAAGAACCAGCCCACCACTTTTCCAAATCTACTGTGGTCCAGCTTCTCCAGTTTCAAGCACTAGGTGAAGAACAACAATATTTTAGTGTGTGGTTCCTGAAGCTCCTAAAGGGTCTTAGCTTCTTACCACCTGTAAAAGAATCACTGGGGGGGTAGTAGAAGATTCATTTTGCAGGTAAGCATGTTTATTATAATAAAGCCTAGGAATCCAGGGAAGTTACATATATTTAAACATAGGGATAACCTGAACATTATCCATTCACTCATTCATTCATTTATATGTTGTTTTATTAGGTTTTTAATGAGCTCCTTATACCTCAGCAAATAATAATAAAGTAATAATTTTAAAAGTAAATTAATGATCCATATTCACACCATTTTATCACATAAGCCTCTCAGTAATTTGCATGCTTATGGAGCAAAGACCATCTCCTATTGGCAGTCGGGTCTAATAGAAGTTAATTTGCTCAAAGTCAAACAACTAGTAAACTAGGATTAAAGCTGAACTAACAAGACTTAAGATTTCAATTTGTTTCCAACATAGTATGTTGTGCAAGTCTGTTTCATAAGGAAGAGCCCTATCCTCAAGGATGTTATACTTTAGTTACAGCAATTAGACAAGTGGTAGAAAACAAAGTACTCAATGACTCCAAGTCAGATCTGACCAATGTTTCACCTATGTGGGTAACAGAGATAATAAATAGGCTATAGTAGCTCTAAGGATATATTAATTCCCACACATCCTGGTTTAAGAGATTTTCCGAGAGCTTCAACCTCTCTGTAGTGAATAAGTTTACTACTTATAGGGTATCTTTTCTATAATCAGCTATTCGACTTTGAAGCTTTCTTTATAATAAGAGGAAATTTTTCTTTTGTTTCCATACAGAAGCTATGCATAACCTCTGTGCTCATGAGAAATAAACTGAGCGTAAAAAAAAAAAAAAAGAGAAATAAATTGAGCGTTTCTTTCATATAATTGTTCTTCTGTTGCCAAAGACATCAAATATAGATCTTTTGAAGGATGCTGACCATTATACCAGGGTAGGAACCAAAAGCACCTTATGAAGCAGAATTACAAAAGCAGATGGAGCCAGAAGATAAGCACACACATGGCTCCAGGATGGCCATTGGTAGAGAAATTATACTTTGGTAATATCTAGGAATTGAGGAAGAGGTTATAACTAGGATTCAGTTATCTAGCTAAATGTAGAAAAGACTTGTAGTAGCAAATAAAATATTTGGAAAAATGTATTGTTTCTCATATTAGATCTGTCCATATTTTACATACATTTTAGACACATTTCAATAGGTTTAGATCACAGGACTAGGAATCCTGGGAGAGAGAGAGACAGAGACAGAGACAGAGATATCTAAGATACGTTCCTAAAGGAAAAGGAGAAGGAAGAAAGCAGACATGAGGCAGTAAACACTTGTTCCTGGACGAGCAGTCAGAAAACGCTTCCTGGAGAATCACTAACACACTAGAATAGAATTATGTGGCCAATGTTCAACTAAAGGCATTTTCAAGTGAGTATTCTATTCATCATAAAGTAAATTAGGTCATGTATTTTGAGGAGTTTTCTATCATCTGTGCTATAGAGCAAGAGCTTTACTAGTTATTGTAGGGCATATCTACAAATTCTTCAATAAGATTTCTGATCTGTGTCTTGATACATGCCATAAACAAAAAATGTGATAATAACCAGTGTCAGGCATAAAATAAATGACCATCAAATGCTTGATCTTTACAGTGCTTTGAAAATATGGTAAATGTGTTCTAGAAAGTCTGCCTCCCAGTTTTGATCCATGCTAATATTGTCTAGATTTCATTCCATTTTTCCTTTACATATCCAAATCCTACCTGTCTGAAGGAAGCTTGCCTCTTTAAGATCTTTCAGTTGGCTTTGTGGGGGTACACAGTCTGGAAAAAAGTATGTATGGTTGTTTAACAAGAATAACCCTGACCTATTCTCACTTTATTACGCATGTCTAATATGGATTCTGCATGTTTTGTGGTCTCATAGACTTCTGGTTCATTCCTTTCAACCTTGTATTTTGGTGAATCCATTGCTGGATTTGCTCTCTATTAATCTACATTCCAAGGTTCCTTGATCAACATTTTGCCTTTCAGGTTTTCTCTGAGCTGAAAGAAGACCTGTCTGGCATGGAACACCTTGGTATACACAACTGAATTGGGCTTTACCCTCAGTCCAAGCCCTAAGAAGATTAGATGTTGGGCACTACCAAACTTCTAAAACTAAGGCCCAATCTCCTTAATGCTTCTTTCATGTGCCACAGTCAGTTCTGGACCATGCTTTATCATCACCTCAAAAGCAAGAGCTATGGCATTTCTGGACAAGATTCATGTCCAATACCCCTGAATACAAGACTAAGGAGAAAGCTACATAGAACCAGGCTGCCATTATTGCCGTTATTAATTATGTGCTCCTAAAACAGAAATTCTACCCAAAAAAGATTTTGAACAATTTATGGAATATATGATGTTACTGCTGAGGATGAAGATGACTTTGACTATATACCCATATTTCCAAAGACCATTCCTTCTTCCATGTTTTCAGAAGACTGAGCCAATGTTGAATGCACCAAAAACTTTTCAAACTGCTATGCCTCCCTTTTATGTGCCTCACTTCTATAATTTTAACTTGAAACTGTTTTATCCCTCTTAATGAAAGAAAGGTAAAACAATATAAAATGTACATGCATCTGTGCACACCATAGCTGCAAAGGAAGGTAGGGCAGTGTCAAAATTTAGAGCTCTACTTCTGGAGCAAGACTTCCTGAATTTACATTCTAGCTCCAACATATCACACACTTTATAACCCACAATAGTACCTTTCAGTTTCCTCTTCTACAAAAGTGGATTAAATAGCATATAGTTCAGAGGGATATGAATACTAAATGAACTAATTTATTCAAAGAGCTGGGCATAATAGTTATGTATTATATGTTTTGTGGTTATTAGTACTACAAACAATTGTATTATGCATGGGGAATATTAAAAAACAATTAAAATATTCAAATACTTGTATTAGATACATCTAATAATCCAGCTTAAAATTTTAATGGCAAACTTTTTTTTTTGAGAAATTCTTGTACTTTTGCTCAAAAAGTAATTATAAAATTTGTTATGGGAACAATTCCTTTCTGTGCTGAGGAACACAAAGAACTTACTACTATGATACTCCTTAGGTTGTTTGTAGTTCACTATTAAAATTGAATAGGCTAGACATGGACAACCATGAATTTATGCAGAACTGGTGTTATAGTCTGATTTTTCTTATACACAGAAAGTTAATAAAATACAGGCTCACTTCTTACAAATCCAAATTCATCTTGAAGGAAGCATGTATCTTCTTTGTATTCTCAGTATATATTGCAACCATTATTCTAGCAATCCATCATTTTGGGTTTCTTAGTTGGAAAATCAGTTTGCCAAGAATCATTTTTCCACCCAGCTGTGATTCTTTAAAGGCTCAGAAAACAACCTGAGCATAAATCAAAGGTGTACTGGCTCTGACATAAACAAAAACCAGTTCTGGGATAAAAAACATCTATTCAAAGAAAGCAGATTTTTAGCAATCTAGAAAAATACAATTTTAAAGACCTAAAGCACAAGTGAACAGGTTTATAACTTTCAGGGTAGAATAATAATCAGTATTCAAGATAAACTTAAAGAATTACACAGTACTATAATTGTCCTATTCTTTAAAATAAATGATAGGTTTGTTATATATAGTTTGTTATATAATTATAATATTCAATGGCATGCAGGGATATATGGGTGAAAAAAGATAAAAACAGAAGCTCTTTCTTAGGAGTATATATCTACTTATTTATTCAAAGTATTGATAATAGTTATAACAGTGATCATCATGGACTACTGTGCTAAAGGCTTCACATATATTAGCACCTTTCAGTCTTAAATCAAGTCATAAGGTACATATTATTTACAACACTATACAGATGAAAACTGAGCCTAGAAATGTTAATTAGTCCATTCAAAGTCACACAAAGAGTAGGATCAATAGTAACTTGCACCCGGTGAGACTCTTAATGTTTCCAGCACGGCATGTTTCTTTTCTATAAATAAAAGGAGCTACTATTATTAAATGCAAATACTGAGTGTGGCGTTTCTACTACATCTACTATCACAAGCTCAGAATCTAAACAGTATCCATTTCTCAGAATCTACTAAAGGCTTATTGTCATGTATCTGGCCAACAGGGATCTGTTCAATATGGTCAAGAGCAAGTCTTCTCACTCAGCCCTATGGGGCAACAAACTTTTATAAACCATTCAGGAGTGTTCTCCTCACAATGTTCTTGGGCTACTACTCTTACTACTCTATGTGACCACGTTGACCTTTGTCATAACTGTTGGACCTTGAGTCTACAGACTGTACAAATCAAAGAGAGGGGGGCAGAGTTAGCACAATTAAAATAAACAAACAAATAAATAAACAAATAAAGAGAGTGAAGAAAGAAAAATGGAGGAAGGAATATTAGAAAATGACACTTTACATTATTTTGGGCTGGAGGTGCTTGCGACTTTGGTCCCTCCCTTACCCACATAGAAGAATCTAATTTGGAGTCTTTCCCAGAACAAGGGTTATTAACAGAGATACATTTTATTTGGGTGACCTATCTACATGGCAGGGCAGAAATCTAATTACCAAACAACTGCTCTTCTTATTGCCCTGTGAAGTGCCTTCCTTTCCTCTGAAGTCCCAAACCCCGATCCCCTTCTCTTTAGTTTAGGATGAGTTATATAACTCATTTTGCCTGACTGTCTTTGGGATTTCCATGTCTGAAATTCCCCATATGTATGCTATTAAATTTGATTTTCCCCTGTTAATCTGCCTCATTTCAATGTGATTCTTTCTAGTTCAGCTAGAAGGAACTTCAAGGGGACAGAGATTCTTTTTTCTTTTAATTTTTTATAGTTTATTTTTTTTAATTTATTTAAAAAAATTTTTAATGTTTTATTTATTTCTAGGAGAGTGAGAGAGAGACAGCGTGAGCAGGAGAGGGTCAGAGAGAGAGGGAGACACAGAATCTGAAGCAGGCTCCAGGCTCTGAGCTGGCAGTGAGCACAGAGTCCGACGCGGGGCTGGAAGCCACGAACCGTGAGATCATGACCTAAGCGAAAGTCAGACGCTTAACCGACTAAGCCACCCAGGCGCCCCTATAGTTTATTTATTTTTGAGATAGAGAGAGACAGAGCACTAGCAGGGAAGGGGCAGAGAGAGGGAGACTCAGAACCTGAAACAGTCTCCAAGCTCTGAGCTGTCAGCACAGACAGAACCTGATGTGGGGCTCGAAATCACAAACTGTGAGATCATGACCTGAGCTGAAGTCAAACGCTTAACTGAGTCACCTAGGTGCCCCAGGGGGACAGGAATGCTTGTGTTTACATCTGAGCCAAAGCTAATTCATCTCAGCATTAGATGGAGAGGATGATTTGGAGTATAGCACAAGATATATTTTTATGCTTAAAATCTCTCTGTCAACGTTTCTTCAATCTTTACAACTCACGTTTGTACCTAGGCAAGGGGTCTTCAGTAAAACAGAAATACAAGTTCAAAGATCTATCTCCTCCAATCCCTAAAAACAGCAGAACATGGTAGAGGTTTGTGCCAACAGCATAGGTAGCTGCATGAAGGTCACCTTGTCATTGACACTGAAAGCATCGTAGTGTTGCCTGAGTCACTGTCATCAGTGGAAGTAGCCTTGAGGCTACAGTGTCAGTGGCTGCCTCTATTAGATATTGGTATCACTGCTTCCATGTGGGAGATTGACAGTGTCAGAGGAAATACTAAGTATCCATCAAATATCCATCTCCTCCTCTTCCTGGGAACAAAGCAAACTATATTCCTTTGCCTGCTTCACAGTTGGTTTGCCATTTGACTAAGTTCTAGTCAATGAAATGTGTGGGAAGATATCATCCACATTCACTTCCAGACAGCCCCCCCCAGAAAACCTCTCACGTATGTTTATTCATATTCTCTTCTCTTTTTGGCTGGTTGGGTTAATTATTTTCAGAGAGACATTAAAAATCAGAGCCACTGTCTTCCTGCCCCCTTACCTGAAACATCTCTGAACTTCTATGGGGAAGTAAATAATCATATATTATTAAACCATTATATATACAGGTATATTTATTCCTGCAGCTTAGTCTACCCTTATTAATTCTTAGTGACCACATATAACCAGAGCATAAACAGAAGGAAATGGTGTACAATCTACAGGAGCAAATGGGATTTATTCAGAGTGCAAAGGGTAAACCCTCCAGTGCTTCCCAGAATGGCTGGCATTGGAGGAAGGCTAGAGTTCTCTGCAGAATGCAATCCAGGCTTGTTTTCATTGTTTTATGACCATTTTTATCCCTCTATTTTTATCTATAAGTTCCTAAGACCTGTAAGATGTGAGTAGTTGAATGAATAAGTTACTAATGAAAGAAATGCTCCAGCTTTACACAACTAATACTTCACAAATGCCTAATTAAGCATATCCCAAATCACTGGGAAATGGTAGAATATAGCAGAAAAACTTCCAGAGGTTTTATTTATTTATTTATTTATTTATTTTGAAAGAAGCTGTGGTTTTCTGAAGACTCTGTGAAATTGGGAAAGTTATTTAACCTCTGTAAGACTCAGTTTAATCATGAGGCTGATTATTTACCTCACAGTGTTGACGCAAGGGTTTAAGGAAATGATGCAGTCAAGGAAAGTCAATGCTACTGAGGCTTTCACATATTTAAAAGAAAAAATATCCTTAAGAACACATGAAGCAGTAGAATCATTCAGGATGTGAGCTGGGATGGAGTTAGGTTTACTGAGTTCAATTTTAATAACTCTTTGGTTGTTATCATTTAGATCCTGCTAAAATTATACATGTTTGTCATGGGATCCTGTCAAAATTGACTGCATTTTGAAGTATTCCATACTGTTACATCCATTTAATTTATGGAAATGGTGGTTGGAGAAGTCTATTCTCTACAAAATACTGTAACTTGAAGCTGACATTTATTGACCTAAGTATGTCATACTCTTCCACTTTAGCTGAATAGGACTAAGCTAAGCCTGGCCTAGCTTTTAGGACTCAGTGGAACACAATCACTCAGGCTACAAATCCAGCAGAGCCTGAGGAACCTCTCTTACCAGAGAAGGGGTTCTAGAATGTGGTCTCTAAGACTGAAAGCTCATGAGTCTGAGCTGAACCTTGCATATCGTATGACACTAACCCATGTTATATGGCTGTGGTCTTGATGCCACTTTTACCTTGATTACTTTTGAATCACCCATTCTGCAGCGTATCCCTGACCTGAATCTCATCTTGGTATACTAAAGCCTAACAAAGTTCTGGGCCTCTGTGTGGTCCTTACACAAATGTGGTTCCCTTTACCACTGGCTCTCCTAACCCCCTATCAATTCATTGAGACTTCCGGGTCCAAACTGCAAGGTCCAACTGGGACACCAACCTGGCCCCTACCTGATGCTGAGCATCACTAGTGCCAGAATCCCAGCTGCCTCAATTATCATGTCAGTTGATAGCCAACTGGTGCTCTATCCAGTCCAGGCTGAGCACAGATTCCCCATAAACCCTTGTTAACAGAGCTCTGTGATGCATATGCAAGCCATCTGGGTGAACTGTTAAACTAATTCAGTTTGGTCTGGGGTGGGGACTGAGCATGTACTCTTTTAATAAGCTCTCAGAGGATGCCACTGCTCTAAGTCCATGGGCCACATTCTGAGTAGCCAGTAATTACCTTACTGACCTTGCCTCTTTAGCATCTATCAGGCTGTGGGATTAATCACTCAGTTCAACCTGGGCCTTCTTAGCTTCTTCCAATGACTCACACTCATGTAACTTACATTCCAGTATGTCTCATGGTAAATCACACCCAAATCCTGATGTACTCAGATGCAGAAACATGAACTCTCTCTATACACATGCCCATTCCCATTCAAAGGCCATAATGCATACTCACAGGATCGCTGATAATCATTCTAATTTTACTAGAGCTAGAAATTAAATAAAGTACCTCACCCTAGTTGCTATTTTTCCCATTGGAAGTCAGGTTTTCCTCACAGTCTAGCACCAACATCAATAGTAGGGATTCATCTGGATGGGCCATAGAGTAATAATCCTTGCTAAAGCTTTCATTCTCATTAAAGTGTTGAAAAACAACCCAAAATGTCACTAGCAATTAACAAGGGTGGAAGGTTGGGATTACATACAAGAAAACAACCATTTTTTAGTGACTGTTCTGATACTACATCTGGGTACAAACTATTATACTCTCTAAACATTTCTGGAAATTAGCTATTTCAATGATTGCGGAACAGAAATTTGATACTGATTTTATATTATGTCTTAGTTAAAATGAAAGGCAGATTTTTAAGTTAGCTCACTGGAATTGCCAATTACCCTAGTCAATGGGAAACTGCAAACCTATAATATATGAGAAAGTGAATCCTGTGATAGTGTCAGTGCTGAAGATAATGTTCTCTCAGCTACCTGGCTGATTGTGTTTCCAGGCTTGTGGAGGTTGGCATTTACCTTCCATCTAAAGCAAGGGAAAAATCAAAGCCCTTTGTCCACCTACTTAACACACTTTTTTTCAGACTCCAAGGAGTGTCTTTGGCAGAAAGTTCACTTAGTAAGTTACATAAATATCTAAATCAAGTAGAATTGCCCCTCATTACCAGTTCTTTAGTAATGTGATCTCACACCTGGAATGCTCCCCACCTGATATTTCAATAGGTTCATTATGAGAATAAGTACCACGGAAATTCCTCCCCAGTAGCAACTCCTGTTCCTGAATGAACATCTGGTTAGGAACACAGCTGGCAATGACTGAATTCCTAACTGGGTGACATACCTTCCGTCAATTAGTGACACATCTTGTGGGTTTGAGTTGGTGTTTTGTTTTTCCAGGTGCCTTCTTCAGCATCCACACAAAGAGGGTGTATCTAACCCCATAGTTAAGGAATATCATGTTGGGATGTACTTTCTTTTCCACTTCTTGTCTAAATTTTTGAATCTCATACATGGTTTCTGGAGCAGGTTTGACATGACTAGTACAAGTTTTCCAAGTAGTATGTGGGGCAGACCAACGTTGAAGCAGACTAAGGAGTAGGTGCTAAGGCAAGCATTGAGGTAAGGCAGAGTGCAACTGTACCTTCCTCACAATATGAAGGCCAGCAATACCATGCTGCAAAGAGCAGAACCAAACATGCATCCATTTCTTAGTCAGTATCATGACAAAAAAAAACCCAAAAAACAAAAAAGACCCCACAAAAACAAACAAAAAAAAACAAACAAAAACAAAACAAAAACTCTAAACACGGGGTTGTAAGAGCTTGAATGAGGGAATGGCTTTGTTAAATCAGGCTACCTCTTTAGGAACAGTTTCATATGATGTTAGAAAGCTTAAAAGGGTCCTACCATGGAACTGGCTGGTAGACGCTAAACACTGAAAGGTCAAGGGGGGGGCTATGTTCACTTACACTGGACTCCCACCCAAGCAGTCTCTCCATTCAAAAGCAAACTGACTCAGGCACATGAGTGGCTCAGTCAGTTGAGCATCCGACTCTTGATTTTGGCTAAAGTCATGATCCCAGGGTCATGGGATCAAACCCAACATCAGACTCTGTGCTGAGCATGGAATCTGCTTAAGATTCTCTCTCTCTCCCTCTGCTCCCCTCCTCAGCTATCTCTCTCTCTGGAATAAAAAAAAAAAAAAAAACACACAAGAAAACTAAAGTATTAAAATTGTATTGAACATTCAAATGCATATAAAAAGTATGTATATTAATGATGAAACTATTTAATAAATTGACTTTAAAAGAAACACACTTACATCAAAATAAAAGTACCATTTTTTGTATAATTTTTAAAAAAGTTTATTTATTTATTTTGAGAGATAGTACATGGCGGGGGCGGGGGAGGGAGAGGGAGAGAGAGAATCCCGAGCAGGCTCCACACTGTAGTGCACAGCCCGATTTGGAGCTCGAACTCACAAAACTGAGAGAACATGACCTGAGCCAAAACCAAGAGTTGGATGCTTAACCGACTGAGCCACCAAAGCACCCCTAAAAGTACCATTTTTAAATGTGAGCACCATCACACAACCTATTTAACTTTTACATCACTATTTATCCTTGCCTACTTACTGCTTTAAATATGTAGTGCCAACAGCTTCCACGTAAGTATAGAAGCTCTGGTTACACAATGTCATTGACACCCATGTGTTCACTGTCTCTAAACAAAGCACCACAGTGATTCCTGATTCACAGCCTCCCATCTGCTGCATTAATTTCTCTGAAGGTGACAGGAGCAACTAGATGCTCTCTTAGTCTGGAGGGTGGAGCTGGAGGCCCTGGCTGCTGCTGGACCTACATCTTGGCTTTTCCAGAGACTTTATGCAACTCCATGAAAACACCTGTCCCAGATGAATTTCTAAGAGCCTAGGTATCGTCTAATGCGGTAGTTCCCCAATTTTTGGTTCTAGGACCCCTTTATACTATAAAAATTTAATGAGGACTCCAAAAGACTTTTGTTTAAACCAGTCATGTCTATGGGTGCCTGGGTGGCTCAGTCGGTTGAACATCCGACTTCGGCTCAGGTCATGATCTCACAGTTAGTGGGTTCGAGCCCCGCGTTGGGCTTTGTGCTGACAGCTAGCTCTGAGCCTGGGGCCTGTTTCGGATTCTGTACTTCCTTTTGCCTCTCTCTGACCCTCCCCTGCTCATGCTGTCTCTCCCTCTCTCAGAAATAAATAAAACATTAAAAACAGTTAAACCAGTCATATCTATTAATAATTACATCTTAAAGATTAAAATTTTGACTTTAAAATATTTATTACTTTGTTAGAAATAAAAGTATTAACCCATTATATGTTAACATAAATAGCATATACTTTTATAAAAATGCATTTTTCAGAAATGAAACCAAATTAGTGAGAAGAGTGGCACTCTTTTGCAATTTAATAAATATCCTTAATGTTAGTTTTAATAGGAGACTGTTGAATTCTCAGATCTTCCTACGTTAAACTTTTGTGACATCTCAGATCACATAGCCTCTAAAAACCACCACTGTACACTTGAAAGACAATGAGAATGAAGAAATAAAATAATACTTCAGTGTCATTCTGAAAACAGTTCGATTTTGTGAATGCTCTGAAATTGTTCTGAAAACCCACAGGGTTTCTGATGACCCACCGGCTTAATGAACATCTTTCACTATCACTTAAAGAACATTAACATAAAAATATAAAAATGCCATCTGCAATCATCCCATCTACTCCCTGTTAAAAATCTCTTTTCTGTTTCATTACATTCAAAATCATTAATAATGATTAACAATGTAAATAAAATCTAAAAGCCAGAGCTTTTAAATGATGGAAGAAGTTAATGCAGGTATGTGTCCTACCAATATAATGGCATTTAAAATTTTTTCTTTTTTCTTTTTAAAACATACTTAAAAGAATAAAGATAATGAATAAAGCTATATAAGTTGACATCCTAAGCAATATATTTAGTAAATATTTACAATGCCATGCATTCTTCTTTTTTTTATTTTATGTATTTATTTTTTTACAAATAGTTTATTGTCAAGTTGGTTTCCATATAACACCCAGTGCTCATCCCCACAAGTGCCCTCCTCCATGCCCATCTCCCCCTTTCCCTCCCACACCCAAGGGTCCTCAGTTTGTTCTCAGCATTCAAGAGTCTCTCAAGGTTTGCCTCTCTCCCTTCCCCCACCATTTCCCCCCTTCTTCTCCCCCTTGGTCCTCTGTTAAGTTCCTCCTAATCCTCCTATACTTGCAAACATATGATATTTGTCCTTTTCTTCCTGACTTATTTCGCTCAGCATAACACCCTCAAGGTCCATCCATGTTGCTACACATGGCCAGATGTCATTGTTTCTCATTGCCATGTAGTATTCCATCGTATAGATAAACCACATCTTCTTGATCCATTCGTCTGTTGATGGACATTTAGGCTCTTTCCATGTTTTAGCTATTGTTGAGAGTGCTGCTATGAACATTGGAGTACATGTGCCATGCATTCTTCTAAGTAATAATTTTACATTTACTCATTGTAATAAGCTGATTATCACCATGTTCTATTTGAAGGAACTAAACCACCAAGCAACTGTTTGCCTAATATCACAGTAAGTGATAGAACCAGCATTTGAACCCAAGCCATGGCCTAGCCATTCAACACATTGCTCAATTTTGTGGTTATCACAGCCTCTCAATGTGACTGTCTTCCAGGGCCACTTTTAGGGCCACTTTCTGAGGATTTTTTCTTCAAATCAGTGGATTGTTTGTTGAAGCATTAAACAGCCATTGCCCTCTCCTTATCTTTCCCCAACAAATATATTTCTTGGTTGTGAAGTTACCTTTCATTACATTTATCCTTTCTTATCTACAGATCAATATATTCTTTACAAACCAAGAAACATTCTTCCCTATTTTGGTCAGTTTAGAAATCCATTTGATTACTATGTAGAATTCTAAAAATAATTATAGTTCTGGATCAAGCTGTTGAAAGCACTGGTTTAAAGTCATCTTATTAAAATAGTTTGTACATATAATTACATTAATATTATTGAGTCATATTAATATTATACTCAATATTAATTTTATAATATTAATTTGATAGAATGCTTTAGGAAGTACTTTGGTAAATAATTTCTAAACAGCAGAGTGCTTTGAAGGCAGCTGAGCAGAAACTATTACAATTATGCTAAATTTACAGATGAATTAACTGAGGCTTACAGAGAGCAGGTGAGATGCCCACAAGGTTGTAGAGAAAAAATAGAGAAAAAAAAATTCTACCCTCAAAAGCAGCTCCTCTAATATACTGAGCACTGGCTCTTTAACAATCTGCAGCGGGTCCAGGAATTTCAGTGACTTCTAGGGCCACGTATGGAGAGGGGTTGCATGCTGACAAGCTGACAGAGAAATGTCTCTGACTGAGACAGTGCATGATGTACATCTGTACTCACAAAAATACTCAAGGACAGTTCTACTTCCCAGAACTCCCAACTAGGTCTTGGGGAAGCAAAAAAAGTCTAAGATCATTTAATCCAAGGGTGATTAGGATCTGGGGAAAATGGTTCCTGAACTTAAAACTCAAAGAGGCTTAGCTGCATAATAGAGTTTAGATAGGTTCTAGTCCTGTTTTCCTTTCCTTTTTTCACTAGAAAATGTATGACCTCAGTTTGTTTACTAATATGTTGACTGATACAAATGAGCTAATCAACCAACATGCATGTTCTGTAATTTGAATTACTTATGTTGAAAAATACTTCTTTCAGTTTGAAAAGCCTATTGACAAATAATTAAGATCACAGAAGCAGGAATTAAAACAGTGGCTTCCAGGGGCTGAGGCTGATGGAAATGAGGAAACGTTGGTCAAAGGCACAAACTTCCAGTGATATGAAGAATAAGTTTCAATGACAGCATGGTGACTATAGTTAACAATACCGTTTTGTACTGAAATAATAGTTTGTATTTGAAAGTTTCTATAAGAGCAAATTTTAAAATAGTCTCACTGTAACAACAGAATGGGAACTAGGTGAGGTGAAGGATATGGTAACTAATCTAAATGCGGTAACACTGTAGAATATACATGTATCAAATCATCACCTTGTACACCTTACACTTAGACAGTGTTATCTGTTCATTGGATCTCAATAAAGCTATGAAAAAAAAAAAAGAAAAAGATTACGAAATAGGAGTTGTGAATAGGGTTAGGTGTATCTTTTGGCCAGTCTGCACCATTTTCATGCCAATTTCCTGGTAAAAAAAAAAAAAAATCTCCACGTGTGAGGGCTTGCTGGCTTTTTTTTTTTTTTTTTTTTTTTAATGTGCCTACGTGACTGCTGCTGTTATTCCATTCTCTGAGCTGCAAGGTCCAGGATGCCCTCGAATGAGGGCAGTTACTGCAGATAATTATGGCTCATTAGAAAACAACGCTACAAGTCAATGGCTGGCATTGTATTGAAGTGCTATGCAAAAATGTATTTATATTTCTGTTCTACCTCATGAATTGAGTTTCTTCCTTTAGCATAACAACTACATTTTAGATTATGAATATAGGGGATGACTTAAGCAGGAAAACTGAAAACAAAAACAATTATGAACTAAATAGAGGACCTAATGATAATTTGGGGAAATAAAACATATTCAGACCCTATGAAAGTCAGAATTTGCAAAGGACAAGCTTGGGTCTTTTAAAATAAGGCTTTAATCACCAATTTCTAATTTGAGGGCTAATTTGGACACAAATGCTACCTAATGCCTAGAAAGGAATTTAGTCTCAGCTTTCCTTGCTACAGGATATGAAGAAGTCGCTAGGATTTAAAGTGGATAAGAGGAAGCATGAGAGGAAGGGAGACCAAATCTTAGGCTTACTGCATGCTTATCAAGAGCCAGCCACTGAGTCAGGCTGGGCCCACAGGCTGACACCCCTTCATGACTTACGACTATGGTTCAACTCGGGTGTATTTCTTTCTGACCCTAAATTGGATACCAGCATTTCCCACCAAGCTGTCCAAGCAATTGTCTATACTTTGTTGCTGCAATAAAAACTATATTTGCCATATTCATGCTAGGCTCTTTACATGTTTTATTTTATTCAATCATCAGTACAATTGGGTGCCTGAGTGGCTCAGTAGTTTAGCATCCAACTCTTGATTTCGGCTCAGGTCATGATCCCATGGTTTGTGAGTTCGAGCCCCATACCAGGAGCCTGCCTGGGATTCTCTGTCTCTTGCTCTCTCTGCGAATCCCCCACTCACACACTGTCTCAAAAATAAATAAATAAACATTTAAAAAAAAAACATCAATACAATCCCGTAAACAGTTTCAATCCCCATCTTGTAAACAAGGGTAGAACAGGCTTTCTGAGATCACCTAGCTTGATCAAAAATTCACATGGTTGTAAGGCCCAGGGGTTAGACTGAAACCATGACTATTCGCCCATGAAATTTTTGTTCCAACATATAAGACCAGCTACACAATTTGTGAGGTCCAGTGCAGGATGAAAATGGAGGGCTCTTGTTGCAAACTTACTAAGAATGGCAAACAATGACAGCAGAGCAATAACCTAGTGTGAGGCCCGTCTGAGCATGGTGTCCCATGCAAAGTAGAGTAGCATACCTGTGAACCTGAAATCGCTCCACACAGGAATCCTATGTTACAGGGAAATCCATATTTCACTTCTTATATAAATATTTTTACAGGATAACAAGCACAGTGTCTGAACCCTAACTGGAAGACATTGGCTAATAAGAAGTTGTAAGAATCTCAGGGCCAAATCCCGTTGACCCTTGAACAACACAGGTTTTAAGTGTGTGGGTCCATTTATACACAGATTTTTTTTTTTTAAATAAATACAGTACAGTACTGTAAATGTATTTTCTCTATCATTTTCTTAATAAGATTTTTTCTCTAATGTTTCTTTAGCTTACTCTATTGTAAGAACGTAATACATAATACACATAACAGAAAATATGTGTTAACTGACTGTTTATATTACTGTTAAGGCTTCTGGTCAATAGTAGGCTGGTAGTAGTAAAGCTTAGGGGAAGCCAAAAGCTATATATGGATTTTCTACTGCATCAGGGGTCAGTGCTCCAAAACCCTACATTGTTCAACTGTATTTAAAATCCAAGCAAATAGAATCAAACAGTTAACATATAAAGAACTAATTTGGAATTAACAAAAATAAGTTATGAAATCTTGGCTCTGTTATTTCTTGCCAATACCCTCTCTACTTATCATTTTTTTCTTTAATTTTCAATGGTGAAAAATGGTGTGTCCTCAATGGAGTGAATTCTTTATAGCATGGCAAGGAAAACACATCTAGGATTTGTTACTGAATCTGTATTATTGCTTAATAGAGACAGTCCTAAAGGATGATATTTTCATATCACTTTACTATTGATTGTTTCATAAAATTGAAAAGCATAGATATTTTAGGCGCTGGCTTTGAATGATTAATGATGTGCTTTATCGTCTCAACCTACTTTAGCTGCTTACCCTTCCCTCCCTTTCCAGCATTTGTAGAACACATGCTTTTTAAACATAAATTCATATCAAACCCATTGAAACATTTCCTTTCCCAAATTGCCTAAGTTCAGAATTTGATATGCAGTTCATATTTCAATTCCTTATCTGTCATTTGATTTGCTGAATTCTCAGTCTGCTGGTCTCAATTTAATGGCGTCTTATCTGTCCTAGGGGAGAAAATGACTTGCCAAGTAAAAAATATGTTCAAATATTTGAATCCCCACCCATGAAAGTAAACTTCTGCTTTGATGTTAATTTGAAAGAAGGAGCTTTTTTCCCCCATTGGATTAAATAAATTATTAAATCTAAAAGCACTTTAAGCCTCATGCTATATAAATATAAGCTATTTTGTCATAAATATTAAGATAGGAAAGAAGTAGTATATGTGCATGGGTTTATAAAACACACACACACATAAATGTATTTTTTTTCTCTTCTGCATACCTTTCCAGTACAGATGCAAGAATATACATATTGCAAGTACTTTTAAAAACAGCACTGTCTCTAATGAAACTGTTAAGTCTGGTCAAGTAGTTCCCCTAGAACATCTGATTTTTTAAATAAGCAGATATCTGAGACTCCTGCATGAGTCAGTCAGATAAGCATCTGACTCTTAATTTTAGCTTAGGTCATGACCTTGCCGTTGCTGAGTTTGAGCCCCACATCAAGCTCTGTGCTTACAGTGCAGAGCCTGCATGGGATTCTCCCTTTCCCTCTCTCTATGCCCATCCCTTGCTTGCATGCATGTTATCTCTATCTCAAATAAGTTTCTTTTAAAATGTAAAAATAAAACAAAATAAAATAAAATAATAAAATCAAATAATATAAAATAATACAAAATAAAATAAAAAGTAGATGTCCAAGGACTATCTAACTGGGAAAGCTTAGTAATGGAAGAAGGGATCTATACTATTTGACAGAAATGGTTGCCATCCATACAAGAGAGTATAACAGTATATCCATGCGTTTATTATCTCCTACACCCTTATGAAAACATAAAGTTATATATGGTATACTTTGTTACCTCCTGCAGCTGCTATATTGTGAGCTACATGTCCTTAATTCCTATTTGATTTCTCTATTTTTCTTTTGATATGGAATTTGAATTATGAAACTCTTTCATTCATGATCTCAAGTACATTCACATATTCACAGCCTTTCTGCTCACAACAGCCCAAGAAACTAAGACTGGGGCAAAAAAAAAAAAAAGCTGAGAAGCATTAATGTTTAGATAAATCCACCCAAACTAATGTCTATACACTGAATTCCTAGGAACAAGGGAATGGCAAAAAGACCCTTGAGCATGGCATCCGGTGGGCTTTTTTACTTGAAAATGTCTATTTGAAACTATATATAAAGCAGCAAATAAAAGTGAACTTATGTGCTGGAATAACTAGACGTACACAACCTTCTACAAAAATTAGATCAAAAAAGATAACAGACCTAATTTAAAAAACAAGACTATAAAACTTTCAGAAGATAACACAGGAGAAAGTCTTGCTGACCCTGAGTTTGACAATGAGTTTTTATATAAGCATGAAATCCACAATATGAAAGGAAAAATATATTGGTGGAATTTAGCAATTCAAATTAATTAAGTTAAAATGCAAAGCTCCTGGGGCACCTGGGTAGCTCATTTGGTAGAGTGTCTGACTTCAGCTCAGGTCACGATCTCATGGTTTGTGGGTTCGAGCCCCACAACAGGCTTTGCACAGACAGCATGAAGCCTGCTTCAGATTCTGTCTCCCTCTCATTCTGCCCGTCTCCTGCTTGTGTGCTCTCTCTTTCTCTCTCTCAAAAATGAATAAACATTAAAAAAGTTTTAATGCAAAGCTCCTACTCTGTGAAAAATACTGACAAGAAAGGAAAGGTAAGCCACACACTGGGAACAAATATTTATATTCTTACAACTAGATATTATTTAGCAATAAAAATAAATAAGCTATTAAACCATAAAAAAGCATGGAGGAATTTTAAATTCAGATCACTAAGTGAAAGATATACGCCTAGAAATGTTACATGCTGTAGAATCTGAACCATAGGCTATTCCAGAAAAGGCAAACCCATAAGAAAAAAAATTGAGTTTGGCAGGGGCTAAGGGAAGGGGGAGGGATGAACAGGTGGAGATTTTTACGGCAGTAAAGCTATTTTGAAATAATTCTGGATGATACTAATAATGGTAGACACATGACTTTGAATTTGTCAAAACCCATAGATTATATGACACAAAGAGGGTACCCTAATGTAAACTATAGACTTTATTTAATAATGATAGTTCAATATTGGTTCATCAATTGTAATAAAATGTTAATAATAGGGGAAAACTGTGTTTGGCTGGGGAGATCATATAAGAACTCTATTTTCTGCTAATTTGTCTGTAAACCTAAGACTATTCTAAAAAATAAACTCTAGGGGTGCCTGGGTGGCTTAGTCGGTTAAGCGTCCGACTTTCGCTTAGGTCATGATCTCGCGGTTCTTGGGTTCGAGCCCCTCGTTGGGCTCTGTGCTGACTGCCAGCTCAGAGCCTGGAGCCTGTTTCAGTCTGTGATTCCCTCTCTCTCTGACCCTCCCTGCTCACGCTGTCTCTCTCTCTCTCTCTCCTCGAAATAAATAAAACATTAAAAAAATAAAATAAAAAATAAACTCTATTAATTTTTAAAAAGTAAACATAAATCTTTGGTGTGCTTAAACATAAATATAATACCCACATTCAATCCCTTATTTTAGTTTCATTTTCAGAGACAGCCTGACCAAGTATTTTGACTAATAGTATGACATAAAGACAAGACTTGTTTTTTATCAAATGATTCTTTCTTTTCCTAACTGCATCCACAAATGCAGAATGAGCAGATGCAGGGATTTAGAAAGATGTGTAAGTTATTAAAATAGGTTTGAAGTTAGGAGTCACCTGAGACTGCCTGTGTCATGGTCAAAATATCCTAAAAATATGGTCTTAAGACTTAGAACTAACTAGGGATCAGGGAAGAAAATTCGCCTAACAAATGCCTTCTTTCCCTGAGGTAAATTCCCAGGTATTTCTTAGGCCGATAAAATAATATTATGGGGAAAATCATTGTCCAGATGTGGGTAGAAGAATTTAATGCTTATGTATCAGGCACCATGATAATTTTATCCATATTTCTATCCAGCACATATATAGACTTTCGCACACATTCATAAGTATGCATGCATACATACAGGAATGTGCTCCTGCCCACCACACTCTCCCCCACACCCCCCCACACACATACACAGACACCTGCATACAGATACACAAATACAAATGTGAAAGCCTGGCAGGTTCACTGAGCCCTTATTTTAGAAAATAAAACCTGTGCCCTCCAATTAAATGGAGGTGTTAAATGGGGTAGGTGGGGGAATGAAGCAAGATTGTCATGTACAGAATCTCCAGGACTTAACCGAATTACATTTGGTCAAATTAAATTCAACCTTATTACCGTATACATTCTACCTTTATTCAAGGTAACCAGCTGTATTCATGGTATGTTAATTTAAACTGGATGTTTTTCAATCCAACAGGAAAAAAAAGTCTTGTCATATACAGTTTCCTTAATTTACAGATTAGTAATTACTCTTCTATTGGCACTGGCTGTTTTCTTAGATGATTTTAATTAGAAATTCTAATTAACTGCACACCACAATCACCCTTTTTTGCCTCTTCATGAAATTACTCCTCATAAAGCAGAGTGAATGGAAACCAAGTTATAATCAAAGTAAAACTGCAGATTAAGAAATAAGCATTTCAAATCTTGAAGCATCTACCAGAATTCAGGAGCTCTGTAAATAAGCATGATCTTTTGTATATTCGTGAGGTCACTGAAGTCACATTTAAAGAATGATTTCATTATTTCAGTCACTGAATTAAGTAGAGTAAGTTAATTTGAACAAAGATCTATTCATTTTTTGTTGACCTTAGAAAATGTTCTCAGATTTCTCAGGTGTTGGGTTCCATTTGCAAACTGAGTATGCCAATTGTACTACCTAATAGGGATATCATAAGTTAAATGAACTGATAGACAGAATTTAACACACTGCTGTTGCATTAAGCACACTGATGTATGCTAGTTAGCAGTGGTTAGGGGTCAGGCTTTAAAATTATATAAACTGGGTATGTGTTCTGGTTGTCTGACCTTGGGCTATTGAAATTTTCATGACATCCATTTGTTTATCTGTAGATTGAATACTATCTATTTTATGTTATTATTGTAAAAATCAAAATCAATGATATGTATAAATGTCTAACTGCTTAAAATTGGGTTGGCAAGCTATAGACTGTCAGGGCACTTTCAGCTTATTGCCTATTTTTTTTTTAATAAAGTTTTATTGTAATAGAGAAACCTCCATTTGTTCACTTATGTCAAGTAGTCACAACAATGACCATATGGATTGCAAAGCTTAACATATTCACTTACTTGCCTGTTACAGAAAACATTTGTTGACACCTGGACTAAAATATCAATTATTATACTCAAAGAAAACATTCTCATAAGAGTTTATACTGACATTTAACATTGATCTATTCTGAATCAGTAATCAAATCACTCTCCAGTCTGTATTCTTCTCGTTTGTTTTTTTAATACTTGAATTAATGAATTAAATCTTTAATGCAGGATTACTGCATTATTGCAGCCTTGATCACTTTTACTGTAATGAATGTTGGTTTGTGGGTGTGTTAATTTCTTCATGGCATTTGTCTGTGTTATGGTGTGAGCACTGGTTCCACCTCATTATGAGACTATGTGTAGCGCTTATTATGGTTACTTTGTAATAGAGGTATTCATTAGACTTCACTGTGATCAATTTACTATGACTTTTCAAAAAGCTTGGCAAAGATAGTGGTAATAAAACTATCTAACTTAACAAAACCATGAGAGAAAAGTTCCAAATAGGAAATATTGGAGAAAAGCAAGCTATAAATATATTTAAAAATTTAGGTCAAAAGTGATGTTACCAGGCATTCTATATTTATCATTTACTTTCGAGAACAACAATGGCCAAGATGTGGTTTATATGTCAAAGGAAAGAACCCAAAGCTTTACCTCTTCTAATCCATTAACACCTAGGTGAATGGTAACATCCCAATTATCCATGAAAAACCCTTAAAAAGGCTTTTGTGAGGAAATACCTTCCAGTTTCCCATGTTCTGAAGGTTCAAGGTCATGGAAAGATTTTTTTTAACTATTGCAACAAGCTAATTAAATTATTATCTAAATATAAGGGCACTTTTAATATGATCAAGCTTCTCCTCTCAGACCAGTTATATCTAAGTATTAATACTATATTCAACTTCATTTTTGTTTCCAATGACTTAGTCTAAATTCTTCTGAAGGATATATTTGTATGACTTGTAGATTAACTTGTAATTTACAATGACTTTTGTGAGATATGTTCTTATTCCTATTACTATACAGCTTTTTAATAGAAATTCAGTTTAATTCAACTCAATTTAACTAAAATACATATTGAGGACTTCCACTGGTCCATGTGCTAGGCCCTAGGATTCCTGCCCTCAGGTAACCTCATGCAGCTACAACAAAAGTCATACTCACCAGTTTGAAACAAGGGATGCTATTAAAGTCGAGAGCCAGAGAAATAAAACAGGTGATTTTGGTATATGAAGAATGATGTATTACATTTCAAGCCAGAGGGTGATTCAGATAAGAATTAAAACTAAGAATGGAGTATTTAATCAGACTCTGGAATTACTACAACTGACAAAGTGAAAATTCGGGGTGGGGGGGGGATAAGAGACAGCTGTCAAACCATTAAACAAAGGAAAGAGTCAGGAAATATAAGAGACTCAGTCCATCAAGATGGGGAGACCAGAATGAGTTGATGTAATACAAGTATCTGTGGAGGGGAAGGAATAATGGGTGATTCATGATCAATGGATTAATCAATTTATTAATTAACAAACCTATTATGTTCTAAAGCACTGGTGATATAACAGTTTATAAGATAAAAATCTCAGGAAATCTGTCACTTTTCTGGAGGCTTGGGATTTACATAAATTATAATAAAGAAATGAGAACTTCATGTGGCAGACTGAACACAAAACGTGGTCATCAACTACATCAAGTTCTTCAAAATAACATGGGAAAAATATGACTATGTTTTAGAGACATTAACTTATAAGCTTTTTCTTTTTCCATATTTCCTCAACTATGGCTCCTGACATATTCCAAAATGACAGCCTGCTTTGTATTCCTTTTCTCAAGGACTTTCACCAGGAAGAAACTAAAATCACCATATCCAATAGTCTCGTTTGCCTTTGGAAAAGCCCAGACACACTGTAAAGATTTTATTAGATGTCCAAGAGGGCAAGGCCGCAGGAATAATTGAGGTACCCAAGAAGGATAAGGCCAGTTGAATCATAAGGAAAGAAAAGCACTTGAGGGAAGGAGGGAGAAAGAAATATATATAGAGATGCCCAGGTAGTCCAGTCTTCAGTCTTCAGGAAAAATAGCTAAACTAGAAATACAAATACACTGGTTACATATTCATAAGAAAAAGTAGAGTAAAAGATAAGAGGTCTTAAAACTGAATGCCTAGGAATGAAGACAAATAAAATGTAGAAGGAGAAAAAAGATCCAGCCAAAGAGAAGACAGTAAAGAGTCTATCAAAATAAAAAAATAAATAAAGTTACGAAGAAGAAAGTGTTTGGAAGCTGATTCATACCTTTTCCCTCTCCCACTACACCTTGCACAGACTACAATATTAGTTCATAGTATTAACAACAACAACAACGATTTCCCTAAAATCTACAGTATAGCTGTGCACTTAGAATCATGTGGATCCCTTGGGGCGCCTGGGTGGCTTAGTCGGTTAAGCGGCTGACTTTCGCTTAGGTCATAATCTCGCGGTTCGTGGGTTCGAGCCCCGCGTCGGGCTCTGTGCTGACTGCCAGCTCAGAGCCTGGAGTCTGTTTCAGTCTGTGACTCCCTCTCCCTCTGACCCTCCCCTGCTTATGCTGTCTCTCTCTCTCTTCTAGAAATAAATAAAAACATTAAAAAAAATTAGAATCATGTGGATCCCTTCCCACCAGTATAATGAAAGACAGCTCTTAGGGCAATTTTCAGTCCTCCTCACTTTAGTAAAGAGACCACAGAGGCCCACAAATTTGTTTGTTTATTCCACATTTATTGAACATCACTAGGCTTGAGGAACTGTTTTAAGATCTTGACATCAATGGAACTTATAGCTAAAAAAAAAAGAAAACTGCATTGTCCAAAGTCATGTACCCCCAAAAAAAGAGAACATAAAGAAGATCCAGTTCTTCTGACTTTCAATTCTCTGCTCTTTCAATTAACCTATACTGTCCTTTTGATTTGGGCCCTGTAGGGAATGCTAATATGAAGTTTTATGGTGTAGACCCATAAAGGAACCGTCAAAAGAACAATGTCATCACAGCAATTCTTCTATAGCAGAAATCTGATCACATCATTCCTGCTGAAAATTCCTCAATGTCTCTCCGCTGCCTTCAGAATAACATCTAGTACACAGTACTTTGCAACTTGACACCCGACCACTGACTTGTATGGTCTTCACACTTACTATCTGCCATTCTCTTTTATATACTGTATTCTTCCAAAAAGCAATTTATGATTTCCTCCAAGCCTGCCATAGCTTTGGATGTTTATACACATTTTACCTTCTGATTGGAATGCCCACTCTTCCTCTTTTGTCAACTTTACTAAGGCATAAGCAACCATCAAGTTTCACAAGTGTTGTCTGGGAAGCCTTCTTTGACTCATCTTCCACTTGCTCCAGCCCTTTCTCCCAGGAAGCTTTGGGTACTCCAACTCTCAACACTCCTCCCATGTCTGGTACAAGCTCCCCATATGAGATAACCATGTAGTACCTAACAAACCTATCTTAAATAGACTTTCAAAACTTAAAACCAGCAGTTTCTCCAAATTGAACCAAGACTCTATTTAGGATGAAAGCCTCCGAGAACCTGGCTTAAAGAAAGTGTCATATTTGCTCCAGGGATGGACCTCCACTTTCTAACAAAGAGGATAGAGTAGACTGAGGTAGCACATGCAAGTCTACACTTCACTCAAGACTTGGAAATGCACAGCAAGATCAAAGAAAAAGACAATCTCATGTCAGACAGTCTCACATGTCCTTCCATTGCCAATGTCTGTGTCTGTCTTCCAGCTTCCCTGTTACAGTCCTATGCCGTATTCCTTAATGCATCCGTGAATGGCAGCTGCCTGTCTGATGAGACATTCATTTCCCACCTCCTACCCCATTTGGGCAAGCTGCACCTTAGCATCAAGTTGAGTGCCAAATAAACAGAATTCCTACATGTGCAATTAAAAGCCAGTGGAGTGGAGATAACAGCATCCCATGGTTAGCTGAATAATTCATGGCAAAATGTTCTCTTCCTATTCAGAGCTCCTCACACCCTTGACTTGTGAAGCAGCTAGCACTCACACTAAAGTGCTGCTTTCAGCTGAGACCCTTCTTAAGCAACTCCCCCTCTGATCAGGTATTTACATTTTGTCCACAACTTTTACCAGCATTTTTAGAAAAATATAAAGCATAGAGGAATGAGAAGAAAAAAAAGAAAGCCTCATGACACATGGAAAACCCAGATTCTGTTTTTTTTTCTTTTCCTTTTAAATGACTGCTTTAAATTCACAGCATAGGAATAATCTTCCACTGTTAAAATTGTCCATTTCTGGCTGTTTATCACTTGGTCACTTATTCTTAAAACAGTGATCAGTTTTAAAATACTATACTTTGTTTGAAGGTCAAAAGTGGTAGAAGACATAAATAATGCTAAATCTAGAGGAGGCATAGATATACACTATTACTGGAGATAGCAGGCAACACACACACACACACACACACACACACACACACACAAGAGAACAAGCAAGAGGGTATTTATTCTGTTTCAGAGTCTATAATTGAGTTCATTTTAAATATCTCCAAAACCAACCTCAACCTTGAAGAACAGGATAATCCTTTCACAAAAACAGCTGCCTTCAGTTTTAGGTGCATAAAAGTAAAATACCAAGAACATTCTCAGAGCAGAATTAGCAATTTAACAAGGATGCATTTAGTAGGTGAGAACATAGAAAGAAGTGATAACAAATGCAGAGGTTTGTAGTTCAAATAAAATTGGAAAATCTTATATTAAATATGTGTAAATACGGAACACACTACTATAAAAGGAGGAAGAATTTTTAAAATCTTTAGCTTTAGAAATTTTTGTAAATACATAGAAATTAAAATAGTTTAATATCAGTATTTATTTTTGCAAAACAAAACAAAACAAAACAAAAAAACCCACACAACAGTAACATACTTAGTAAAAATATCTAAACAATGTCAAGGTGCCTGGCTGGCTCAGTGGATCAAGTGTGCCACTCTTAATCTCAGGGTTGTGAGTTCAAGTCCCACGTTGGGTGCAGAGCTTACTTAAGAAAAATTACAAAGCTCTAAACAGTGTGAAATTGGTTACAAAATAAAAGAAAATAGTTTTTTTCCTCCCTTATTTTCCACCAGTACTCCTTCTCTCCAAAGGTGGTCTTTGCCAATATATTTTTATAATGTATATCCTTTAAGAAAAAATTGTTTCACATGTAGTTTTACAAAAATATGAATATATATTTTTTAGTTACAGAAAGTAACCACAAGTTATTTATCTTGGGCTCTTCCTGTATTCATGATGCTTAGTGATATCTACATAAACACACACTTCCGTATTTCACCCATTTCAATGGCTTGATCTGCATATTGTTCATTGGCTGAATCTCCGACTTACCTAATCATATCCCTATTAATGCTTATTTAGCATCTTATATTTTTTAGTTGATAACTCAAAGAATGGAGAAGCAGAATTTGCTGCAGAAGTATCTTAATGTGCTTTGGAAAATATACCTGTTGGATAAATTCATAACAGTAGAGAGACTGACACAAAAAGCATATGCCTGTTTATATTTTGAGAGATATTTTCAATGCATTCTTCAAAATTCTATATTAATTTGAAGTTTGAATCCCGATGTATATAATAAATGTTTCTCAACAGCCTAGATAGAATGTTTGTTTCTAAACTGAACAGATGAGAAGTCTTATGTTGCTTTAAATTGTATTTCTTTCACTGTCGGTGAGATAAAACATTTTTTCTCTAAGATTATTTCTTATTTGTACTGCTTTTTCTGTTAAACCTATTGTCTAGTTTCTATTGACCTATTTGTATACTTTCTACTGATAATATAAATTCTTTATAAGTTAAGTGAATTATTCCTTATATCAAATATTTGTCAGTTAAACAATGGAGTTTAGGTAAGGCTTTTTAAAACAGAATTTAAAACCTGGTAGCCATAAAGAAAAGATTAATAGATCTGAATAAATACATATACATATATATGACAACATATAATAAAATGAATCAAAGACCAAAACCAAACCAGATTAAAAAATCTAGAATATACATACATGCACATATATAAATAGTGTTTAAGAATCAATAACAAAATAAAGCTGTTCTAAAAAATTTACTATGTACATACAAGATGTGATAAATTTCCAAAAAGGAATCATATTTAACCTTGATATTACTTATTATTATTATTATTTTCTTTTCCTCCTCTGACAGCCAAAAAGATGAAGAATTGATCAGCAGCTATTTTTAAGTTTTATCATTGATAGTTTATTTTCAAAAGTGATACTGGCTACAGCCCATGAATGAACTAAATGCCATATAATACTTTGAATCATAGCTTTAAAACCATCAGTCTTGAAGGTTATGAGCCTACTAGAGCTTTATATAAAGGTTACAATAGCCAATGGTAGTCAGAAAATAGTAGATTAGGAGTCCTAACTGCGTCAAAAATGAATATATGAACTTGGTATTAGCAGACATGGATACCAATTTGCTTAGCCAGACTAAAGGCCAGATAAGAGGGATGCAATTTCTATAGTTACTGCAGGAAACATACAGAGGGACCACTACCTTTTTCTAGGTATCTATTTACTAGTTATACAACCTTCAGAAAGTCATTTAATGAGGTATAGCCTTAGTGTCCTTACCTCATATTATCATTATAAAGATTTACTGACATTTAAAAACACTGAAAATAGGGAGCATGGTATTTGGCACACATGAAGTCATAAATAAAGAAAAATTTGTATTACTGCTCTGAACACAGAAAAGGAAATCTATATATTCAAAAACCATTGAACATTTGAAATCCACAAGATATGAGACATATATGACGAATGTGTGGTCACTGACAGAGACTCTGCCAGGCTCTGACAGTGAAAGAAAGATAACAATGAAGAGGCAGATATGAGCAGATCATACAAGTTCTTGATGGCCACATTAAGAAACTTAACCTTTATCTATAAACAATGGGAACCACTTTAAGTAAAACATAAGACTTACATTTTGAAAAAGATGCATATAGGTAATAGACTGACAAGGGACAGAAACACCAGTTAGTAATAAAGTATTTCTAAGAAACCTATGAGACAGAGTGGGGCTTTCTATTAGAGTGCTATTAATAGAAATATCTATGGTAAGGTTTGCACTATTTCGGTGAGTGTTGATATAGTGGATGAGAATGAAGGAACTCAGATTTTGACACTTAAAATTTAGTGGATGGTAGCACCATTTGCTGGAGAAAACACAAATACTGCAGATACTCATAAAGCAAACTATATGAGGGTTAAGTATAAATCAAGAGTATAGTTTTGATAATGTAATGCTTCAGATATGTTGCCACATCCAAGTGCAGATTATCAGGTAAGCAGTGGATTTAAAGATCTCATGTTCATATGAGAGATCCAGGCATGAGGTAGATATTTGTGAACTATCTGTATATAGATGAAAATTTGTGAGTAAGAATGAACCCATAGCAAGATAGAGATTAAAGATACAAAAATGACAGACAGAGAGCTAATGATGGGTAAAGGCAGGCCTTGAAAAACTCCAAACTGTAATGACCAGATAAAGAAGTGGCAGACAGAAAACCAGGGGTATAAAATATCATGAGACTCAAGGGATAAAAGAGGTGTTTTGTGAAGAACAAAGAGTGGTAAACAGATATAAATACTGCTGAACAATTATCTGTTGAAAACTTAAAATCAGAGTTTAGCTTTTGTATGTCGTAATGAGGACAATTTATCCAAAGTGCTTTCATATACTTTGACCTCACACCTGAATTCCTGCTCCCAAAAATATTGTAAGAAAGAGGAAGCAAGGCAATTATAATTGTCTCCATGTTGGAGATAAAGAAGCTGAGGTTCCAAGTGGTGAAGCAACTTGTTCAATGTAATATTGCTACTTCGTAACTAGGCTGCAACTAAAATCTAGAGTTTCTTATCCCCAGTCCAGTGCCCACTTTTGATATACCAGGCCGGCTCCTGCATGCATCCAATACTATGTATTGAACTCTGTGAGTAAGCTACTCATGAGACAGGCTACATAGATGAATCAGGCATGGGCTCTATCTTCAAAGACATGTCAGGATAGAATGGGACATACTTGTTCACAGAAATAAATGTAATATAAATTTGGAACTAATAGTGCCATAAAAGTTAATATGGAATATTGCTATGGAAGTTCATGGTGGGAATTGGTATTTAGAGCATTTAAATTTGATGAGTAGATGTGTGAGAAGGTCTTATGGCATGTAACAGCATTTAAGTTGAAGTAACAGTAGAGAAAAGGATATGGAAACAAGCATTGGATTGATAAGAAAAATAAATAATTCATTTTGGAATGGCCAGAGGTAAAATGGAGAGCAATAGTGGAAGATATAAAGAAAAACAGAGTTAGGATTTACATCATGGAAGGTGGTAATAATAATAAGGAGTTTGAGTGCTATAGGCAAGGTAAAGCAGATCCAATAAAATACTTTAAAGAGAAATGCAATGATCAGAGTATGCTTTAATAATATTTATGGCACTTAACTATGCGTTAGACACTGTGTGTAGATGTTATCATTGATTATCTCTTCTGAGTACAAAGAAATATTACACTTCCCTACCCTCTTGAAGATGGGCATGACCATGTAAGTTGCTTTTGCCAATAAAACGTAATGCAGAAGTAACAGGTGTCACCTCCAGGGATAAGTGTTTTAGAGCTGATGGACATATATCTAGGCTCCCTTCTCTAGTCAAGCCCATCAGCCTAAGAATGGAGTGTTGACTCAATCTGTTCGTAGACTTTGTATGGGTGAGAAATAAATGTTTATTTTGTTAATGCCTGCAGATTTGGGTTTATTGTTACTGCAGCATTACCTAACCTAGACTGATTGTACACTGTGTTCAGTGTTTTCAATGAATTAACTAAAGTTGATACTCAGCTGGCAGATAATTTACATTAACATTAAAACACTGAATCACTCCTGTACTGTTGGTAAGTAGCCATTGTCCAAACCTAATGTAACCTCCTCCGTGTCCCTGCCTCTTTAGTCCATTCTCACATGTGCTGTCAGAACTTCCCATGACGCAGAAATTAAGGGTTACTAGCTGGTACAACAGTGGCTGTGCTGTGGCCTGGATCTGCTGTATTCTACTTGTGCCATGATATGCCAATTGTAAAATAGATTATCACCTGCTTTTAAGCCTATGAGGTCTCATTATCTCCCATTACCAGATGACAAAGCGAGGGGTAGAGGTTAAGAAAACTGTCCAAGGCTGTAGACTGTCTTACTCTAAAACTTCTGTGCTTAAGTACAATGGTCTACTGTCTCTAGGTTTAAGAGGATGGTTTTGGTAGCTCCATAAGAAGAAGTGTCAGAGGAAGGAGGAATATACATGAGTTTCTTTCTTTTTTTTTTCTTTTTATATTTTTATTTATTTCTAGGAGACAGAGAGAGAGACAGCGTGAGCAGGGGAGGGTCAGAGAGAGAGGGAGACACAGACTCTGAAATAGCCTCCAGGCTCTGAGCTGGCAGTCAGCATAGAGCCCGATGCGGGGCCCGAACCCACGAACCGCGAGACCATGACCTAAGCGAAAGTCGGACGCTTAACCGACTAAGCCACCCAGGCGCCCCTATACATGAGTTTCTTAATTGGTTTGAAGATGAAATATGAGAGGCTTTATTAAGGGAAAAAATGCCATTTTGGATGGTAAACAAACAAACAAACAAACCAAAAACAGCCACGTGAAGAAAGCTTTGGAAGCAGTATCAGCAGGCTTTGGGATTCGTGAAGGGGAAAGGAGGATTAAGATCCCAGAGATGGCAAGGAGGAGTATGGAATCACTTATAGAGGTAGAAATACCATTTATAGAGATTGATTTACATGTATTTGTCTCAACATATTATCTCCCTCGCTGAGCTATTAGAGCTGGCTTTGAGCAAGCAAAACAAATGTCAAGTGTAACTACCTGTCTACTCAGAGAAGAATTACAAGAGAAGCATCTTGCTGCTGCTCATACATATCTGGGAATGCCTGTCTATGTGATATAGCACATTTTTATACCCACCCAGCCACTAAAGTTTAACTGTGTTTAGTGCATATTTCTCCACTTTAAACACCCTTATTTCATGCGTTTGTTAGGTGAATTTCATAAACTACATTATCATTGAAATTTCAGACATCAGATTTATGTTTGTGCTTTAGTCCAACCATTACATTGATCATTGAGCAGTCAGGAGGGTGTACACAGTCCCTATATCATAGAAAGATAGTATTTCCAAGACTTCATTAAAGGTAAGATAAGGTCATAAAAAACAAAATACTAGGAAATAGCAATGTGACAGGAAGTAATGCCTCATTTCCAGGATGAGGTCGTAAGAACTGGTGGGCCTCTTCCCACTCCGTCTGCTTTTCAAAGGTCAGAGGAGTCAGGGATGAAAACAGTGTGGATCCTTCTGGAACTGCCTGTGGGGTATCTGGGATGAAGTGTTGCCAGACCTACAGCAACTCTATGTGAGCAAGAAATAAATCGCCTTACTGTTAGGCCACTAAAATGGTGGAATTTATTTGTTACCACAGCAGAGCAAAACACCATTGCGAGTGATTATCTCATATCGACCTAAACAACCTCCCACTAACAAAGCCCATTATGTTTTCAGGCAGCTATTTTTTTTTCTTTAGAAAGTTCTTCATTGTATTGATTTAATATCTAGTACCATATAAGTTAATGCATCGGTCCTGGCTCTCTGGCGCAATCAAAATACCACATCATAATAAAGATAAACAACTACGACATTCATGACTCCTTCCTATTTTGTCTTTGCTTTTAAATTCTAAGCTGATCAGAGTATTTGGGGATAGAAAGATTAATCTTTTCAAGTATCTTTTCTTTTTTACCTCAATGGGTGATTTATAACTTGATAAATCAAATTGCATTTAAACCATTAGTTTCCGACTTTAGCCATATCTATTTTTTCCCCTTCACCAAACTTTAAAAAAATGTAGGTGATAGCCTTCACTTCTTAACTTTTCCAACACCTAAGACACCATGTACATGCTACTCCATGGTCCATTATAAGCAAACATTTTTTTCTTCCTTTATGATAATTTAGCATACTGAATATTTTATGTAAACGTGTGTACATATATATGGAGTATATGTATTATATGTGTGTTTATATATTATGTGTATATATTTTTTTCCAAAAAAGAATAAAATGAAATAGTTATTTTTTTTTCAAATTTTAAAACAAAATAATAACTACTATCTATTGAATGGCTATCTGACAAAAAGCAGAACAAAGCAAAATAGCCAAAAAGAAAGCATGCTTGCCATCTTTTCCTGGGATCACAAACCAGGTCATGAAAGTAAAAACAGTAGTTGAAGTTTATTAGGTGTTTATTAAATATGAGGCACTATAAAAATAGTTTTACATGTATTATCTTATTTATTCATAACTGCAACACTAATATAATGTAAAAAATTATTAACCTCATTTTATGAAAATGGAAACCAAGTCACTAGTTAGCTCCTGAATGCATTCGACATGTAATAAGCAGTAAAATAAGAAGAATTTCAACCCAGGCCTTCCTCTCAAACCCATACTTTGCAAACTTACATCATACTATCTCTCAGTACAAGCCTGGGTGTTTGTTTGTTTGCTTATTTGATTTTGGGTTCTTGTTTGTTTGGTTTTGGTTTTTTGTTCATTTATCTCTTTTTCCCCTTGTTCAGGAGTGTACTTAATATCATACCAAATGCTCAGTCTTTTCCAGAGTGAAATCCTAGTCCTAGGTCAGGAGTTAATGGCTCTATCACCATGCCCTGAATCAAATCACCTATAGAAAGCCAAGCCAAAGACCTCCCTAGTGCCCTAGGATTGAAGACAGTGCTCCAAGGTATGTTCAAAGGTCTACAATCCATGTCTGAGAGTGTCACTACTCATCAAAAGATAAACATCAGATAGACAAAAGGGAGCCTGATCCGTGTCTGCTACAAGGCTTACAGAAGTCCACTAGGGAGTGGCCTGCATGCCAGCATCTCTCTTTCTGGCTGTGGAAGTAATATGGTGGCTACATAGCTCTAGAAAAGCTTCATGTCATGCTTTTAGGAAGTAGAGCCTGAAGACAGGGTCAGGGACAACATTGATTCCATAAAGATTTGCTTTATTTGGTGAGAAGTAGGGGACAGATGTCAAGGCTCTTAACTGCAAGTCATAACCTAGGTTCAGAGGCTGAATCTGCTGGAGACAGTGCCTAAGAGAGTCATTTGCTGGCCATCAAGAGCAAAATAAGAACCTATATTAGTCTTCCATTCACTCAGGGTACATGCCTAAAAGACTAAAGGGGTAAGGAAAGAGGATCAATGATTCTCAGTGTTAAGGGATGGCCAGTTGTCCTACCTACTGAACTTTTTACCCAATACTTCACACTCAGGTCATCCACACAATGTGTAGTTTCCCATTTCCTCATACTATTATTCCATGTTGCTTCCATTCTACCTGATGCTCCCTCTGTCTAGGATGCTCTTCCACCTCTAACCCATATGGCAAAATCCTAGTAAATCATAGGCTTCCTGTGGAACATTATGGAACTTTGCTCCCACCAGTGTCCATACTGCCCTCTCATCTCATCATATCATAGTTATCTAAGCACACAGGATGGGAGTTGCTCTCTGAATTTCCAGGGTCTCACTAGAAGCTGGAACAAAGGAAGTACTCAATACTTGAATTAGGAATGAAAGAAAGAATGCTCACATTAGGAAAGCTGGGCAGTTTTTCTGTATTACAGAGAATATTCCAGCTGAGTTATGAAGATAGTGAGCACTCAGAGAATGGTATCTTACAACAAAGAAACCATCCCTATATCTTTCTCCATTACCAGAAATAGCTCTGAGGTGTCAGGATAGCCTCTGACACACTCAGCACAACAGGATCCTATTGTGGAAAATTGGCACTATGTGTCTAGATCCATTTGTAATCTTAAAATCAGCAAGCTAAAAAAAAGTTAGAAGAATTTCTCTTTTTCTATGCTCAAGACAAACTCAGGCAGGTTGTCTGTTAAGACAGTTCTACAGCAGACTTTTCACTAGGATGAAAGTCAGCCAGTGGTAGGCTGGGAAACCCTGAGCTTGAGAGGTTAATTCTATTTCATCAGCTCTCAAAGAGACTCCCAATGTTAGTGCATTTACCCATTACACGACTTTAACCCTCTCTCAACTGCACACCGAAGAGTACGAATTAGCAACCAGCTAACAGAGGGTACAAGACCAATGTAGCATGGAAGACCCCAGGTCTCACACGTGTAGCTTTCTTTTCTTCCTCTTACAAATGTCCTTGGGAAATGATGCATTGGACTATCCAATCAAAGCAGAATTTCTGAAGCAAAATCTGAATTCAAATCGACTATAAAATGGAAGTTTTAATCAATTCAGGAGAAGCTCCATCCAAAGAAATATGGAAAATGAATCAACAGACAATATAATTATGCAAAATAGTTTCACTGTCAGCCTCAGCTCACGCATTCACGAACACTTTTTCCTACCTCCAAATGAATTTCTGATTGAAAGAATGAGACATCATCAATCAGTTGTTTATCCAAAGAGTGTGGGCACATGGAAAAGTGATTAGTGCACTTTTATTATCTGAATTTTTTAGCTGTTAGTGACAAAAAAATAGAAAAGAAAATAACGATGGTTTCTCCAAAAATAACCCCTTATTCATTATTTATAAAAAGTTTATAGGAGCAGAGCTACACTGTAATTTATTCAATACTATTGAACATTTATGAAAAAAATGTTTAGTAATATTACCATATTGTATGATCTCTATTTGAAGACATCAGCTTAAATAAGATAACCATATCAATAACATTCAGCTACTAAATATTTTTTAAAATATTGAAGTTGTCAAAACATCAGAGAGATGATAAAAAACAGAATTTCAAAAGAATGTCAAAAACTAGGAAAAAGACTCAAACAACAGGCTATCAGAGATAAAAATAATGATACAGCGAGGATGATTAAACCTATTAACAATCACCTTGGTAATGATTATTGATGCAAAAAATGAAATATTAAGTTCTTAATTAATTCAATCACATTTTAATTTGTGAGGATACATATTATTTTAGTTAAGAATCTCAGTGTTAGGGCACCTAGGTGGCTCAGTTGGTTAAGAATCCAACTTCGTCTCCGGTCATGATCTCATGGTTCTTGAATTCAAGACCCATATGAGGCTCTCTGCTGTCAGTACAGAGCCAGTTTCAGATCCTCTGTCCCCTTTTTACTCCCACCCTCTCTTCCCCCTCGCCTGCTCATTTTTTCTCTCTCTCTCTCTTCCTCCCTCTCTCCAAATAGATAAATAAACCTAAAAAAAGAATTCTCAGTGGAATTCTAAGGAGAAAATTGTTCAACAGTATTCTTTTAGTTGGCACATATATTTATCCCATTTTTTCCCTCTCCTATGTGGACAAAAATCTAAGACTGGGAAACAGCATAATTTTGATCTTGGTAAGGTTACAATGCACAATTGTTTTTATTCATAATTTCATTAAAGTTTTATAAAAAATATTATGTATGGGTTTCAATCTCATGACAAATCCTTAACTGCTGCTGGCTTTTTATGTAAATGGGTACACACTTGCCTCTCTGCATCTCTGGGGTTACTAAACTACCAATTATTCTCTTCCTAGACACCCAAAAAGCCTGAGTTCAGTGAAATATGCAGCCATATGCGGCCAAGTGACTAAAGTCTGACCATTAAAATGTAATTGAAATTGAACTGTGCCATTGTGAGACTGAGGGAGTGAAGAGCTGGGGTGCCCTCCCTATACACCATGGCCCACATCCTCGCAGCCGGGAGTGGGAGGTCTCCAAGGCAGGAGAGTCACATGATGGAAGGAGTAGATCCCCAAGTCACATCGGAGGGGAGCTGCCAGGAGAATGTGATGTCAGTGACAAACTTCTGTGAAGCCACTGAATTGGTGGCGTATGTGTTATAACTGCTTAGTTACCCTGACTGATAAAACTACTACCATCTTTGACATGCTACTTGCAAACTACAGAGGGGCTGACTGTGTTTCAGAAAAATTAGGGGCACCTGAGTGGCTCAGTTGGCTAAGCATCGACTCTTGGTTTCAGTTCAGGTCATGATTTTGTCATTTTGGGGGCTTGAGCCCCATGTAGGGCTCTGCACTGGCTGTTCAGTGCCTGCCTGGGGTCCTCTTTCTCCCTCTCTCTGCTCCTCCCCTACTCACACTGTCTCTTTCTCTCTCAAATAAATAAAACAAAAACTTTTAAAAAATAATGCCAGGGGCGCCTGGGTGGCTTAGTCGGTTGGGCGTCCGACTTTCGCTTAGGTCATGATCTCGCGGTTCGTGGGTTCGAGCCCCGCGTCGGGCTCTGTGCTGCCAGCTCAGAGCCTGGAGCCTGTTTCAGTCTGTGACTCCCTCTCTCTCTGACCCTCCCCTGCTCACGCTGTCTCTCTCTCTCTTTCCTAGAAATAAAAAATTAAAAAAAAATAATAATGCCAAATCTTTCTGAGTTTCTTTATCTCTACAAGTAGTATTCTATTAATCCATTTTATCAAAAACACTGAAAATGTAGTGATTACAAATGAGCACTTGCAGTAGGCTATAAAACCAAGACAGAGGCCTTTTAATAAATATACTTAAAAGAAAACAAAAGCAAAAATAAAAAAAATGAATAGTCCACTTTAGTTGGTAGAACACACCCTGAGTTCTGCCAGCCAGCTATGCTCTCATTTCTTTCTGCCATCAAGTCTGTGGGGCACATCTGCATGCTGCACTGAAAAGACGATGTTCATACGTGTCCCTAACATTTGGAAAACACAAATCATGGTGAGCACAAAGATAATGATCATGATGATAGGTGATTATACCGACCATTTATTGAATGTTCACTTACCATGCAATGAACACTTTACACATACTTAATGATGTTATTATTTTAAATGACCCACGTGAAAACAAAATTAGTATCCTCATTTTACTTATTTTAATTTTTTTAAAGTTTATTTATTTATTTTGAGAGAGAGAGAGTGCAGGAAAGGCAGAGAGACAGGAATAGGGAGAGAATTTCAAGCAGTCTCTACACTGTCAGTGCAGAGTCCAATGTGGGCTCGAACTCATGGACCATGAGATCATGACCTGGGTGAAACCAAGAGTTGGACACTTACCCACCTGAGCCACCCAGGTACTCTAGTATCCTCATTTTAAAGGTGTGGAAACTGAGGCTTAAAGTCATAAAGCTAGTACGTGTAGAAAGACTGGTCTCATTCTAAGACCTGTGTTCTTTCTTAGTTGCCACTTTAACAGAAATCAATTAAATAATTTAAATAAACTGGATTCATCAAGTAACTGTGCTTAACATAATTCTGTGTTCTCCCACCCCCACTGTCCTATTAAAGTCCAAATGGCATGTCATAGTTTAAAGACCTTTCATGATCTGACTTCTCCTGCCTCTATAATCTTTCCTGTCATTTTTCTCTAAATATAACAATTAAGTCTATTTCACACATGTGAGTGTGTAAGAAACAGAGAGTGTGGTGGGGTTTGGGATTTACTAACCTGGCTTAAGCAAGACTGAGAAATTTGGTTGGGTTTGGTATGATTCTTGAAATTCAAGTGGTGATACGCACTTGAATGGGCTCCTACCAAGGACAACAGTGTTGTGAGGGAATAAAGAAGGCATAACTGCCTTCTTGTTTGCCTCTGGGTTTTTTCTACCTGTTCTCTGTTATCCACCACCCTACTCATACATTCCTTAATCACATATTAGATAATGGCCATCCATGATTTCCAACTTTCAGCTGTCCTTTGTTTCAGTCTCTTGATAAAAGATGGAATTAAAGGAAAATGCAAATTTAACACAATAAAATTAAAAGTCCAGAAGGAAAGAACAACATACTAGAAATGTAAAAGCATGAAAATTACCAAAGGAAAAGCAGAAAACTTGAATAGGTTACTTTCTATAGAAGATATTGGCAAAGTGATTAAAGATTTTACTCTTTCCCCCAAAAGACACTTGAGCAAGATAATTTCTTGTTCTAGGTTTAAGCTTCTTTTAAATAAGTAATAATTACAAAGATAATTAAAATTCTACAGACTACAGGAATAGACGGGTATCGCTTCAGTTCATTTAATACAGCAGGAATGGAATTAATAACCAATCTAAATAAAGGTGATACAAAGAAAGAAAACTATAGACAAGGCGTTTAGATATATTTAGAAATAGATACATGTCTACACAGATGCAATGATTTTCAATAAAATACTACCAGAGAGAATTCAATTGCTATTTAGGTAGATAAATATATTAGAAGCATGTGGGAGTCATATTTCATTGATAAAATTAAAGGAGAAAAGTCATGCAAATTATTTCAATACATAAAAAATTATTTACTAAAATTAAATAGTCATTTCTTACTCGGAAATGAAACTGAAACAGTAATAGAAGAAATATCCTTTAAATGAGAGACATCTCACATATACACACATAAACTCCGTAACGTTTTAAAAGCAAAACACTAAAGGGGCACCTGGGTGGCTCAGTCACTTAAGCGTCTGACTTCAGTTCAGGTCATGATCTCACAGTTGATGGATTTGAGCACTGCATCGGGCTCTGTGCAGACAGCTCAGAGCCTGGAGCCTGCTTATGATTCTGTGTCTCCCTCTCTGTCCCTCCCTCACTGATGCGCACGCTCTCCCCCCCCTCAAATATAAACAAACATTAACAGTAGTTTTTCAAAAAGCAAAACACTAAAGCCATTTCTATTAAAATCTGAATAAGAGAGAGATACCTAGGTAGTTATTATTTGAATTTAGATAAAAACATTTTTAATAAATCCAGGTAAAGATCAGAAGAAAAATAAAACAGTATTTTCACTGAATATATGATAATAAATCTAGGTAAAACAAAATGGCAAATAAAAACAGTAACTAAATAAAGAAGAAACTAGTTAAGATGGTTGGATATGACACATTTCCAAAAATAAATAACTTCTGTCTATACTAACAGCAACCAGAACGTTTTGTTCTGAAAAGTGGCAAAACTATAACTTGCATAGCAATTAATTTAATAAGAAAATTTAGCATCTATAAGGAGAAAATTATTAAATCTTACTGAAAGACAAAAAACCAGGTATATATTTTATGACATATTTTATTCTTAAGTGTAAAGACAAAATAATAAAAATGTCAACCCCCTGAATATGAATTCATTTTTTTAATATATAACTCCACATAGAAAGCTAAATTTTTGAGTTGGATAAATGAGATAATAGATAGGTAAGAATGTATTATGAGAAATATTAGATTGATGCATTTTTATTTCTACTTTTCTCTCAAAGCAAAAATGGGAACAAAGATATTAAATATAATTTTAAAAACACAAATACAGGAAGAGATAATAGAAGATGATGACCACGGACAAATGATATCAACAAAATCTTGGAAGCCCACAGAAGATGGAAGAGTAACAGCTGACTTTGCTGAACTAATGTCATGTCACACATCAAAATACAGTGTAAATGGGTTAAATGTTTAAATTAAAAAAACTAGATTTTCATATATGTATTATATATGTAAATACATACACTTAATATATATGGTTATATATATATTTGTATAAGTATATATACATCTTTACAAATGTTTAGTATTATTTTACATTTAGATCTTTAAGAAAATCCTCATTAATATGAAACAGCTTGGGTAATTTTTTTTTATTTGAAATATAATTGGCACACAATGTTTTATTGGTTTCAGGTGTACAACACAGTGATTTGATAATTCTATATGTTATGCTATGCTCACCACAAGTGTAGCTACCATTTGTCACCATAGAACACTATTACGATATCACTGACTATGCCATACCTTTTATAGCTTCAGTCATTTTTGATATGTAAGTATTATAAATTACGGTATGTCCTGAAAGGAATGAGCTCTATGTTGCATTACTTGGGTAGATTTCATGTTAAGTGACAAAAGCAAGACTCAGAGTCATGTATAAAAGGATCTTATAATCATAAAAGCAGTGACTAAAGCCCAATATGTATGCATGTGAATTTGTATACTGCTATACATAAAGAGTTATGTGTTTCTTAAGATCATCTGCTACACAAAACAGACTGGCTATTGTCCTTCCGGTCCAACCTTTGTTCATGTTGAGGCCATACCTAACTGCAGGCTGCTGTCAGCCAATGACCTAGAGCCTCATGGTTAGTAATGTTGTCCCATTCCTACAAGTTGTCAACTGGGTATCTAGTAAGTTGAGTCTTTATTAGCTTATTAGCCAGACTTCCTTAGAACTATACTGCAGCCTCAGACTTTCTACCTTTCTGCCTTTCTCTTCTTCTCAGTAGTTAGACATATCTAAAGGTCTCCCTAGCTTCTTCTGCTTCCTTTCCTCTATTTTTCATAGGTGTTTCCCCTAATACACCAGATTCACATGTAATTGTGTCTTGGCATCTGCCTCTTGAGAATCCAAACTAAATGGAAGGACAGACTCCAAAAATTTAGCAGTGGTTACCTTACTTGTCTGAAAGTAGGAAGAAACAGGAAACAAATATAAATGAGGGGGGAAATATATCAGAGTGAATGTAAGTACAGCAAAAGTAAAATATATTGATAATATGATCCCAATTGTGTTAAATTGTATTACGCATAAAAAAATGTGTGTGTGCACAAAAAGATGCGCATGAGTCTATTCAAGAAAGTATTGATGGTGGTTATCGTGGAGTGGCATGCTTTCAGGTGGCTTAACTTTTTGTTACACTTTTATGTACTATTAAATATTTTTAGAGGAAATAGGTTAAATAATCAGAAATAATAGAGTTGTCTCCTTTGGAGAAATAAGTGGAAGAATACAAATCCAATAGGAAGAGAAAAAAGAGAGAAAATTTAAAGTATATGGTGTTACTCTCAGAATCGGTCTTCTTAGATAACACAAATCTCATAAAATATGTTGAATACCGCTGGTAAAATTAATGAAAAAAGCTAAATAACCATGTATGTCTCTCAAAATTTTCTACAATTTACAAATATACCAGTTTGAGTCCTATGTTTCGTGACTTGCCATGAACTGCATGTCTAGACTATGAGACCTTGGCATATTCATTCACTGGCCTTCGGACAGGGTAATCAACTCATCCTGTTTTGCCTTGGACTTTCAATTATTTTTAGCACTGCAAAGAACACAACCTAAGAAGTTCCACAGTCCCAGACAATTTTGACCTTCACGTTCACTGCCTTCAAATGATATTTAGTAGATGGTAAGGCCTCAGTAATAGGCCACCGAACTAGGCTTAGGCCATCTGGATTCATCTGCAGGAGATGAGTATGAGTCTGGAATTTCAGGATAAGATACTTCTGATTTTTGGGGGGTTTTCTATAACTCCGTAAAATGCTGAAAGGTTTTTCTCATCCTAATGTCTTATAATAGACATTAGGAAGGCTACTGAGTCAAACAAAGTTGGCTCTGGCCAAGTCTGCTTATCACCAGATTCATGTCTTCCCACCACACTGAACTTTGTCCTCATAGCAGCGTGAACACAAGCTCATGCTTTAGCCACTCTGAACTCCATGTGCCTCATGATTACCACACTCTTCCCTGCCTCTTCAATCTCCACATATTTTTCCCTCTGTTGAGATTATTTCTGTTCCTCTGAAAGAAACGTCTTATCTTTTTTCAAGGCCTAATTCAAATAGCACCACCTCTGGGAGTCCTTCCCAGGAACAGTAAGCACATCCCTTCCTAAGGCTCCCACATGTCCCAAACCTCTCTTCTAAGTCTCACCACATTGTAATGTGATGAGAGCTCTGTCTCTTCTCAACAGCTGGTGACCTCAAGGACTCCAGAGCCAGATCTCAAAGCCAGCTCTGCCACCCTCCATCCTTTTGATCTTGAGAAACTTACTGAAGTCTTACTGACTTTCAGTACTCTCATGCATACAATGTGGTAGTTGTGAGGATTAAATGAGCTCATATATCACAGGGCTTAGGAGCATGCCTGGCACAGAGTAAACTCTGTTTCAGGGTGGCTCTTATTGATATTTCTGTCCTCAACACACACCTCAGTGCCATGCTCATGATCAGTAAAGTTTTGCTAAATGAAAATCACAATAGCAAAGGCATATTATCACCAGAAAGAGAAGAGAGACTGAGAGAGAGAGAGATTGAGAAAGAGAGAGAAAGAGAGAAAGAGAGAGAGATTGAGAGAGATTGAGAGAGATTGAGAGAGAGAGAATATGAATGGAGGGTCATGGACGGCTGAAGTCACTGGTCAAGTATATCCCACCAGGGCTGGCACCTATACAGCTAACCTGTCCCCTCTTGTCATCATATCCATGCATTAAAGTGCTCTCTGTGAGAGATCAATTGCCTGTGCCCTTAAGCCTTTACTGGTTTTTCAATTAGCACTATGTAAACTTGATCCATGCCTCAAACCTTCACTGTTGGAAGCAACAGGTATGCCAAAATGATTGGGAGAGTACTAAAACAATAGCCAAAAGTTTCTTCACCATGTCTTAAACTCTAACATATCTAAAGCCCTTAGATGTAATGAGATAACATAGGAGAGGGTAATTATGAGGAAGTGCAGGAAGGAACCTGTAGAATCTGAGCAAATTTAATTTTTTGGAAAAAGGTAAAGCAGCCTTCAAACTGGATTGTGAAATAACAGCCTGCGAGATAGGAAGAATCCAAGAAAGTGAGATGTAACTACAAGACCAAAAAGTGTTTTAAATAGAAGAATATCATCAAATGTGTCAAATGAGGCAGAGAGGTTAGAAGATGAAGACAAATACAGGGCAATTGAATTTAGTGACCTTGCCAACAGCACTTTGATGCAGTGGTCTGGATGAAATCCCAACTGCAGTGGTTGAAGAATATTCAAGGAGAGGAGGTTAGTGACAGAATATATAAATGACCTTTTCAAGAAACACTGGCATAGGAAAAACAACAGGCAGAAGAAATGGGGTGGAAATTGGAGATGTAAAAGAAGCAAACATGTTTGATTTTTTGTTTGTTTGTTTTTTTCTTTTTCTTTCTTAAGAATGAAAATTCTGTATTTAGAAAATGTTCTCAATGACTACTTGGGAAAGCCATATTCCTGTTTTTGGCAAAAAGGAGACAGTCAAATAGCTGAATCCCTGAGAAAGTATGTACCAATCTAAAGGATAATGGGCTTGGCTACTGGGAGGAGGCAGGACACTGAATTAATCTTAACAGAAAAGCAAAAAAAGAAAACATATGTTGAGGGAATATGTTTTAGGGTTGTTGGGAAGATAAGATCCATTTTTTTAGTGAGGTGAGAAAATCTAGGATTGTCAGTGGATTTCAGTAGAAAAGAGATCTAAGAATCAGCTGTTTTTGAGAGTGTAAACACAAGTTTATAGATAATTATGGTAAGAATATTAGGGTTGACACATTTTGAAGATAAAGTGAAGTTGATCTGGTTTTAGAGGTGTTGTCCAGCAATTTTATGCCCCTTGGGTGTGGACATAGAGGGACTGGACTGTGGGGTTTAACCAGGATGGAGAATTTACCACCCCAAAAATAAAAAAAGAAGTGAGCAATTTGCATTTGAAAATATACAGTTGCAATGGTGGTCATACAGTTATACAGATAACGAAGATATACAATTTTTTTTTTTAAATTTTATGACAAGAGGGGTCTTCTAGTGAGAAATAGTAGTAGCAACAGCTTGGAGGTCTCATGATATCTCTGCTAAAGATGGACTGGCTCTATCTCAGTTTGTCAGATCTCCAAATGTTGGGAGTTTTTGAAGGGAAGATGGATATAGTGAAGTACGAAAGCAGAACCCATGGGAAGCCAGATCTCTCCTGGGAGACAAACAGGAAGTACATGGGAAGATACAGTCTCTGTAAGAAAAGAACTATTATATATACCATTCCCTTAACTGTCTTTTTCACATAAAAATACACCTCTTATACATGTCATAACATGCCAATAAATACAGATCTCCACCATTGCTTTTTAATGTCTGCATAGTGTCCTGTTATGTGCATTTAAGTTAATCCTTTATTGTTGGATGTTAAGCTTGAGTCTGTGCTTTTAAATTATGACTAGAATTCTGAGAAGTGTACATTCTGTTGAAAGATAAACCCATATAGTATTTCCTGGCATCTCTGAGTTCCCTCCAAGGTCCTCAGAATATTCCAGTGAGTGACCCATAAGAGTCTTTAAAATAAGGGAACATGCATTAAATGTCACAGCCTTCAGGAGAGATCATCAGCTCCAAGACTAACACAAGAAGAGACCTCTTGCACTTTTGTATTATGAGATTCTATGCCAATTATATACTACGAGATCATTATAGATGCTCTCAGAGTAGCTAGTTTGATTTTTTAGAGGCTAATTTCATTCCCAAGAGAGTTCCACTTAAAATATACCATGGAATCAAGAAGTTCATCTACTTCTTAATTTTAATTCAACTTCATTTGAAAACATAATTCCACCCTTTAAGAAGTGTAGCACTTTGATGCATTTGTTTGGTGCAAACCCATTCTTCCAATGCCCTGTGTAAAAATATACCAGCATTTAACAGATGATCCCAGATCTTGAGGATTTTGAAATGCAGCCTATGTTGCTATTGGAGGCAATTAAGTCTGTAAATTTGCATTAAATTGAAATATCATAACTGTCTCCTGAGCTGTTGCTTTTTTTAGAGGCCTAATTAAATCTTGTAGATAAACAAACAGAAAATATCTAGGCAGGTGTACATATACTTAAATATCACGAGGTGAGGGGGATGGAAATGTGCCTTATCTCAATAGTGGAGCTGGGTGATTGTTAAAGAAACTTTTATTACTTCATATAACTAACAAGAAACTTTATTTTAAGTAACGAACTCCCCCCCACACCCCATTTCAGACTTCTATGAGTCATTCTCTGAGGTATTCCTAGCTCTGGTTCTCAGCATATATAATAAGCTTACATGAATGCTTTCACATTTAGCTATCTAGATAGTTCTACTCAGAATATTAAAGATTGTATGTTTTTCCTTTTCCTTCTGACCTCACCAAAAATATCTTCAAGAAGGCTGCTAACATTCCCAATTTAAAGAGTAGGTAACTGCAGTGTTCAGCATTCTAAAATTTTCTCTAGCTAACACTTCTGTTGATAAAAGAGGTTGGAGACTCATGGGTATGCGAGGAGTACAGATGTGCTGTACAGTTAAAGGGGAGATGGAGAGGTTTATGTACAAAGAGAGGAAAGTAGATGTACGTGTGTTTTGGTAAAATATATGCAACTTATTAGAAGACATAAAGTGGTGGTGGTTGGAAGGCTGTTCACTAGTTATCCTCCTCCGTATCTTTTTCTTTAAAGAAAATGAGGAAAATGATGAAACTCTGTAGAAAGGACAATGGTTAAGCCTGTTATCCTCAAGGGAAAATCTAGCACTGAAATACTATGACTGCCGGTGAACTCTGACCTGGGTGCAGCCACATTTCTCTGTTTTAGAAAGATTCCTGACATGGACTTTGGACTGCACATTCCTCAAATACTGTGCTTATTCCAAGGCTGGCCATTCTTCTCTTACCTTAAAAGGCATACATAAACTCACCACCTGTCACTGGGGTCTGTGACAATCAGACACCTGGATAGAGGTACGTAGCTTATGTTTTATGGCAGTAGTCATACTTGAGAAACATCTTGAGAAGGACAGCGATGTTTCAAAATGCATCAGTCTCATGGGGAGCCTGGTTGGCTCAGTTGGTTCAGCTTCCAACTCTTGGTTTCGGCTCAGGTCATGATCTCATGGTGTCTATTCGAGCCCTGCATCGGGCTCTGTGCTGGCAGTGCAGAGCCTGCTTGGAATTCTCTCTCCTTCTCTCTCTGCCCCTCCCCCACTTGCTCTCTGTGTCACTCTCAAAATAAATAAATAAACTTTAAAAAAAAAAAGGCATCAGTCTCAAGGTGAGAGATTGGACTTTGTCCCTCATGGGGCACACAGACGACCTTGAACTAGTCACTTAACTTTTCTGAGTCTCTTTTTCCTTGGTAAAATGATAATGAAGTTAGATTTGATACTCACATAAATGCTGTGCTAAATGACACAATGTCTAAAAATCTGAAGTGAAATTCTACTATGATCAATGTAGCAAAGTGATAAAAGAGAAAAATGGCCTTGATTTCTACTGTAGTTCTATTGCTTCTAGCTGAGGGAACTTGGGCAAATTACTTAAAACTTTTGGTGCCTCAGCTTTCTCATCTGTGAAGGAATAGTTTGTAGGACTTTTGGGAGCATTATACTGCATAACACATATAAAGTGCATCCTCAAAACAGTCATCAGTCAATAAACACCAGCCAGCATTTTTAATAAAAAAAAAATCAGCCTCAAAAACGGGACAATTTTATCTTCTACAAGGTTAATAGCTGCAACAGATTAAAACCCATCAGGGGCACCTGGGTGGCTTAGTCAGTTAAGTGTCCGACTTTCGCTTAGGTCATGATCTCGCGGTTCGTGGGTTCGAGCCCCGCGTCGGGCTCTGTGCTGACTGCCAGCTCAGAGCCTGGAGCCTGTTTCGGAGTCTGTGTCTCCCTCTCTCTCTGACCCTCCCCTGCTCACGCTGTCTCTCTCTCTCCTAGAAATAAATAAAAATAAATAAAATAAATAAATAAATATTAAAGGAAAAAAAGGAAGTCATTCCAAAATTCTTTGAAAAAAAAACAAAAAAGCCATCAAACAAGCTTAAATCTATGAATTCATGGTACTATTTTTTAAGGTTACTTATCTATTTTGAGACAGAAATAGAGAGTATGAGCAAGGGAGAGGCAGAGAGAGACGGAGAATCTCAAGCAGGCTCCACACTGTGAGCACAGAGCCTAATGCAGGGGTGCAAACTCACAAAACTGTCACATCATGACCTGTGCTAAAACCAAGTGCCAAATGCTCAACTGACTGAGCCAACCAGGTGCTCCCTTAGTGCTATTTTTTAAAGTGTCATCTAAGAAGGGCAATAGGCAAAAAATTCCCCAAACCAAAAAAACCCCATAATCTGGAAAATTAGTAAATAAAGAAAAAGTTATTAAGCTTTTACCTATCTTTCTAATATAAACTGTACCATTGGGTAAGCAAACAGGAGATGAGGTCAAGTGTGTCATTATGGAATTATTTCAACTAACATGTAAAGAAATATGGACTTAGATTGTTATGATTTCAACCCTCAATTACTTAATGAGCCTAGAAATAAAATATCAATAGCTGCTAACATCAAAGAAAGAACAAAACCAGTCTTTATGTGCCTCTTGAAGGAAGAGAACTCCAATTATAATCTCACTAAAGAGATAGTAACAGAGCCTAATTCAGAGTCTATGATCACAAATTCTAGACTATGTGAAACTGCATTGGTCAAATAGGCCTGGTCTCTCTACAAATAAATTTTATCTAATAAAAAGCAAACAGAAAAGAGAATGATGAAATGATATGTAGATTAAGTAAAATAAAAAGATACTAACTAATTGAAAAAAATAGCAGGCTAAATGATAATGTCCAGGGATGCATACTTAAGTGATAAAACTAACAGAGTACCAAGGAAGTATTTTCTACTATAAAAGTCAGCATAGTTGCAGAAGGGGTTGATGGTGAGTGTGTCTGGAAGCAGACAAATGGGACTCGTGGCTTCTGGGCTGCTAGCAAAGTCAAGGATGTTGTCTTTGTTTGGGGTTGCTTCCTGCTTGTGTGTGCTTGTGTGTGTGTGTGTGTGTGTGTGTGTGTGCGTGCACACACACACGTGCGTGTTTAATAAGCTACAATATTTTAAAAAAATAATGATTTAATGATTTTATTGTTGAGAGAGAGAGAGAGAGAGAGAGAGAGAGAGAGAGAACATGAGCATGAACAGAGGGTCAGAGAGAGAGGGAGACAGAATCCAAAGCAGGCTCCAGGCTCTGAGCAGTCAGCACAGAGCCTGACACGGGGCTCCAACTCATGAACCATGAGATTATGACCTGAGCTGAAGTCAGACACTTAACCAACTGAGCCACCCAGGTGCCCCAATAAGCTATAACATTTTAAAATGAAAACAAAAACCAAATCCTTGGTACCCTTAGCATCAACATCTAATCCGATATATAACAATCACCTGAAGGAATTAGCTTTGGGCAAAGGTTCTATTACTAGTAATATCTAATCACATTTCTTATTACCACAATCAGAATTGCCTCCTTTACATATAGATACTTCTTTTTCCCCATCCTATAACAGATAAGTACTCTGCAAGATACCTCTTATCCATGTGTCAGATTTTTTTTTGAAAATATAGAATGCATGTAACAGATGTTAAAAATAGTACCCAAGAAAGCAGACTGATTCCCACGGATTCTTGTTTCCATGACCTAAAATGGTATTTTAAATCCTTTCTAATTCTCTCTTTAGTAAGCATTCCAAGGCTTCTACATTTATCTCTATACACTATTTCTGCCACTTTAAAGACAACACACTTTTGGATTCTCAACAGGAACAAAAAGAATATTTCAAAAATGAAAGATTTTTATTTTTTTAGGTTTATTTATTTATATTTTGAGAGAGAGAGAAAGCACATGCACACCTGTGGGGGAAGGGCAGCTAGAGAATCCCAAGTAAGCCCATGCAATGTCAGTGCAGTGCCCCATGCAGGGCTCGAACTCACAAACTCTGAGATATGACTTAAGCCAAAATCAAGATTTGGACGCTTAACTGACTGAGCCTCCCAGGTGTCCCAGAAGATTTTTCTGAGGTACATCCTAGACTTGGGTAGAAATAAAGTTTTGATGCTGATAAGCTCCAGCTATGTGAATACACCTCCTCTGTATTTCTGCAGCATATGAGTGAAATGATTGTGGGTAGGTCTGAATTTTCTAAAATAGAATGTTAGAATCTTAGAATGTTAATCTTGCCAAGCATCTTCAAAATGTGCTGGTCCAATTTCTAGGTAACAAAGGGGATATTTCCATAGGTATTACACGGGCCCAACTTCTAATTGATGCTTCCAACTTTGGGTCTGGCATATTTCCAGATGTATTACACTTGCACTTCAATTAATTTACATGACAACAAGGAAGCAGATACCGGTCCAGATAAGGGCTCCAAGCGCACAAGGAACTGAGAGTGCCAAAATTAAGTTAGGGCTGTGCAGCTGGGATTCAGAGCCAGGCAAACACCACTTATAGCCCATGTTCTTGCCATTTGCTTTGTCACTGTCTTGTTTTCTTAGCAAAGCCAGTGGATACAAGGAAAGCAGCAGACCTACTGAGGAAATGGAAACATCAAAAAAGAACTGAATCTCAACCAGTGGAGTCAGTAGCTGGGCAGAAGTAGCACAAAACCCAAAGTTACCAAATCCTCTGGCAGGAGAAATTCAGGCTACTACTATTCTCTGCTCTGATTTCAGGTGCCTTCTCATCGGCAGGCTGAAATATTCTGGGTGAGTCCTCACTGGAGGTGGATAATGAAGGCAAATTATGCAGGAAAATAAACAAATATTAAATCTTGAATAGAGTTGGTTTACTGTTTTATTTTTTCCTCCAGCCTCTCAAAAAATAAGACAGAATATTTCTTTTCTTTTTTAAATGTTTTTATTTTATTTTTGAGAGAGAGAGAGAGAGAGAGAGAGAACACAAGCAGGGGAGGGGCAGAGAGAGGGGTGACACAGAATCTGAAGCAGCCTCCAGGCTCTGAGCTGTCAGCACAGAGCCCAAAGCGGGTTTCAGACTCACAAAGTGCAAAATCATGACCTGACCTGAAGTCAGACACTTAATCAACTGAGCCACCCGGGTGCCCCAAAGTATTTCTAGACCTTTCTATGTGCCATGCACCATGCAAGGTGCTCCTATCATAAACTGAATTAGACACAATCCCAGCCTTACGGAAATTGACAGTCTGTGGGAGGATTTCAGCACAGGTTATATGCACTCTCATCTGTCTCTTGAGAAATTTACTTAGCTGAGGGGAACCATGTTTTGGAGCTTTCAGTAATGCAGTCCTTATCTCCTCTTGTCTACTCCATACCCTCTTCCTTCCCTGGGTCCTGTCTCTTCTAACCTATACTCTCTGTTTCCCAATGAACTATCCAGGAAAAAAAATGCAGGAAATGCTGAATCATACTGAGTCTTCCCATCAACCTTAAAAAAAATTCATTACACTGGAAAGTGCCAAGTTTCCCCATTACTGGCACCCAGGCATCATTTCATTGACCATTTCTAACTCTACTGATGTATAAATATACCTCAGCCAGAAAACTAATTGTCCAACATTGATGAGAAAGTAAGGAAGCATGTGGAATCCCCTTCTGGACTCTTTGAATAATTTTGCAGAATTAAAGAATTGGTGTAATTTCTCCAGGGACATGCTCGATTATTCTGTATCAGCTTTGTAACAAATGGTGATAATAGCTGTTTTAGAGTTTAATATAACAGGAGCCCAGGCGGAAGAACAGGTGCAAAGGGAATTAAATTAAAAAACCTTTTGATTTAGAAGATCAATCTTGCTTATGTTTCCTGTACAAGACTAACTGTTGTGTCTGATTCTCCACTCTCTGTATTGCTCACCCCCACTATGTGAACCCGGGACCACTTAAAACCATTGGTTATCTCACCTATTTTCCACAAGAACCAACTCTTACTTCAATTCTGGAAGTATGGGCAAGAGGAATTTAAAGTTGTTTAAGATCCACACTGTGAACCTCTAATAAATTTTTCTTGCTTTTGATATATCCTTAAACCTACCTCTTTCCTGTGTCTTAAGAAATAATACACTAAATGCTAGTTATATGCTAAACACTATACAGCATGTTCACATATGTCACTTCATCTAATGTTCAAGTAAGTAAAAAGCAGCTATTAAACCATTTTACAGATGATGAGGTTAAGTGGCTTGGTCAAGTTATACAACTAGTAAATGCTAAAATGAAGATCTGAGCCAATGTCCAATCAACTCCAAAGGAATGTCCAACCAACGGGAAGAGAAACAACCCTGTTCAGGCCCTTCTGGAACGTGAATATTGCCTGCATTAGTCAAGGATGCTTTCTTTGGTATGACCAGAAATCTCTAATAATTTTGCAATCATCTTTTATTTAGGCCTGTTAAGGTGTCCAAAAATTGATGATTATTTGCTCCTAAAATAGAAAGTAAGAACTTGGTAGATTTTGCCAGACAGATAAATTGACCCTTCAATACAAACACACAGACACATACACACACCCCTCCTAACTTAAAATTTTACAGAGGGTGGTCTCATTATTATCATCAAGAATCCTGTCAATGAAAAAAACAAAACAAAACAAAACAAAACAAAAACCTTAGCTGGGCCATTTTCTTTGTCCTGCAAATACTAGATTCTTTTTTGATTCTCTATTCTGCTCCATGCTGTTCACATCACAACTGCTCTTTCCATTTAAATTTACAATTGCTCTTTCCAATAAATAAAATAACTCAATATTTTTTGAGTCTTAATTGCTAAACATTTACTCAAAGAGGAACTCCATGAATTTCCTCAGCATTAGCTCCTCTTGTTTCTATTTTTCTCAGCTAAGTTAGAAATTCCCAGGGTCTTGTGAAATAGTGATCATCGCTCCTTATCTATCTGTCCTGAGTACATTAGATTTGCACCTCCATAGTGGAACTGAGAAAGAGCTGTGGTCCACTCAGGACTTGCGTAGGAAAAAGCCAGCAAATACAGTATATTAGCTCCAATGGAAAATTGGGAAATATGTATATATTGCCTATGTGCATATATGTAAAAGTGTATAATATAAAATGTGTATACTTCTATACTGGAGATCTAGAAGATCTTCTTTTCTGAAGATAATTGATATTGGACCAGTTAAAATAAAAACATTTAAAAAAGTTAATAAAATTTCATTAAAGGAGAAAGGAAAAAAAGTTGGAAGAATGAAACTGTGTAAAATGTGTGCATTTTCCCTTAAATTTAATAACATTTAGGTTTTAATTGCCCCAGGTACTAATCCTATGAATGAACAGAGTATGGATCAAGTCCTGGCATTTTTTTTACAAATAGTTTATTGTCAAATTAGTTTCCACATAACACTCAGTGCTCATCCCCAAGGTCCTGGCATTTTTTAATAGTTTTTCTTTACAAGTTTTGATTGCATGGTATGTCCTCTTCACTTCATATTTGCTTTTATTAGCCTGATATTAAAGTATCCATACTTAAACAAAGTATCAAAAACAATAGTTCCACAATGTGCCCAAGGCTTTGCTTAATCTTTTGGAATTCATTTCTTCTCTTTCTCCTTCTCCCCACTGCCCATTTTTCTTATTTTTTATTTTTTTCCCAGTCAATCCTGCATCATCATTATTCTTTTGCAGTCTCCCTCCCTCCCTTCCTTCCGTCCTCTCTCTCTCCATGCTTCCCCTCCCTTCCTTCCTTTCTTCCATTTTTTATCCCCCCCCCCCCAACTCCCTTCCTTTGCTCTCCTTTCCTTCTTTCTTTCCTTTTTTCAAATACTTGGGGTCCATAGTTTTGGGTGTGAGGATTTGAGTAATTCTCCAAAATTACTGTCAAGTATCTACGATATACTGCACATATTACAAGGCCTGTGATTCCATTTTGTGACTGATTTACCTTGCATTTATGTCATATTCGCAGATGCATCATTTACAAATTGGTTAGAGATGATTTACACAGACATAATGTACGAGTGGAAAAGTTAAGTAGAGATGGATGATTGAGTAGAAGCTGGTTTTAGAAGTATTTACTTCATTAGTGAATCTTTTCATGGTATACTCACTTCCATACACATCCTCCTAATGTTGGGGACTTGAATCATGAGATACCCATATATATTATCATGCAATTAGACTATACATACCATTCGGTCTCACCTTTTTCACTCAACATATGTCATAGACATTTTTCCGTATTAATACATACAGAACAGGCAAGATCAGAGGTAAAGTAATGTGGGAAAATTCACAAAGCTTGTTTATGACAGAGCCAAGGAAAGGCACCCATCTTCTTGTTCAGTTTGTTTTAATTAATCCACATTTACTTTAGGATTTAAATTTTTATATTCTTTGCATTTGTTATGTAAATTTCTTATTCCCCACCATTGCAAGTTTTAATCAAGAACAGGGAAACAAAGAATTTTGGTGTAGTTCCAATGATTAAAGCAATTCTATAGTTAGAATGCAATTGTGAGAAATTGGAGTTTGGTCAGAATACCAGCTTTAACACCTGTTCTTTTAAAACAATATTTCTTTACTTTCAAAAGGAGGACAGCAACATATGATTCTACCTGCAATGTGGCCATTCAAGATCCATTACTCAGGAATGGGATTTAAAAGTTAATGTTACATTTTATACTCAAGGAGAAACTCATCCATTCTGCTGCTAGAGAGAGAGCCCTACATGGAGGACACATAGAAATTTAAAAAGTGCTTTTGGCAAAATTACTTCTAAAATTTGAAAGGGAGATTTACAACATCATTACTCATTGTAATTACAACAATAATGTAAGAAATGCTAAAGTGCCTATATTATCAGAGGCAAAGAGATATTATAAATAAAGATACTGTAAAGGGATTTACATTAAAATCAACCACCTCCTCTCAACTAACTCAAAATAAAAGGAGCCCAGCTGCCATCATCCTAGGGGAAAAGCTCTTATATGACTTAATTGTTTACATTTACATATAGAATTCTAGGTCACAGGTATGCTTAGTTCTTTATTTTTGTACTAAGCCCTAGAGATTTGTGCAATGGAATAGATTTCAGGTGGAAGTTCAATAGTGGAATCTCTCAAGCAGTTGGTGCTGTATTTCCTAGTCCATTATTTCTGAAACATAGTCTTTAGCTGCCCAACAAACAGAAGAAATCTCAAGGAAATGTTCAAAATGGAAGGTGGCTGATACAAAAGTACTTTTGAAGCCTCTCGTTTCATCACAAAGTTATGCAGATTTTGTCTTTTACTTCCTATTACAAATATTCCCTTTAATGCAAAAATAAAGGCTCCAATAATAAGTGCTACTGAGCTCAGCTCTCTATGAGTAGTAAATTAGCTGGTCTTAGCTGTTTTGCGGCACACTCAGATGCCTGGGGGTCAGCACTCTGTCACTTCATCTAGGATGACAGTGGCCAGGACGTCAAACACCAGCACTCCACACCCCTAATCCTTCTCCTGGGGCCAGCTACCTACCTGGGCATTCCGTCTGAATAGTGAAGGCAGAGGACAAGTCAGAGCAAATGAGTACCTGGAAATTTACTGACCTTGTCAAAAGTAGTGGATGGTATTCATATTGAAAGGAAGAATAGCCATCAGAATGGGGTCTTGTTAAGAGTAGACTTTACATTCAAAAATAATAATTAGAGAGCCTCCTGGGTAGCTCAGTCAGTTAAGCGTCCGACTTAGGTTCAGGTCATGATCACACGATTTATGGGTTTGAGTCCCACATCGGGCTCAGTGCTGACAGCTAGCTCAGAGCCTGGAGCCTGCTTCAGATTCTGTATCTCCCTCTCTCTCTGACCCTCCCCTGCTCACGCTGTTTCTCTCTCTCTCAGAAATAAATTAAAAAAAACATTAATAATAATAATAATAATAATAATAATAATAATTAGAGAAGCATTTGTTTAAAGACACTATCTTTAAACTATTCTCAGATACTATTCTCAGATACATGGGCATCCTGATTTATTTACTCAAGTTCCTGGCCCAGTGAATGTAGAAATGGATGTATACAGATATCATTAGCTGATGTCATAAAGGATAAGTAAGTAAAAGAATCATCTATTAGCATCCCAAGAGTCATAAAGCAAATTTCTGTTTATAATGGTGTTTTCCTATAGAATAAGGCCACAGTGTTATGTTAAAGGATCCTTAGGAAAGAAGAGGTTGCATTAGAGCTAATGCTTTGGGAATTGCACAAAACCTCATTATGCAGTCCAGAAAGACATTCCTCATGACTGGGAGTGTTGCATGCTTGTGGCAATGTGCCAGCTTTCTTAGGCAGAATGATGTCTGTGAACTACTGCTCTAAATGCAGACAATGGACTGGCCAGTTGACTGAACCACTTGATACTTATCATTTCAATTACAAATGTATTAAGTGGATATCAATTATACACAGCTTCTCTTCTACTTGAATAGAGTAAATCCAATCCTAAGAAACGCTTGCTTCTCAGGGTACCATGTCAAGGTTTGGGGCCTAGACATTCATGAAGAAGACCAGAATGTTGGTCTTTCCTGACTCCAGCAAAAAAAAGATCCCACATTTGAGGATGAAGGAAAGCCTCTTGGTTTTCTTCCTACTGCAGAAACTTTCTTCAAACTTCAGTAGTGGGTGGTCCTCCTCTCACGTATCTGAAGTAAAGCTCCTTTTACCTACACAGTCTGAATAACAGTAAAATAACTGATTTACAATATAGTTTGCTTCCTCAGATGTATCTGTTTTCAGAAGCTTACAAGGAAGCCAGTTTTTACTTTCTTCTTGTGTGAAAGATGGAGATCTTTCGTAGAATCTCAAATTCATTTTATATTTTTCAGAGTATCTGCTTGGTTTGCATGTCCCTTTGCTGTCTATTGTAGATTTCAGGGTTCACAGTCTTAGTTAGGTCTGGACATAGATTCCAGTGAATGGAATAATCACGTACTCCTGCCAAAACACTGCACTAATAACAGGGAAATCTCCCTATTAACCACATGAGGTAGAATCTGACCAAATTGTGTGAGGGCATTTCTAAAGGAAAATATAAAACTTGGATATTAATTGTTGAGTTTATTGTTATTTTGTTTGTAGCTAAATCAGGATATTTTAGTATAAATCATATTATATAATTAGAAATGGTATATTTAGTATGGAAACAACAGATAGAAATATACAAGTTGTAGAAATGAACAGCACTAGTTTTGAAGTCAGGGTACTCTGAGTTCAGGCTGCAGCTCACTGACTTTCTTGCCGTGGGCCTGGAAAAATCCCTTAAACTCTAGTTTCCACTGAAAACCTGGGTGATACCCTAATTACTTTGGGTAATTGTTTCAAGGATGAAATCAAATAATGGGCCATAGAGACCTGTCACTATTATTAGTTTCACTACTCTAAGTTCTCTCGAATTCAGTTGGCCCTCAAAGAATTTACCTTCCCTTCTCATCAATACCTGGTTACCTTCTTGAATGGGAACATGCTGCCATATTTACAACCTTGTCAAGGCCAAGACTGCCCTGCCCAATCTCACAGCAGCAACTCTTCTGCCTCCTGTTTTCCAAAATCAGTTCATTTAGTAACTGTTTATCAAAGGGTCACAGAAGACCTAATCAGAAGAGGTTTTCAAATTCAGCCCATCCAAACCCTTTCTTTGATTTATGGAACAAGAAACTGAGCTTAATGGTAAAGTATTTTGCCCAAAAATCATAGAGTACATTAACACCATTATTTGAAGAATTAATACCACTGAAAATAGAACTTTCTGAATATCTAAAAATGTATTTAAAAATAATCTTTGAAAACTGAGGATTGTTCCTTTTCCTATTGTGGGGCTATGCAATACTTGCCTGTATTTAATTATTAAAATTTTCTAATGTTTATTTATTTTTGTGAGACAGAGAGAGATAGAGCATGAATGGGGGAGGGGTAGAAAGAGAGGGAGGCAGAATTCTAAGCAGGTTCCAAGCTCTGAGCTGTCAGCACAGAGTCCGATGTGGGGCTCAAACCCATGAGCCATGAGATCATGACCTGAGCTGAAGTCGGAAGCTTAACCGCCTGAGCCACTCAGGTGCCCCAATTGCATGTATTTTAAAATGTAGTTTGCCCAGGGGCACCTGGGTGCAAGTGAACTGAAAACAATTCACTCCTGGCTTTTTTCCCCCTCCTTTGTCCCCTGGCTGGTTCCAAAGGAGCATATTCCATCTTCACTTTCTCATACTTCTGGTACTTTTATCAAAGGCTATTTTCTATCCTGAAGTAGCCAACAAGTCATTTTGTTTGTCTTCTTGAATCCATCAAATCCTTAGTAGATCCAGGCTTCATGAAAATCGTGTTACAAAATCTTTCTGAGTGATTGTCTGCTTTGTGAGAAACACAGAAAGAGTGATCAATTATTAGATTGTGATTGATTGCTTAGCAAAATAAGCTCACAGAAGACCTTGGGCTAGAACACACTGAGTAGCTAAAGAAGCTGAGCCAGGGATCAACGCTTAGAAAGCAGAGATAATGCCACTTGTCAGACACCTCAGATTAGGGCATTTCCAGGACAATTTAAGTTCAGACTATACTTGCTAATACAAGAGTGCTATAGCTTTTGTGCATGCCAGTTTAGAAAAATAGATTTGAAAAAAAATGTTTTCACATCAAATTCCTGGAAATTATATTTGGGTCAAGTACAGAGTGGTAGTGTTCATTATTTAAAGGGAAATGTGCTGGTGCCCTGTTTAAAGCAGTATGTTAATCTTGGAATACACATAATTCCTCCAAAGTTATATTTAGATATGTAAGTATTTTCACATGAAGCCCCTCCTCTAAATAAAGATCCAGCCCCATGGTGATTCTCCCAGATGCAGCCTCTCACCAGGGTTCTCTCTAGCCCCTACTGGCGTAACTAAGTATAAAACAATTCCAGACCTTCAACAATTTTCTCCCAACATTAGTAGTTTTTCTTTAACTGCAGTCATGGTGTCTAGTTTTGCTTGAGGAACTCAGAAATTCCACAACCCTCCAATTAAAACAAACAAACAAACAAACAAAAAACAAAAACAAAACACTTCATACTTCTCAAAATGCAAAACTCTGAGTTATATTCATTTACCAAAAATCCTTTCAAAATTTCCTTCCACTAAGTGGTATTCCCTAAGAAAGCATCTAGTTCCATGAGATGTGCTCTAAAGAAAGTATTCTGTGCTAAAAAAAAAAAATAATAATAATACTGTGTGCAGGGATAGCCAAGGCTCTGAGGAGTTTTGCTAGAAGAAACAAAGAAACAAACAAAACCAAAGAGCAAAAGAAGAGCTGAATCTATCCTTTAAATTCTGCTATTAAACATTACCCGCACTTATTTGACCACAGAACCATATTTTTTAATCTTTCTATAATAAGGACTACTGATACCGGTAGAACTGATAGTTCTAGAAAACACACTTTGGTAAGAACACACCTCCCTGACCCTGCAGAAAACAGTCTGTAGACAAGTATGCTCTACAGCACCCTCTAGGATGTGAGTTGTTCACACTAAATATGTCATATTACTACACAGCTCCATTCCTCTTATCCACGAGAGTGTCACGTCTGAGAACTGCCTAGCACAGTTTGAATGTCACCTCATCTAACACATGTTCCCCACCTGGCCCCTCATTTTCCTGGAACAACTGATAATTCTATCACCTACACAACAGCTACACTCAACACAGCCTTCTAAGACAGCACTTAGCCCACTGTGATAAAATCATTTGTGTTATATATGTGTTTGTTGTGTACTGTGTGTATATAATTTTCTTCAAGAGATTGTTCTCTGAAAATAATATCGTATATGTCTTATATTTTACATAAGGCCTAGGACCTCCTGAATACTCCATGAATATTTATTAATTTAAGGAGTTAATAAGGGAGGACACACTTGGAATCTGTTGATTAAAATTAAAAGTGACAATGAAAATACAAGTTCTTAACAAAAATTCTATTATATGTTGAGTATGATGTGCTCCTGTATATATATGAGTATGTATACAGGCCACTCTGCCATTATAATCATAGATACAGTGACTACACAATTCAATGTATAAATTGAGATATGTCTGAGAATGAAATGGTGTGCCAAAAATAATGAAACTGTGTATCTTATAAAAATATTAAGTAACAGATTTATTATATTAGTAGATATAAAATATTTATTTTAAAAATGACATTTAAGAGTCAAATCCTTTTTAAAATGCAAAATCAAAATATCTCCTCTTGTTATAATAACACTCAAAGCAAAATAAATCAGAAAGGTTTTTCATTATTTAGATATTTAAAAATAATATCAAAATATGCATTCTTAGTATGCATTCATATAAGCTAATTTTTCTTCATATATTTTCCAATACCATATTATTGACACACCGAAGAATGCATCTTTGAAAAGATGTCATCACTTTTAAACTATCTATAAGCATGTACAGATTTCACTTTATGGGCTGATTATAAGTTGTTGATACTTTGAACTGATTCTTCGTTACAGATCAATCTTTAAAGATTTTTTTTTATTTATATATTTTTGATATAGAGAGAGACAGAGCATGAGGCGGGGAGAGGCAGGGAGAGAGGGAGACAACAGAATCTGAAGCAGGCTTCAGGCTCTGAGCTGTCAGCACAGAGCGCAACATCAGGCTGAAGCCCACGAACTTGACTAATGGAAAACAACTCACTCCTGGCTTTTTTCCCCTCTCTCTCTTTTGAGAGAGAAAGTGTGAGAATGGAAGGGGCAGAGAGAGAGAGAGAAGAGAAGAGAGAGAATTCCAAGTAGGTACTGCACTGCCATCCTGGAGCTCATTGTGGGACTTAAACCCATTAACTGCAAGACCATGGCCCAAGCTGAAATCAAGAGTCAGACACTCAACCAACTGAGCTATCCAGGAGCCCCATGGATTCCATAATTTATTAAGAACATTGTTTTTACCATGAGACCAGACATCTCAAAATTTCTATGTGTGTTACCACCGTAAAAAGAAAGTTTCTCTTCACTGTTCAATGTTGAACTTTTATCAGCTAAATTTCTTGTAGCTTTCAAATTACTGTTAGATGATTTGCCTTGATTAAAAGGAACTTCTAAAACCTTTAGCTTCATTCTAAGAAGTGGATGAAATCCCATTATTGGCGTTAACTTTCTCTTTAAAGCACTTGATAGCACTGATATAAACCTGGCATCATTTAACTGTTTGCAAATTGTCTCTGTTAATAAAGCCAAGACATTTACAACTATTATGGCTTCCCTGTTTTGTACATGCACAATATTACTTGGGATAGAAAATGAGTGAAATTAATTTAGAAGAACAATCATTTGACATAAACAGTCATGCTTCAGAGCTAACCATGTTAATCTGTCATCTTTAGGCAGAGTCTCTTAAAATAACTAGTGATTTTTGAGATATTTCTTTAGCAGATTTGAGTCTTCTGGCTTTTGTGCTGTCAGTAATATTACTATGGCTTCCACGGAGGATGGGAAATGTAGACCACCATTTTGTACAATTTACATATTTATCATAAACTTCCTTAGCAATTGGAAATTTCTTTTATGAACTTTTGGACGGTTGCTAAGTACAGAGACTTATTTAAAGATAAGCACTGCCAAACAATAAAATATAAAGTTATAGATTTAAGCCATACAATAAATGACAATGTCATTGTATCATTAGCGTACATACTACTTTCTATATATTCAACAATAAAAATGTCCAGTTACTATTACCTGCCCCTATTTCACAAGCTCTCAACCAATAATTCCCCATGTTTTACCCTGACTTCTCTCACACTGGGTGCCTAGCATCCTACTGCTCCATATAGACTTAGCACACTTCACAGAACTAGCTAATTAGTTAACACAACAAGTGGCTAACGGGTATAACTCCACACAGCACTTCTTCCACAAACACCTGCAGCCAGGGCAGTTAGCTGTCCTCAGCTACTCAAGTCTAAGAAGACTTTGTTTCATTAGCAAACACCCTGTATGTTGCCCTTTGAAGAAACAGTTAGCTATGTTGCATTTGGAAAGAATAATGAAATCAGAGATGGATAATATCTGGCCATGATTCATGTTTAAGCCTGTGTTAAAACTAAAAATTCAGCTCACTGCCTGACTGCTTGTGTATTTCACTCCTAAGGCAAGACCATGTTGAATGCTGAAAGTCAAAGTGGAAACTCACCAATCCATTGAATTTTATTTAAATGCATGACTATTAATGAAGTTTCATTAAAAGTTAAAAAAAAAAACCAAAACCAAAACAAAACAAAGCAAAACCTTGGAGTGCCTGGGTGGCTCAGTCAGCTAAGCATCTGACTTCATCTCAGGTCATAATCTCACAGCTTGTGGGTTCGAGCCCCACGTCGGGTTCTGTGCTGACAGCTCAGGAATAGGCTCAGATCCTGGAGCCTACTTTGGATTCTGTGTCTCCCTCTCTCTCTGTCCCTCCCCTGCTCTCTCTCTCTCTCTCTCAAATATTAAATAAAACATTAATTAAAAAAACTTAATAAATACTAAAACAAATGTGATGCCAGGCATAGGCAAATTAGGTCTTTCCTGAGTCATCTGGGATATGCTGTCCCCCAAAACAAAGAGAGGATATTTAGTTAAACATGTATTGATGAAGGTGACAGATCATCTCTATGCATTTTTTCGTATTTGGAATTGGCAATACTTTCTTTTTATACCTCCTAGAAAAAGCCAATCTTCTTTCCTAAACTAAGTAGCAATTGCATGGCTAAGAAATGCTGGAAAAATGAAAATGTATTTTTACTCAGCACTGGGTTTGAAGGCCACAAGCAATCAGAAAACCAGTGAAAAATCCATAATAGCATACTTGTCTCCAAGACAGCAGAGAAAGATGCTAGCCTTTAACTAGCAACTGCTTTTGTTAAGTCTATGGGCTCTAAATTTGAAGGTCATCCTCCTGACAGTAGACGAGGCTTTGGAAGCTGGACTCAAAAACATGCACGGATTAGGGACATCTCCTTCAGTACTCCTTAGTATTCAATACAGCTTCTGTTGGGATACACCATAATTCAAGAACCCTACCTCTATGTATAAATCATTCTAATAATTAGAATTATAAACAATTTCCCATTGTAATTGACCTGATCAAAAATTCCACCCAAAGTTCACCATCTGGAAGTAGCAAAATACATAAATCTCCTCTTAATGTAGTCTACCTCCATATATTTAGTTACTCTTTCTCAAGTCTCCTCTCAGAACTTAAAAGTGGCATCTAACTTGCTGCCTGAATATGCACTCATTTACTGAGTAAGCAGTTGCTAAGGACTTGTTTTACTTATGGCTCTAAGTCAACTGTTCTAAACATAAGGCAATCTTGCCCACCCCCCCATCCCCACCCCCGTGAAGTCTAGCAATACCTGAGACATTTTTGTTGTCACAACTCAGGGGTAGGGTGTGCGTGCTACAGCCATGTAGCAGATAAAGATCAGATATGCTGCCAAACATCTTGCAGTGTAGAAGACAGCTCCCTGCCCTTACCCACTAATACACAGCAAAGAATTATCCAGTCTGCATAACACTTCCCAGTTCCATCCATGTTGCTGCAAATAGCATGATTTCATTATTTCTCATTGCCAAGTAGTATTCCATTGTGTGTGTGTGTGTGTGTGTGTATGTATACACACACACACACACACACATATATATACGTATGTATATATATTCCATTGTGTGTATATGTATGTATACACATATATATGTATATATATATACACATATACACACACACGCGCACGCACACACACACACACACACACACATATATATATATATACCACATATGCTAAGTGAAATAAGTCAGTCAGAGAAGTCAGAGAAGGACAGATATCCTATGCTTTCACTCATATGTGGAACTTGAGAAACTTAACAGAAGACCATGGGAGAATGGGAGGGGGGAAATAGTTACAAACAGAGAGGGAGGGAGGCAAACCATAAGAGACTCTTAAATACAGAGACCAAACTGAGGGTGGATGGTGGGGGGAGAAAGGAAAATGGGTGATGGGCATTGAGGAGGACACTTGTTGGGATGAACACTGGGTGTTGTATGTAAGTGATGAACCACAGGAAATCTACTCAAAAAACCAAGAGCACACTTTACACACTATACAGTATCCCGTTTGACAATAAAACATATTAAAAAAAAAAAGAATTATCCAGTCCAACATATTCATAGTGCCTGGCTTGAGAAATCTGTCATAAAAATATATAAGATTGCTTCCAAAAGAATCAGAAGTCCTGCCATTTACAGAAACTAGAAGGAAGGTGAGAGAAAGGGAGGAAGGAAAGGAGGGAAGGAAGGAGGGAGAAAGGAAGGAAGGAACGAACGAACGAATGAACGAATGAAAAGGTAACTGTAACTCATGAATATCAAGTAAACTGAGATTTTTAATTTCCTTGATAGGAACACTGTACAAAGGAAGGGACAGCACTGTGGTTGGCCTCCAAGTGTTACAGAAGAAGAACACTGACAGATCCTCCCAAGCCCTTAAGGGAGTCGTGCAAAAGCTAGGACTCCCTTTCAGTTGAAAGGGACTCCTTTTTATATACATGGGCTCTAAAATATTACCAAAATTGCTTTTTAAACCCTTCTATTTTTCAAATACAAAGAGAAGAGAGAATACAATACAAATGTTTACAAAGTGTTTCAGCAAGCGTCAGGATAATAAATTATCCAGATTAAGAAATAGAACACTCCAAATAATATCTCATAAGCCCTCCTCCATCATGATCCATTCTCTTCCTAAACACGACTACCCTCCTTACTCTTGTGACAAATATTTTTTTCTTTACATTATAGTCTCACCAATTATGCATTAATTTCTAAATAAGTTTACTAATGCCTGTTTTTGGGCTTCACATAACTGGAATTATACAATAAGCATTATTTTGCAAATTTTCATTCAGTTAAGGTTCAGTGGTATGATTGATCCATGTAGAAACGTGGGTATGCTGTCCCTTCCTTTCCTTTGATGAAGAAAATTCCTTTGCATAAAAACATTTCATTGTATACATGCTACTGTTGGCAGAGGCTTTGTGTGTTTACAGTTTGGAGCTACTAAAAATAGTCTCACTGTAAAACATTCCTGAATACGTGATCTGATGGACAATTTAATGATTTACTCTAGAGTATTTAGGAAGATGTGAAACTTCTAGCTCAATGATGTGTGCATCTTCAAATACACTAAATGTTCTCGAATGTTACCAAAATACTGGTACCATGCTTGGTATGTGTCGCAAAACATCATCAGTGTTCTGATCGTTTCATGTGTGCTTGTAAGTAATTTTTATTTTTCAGTTGATAAGTGTGCCCTTTGATGGCTCAGATCTTCTGTATCTTACCTGACCTCTCTTGTCTGCTTGTTCTCTAAATTTTTGAGGAGGCATTGTTTTAAAACTTCTTACTACAAACGCATCGTTCTCTTTTATTCTTGTCAGTTTTTTCTTTAGATATTTCAAGACTTTTGCCACGTACATATAAATTTAGAAATATTATACCTTATTGGTGGACATGCAGTTTCAGACTATAAAATGTCTCTTTTTATCCCTACTCTTTTTTTGTGTAAAAATTGTTTTTTTTACAATATTTATAGTTACCTCTTAAAGAAATTACTATTATTATAGAGTACTTATTTTCGTCTTGCTTTAACACATTCTTTAATCTTTCTGCTGTAGGCATGTCACTTGAAAATAGCACATATATCTAATAAATAGAATCTATGTGTCCAGTCTGATAATCTTTGTCTTTTTTTATAGCATTTAATCAATTTATATTTAATTATTTTTTTTCCTACTACTTGCTTTGTACTTTCAATTTTGCATGTTTGGTTTCAATTTCTTTCCTTCTATCTCTCTCTTCTCTGGTTTCATTCATTTTTTTTTCATTCAAACTTTGTTACCTATGAATTCTGCAGTTAATTTCTCCATTTGCATTCCTTTACTAATTATAATAAATTAAATCAAAGCATAAAACAAAGCAACACTTGTACTACCTCCTGGAAAGGACCAGGAAATCAAAACACTTCCACTCCATCCATTACCTCTCGTATAATTTCCATATTAGATTCAATCCTCCTAATCATTGATATATATATTGTATGTTTATGTATTTATTTTGTTCTCTGCAATCTAACTGATAGATAATTTTTCTGACCTTTTGTTCCCGGTTTTCTCTCCAATCATATCTAATCTGCTGTTCAATTCACTTAGTTCTTCAGTAACTGTATTCTTCATTTCTACAAGTTTTATTTTTTAAGTTTTTAAACCTACTCTGCCACTTCCTAGAGTTTCCTGGATTTGGAACATATTTTCAGCTTACTTTTAATTTCTTTAAAAAGACTAATTACAGGAGCCCCCCTGTATGAAGCTGTATAATTCTATGTCCTACTCTGGTTTTTGTCGGTTCTCACACATAGTACTTCATTTTCTGTCTGTTTTGTTATATTTGACAAGCTTGATTGTCTTTGTATGGTGTTCTTAATCCCGGAAAGAAATCTTCAGCAATAACTTGAGGCTTAAGATAAAGCTGCATTACTTTATGAAGACTTTTTTTTTTTTTTTGTACCTAGGAGTCCTTCCAGTTCTGTTAAACTTTTAAGATAAATGTATGCTTCTGAGCTTCTGATTGATGTCGATGTAAGTTTGAAATCAGTGAGAGAGCTGGTTTCTATTTATTCTTAAAGATTAGCCACTTGAGATACCAGTTTTTTGTTAGGAGGATTTCCAGGTAAATTCGCCAGACAAGGAGAATTTGAACATATCCAGGGCAGGGACTTCTCACCCTTTAGGCAGTTAGAAAAAAGTCTCAAATTTGCCTAGATGAGTAAACTCTTTCATCTATGTTTGACTAGCTTTTCTGGGGACACTCTCTCATCAGTTTTGAAATGATAATTTCTTATTAATTTGTTAGGTTTGTTCTGCTTTTTAGAAATTTTTCATTCAACCTTTTAAATTATTATCAGGAATTACTAGATAATAATTACCAAATTATTATTTAATCTAAATAACCTTATCTAACTTTAATCTAACTTATATTCCAATATAATTTTCTGTTTGTCATAATAGAATGAGCTGGAAACCACCACCACGTATCATGCACTGGTTCCTTCTAAAAATATCAGTTAGTATCTCTTATGTGAAAGACGTATCACTCAGCAAAGAAGGAGGAGAGGAGATCAGCAGAGAAATGCATTCCAAATGAAAATGCTAAGAAACTAATAACTGTAAAATCTTTGGGACACTGCTAAGCGCCAGGGCGCCTATATGCCTCAGCTGGCTAAGTGTCCAAATCTTGATTTTCGCTCAGGTTATGAGATCAAGCCCCATGTTGAGCTCTAAGTCAGGCTGTATGCTGAGCATAGAACCTGCTTAAGATTCTCTCTTTCCCTTCCTCCCTCTTCTTCTCCCCTCCCCTCTTTCTCTGCCTCTCAAAAAAAAAAAAAAAATGCTATTGTCACAGGAAGAACTCAAACAGATTGCTCTGGAGATCTATTTATTAAGGAACAAAATATTTCCAGTCAGGGTGATCAGAGGTTTCTAGAAAGAAGAACATTTGTAAACCATAAAGGATCTGAAATAAAATTTTCTATATTAAAACGAACATGAATTTTGAAAGAAGACTGTTCTACACATTAAGACCAGCTCTCACAGTCATATTTACATGAATATGAATTTGTTATTGAGGCTATGAATAACACTGTGGTCTAGAAATTATAACAACTATCTAATAGAAAGATAGATGCAAATAAATGACATAGTATGAGTTAAGCTTCTAAAGCAATGCCTAGGCTTTTAATAGACAGTTAAAATATTGTACTTATTGAATTATTTCACCATGATTTCCATATCCTGATGAATGATTTTGAAGGGCTTAAAATGAGGTCTTGAGAAAGAAAAAATAATGAACAAATTGATGTTTTTCAGTACCTACCACCTATCTCTACCAGGGGTAGACATTTTCACATTAACAACCTTATAAATAGTTCCTTTCATCATTTTTTTTCTGTCAAGAGCTCTACAGTCAGGATGGCTATCGACTATTTTTCTCTCTTGGAGGGGCATAAAAAATGCTAGTATATTAAAGGCTGAGATAATATAGATAAGAGCTCTTTTTAATACAGCTTTTCTAAACTTGTCTGGCCACATTTTTCAGGTCAAACTTCAGATTTTTGTAAAGCTCACCGCACTGCACTTTTTATAAATAGACCTCAGTGCACCTCTATCCAATCAAAATGATCTCTGCTCCTATAAAGTACTTTCTGTCCAAAATTTGTTCATTTGTTTACTTGCTATTCTTTCATCAATGGCGGTTTTCCCTGTCTTTCTGCACATTTAAAGACTCCCTACTTCCTCCAGTAAAAGTCTAGTATGCCACTCAAAGGATGGGAGAAACTTTTTGCAAATCATTTATTTGGTAAGGGACTTGTATACTGTGTGTGTGTGTGTGTAACTCAATAATAAAAGATAACCCTTTTTAAAAAAGCCAATAAGTATATGAAAAGATGCTTCTCATCGTTAGTCACCAAGAAAAAACAAATCAAAACTATGATCCAAAAGAAGGTTAATAACAAGTCCTGGAAAAGACTGTTGTAAGAGGAACCCTCATATACTCTTAATGGGAATGACCAACGGTGCACCCATTTTGGAAAAAATAACCTGGCAGTTCCTCACACTGTTAAAATATTTATGGCATAATCCAGCAATACCACATTTGGATATATGTCTAAGAGAAATGAAAGCATCTGTTCACCCAAAAACTGTTACATAAATGTTCACAGAAAATTATTCACAATAGCCAAATAGTGAAAATACACCAAATGCTTATCAACCTATGAGCTGATAAAATGTAGCATATCCATTCAATGCAATATAATTCCACAATAAAGCAAAACACATGCTATAGTATAAATGAACCTTGAAGATATTATGCAAAGATGCAAAGCTGCACAAGACTTATTGTATGGTTTTATTTATATAAAATAACCAAAATAGTCAGATATGTAGAGGGAAAAAGAGATTAGTGTTTTCCTAGGTCTATGGGTGATGGTAGGGATTGACAGGAGACAACTAAGAAGTGCAAAGTTTCTTTTAGGAGTGATGAAAATGTTCTAAAATTGATCATGGAGTTAGATGCACAACTCCATGATTATACTAAAATCTACTGATTTATGACTTTAAATGGGTGAATTTTATGGTAAATGAATTATATTTCAATAAAACTTGTGATTTTTCAAAAACATCATTTCAGCTATGGCTTCACTTCCTTTACAATTCTTCATGGACTACACACTGTCCATAATGCTCCACCAGTTTGGCTCCTTCTTATCTCTCCAGCCTCAATTCTCAGATTGCTCCCCATGTACCTTAGGCTCCAGCATGCACAGGGCTTTTACAATGTCAAAACAGTAACATGATTATTGGAAGATACATATTCCCTTTGAGCAAGGGGATGTGTTAAGCAACATTTGGTCTTCAGAGGATCCTGATAGGTTTGAACATATAAAAGAGGGCTCTGAAGAGAGACAGAACAAGGCTGGGTACTGAGGATATAAAAAGCAGCCTCTGTGGAATATTCTTAATGAAGAAATGGGCAAAAGAATGTAAAGAACAGGATAAATAATTTGGATGGTGTTTACATTGTTACGTTTGTTCCTGCTCTTACTTTCACCCCCTAACTTAAATCTATAGTACAACCTACTACCTTCAAATGGCTTATGAGATTTCAGTGGGGGGGGGGGTATGTGTGTGGAGAAAATGAGGAAGGGATGAACTTTTGCATCTGAACCACTACAATGAAAAACAGAGCAAACATTCAAAACATAGCAAGGCAACTCCAATTTAGAAGAAGCCAAAGTATGAAATCAAAAGTAAACCCAACACTATAAATCCTCGTAAGAACTCTCAGAACACTTGGGGGTACTTTGTGTAATTAAGGAACATGGGATGGGGACCATGAAGCTATTTCATCAGATCTCAAGAGGCAGAGGAACCTAATATATGAACTATGCCCATTACACCCATAAACAGTTTTACAGTGCCTCAAGTTAGCACAGAATTATTCAATAGGATTCCTATGAAAGTCACTGAGATCACATTGTGGCTGCACATGCCAGGAGTGAACATCTGGGGAAAAGTAATAGGATTACGTTGATTCATAGGGGAGCACACATAATATCATTTCCCCTTGACCTCTATTGAGCTGGCTTCATTATCAAATCTCTAGGTGTTATGGGAGGCATTAATTTCTGAACCATTCAGGCTGGTATGTGGATTTTTAGTATCAGGTGTCATCTATTATACCTCACAATGGGATTTTTTTGAACGTGAGCTTGCTGATAAAATCAAGGATCAATCCTACAAATGGGAAATTGCCCATTCAGACCAATCTTCCATCTACCTCTCTCTGTAGACCTTAATGACCTGTCACCAGTTGTCCTTGACGGTAAAGCCTCTACTAGTGTTAATTTAAGCTTTGGATATTTCTTAATATATCATAGTAAAAATATAATCCTAATCAGGAGAACTTTACTGCCATGTGCAAATCTAAACAGAATATATTTTTAAAAGGACAAGTAACTTTTATTTTATTTTAGATTGACATTTAGTTTTTTATTAAGTTTTTAATTTTAATGTCAGTATAATTAACATACAGTGTTATATTAGTTTCAGGTGTGCAAAACAGTGATTCAACTATTCTATACATCATTACCCAGTGCTCATCTTGGTAAGTATACTCCTAATCCCCTTCAGCTATTTCACCCTACCCACCACCAACCTCCTCTCTGATATACTTTATTATTTTTTAATGTTTATTCATTTTTGAGACACAGAGAGACAGAGCATGAGTGGAGGAGGGGCAGAGAGAGAGGGAGACACTGAATCTGAAGCAGGCTCCAGGCCCTAAGCTATCAGCACGAAGTCTGACTTGGGGCTCGAACTCAAGGACAGAGAGATCATGACCTCAGCTGAAGTCAAATCCTTAACCAACTGAGCCACCCAGGTGCCCTTTTTATTATTTAAAAAAAAAATTAATGTTTTATTTATTTCTGAAAAAGAGTGAGAGTGAGCCTGGGCAGGGGAGGGTTAGAGAGAGAGGGAGATATAGAATCTGAAGCAGCCTCCAGGCTCTGAGCTACGTGTTAGCACAGAGCCCGATGTGGGGCTCGAACCCACGATCTGGGAGATCATGACCTGAGCCAAAGTCGGACGCTCAACCGACTGAGCCACCCAGGTGCCACTTATTATTTTAATGGTTATTGATATGCTTTATTGTAAACAAGTTCTCTCAATTAAAGTTATTACTTTTTTAAAAAATAAAATTTACTTGAAGCATACTTCAGAATACATGGTTCTAAAAGATATATATGGATATATCTATCTTACATATATTTATATATTTTATACATATATCTTTTATATGTGTTTACACGCGCACACACACACACACACACACACAATATTCCATCCAAGAAAAATACACATTTTCTTCAGGTACATAAAAAAGAATCTCCTGGTTAAATCACATAAAAAGAGATATAACACATGGTACCTGGGTGGCTCAGTCAGTTGAGCGCCTGACTTCGGCTCAGGTCATGATCTAATGGTTCGTGGGTTCAAGCCCCGCGTCGGGCTTTGTGCTGACAGCTAGCTCAGAACCTGGAGCCTGTTTCAGATTCTCTCTCTCTCTCTCTCTCTCTCTGACCCTCCCATGCTCATGCTGTCTCTCAGAAATAAGTAAAACATTAAAATTGTTTTTAAAAAGAGACATAACAAATAGTATAAAATTAAGAAGAATGAAATCATACCAAGTATATTTTCCAACCACAATGGTACAAACTAAAGATTAACACTAAAACAAAATTGGAAAATCTACAATGTAAATATTAAATATTTAATTCATAAATATTAAACAACACACTACTGCACAAGCATTGGGCCAAATAAGAAATCACACAGCAAATCAAAATATGCCTCAAAACAAAAGAAAAAGAAAACATGAATTCCGAAATCTATGGGATGCAGCAAAAGCAGATGTTACAGTGAAATTTATACTATAAATGCTTGTATTAAGAAAAAAAACCCTTTAGGGCACTGTGCGGCTCAGTCAGTTAAGCATCTGACTTTGGCTCAGGTCATGATCTCACGGTTCATGGGTTCGAGTCCTACATCAGGCTCTGTGCTGACAGCTAGCTCAGAGCCTGGAGCCTGTTTCAGATTCTGTGCCTCCCTCTCTCTCTGACCCTACCCTGCTCCCACTGTCTCTCTCTCTCAGAAATAAATAAAACATTAAAAATTAAAAAAAAAAAAGAAACACCTTAACATTACACCACTAGGAACTACAGAAAGAAGAAACTTAGCTAAAATTTAGTAGAGGAAGAAACTAACAAGGAAAAATCAGAAATAAATAAAATAGAGACCACAATAAACAATAACATAACATTGAAATTAATGACCAGTTTTCCCAAAAAAAATAAAGTGAATAAATAAACAAAATTGGCAATGCTTTTTAACTACATTAAGTGGAGAGAGACAGAGAGAGACAGAGAGAGACAGAGAGAAAGAGAGAGACAGAGAAGACTCAAAACCCAAAATCAGAAATGGAAGGGAGTGGCATGATATATTCAAAGTATTGAATGGGAAAAATCTGAAGCCAAGAATACTCTATCCTTTAAGGCTCTTCAGAATAGAAGAAGAGATAAAGAGTTTCCACACAAACAAAAACTAAAGGAATTCATGACCCCTAAACCAGCCCAAAACTCTACTTTGAATGCAAAGTGGAGACCTAAAATGACAAAGACAAGAAAGGATCAGAGAAAATCTCCAAAACAATGACAAAACAAGTAATAAAATTGCAATAAATATATACCTGTCAATAATTACTTGGAATGTACATGGACTAAACAATAAAAATGCATAGGGTGCCACAATGTATAAAATAAACAAAACAAAAAAAACAACAACAAGGACTATCTATGATCTATATGCTGCCTATAAGAGACACATTTTATTTTATTTTATTTTATTTATTTATTTTACTGTGCTCTGTAGATAGCTTTGGAGGGGACTTTTTTTTTTTTTTTTTACAAATAGTTTATTGTCAAATTAGTTCCCACATAACACTCAGTGCTCATCCCCACAAGTGTCCTCCTCCATGCCCATCCCCCCCTCCCCCCCTCTTCCATCAGTCCTCAGTTTTTGTCAACATTCAAGAGTCTCTCATGGTTTGCCTAAGAGACACATTTTAGATCTAAAGACACCTGCAGATTGAAATAAGGGGATGAAGAAACATTTATCATGTAAATGAATGTCAAAAGAAAGTTTGAGTAGCAATATTTATATCAAACAAATTAGACTTTTTGTTCTTGCATTATTTTTATCCTGCTTTGTTATCAGGGTACTACGGGCCTTGTGGAATGATTTTGAATGTGTTCCCTCTTTCCATTATTTATAGTATTTTGAGATTGTCTTTAATTATTTTGTTTGGTAGAATTCACCAATGAAAGCATGTAGTCTTGGGTTTTAGTGTGCTAGGAGATTTTTTATTCCTTTTTAAAATTTTTTTTTAAATGCTTTATTTATATTTTTGAGAGAGAGAGACAGCGTGAGCAGGGGAGGGTCAGAGAGAGAGGGAGACACAGAATCAGAAGCAGGCTCCAGGCTCCGAGCTGGCTGTCAGGATGGAGCCCAACGCGGGGCTCGAACCCATGAACCGCTAGATCATGACCTGAGCCGAAGTCAGACACTTAACCAACTGAGCCACCCATGCGCCGAGATTTTTGATTCCTAATTCAACTTTCATTCTTATTATTGGCCTTCTGGATTTCCTATTTCCTGGATTCAAGATTCATGATTCAACTGTAGTAACTTGTGTGATTTAAGAATTACCTGTTTTCCCCCCTAAGTTATTTGATTTGTTAGCATCTAATTATTTACAGTAATCTGTTATCACAGTATGCATTTCTTGTGGTTATTTGTGGTACCATTTTCCCTTCCAGGACAAAGTAACTTTTAATGTTTCTTATTCCAAACACTCAGAAATAACTAATACGTGTGTGTTGGGTGGGGGGAGACTTTTCTTTCAAAAGAAAATATTATTTTTCCAAGTTGTGATTTTCTTTTAACTGTTAAATCGAAAGCTCCATGATGGCAGGGTTTTTATCTCATTGATTCACTGACACAGTCCCAAATCCATCAGCCTCTGCACATAGTACAAAAACAGCATTTGTCAAATGAATGATTAAGCAAAGGATGTTACTATCTAAATTACTCTGTTGGTCATTTCCTTTCTCACATGTAAACAATTTTGAGTTGACAGAACATAATTACAAAATCAAAATATATAATTAAAATCAATATTGGTTAATGTTTATTGCTTCCTATGTTCCAGGTACATTTTGAAGTATGTTATTTCTCTTCTTCTACTCCATTCATTTTATAGGCCAATGGGACTTAAGAAATGCACCCTCGGTAGACTGAAGAGGTGGAACATAAATCTACATCCTTCTTATCCCAGAGCCATGCTCTGAGCTTCTATCCAGAGTGCCTCCACACACACACACATACACACACACACACACACACACACACACACACACACACACACACACATACACACTCTATCGATGGGACAGAGTTCCCAGGAAATGACATTCTCAAGACATAAGTGTCTGCTTAATGCTATTTTTCGTTTCATTGCCCAGTATGAACTTTGTGTAAAATTTTTGCATAAAAAATAGATTATTTGTTATGAGCCCAATTTATACATTTGGTCAATGAGGAGCTAATGACAGGAGTCCTAGAAAAATTGCTTCAGGTTTGGTTTCCTAGCCACTCTGTCTCAGTTTAAAACTGGACTTATTCTTATCCCCTCCATACTTCTCCACTCACATGTGTTGATTAGGAATGAAGATTAGTTATGTCTGAGAACACACAATCAAATCTTGCTTAATAAGATTTCTTGTTAACATTATAGATACAAACACTTGTGCTATCACAAGACTACATATTCCTAGACTGAATCCAGCAGTGACTACAGCCGCAATTTTAGTTGAGGGATCACTGGATACTTAAGGTAGGCAACATCTTTTGGACAACGTTCAAACTGAACACTTACATTCAGTAAATCAAATGAATAATCATGATTACTTTCTTTAAAGGGCAGAGTAAATGCGCCAAGCGTATTTAACACACACAGTTTTTCCCCCTTATTTTTACATTTCACTCCCAACAATGACTCCAATGAAAAAATTCAAATGCAAAGAAAGACAGAGTGTGTAGAAGCTGTTAGAATCTCATTAGGCCAGATGGTATCTATAAAAGGCAGAAATTTCCACGGAGACCTAAGAAGAATAACCGGACAAAATCACTCCAATGTTCTGCTGGAAGAATCTGTCAGATAGAAAGAGTGTGATGATTCCAGGATAAAACCAAAAGCTTTTCTCCCGGATTAATTAGTATGAAATTCATTTGCATTGGGAGCATTATAGATATCATGAGCTTTTTGTCAAAGAATTTTAAAATCCACTAAAAAATAAAATGACTAAGAGTGTTGCTTCATATATGCTTTCTTGACAATCTTTATTCACACGTATAGCGTTGCCTGTAAGACTGGGTTTCAGTGACAAAGAACTTCTGATTTTTAGCATTAGGTGGATGGTGCTTGTCACTCACATTTTTCTTTGAGATAACATTGGCCTCTTGTTAACTTTGCAAGTAGCATTCGAAAATAACTTTTACTCATGGTGGTTCAAAAAAATCTGAGAAGAAAAGAAGAAATGTAGACATAGCCTTCTAATATCTGAGCCAAAAAGTAAAGAAGAATCAACTAAGTGTACAGGTAGATAGGTTCTACCGACAAAGAAAAGGTGAATTATTGGTTAAAGAAAATCTTTCACTGAAGACCACGAATGATAGCAGAGGCATTGTTATGTGTGTCTGCAATCCATATTGCAGTTTTACACTTCCATTTATTCTAATCTACCAATAAGGCCATTATGTGCTCTTTGCATGTGTGGATGATAGATATATTTTTGAAATGCCCCCAATTTCAATTATTATACTTAGCACAGTGGCAGGTTGGGTCTTTCCCCAGTCGCCCCACTCACCTTGGATGCCTGGTCATGAGTCTAGCATTGGGAAAAAGTAAGAATGAAAAAGCCAGAGATCTACTTATTCTAGCTGAAGTAAACTAGCAGATGGATATCCTAGCTATCTAGAAAAATAAAAAAATAAAATAAAATAAAATAAAACAAAAACAAAACAAAATTAAAATAAAATTCTTAAAGTTGTTCTGTTCTGAATTTTTGAGGATAAAAGAAACTAGGGAGAGTGAGATGGCGATGAATAAAGCTCTTTGTTGCCTTCCTTTTCCTTATTCTACTTTCATCAACACACACACACACACACACACACACACACACACACCAATATTTATTCAAAACACTTAACAACTGGTATCAAAACCTTTCAAAACAGACACAAGCTCACAGGAGGTAAAGCATCCTGTAGTGATGGCCACACAACTTCTCAGGCGAGAGGCTACTGAACAACCAGCATGGCAGTTCTCCAATATTTTAACAAATGGCAGGATGTGCTGGTGCAGTGTTAACCACCAGCCTTGCACCTGAGGCTTTTATGACCCCAAACCACGAGGTGTGAAAGAATACAAGAAAATTCATACCAGAGGAGAACAAATCAAGAATTCCAGGAGCACACGTGTCCCTTAACAACACGCTCTAGAAGAAAGAGAACTTCTAGAAGGAAGAATCCTTGCATCCAGCCACTTTTCATATGGCAGGGTAGTAATGACATAGAAGTGGTGGCTACAAGATTGGTCTAAGGAATTCTCAGATTTTTGTGGCTGATGTGTGCCATTCCAGAACTTGGTAAGAGGAGAATCAAGAGAAAGATGAGCTCGCTTATATATAAAGTAAAGGCTTAGCAGATCAGTGCAAACCTAATGAGTAATGCAAGCAGATGTGTAACCGTCTTGCACTTGGAAAATTTCCTTCCTTCTCATCCTCTCTCCCACTTCTGTAGTAACTAAAGGACAACAGTGGCAGAACAGGAGGGTGCTTGCACTTCCTCCAAAAGCATACATTTCATACTGTTAGGCTGGGGTTTAATGCGCTAATCGCCTTAAACATGATAATAGAGCACAGATTAAAATGAAAATAGGGGCTTACTAATTGCCTCAAAAAAGATCATTTATGTAATGTTCTGTGAGTGTTCAAGTTTTATGTGTTGTTGCTATCTGGTGGTTACATTGTTTATTTTAATTTTAGTTAAATTGTTTATTTTCTCCTTTAAAATCAGATACAACCGTTTATCCTTTACCAATTCATACAGTTCTCAAGGAAATACAAAGTAAAACCAAATGTCTACCAGATGAGCAGAAATAAAAAACTCTGACAATGCCACTTATTGTCACATGTTAGCACATACTTTGTGCATAGGGCCTATACTTTGTTAGCTAGAGAGTAAATTTGTACAATTACTTCAGAAAACAATTTGACCTTATCTAAGAAAGACAGATAAGCATTCCCTATGATCCACTGATTCTATTCTAGTATTCTCTTTTGCCATAGCAAAAAAGGAAAAAAAAAATTAATGGAAACAAAACAAATATACACTAGTGTATATCAGTTATTTGTGGCCACAATAATTCATACACTGAAACACTATAAAATAGTGAAAATGAAGAAGTGTGACTGTTGGCATTGATAGAATAAACTTCAAAATTGGGGCACCCGGGTGGCTCAGTCGGTTAAGCGTCTGACTTCAGCTCAGATCATGATCTCACAGTTTATAAGTCTGAGCCCTGCGTGGGGCTGTGTGCTGACAACTCAGAGCCTGGAGCCTGTTTTGGATTCTTTGTCTCTCTTTCTCTGCCCCTCCCCTGCTCACTCTTTCTTTCTCTCTCTCTCTCTCTCTCCCCCTCTCTCAAAAATAAACATTAAATTAAAAAAATAAATTATATTAAATTGAAAAGACAAGGTAAAAAGGAATACACTCCAATTTCACTAATAAAAAAGTCATAAAGTCAAAATTATATAGTTATTCTACTGACCTATATCTGTATCTAGATAGATAGATAGATAGACAGATAGATAGATAGAAAAGCTAAACAGATAAGTAACAAAAATATCAAAAATTCAAGCTGGAGCTGGTGACAGAAAGATGCAATGAAGCAGAGGCATACAAGAACTGTAATTGATAGGAACTGTCCTTCTAAAGCAGACTTTGGATATTTGCTGATTTTAGTATTCTCCTTTAAACTATACATATATGGCATGTATTCACTTGAATGTTTCATATATCTTATAATAATCTCAAATATACAAAAAGAAAGTAAAAAAAACAAGTTAATTTGAGCTTAGCATGTATATAACAATACTTACTTTCATATTTTAATTTTTATTTCTTAGTAATGTTACCAACAAATTATCTTAAATATTCTCTGGAGAATGTAAGTGCACAAATCTAAGAGATGTGCTTTTTCTGATCTTAAAAATGAAAGAATTAGGGAGATGTTGAAGTGCACCAACCTGCAACTAGAAGATGAATACGTTCTAAAGATCTAATGCACTTCACAATAATTACAGTCATTAATACTGTATTATATACTTCAGAGCTGCTAAGAGATTAGATCTTAAATGTTCTCATCACAAAAAGAAATAGAGAATTATACGATGTGATAGAGGAGTGAACTTCTGCTATGGTAGTAATCACACTGCAATATATAAATGCATCAAATAACCACACTGTATACCTTAAACTTCCACAAAGATATGTGTCAATTATATGTAATATAGGGGGGCGCCTGGGTGGCTCAGTCGGGTAAAGCATCCAACCTCAGCTAGGTCATGATCTCATGCATGGTTTGTGACTTTTGAGCACTTGTTGGGCTCTGTGCTAAGAGCTCAGAGACTGGAGCCTGCTTCAGATTCTGTCTCCATCTCCCAGTCCCTCCCCTACTTATGCTCTGTCTCTGTCTCTCAAATATAAATTAATTAATTAGTTAAAAATAATAAAATAGGGGTGTATGAGTGGCTCAATCGGTTAAGCACCTAACTCTTGATTTCAGCCCAGTTCATGATCTCACAGTTCATGAGTTTGAGCCCGGCAACTGGCTCTATGCTCATTTCAGAGCCTGCTAGGGATTCTCTGCTCTCTCTCTCTCTCTCTCTCTCTCTTTCTCTCTAACTTTCTCTCTCTCACACACAAATAAATAAACAAACTTAAAAAAGAAAAGGAAGAACATCAGGAATATAGTTCCTGGAGCCACTTCCTCCTACAATATGAATGTGGCTGCTAGTCAGTGGAAAAAAATTTTTTCCCCTAAACTGGGGGTTTAGTTTAGACATGAGAAGACTTTAGGTGCTTGACAGAATCCTGACAGGCTTTATTCACCACACTCCTCTCTCCCTTTGTTTACTACAGGGCAGAACAAGGACAGCCAAAGCCACGGGAAATAGCTATTCTGTCCTTTCTTTCCACTACTCTGGTGTTTGTGAACAAATCCCTTGGCTCTTTCCTGCCTCTTGTTGACTATCATTTCCTGCACTTTGGAAGAGAAATAAAATGACCAGGTTCTGTGCCATTTGGGTTCCACCCTCCGCATCACATCTCTGCTGGACTTGTTCACCAGCCCCGTGGCTGCTTCAATTGGACCTTCATTTCCCAGAAGGTGCCCAGCGGGGATGCGGAGAGTCAAGTGGAGAGGCTGCTTTTGATAGCATTCCTGTGAGTTACACTTTTCATACAAAGACTATGGAGGCAACAGTAAGAAAATAGGTCATTGATTTTAGGTAATAAGCTGGGATACAGATGAGCCACCACAGAAAATTGTGCACAAGTTAGGGATACAAAGCATTAGTTTTACTCTCTGGGATTTGTTGTTGTTATTCTTGTTGATTTTGCTTATTTTGTTTTATTTTTTCATAACAGGATATAAGTTTGACTGTTATAGGTTTCCAGATGATCTGGATTGCAGAAAATGCTTTGCCTTGCATTCAGAATTTAGGTCAATCTTCTTCTGGCCACTAGAGAGCCAAATATCCAGTGTTACATTTTGGCAGCAGAGTTCGGGTTTTGTAACAGGCTAATGGGCAGAGATTGTGAGAATAAAGAAGTCATTGGAATAAGTGAGGGTCAAGGCACTTACTTATATCACTCATCATGTAATAAATATTTCTTTTCTATGGGTCCCAGTCCAGTTCTAGGCATTAGGTGAACTAGTCCCCTTCATTCAAAGGGCCTCAAATTTTGCTCTAGCAGCTGAACTTACCCTCCACATAGAGGCTGTGCTGGGATGACTAAGGAGTGAAAATTGTCTCATACAGTGGGAAAGCCCTATCAACCCTTACAAGTTGAAGACCTTTATCAAAACATTCTGAATAAACTGGAGAGTCAGCCTCTGTGTTAGTTTTTTTTTTTTCCCCTTTTCTGTTTGTCTATATTTTTCCTCTTTTCTTTTCTGCCCTATTGTTTGCCCACGAAGCTGACCTTCGTGGGGTCCACTGCGGGGTTTCCTAGCACTCTGGTTTTTGGTTGCATCTGGTAAATGGCAGGTGGCATAGAAAGAGAGGAGGGTGAAAAGACAGGAAGATAAGGGAGAGGAGAATGGGAGAGCCTGGCTCAATTTCATTTGACTCACACTCTCAAGTGGACCCTGGGTACTACCCTTTCTGCCTCTTGCCCCTTCTACCCTACAGCAGTTCTATCTCTTGTTGCATTTCTTAAACTATGCCCATACTTGGGTAAATAATCCTCATGAGAAAGCCTCCTTGAAAGCCCTGTTTGAGAATATCATGTTACTTGTCAAAACCTGGACTGAAGCCACCATTGAGAGAGGAGCGGTGTGAATAGTATTTTGGGTGCATGTCAGAGCAGAGATCATCCATGTTCCACTTCACAGGGCCCTGCCTCAATGTCAGCCCACAGGCACTGGGCTCTCAGTATCAAGCTCTTGAGAATCTGGAATTTATAGAACAGATACCTATTAACTAGATGCATAATGGAGAAAATGATGAAACTGGTCTGTTTTGGCTGTTCAGTCTGGTGACGGAGTGAGACACAGATATAACTAGAATACCATTTAATGAGTGGTCTGAGAGCTAGGTACAGAGAATGATGGAAGTAAGGGACAGACCCTGCTCAAATGAGAATAGCACTAGTGTAAAGGAAGATTTAACTGAAAATGGTATATATGCACTGAGGCTTGTGAATAGTGAGTTGGAATTCACTACACAAACAAGGGGCAGGTAGATCCCAGTTCTTGGTGAGGAGGGTAGGGATGGCACTACAAGGAGTAGAGAAACCAGGTCTGCAAGGTAACAAGAGCAAGGAGACCTGGAGAAATGGGGCCTGTCAGAGGAAAAGCAAAAGCACAGCAGGGAATAGCCAGAACAAAGATTATGAAGCATGCAAGGATACAACGTGAGGAAGCAACAAGGGCCTGACTGTGAAACATTCTAGAAGTCAAGTTGAAAATTTTAATTCTCTTGGTCCCATAAAAACTTGTAAGGATTATTCAGTAAGGAATTAAATCATTCAACATGCATTTTAAAATGGAAATCAGTGGTTGGGGTGCCTGGGTGGCTCGGTCAGTTAAGCATCCAACTCTTGATTATGGTTCAGGTCATGCTCTCACGGTTCATGAGTTCGAACCCTGCACTGCACTCTGGGCTGGCAGTGCAGAGCCTGCTTGAGATTCTCTCTCTCTCTCTCTTTCTCTCTCTGACCCTCTTGTGCTTTCTCTTTCTCTCTCTCTCTCTGAAAATAAATAAATAAACTTAAAAAATATGCAAATCAGTGGCAGAGATTAAAGGTTCAGTTAGCCTGGTTATCAGAGTAGCATCTGGGCAACTTTCCTCTCCCTTAGTACCTCAAACGAGCCCAAAGACCTCACCAACTTCAAGGATAACAGTTAGCTGTTGTGCCACCAGAAGGGCTTACTGATTGTTCATGGCCAGCCTCTGTTATAATATGTTGTGGCATCCTTTTTGATTGGCATGTGCCCGTGCCTCACCCTCGTAAGATATTTTTATATGGCTCCTCTTCTAGGAGAAAATTATGGCAAACTGGGATTACTGAAGGAGGGCCCTCTTGCAAGGTAACTCACAACAGAAAATATGGACCTATATGCTTTTTGTCTCATAATTATTCCAAAATAGTCTAAGAAGCTGTCACTCTTCACAGGTGAAAAGGTCTGATTTTCTTGTCATTTATTGTTTGGTGGAAATGTGATTAGAAGAGAGAAACTAGTTAGAAGGTGAGGGTAAGCCAAAGTGTGACAAAGACAGGGGGGCATTTTAGGAGACAAAAGAACAAGAGGAGTTTGGGGAATAAGAATAGTGAGCTTCGGTTTAGGAATGTTGATCCAGGGCTACTTATGAGAAACTCTGTAAGGGGAACAAGAAAACCTATGTGCCCAGAGCTTAAGAGAGAGAAGACAGAGATGTGTCTTTAAATATAGATGTGCCTTTAGATGTCATCAAAAACAAGGTAGAGAGATAACTTGTGAGCATATGAGATCACCAGGAAAACCAGGTCATTTGAGAAAATAAAGAATAATGGAACACATGAAAAACTCTTCATTTAAAATGTGGTCAAAAGAGAAACTCATGGGAAAGAAGACTGAGAAGAAACAGTCATGAGGACAGCACCCTGGAATGGGTCATCATTAGGGTGACCATTGTCCTGGTTTGCCTGGAATAGCTCTGGTTTATGCTTGCTGTTCCTGCATCCTTACTGGTTCAGCACTTGACCTAGATGAAAGTGTTCAATCTGAACAATAAAATCTATGTCTTGAATTTCAATGAATAGAAAATCTGAGGAGAGAATGGTCAAGAGTACTAAATGCAGGTCTGTGTGAACCTTCCAGCTTACCAACCTGCTTTGTTTGTTGTTGATGTTCTTGTTTTATTTGAGAGAGAGAGAGAGAGAGAGAGAGAGAGAGAGAATCTTAAGCAGGCTCCATGCTCTCAGTGAGGAGCCCAATGTGAGGGTCAATCCCATGACTCTGGGATCATGACCCAAGCTGAGATCAAGAGTAGGATGCTCCACTGACTGAGCCACCCAGGCATCCTCCAGCCCACCAACCTTTGAAGATCCCACACTTCTCATCTCCGTTAGAAGTATTCCTTGTCATGAATCTCAAACACTTTCCTTGGGACTCATTTTCAGTAGGCTTTAATTATCTTAGATACCAATTAACTTTTTGTGGTCATCAAGACTATTTGGATGGTTGGTGCTTCATTTGTGATGTGTATTTTCAGTGTTTTGATTTTACTACAGCTCTTCTGGGGTACTGCTGTGTTAGCCTCCATCATTATGTTTCTTTATTACCCTTCCCTTTTAAGTTGAGGTCCCTGATGGTTCTGGTGTCAACAGTTAATATTAAGTTCATCAGGGCAGAGTTATGGGGATGTAAAGTAGATCAGATACGACAGATTTATAACTAACAGCCAATCTGAGATTTTCATCTTCATGATATGTATGAAAATAATGTATCCCATACTGAGTTTGCAGTTGGTACCATGTTAACATTTTAATTGACTCTGTTTGAATGAATAGTACATTCCCATAGGTTTTAGAGAAATATTGATTTCTTGTGGGAAAATACTCAAACTACTAAATGTACAAGAAACCCCATAGGAACCCAATTTAAACCATAGAACACTTAATTACAAAGCCTTCTGTTTAACTGGTTTGCAAAATAACCTTGTTGAGGAAATATTCCATTAGAGCAATGTTAGTGGATAGGCAAAGTACTACAACTTCCCAATGTTTTCTCTTGTAAATTCCTTTATCACAATCTGAGTTGCCCTTATCAGACCTTATATTTTATTTTTCTTTCCATCAGCAGATGGGCAGAGAAGTGCTCTCAAAAAAATCACCACTGCTGTATGTGCCTTCCTTCCATTCATCAGGGAGTTTTTTTCTGCACAGAGAAGAACACAGAGGAACATTAAGAAGCCTTGTCCCAAATATTGCACCTGAGGTCACTACATGTGCTAGCCTAGCCCAGTGGTAATCTGCAGGCACAGAGCTTCCCAGGGAAAGGACCTAGCTACAAAAGCCAGTGGTTCCCCAATCTCTGGCTTACCAAAGTATCTGATGGCTTAGCAGAGTAAGATGCAACATTCACAGACCATTGCCAGCTACAGGTTTTGCAACTCATGTTTACAGGTGGCTTTGTAGCTAATGTACTGGCATCCCACACACGTTCCCTCCAGAACTGGAGGCTGAACCTGCACTAATTTGTCTGACCAGGATATGATACTCCTTTCCTCCTTCTCAGAAGGACATTTCGATTTCTAAAACCTGCTGTTCAAGGCCAAATGTGGCCACAGTCTCCTTTCCCCACACCCCTTCTCTCCTGTTTTGTTCTGCTCTAAATTAACCCATGACCAGATTGTACCAACTCCCTCAGACCTGCCATTTTGTTCTATTAACCCCATCACAGGAGAAGTAATATCCTTATTACTGGAATTAGCCATACAAGTCTAGGAAGGGTGGGACCAACTTAATCCCTGTTCTCCCATCAACTGTCAGGGCCCAGCATGCCTTGAAATCATTATACAAGGTTTTATGACAGCATATTGTTCCCTTTTATTCTCTTTTCTCCTTAATAGGATTGAGACAGCATTGTTCAGCACACAATTTCTACCTCACGATTACATTTTGACACGAACAGCAGTCCTAACGGCATATCTTACCTGTACTGCTGTGTGTAACTTTACTGATAATCCCACAAAGGCACTAAAATTGGTCAAGAGACGGCACCACCTGAGATGCTGGGTGAAAGCCCTGGGACAGGATCGCAGCTTGAATCAAGAAAATCACCTCACTGAGAGCAGACATTATTCAGTCAGGTAAATTATCACATAGAATGTGAGCTTTACCTGAGTTTATTGATGTGAGTAACTTGTTTATTCTGGGTACATTTCCTGGTTTAGAGAGTAACATATACAAAATCATTACAGATCACTTCTTCCTCAAATCTGTCCCCCAAAACATGTAAATTCCATGAAACGGGTGGAGAGAGGGTGTGGTACTCCAGAGTTGATGTGTTTAGAAGATGCAAAATTGACTGGCATCATGGTATAAAACAGAAAGATAGGAGACAAGAGAAGGGAAGGAGGGAGGAAGGCAATGAAAGAAAATAAATTTTAATCAGACACAGGAAAATCCTATGTAGAAACATTTGTACTTCTCGGAAAACCAAAGGGTCACTTCTTTGAAAAAAACAGCAATCAATTAAAGTGTCAGTTAAGGTTCTGTGATTGTAGGCAACAAAACCTGTTCTGGTAAATCTAAGCAAAAAGGGAACTTGTTGGAAAGAACTGCTTGGAAAGAGGGATAGAAAATACTGGAGTCTCTTATCTCCGAAAAGAGACATCAAGGCAGCACTGAGATATTGGTTGTAAAATTTCTCACACAGTATCTCAGTGGTTCTCCTGTCTACCAGATACATGAACTTCAAGCACTGAATACCCTTGCACTATTCTTTTTTTTTCAGTTTTATTTATTTATTTTGAGGGAGAGAAAGAGAGAAGGAGAGAGAGAGAGAGAGAGAGAGAGAGAGAAAGAGAGCGAGAGCAAGCGCGAGCAGGGGAGAAGCAGAGACAGAAAGGGGGGAGAGAATTCCAAGTAGGCTCTGTACTATCAGCAGGGCTTGAACCTGTGAACCATGAGATTGTGACCTGAGTCAAAGTCCAGAGTCAGACATTTAAATGACTGAGACGCCCAAGGGCCTCTGTGGTATTCTTCAGAATAAATCTGAGGGGTGCCTGGGTGGCTCAGTCAGTTAAGCGTCCGACTTTGGCTCAGGTCATGATCTCACGGCTTGTGTGTGGGTTCCAGCCCCGTGTCGTGCTCTGTGCTGACAGCTAGCTCAGATCCTGGAGCCTGCTTCAGATTCTGTGTCTCCCTTTCTCCCTGACCCTTCCCTGCTTGCTCTTTCTCTCTCTCTCTCTCAGAAATAAATAAAAAACATTAAAAAAAAAGAATTAAAAAACAAAAAGAATAAATCTGAAAGGAGTTTGTCCCATCTTGGGTTTCCTACCCACAACGTAGTCACAGACTGTAGAACCTAAAAGACACTCAGTGCTCCCAGCGGTGCTCCAAAGTGAGAGTGGGTAAAGAATCCGAGAGACAGCAAAACCAGGCAGTGCCCTTCACAATCACCATGCTTTGGACCAGCACTGCACCATGGTTCAGGCTTTACATTGTAGTGACCCATGCAACTACCTGATCTTACCATTCCATCAGCCTTACTAATTAGTAGTAGTATCCTAATGTCATTGCTAAGGAAATAGAGAGCCAGGGAGAATAATGGACTTACACAAAATTAACATCTAGTCAGTAGCAGAGCACAGACTGGATCTTGGCAGGACTTATGTTAAGCTATTTAATATGATCACTTGCCTGAAACTTCCTGTTCTCCAATTTGAGAGGAAAATAAGACTCAATGATTTTTCTATCCAGGGTTGATGTTCAGGGGATGTGCACATTACAGTAATACCAGTTCTCAAAATACTGAAATGCTGCCCAATCAGTTGACAAAGGCTCTCTGGATGCCACATAAGCACCACTCTGGCCATCTGACACTCTCCTTAAGTCCTCAGACCTCCCCATGATTCAAGTACAAAAGATTTGTAGGTATTGCCTGCAATATTTGCCTATTTATAGGTATTGCCTGGTATTACAGGGAACTAGGATTCTGCCACTGAATGATGGCTGGCATCCTGTCTGATCAGTTGCAATCAGTTTCATACCAAAATATTTTGAATTTCACCACTGTTTCTGTTTAAGTCTTAGGAAAGAAGATAGCAAGGCCTTTAAATAATGGGGTCCACTTTAGATGCCAAAGTTGTGCAATATTTGAAATAAAAGTAGCTAGGTCATAATTTCACGATAGTCTTAAAGGAAAAAAAAACACTAATAAAAGTAATTTACCTCTTGGCCCACAAAGTCTGTGCCCTACTGAATTTTCCATTTTGGTGTCCTTTTTTACTTAGCATTATTCCCAATTTATTAGAAACATTAATCTACTGGGAATGTGTGTTTATGCTATAGTTAAGAAGAAAACAAGAGAAGAAGAAGATGACGAAAAAGAAATGTGATGTATGGTGGGGCAGAATTCTCTTTTACTCATTAGCCAGGCTCCAGGAAAGTGTCTAAGAACCACTCACCAAGAAGACCATAAATCATAGGCAAGAGTTTTCTCAGAGGATTCTGAGATACTGTACTTTGTTATCTTCCCAAACATGATGGTACTTACTTTGTATTCCAGCTCTACTTTTCTATGTTATAATACAATCATTTAAATGCAGATTTTGTTATTCTGCTTAACATCATCAGTCTATCAGACAAACACCTGTGGGGAAATATAAATTAACCTATCTCTGTTACATTAGTGGGAAGAACTAAGCTTGCCACAATTATCAATTTGCCCTCAGGGTCACCTTTTTTATCTTTCATACATTAAGAATCCTGTTCAGAATTGCACTATCATGTCTTGCCATCCTAAGGGCTGTCCCTCTCATTAATAGGACAGCTTTGGCCACACCACAGCAGGAGGAACTCATCCATAAACCCAGGAAAAAGTGTCATGCTGGGGGAAAGTACCATTGACAGATGTGCTGATATCAGTGTGATACATCACAATGCATCCATTGCTCTATCTAGAAGGCTATGGAATGGCTCTTTGCAAGACAAGAGCATTCAGTCTGAGAACGCAAAACAGAACAGTAAGAGCCTCATTAGAAGTCATCTCACCAGTCATTTATGAAGGGCACAGAGGGGTGGAGATTAACCTTCCAGGAAAAGTGAACCCAGGAAATCCACAGACAAGAACTTACAACAGTGTCTCAGTAAAGGGCTCAGGACATCAGAATGATCATTAATAAGTGACAGCCCCGTGTTTTATAAATGGTATTTCAGGCCATACTTACAGCAAATTGGGGAGTAGTATGACATTTTCACCACTGAATGGAGGACATTCAGAGATTACATTATACACAGCTGTCAGCCATGCTATCTTGCTCCTCTATGTCTCACTACATTAGCTCAAAAGCAAGAAGTATCTGATAACATACTAAAGCCTGGCCACATGCTAATGAAAGCACTGTTCTCATAAGTAGTACTGCTGTATCTGGGGTACACAGAGTGAGATTGCACCAATCCTGGAAATTTAAATCTTGAGTTTTAAGTACTGGGTTTGGGTACAGCATCTTTCCTGAGCCCTCAAACCAGAGTTAGGTACCCTTAATGGCCAATCCTATGACTAATCCCATAGTCTTCTGCTATGTACTCAACACTATTAAAAGTATTTGTCTAGAAATTGCCTTTCTGAGTTGACTGAAGTCCTCATGAAATCCTTTATTCAGCATATGGCACTCAACAAATATATATATTGAATGAATAGTCAATCCCCAACTCAGCCTATGGCAAAGGGAAACTGACATGCTGATATGAATACCTTCGGCAAATGAATGCATCTCCAACAGTGCAGGTGGAGGCTTGCTTCCTAGAACTGGCTTCTCCTTCTTAATTGTTTGGTTCTTAATCCAAGTTGCCCAAAGAAGCACTTTGTTATTTTTAGATGGCCAATCTAGGTTTTCCGCAGAGGCAAAGTGTGTATATCAGCTGCCATAAACGTCTTCTCTCCTTGGCAATTTCATTTCTCAACCAAAGATCAGCACTGCCATCTTAGACATTCACTTGCCCCTTCTGCATTTAAAGACTGCAAGGCTAGTTCCCTAGAATTAGAGTGGAGTCACATGAGGAAACCAGTGGACCTCTAAGGCAAAGACCCAGACCCAGAAATGTAGTGACCCACTATGATATCATATTTTGAGAGATCAACAGTGTTCCTATAATGGCTTTACTGTGACAGAATCTATAAGCAGAATTTGGCTCATTCTGAGAAGAAATGGAATGTATCCAGGAAGTAAGAAGCAAAACTTACTAGAAATTTTATAGAACCTTCAGGGAAAGAGAAGTAGTTGATGGTTGTGTGAGAAAATACAGACAATAATAGCAGTCGGAACGCTTAGTCTCATCTCTAGGCTTCTTTATTAAAATACTCATAGATCTTCTTAAGATCAGTAGATTAATCAACTCTCTCTCAAAAGCATACTCCCTTACACTACAAACTCCCTCTTCTCAAAAGAGTCTATTGACTAGACTTTCCTAAGTGCTCCAAGCTAAAGACTGAGCTCATGTGGGTCTGAAGGCCTTACTCCTTCATTAGCCCTGTTGGTCATGACTCTGAAATGCACTTCTGCTCATCTTGTGTGTAAGTTCACAACTCTCTTTACACGAAGGACCATTTACACAGTTCACACATTTAAATAATCTCTTCTGTTTCACTTGGGTAGAACGAAGAACATCATTTTCAAAATCTATCAGGAGGTACAGAATACAGATACACCCCACTTCATTCCTAGGCTTTCTTCTAGTAGAAATGGATAAGTTACAAAATAAAATGATTATTTCCATTGAGATAAGTAGCACTTTTTAATGACTCCAGATATACCCTTCACAACATATTCTTCACAACAGATATTCTTCACAACATATCAGGAAAATCGAATTGGAAGACAAGACAAAGTAAATCCAGGAACAGAATTACATTTTAGATAGCTTGGATATTTAAAATATGTCTATTTCACAGACTAAGCTGAGAACTGTCAGATTGAGAGGGATCCAAAAAGAAATCCCAGAGGAAAGCTGTGTCTTTGTAGACAGTTATACAATAAATGCAATTCATGAAGTTTTACACATTACGAAGTCACTCTAAAATTGCCTCATTAAATGTCACACTATTTATTTATGTGAAGTAAGACAGGACTGATATAATTGTCACATTGAATACGTGAGGAAACTGAGGCACAAAGAAACATGTTCACACTCTTAAAAGGTAGCTGACTGGAGATTTAAAGTCGTTTTTTTTTTAATTAATTAATTTATTTATTTTAATTTTTTACAAATAGTTTATTGTCAGCTTGGTTTCCATATAACACCCAGTGCTCATCCCCACAAGTGCCCTCCTCCATGCACATCTCCTCCCTCCCCCCCACACCCATCAGTCCTCAGTTTTTTCTCAGCATTCAAGTGTCTTTCATGGTTTGCCTCTCTCCCTGTCCCCCACTATTTCCCCCATTCTTCTCCCCCTTGGTCCTCCATTAAGTTCCTCCTAATTCTCCTACACGTGCAATCGTATGGTATTTGTCTTTCTCTGCCTGACTTATTTTGCTCAGGATAACACCCTCAAGGTCCATCCATGTTGCTACACATGGCCAGATTTCATTTTTTCTCATTGCCATGTAGTATTCCATCATATAGATAAAGCACATCTTCTTGATCCATTCGTCTGTTGATGGACACTTAGGCTCTTTCCATGTTTTGGTTATTGTTGAGAGTGCTGCTATGAACATTGGGGTACATGTGCTCCTATGCATCAGCACTCCTGTATCCCTTGGGTAAATTCCTAGCAGTCAGGTTTCTGATTTTGACTCTAGTGTTCTTGACAAAACATATATATAATTACCTTTCATTACAAAGTTTTCCTTGAAATATCACAAGAAACATTTATTATTTCTTTTTGCTCTTTAATACTTTATTTATTTATTTTTACAAATAGTTTATTGTCAAATTAGTTTCCACATGACACTCAGTGCTCATCCCCACAAGTGCCCTCCTCCATGCCCATCCCCCCTCCCCCCCACATCCATCAGTCCTCAGTTTTTGTCAGCATTCAAGAGTCTCTCATGGTTTGCCTCTCTCCCTTTCCCCCACCATTTCCACCCTTCTTCTCCCCCTTGTTCCTCCGTCAAGTTCCTCCTAATCCTCCTATACGTGGAAACATATGATATTTGTCCTTCTCTGCCTGACTTATTTCGCTCAGCATAACACCCTCAAGGTCCATCCATGTTGCTACACATGGCCAGATTTCATTCTTTCTCATTGCCATGTAGTATTCCATGGTATAGATAAACCACATCTTCTTAGAAACATTTATTATTTAAACCAATGCATGTTAGCCATTCTTTCTTTATTAATGTGTCTAGCACCGGAGGGTACAAAAAGAGGGAAAGTATTTTGTGTATGCCACTAATTCTTTAACAATTTGGCTAAAAATAACACAAACACCAAGAGAACCTGGAAAGTTGTGTCACTAACTTGATTTTTTCATGAATCTGGAATTATCAGAGCAAGTGAAGGATGCTATTGGCTCAAACAGGTTCATGCAAGCCTGTCAGCCAGGCACCAACACTCAGTCCATAAGAAACAGGATTCCAGAACACAGTAAGCTCACAACCAAGACTCTGAGATTACTGACAGAAGGGGAAAAATAAAATGGAGAAAAGCAATCAAATCTATGTCAACTTCTGCTAAGGTATTTTTTGACATATATTGTCCCCCCCGCCATCATTCAAATGGAATATCTCTCCTCTGCCTGTCATTTAAGACACTGGATCTCTTCAGATTTTATACATTCATTTCTTTATTCAGTTCTTCAGCAATCATTTAGTGATTCTCTATTATGTACCAGGTGCTCTTTGGGATGTTAGGCATATAGCAGTGAAGAAAAGAGATACAATCCCTGACCTCATCAGTGTACAGTCTGATGGGAAAACACACACAATACACCAATAATGATTAAGTGCACAGGATAAAAAGGAATAATGGCAATAAAGCAGGAAATAGAACTAGGGAGTCCCATTTTCGTTGTTGGGGAATTGATACTTCTTAAAACGTGGTCAAGAAATTTTTTGTCGAAGGTCAACATTTGAGAATGGATATGAAAGAGGAAATAGAGGAAGAGGTGCTCCTCTCCAGGAAAACAATACTCTAAGTAGAAGACATAGCCTCTGTAAAGACTCTTGGGCAAGAGCATCCCTGGCATGCTGAAGGGAGAGTAAGGCAGTCAAAGTTCTGGAATGGAGTGAAACAGGGTGAATATATGAGGAGAGAAAGCACATGGAGGGGGGTGAGAGGGAGAGCACAGTAGGTCTCAAGGGCTTGATGGATTCCTTGAAAAGACATTGGCTTTTAACTTCAGTAACATGGGGAGTCCCTGGAGGTTTCTTTTTGTTCATGAGACTCTTTTTTTAAAGTTTTTAGTTCATTTATTTATTTTGAGAGAGACAGAGAGAAGGAGAGAGAAATCCCAAGAAGGCTCTGCACTATCAGTGCAGAGTCCAAATCTGGACTTGAACTCATGAACGACAAGATCATGACCTCAGCCGAAATCAAGAGTTGGACGCTTAACCAACTGAGCCATGCAGGTACCCCAATAATATGTTAAACAAAGCAAAGGGAGAGGTAGCCAAGGCCATGGCAGGGGGTACATGCACAGTCCAGAGAAGAGATGATGGCTTTATCCCTGCTCTGCTTCTTTCTCTCCATTGGCTGTGCTTGAATGGTCCCACCCATTCTGATTTGTTCCTTTGCACGTCATCAGTATCCTGATCACTTCCAAATCTGTCCCTAACTTGGACCCCTCTCATTAGCTCCATATATTTGACAATGGCCTAGAACCAAGTCCCTCTTTCTGGATGCCCTATAGCTACCTCCAAACCGCAGTATGTTGACATTAAACTCATTAACTTCTCACCTTAGTTAAGTTGAGAAGTCTTTATTTCTCATCTCAGTTAATGAATCTAAATCATACTCTATTCTTACTCCTCAACAAATAGCCACTTGCCTACACCTCAAACCTGTTACCATCCTAATATTCTATTCTATTGCTGTTGCCTCAGTTCAGGACATCCTCTTGTTTCTCCAGAGGTACATACATAGGATCATTAACAACTATTCATAGGTAGGATGGATTCACTTAGACATACAGATACAAAAGTTCAGCCTAGGCCCATCAAAGATCCAATTATTCCTACCATAGTCATCATTTGGAACAGACACATGCTTGCTCTACTCTTTCTTCCTTATTGTCAAGGGACATGTGTTCTAAAGACCCACTGAAAGGATTTTAGCAGAATAGATGCAAATTAGAAGGTGTTATCTTCTGTCTGTATGAATAATGCACTATAGTGGATCAAGGGCAACAACTGAAAATGCTGAAATAATTCAAGCTCAAAAAAAAAAAAAGCTAGAATTAAATACAAGCAGGGAAAGCTAACATGGAGAGAAATGGATAGATTCAATGAGTATTAAAGAAATAGGTTCAGGTGGATTGGAGAAGGGGATGAAATGGGGATGTTGAGAAAGAGACTTAAAGGTGATTTTTGGTTTTTAGGTTTATATGCTTAGTATGGCTCACTGAATTCTCAGATTATTCCAGTTCTTACTGGGGCCAGAGACCATAAAATGTACCCTAGGAGGAAAGTGGGAGTTTATTTGCAAGACTTCAGAGTGGTGGTCATTCTAAAGCATTAGGTAGAGACTTCAGGTCTTAAGTTTGGGGTAAGAGATAACCTACCACACAACCCTCTCCTCCAGTTTGTTCCCCTCTTTCTCTAACCTTCCCCCACTGCTCTAGAAGTTGCCATTCTCTTATCATTCTCCAGCACTTAGAACCTGTACTGAGACTTGGGTCCTTACTTACACATCATTTTCAAGGCTATTTGTTTCAGCCTTATACACATCATGTATACTTCTTGAGATCTGAGAGCTTCCTGCAAGATGTTTTCTATCCTTCATACTATTTAATCCTCACAAGAACTCTTCGTTAGAGTAGCATACATTCCCAGCTAGGAAAGCTGAGTCTCTATGGGTACATCATTGAGTAAGACTTTACTTACAGATTTGTAGGACAGCCAAAACCTGTGTTTTTGCCCTGTACATAATCTTAAAGGTAAAATAAATTTAATTAAACTCTCATGGATGCATTTATTACTTGTAACTGTCCAAGAAATATTTCAAGTATTCAATTAACAAACTCTGGAATGTAAGGGAAAGGAAGGAATAGGGATTTTCTCAATTCTCCTATTTTGTGTTTAAAGAACATTGGAGAAAACATTTATATTTTAGAAAATGATGCTATTACAAAGAAATCAAATCTTATTCTTTCTAAAAATCATCTGTAAAATGTTAAGCCTTAAATAGCAAGGCAAGGTCAAGAACATGTGAAGAAATGAAGGAGCAGATTGCTAATTATCATTTTTATTATCTTCTAGGAAAGAAAGGAAGGTTTGTCTGTAATTGCTTTAGTAGGCAGTCAGAGCAAATGAACCTGAAAAATGCAATATTCCTTCTCTAGAATTGTTCATTGTCTCAATTTCCCCTTTGAAAGTAGCAGCCAAGCCTCTTTTTAACTGTTTGTAAAAACAAAATCAAACTGAGTTATGGCTCAGCATGGTAGGGTGTTCATAATGTTGGCTCTTTGCCTCAAGTGGTATGGGATTTGCCCAAGAAAAGAATTATTTTTCCAGTTGAATTTGATACTCTTGCTGCAGGACTACTGTGTGAGGAACATATTAATCTGTTATTTCACTTAATCATCATTGGGTCAGGTCCGTCTTCTCAGAATATCTTTGTTTCCTCGAGGAGAATCACTAATATCTACTGCCTCTTCCATTTCAAGTGGGCCTTTGTTCCTGCTGACCACCATGTTCCCATCTCTGTTGGTTAATGAAGTGCTTCCATCATGCATTCTTGTTCATGTCTTAGGGCCTCTTCTGGAGTCCTTACGTCCAAACTGAGCTGTGGTCTATGGAATGGACTACCTCCATGTTTTGGTAGGTATAACGTACCATGAATCTCTTGCACCTTAATGTCTTAAAAGGTTTAACTGAACATTGTTCTTTAAGCTTTTGCTTACATCCTTTCTGAAGAGTCCACACAGTGCCTCATGGATACCTGGGCTGACACGACTCTGAGTGACAGGCAGCAAGCAATTCTCTAAATGATTACGCTTCAGTGAGAATAAAAACTTGGTTCTGAGCCAAACCTGTATGTGTGACTCTGCTCTCCTCTTAACCCCTACACCATTTTTGTCTTAGCTATTTGTCAATCCAGATAAGTCAGCCTTCCAGCTATGAGAGAATCACTAAATTGCAAAGAAGGACACCTTTAAAGTCAAAGAAGCTATCCACCCATCAATGGTAAATCCTCACTACAATATCCCTCCCAAGTGGCCATTTGGCTTCTGATGAAGACACACAGTGATGGTTACAAGATGGTATTTCTTTATTTTGAGCTAAAACATGCCTTTTTAACTTTCACATACTATTCCTGCTGATGGTTCACACCAAAAGTGTAGTGAAAGATGTTTTCTGTCTTTTTTTCTCAAGTCTCATTAGTGCTGCACAAAGATTCTGGTACTAAGAGGAAAATCAACACAAAGTGAGAAAAAGAATCACTCTTATTTATTTTACATTAATAATAGGATATTTAAAATGTATTCTGTTCAAGTGTGTGCACCACATCAAAATGGCAATTGTAGTGAAAGAGTAAGCTCCAATAAAATGTCATTATCTTGGCTTTTGTTTTTATTTATGTATTTATTTTGCCTTTAAAGATTTGGGAACAAAAAACAAGATAACCTCAAAATGACATACAAAATCTGAGAGCAGGAAGGGGACCTCCAGCCAGCATTTTACATTTATTAACTGTCCCAGGCAATATAATATATATTATAATCATTCAACAGAAATAGAAAAAAAAATACTAGTGGTTTGGGGTGACTGGTAGTTAATTCAATCAGATAGCTAGTCTTGTAACAGAGAGACAGCAATCTTTAGCTAGAGTCTGAGAAAAAAAAATTACAAAGTTAAATTTAGCAGAATCTTTCATAAGTTTAGATTTTAAATGGGAAAATCAATGTATCCCATTTGGTATGCGATTTGGCACCACATACGAAAAAGGTTTAAAAACAAAAAGGAACAACAAAAAGATTCAAACTGTAGGAGTCTCTAATTCTGCTTTTGGGAATTTATCCTAAGAACATAATCTGAAATAGAAAAACAGCTTATACACAAAATACTCATTGCAGTGTATGTTTCATGGGAAAAATTTGGAATTAATCTAAATATCCAATAATTGGAGGGAAGGCTAAGTAAACTTTGTCATTTGGTATTTTGCAGAATGTAAACATCTGCAAAAAATGTTATTTACAATGAGGTGATGGTAGCATGGGGATATGTGAAGAAAATAAAACATGAGGAAAATATATGGACAGCACACTCTCAAATATGTTAAATAAGTAGCTCTAAAGATAAAGACTGAGAGAAAATAAGCAATCACACCAATAGAGAATGCTGGGAAATGGACAATTGTTTTGTAATTCTTTTTTTCTTTCTTCGTTTTCAAAATAAATAGAAATACTTTTAAATGAGAAGGGAAGGATATCTTATATTAAAATAAAAAAAAAAAAAGGTGACTCCTTCTGAAATAGAATATCATCTCACATCCAAAGCAGCTGTGCAGTGGTGTTATTACCAGGTTTATGAAATATGAATGCTGACCTTGTCTCTTCGCCTGTACTGACATTGAGTTGTGTTTACTGGAGGCCAATTACTTTTTCTCTCACGTTTAATTCTTCTCCAAGTTTTATCCCTTACTCTCACTTTGTAAGCCTAAAATTATTTGATCAAATGTGTCTCCTTCTTAAAGTAACATTTTCTTCTTTTGTCTTAGAGTAGTTCTGAATATATTACAAGAATTGTACAGATAATGCTAATGCCGATATTTTGCCCATGAGGGCATCTTATCAGAAAGACCACATCTGAGTCTGTATTCTAGGCAGCTCTCAACTCCTTTATGAAATTAAATTAAGGCCAATTCTAATGAGCAAGGGAAGTAAAGTCTCATTAATTATCTTCTGGAACCTTCAAAATAGTCTTGCTTTCTTTTGGCAAGGACCCACTGAAGAATGTTTTTATTCTCATATCTCTCTAAGAGGAAATGCCAGAACCCCAGCACTTTGCATCGTCTCTTCTGGGCTGATACAGAGAAACAGACAAGGGTAGATACAGTTAGCCAGAGGTGGCTCTACATAGATTGACCAGCAAGTTGATGAAACTTCACCATGGGACCCCCTACTTACTTGGGGTTCCACTGAAGACCCTTTATATGTTTTGAGTTTGTAATTTTGTAGAGACCCCTTAAGTGACAGAAGATGCACCTCCTGTAAAATTTAGATTGACGATTGGACAGGGACAACTTTCCCATATTGTTCTTAGTGGCACTTGGAGAACAACCCTGATCTCTGTTTCTTCTGACACTTGCTTTTGAGATGTAAGACTTAGTTGGGCACATGGAAGTGGAGAATATAGGGGAGAGAAGAACAGACAAGAAATGGAGGGAAAGGGAAGTGAGACAGAAAGGGGTCAAGTATGACAAAATGCTCTTTGTTGACCCTAAAGAACTGAGATTAAAATCAAGTTTTAGTCTTTTCCCAACAGAAAATCTGAACCCTTGTGATTTATTATGACTCCAAGAGGGTGACTTTTGGGACCATAGGAGGAATGGCTTTGGGATTATCATTGTTCAAAACTCAGCTTAAGTAAGGATGTTGGCCCTTTTTTGTGTCTGATATGCTTACAATCGCCAATTCTTCATTGCCAAGATCTTAGATGAGTGTGTTATTTTGGATCATACAAAAAACAACTCATAAAATTTCCATTTCAGAAAATGGTGAAGGGAACTTGCAGTTTGGCTTTAATAGCAAATTATCACAGAGACACTGATTATTAACAAAGGGCCTTAACAAGCTAGTTCAATTCCTTCATTTACACATGGAAAATGGAGCTCAGAAAGAACTGCCATGTCTTGGATGATGAACTTAGTGGCAAAGCAAGGATATCAATGCTTTTTATATATTTCCATACATGCACATCTTCGCATATTGGATGGTACCTTATTTAAGGAAAAATTAGTTTTCTGGTATGTTAAGGAGAAAATAAGTATTTTAATGGTATCTGACTTTGCCATACGTGTGCATACATATGCACACATTGCAGTGGAAGAAAACTTACTTTATCACATCTCCTATTATTTCAAAACCCCATGATAAAAGTTTTGAAAAGATACTGAATTTGTACTTTCTTACTCATGTGCATCTTTCTTCTCATTTCACTACCTGCAACTTGTGCAAAGGAGGTTAAAGTTGATAGAAGACATAAAACTAATTCTCCTTTCTACAAGAACTACAAATTTCAGATGCTTTCTCTGATCCCCACACAGTCACCTGGAAATACATTTAGCATTTTATTCCAAGGCCTGCAATAGAGTTCAGAGGATGCTGAAGTCATAGTAAATCAATGCTCTGGGTTGACATCTAACTAACCCTCAAATGCTTTTTGGTGGGAGAAGAAGTTACTATTGTCTGAAACTGAATACAAATTTCAATATAGCTTTCACCTGGTCCTGGTATCAAATGTGAAAAGGGACCAATTATATCTGTGAAATAGCAAGATAGAATTTGATATTTAACTTTTGGGAGATTACTGACTTTTAAAAAAGACTGCAATAGACACTGTCCTCAAACAAATGTCCTTCTATAAATGATCATCAATACTTTTCATGTAATTTAAGAGATTTACTGGACTAAATCAAAACACCAAGGTTTATAGTTCCTCTGTCCAATGTGACAGAATGTGAATTTACATATTCATCTTCTCTCTCTCAGCCTCAATTCCTCTATTTGCAAACTCTGTCATGATGAAGTTTGATAATGTATAAGATGATTTCTAGCTCCAAGATGTTCTTAGTTTCTATGAGCTTTATATCCAGTCTGTACTGAAGAAATAAATTTAAATAACTACTCTTAGCCCAGTGGGAAATTCAAACTTAAAGTTTCTCAGAGGTTCACAATGACATTAGTAACTATGTTGATGATTTCTTTTTTTTTTTTAATATTTTTATTTCTAGGAGAGAGAGAGAGACAGCGTGAACAGGGGAGGCAGAGAGAGAGGGAGTCACAGACTGAAACAGGCTCCAGGCTCTGAGCTGGCAGTCAGCACAGAGCCCGACGCGGGGCTCGAACCCACGGACCGCGAGATCATGACCTAAGCGAAAGTTGGACGCTTAACCGACTAAGCCACCCAGGCGCCCCACTATGTTGATGATTTCTTAAAATCACCATTGAATGTTACTACATTTTCACTTAAATGGGAAGAAAGAATTATCCTGACAAGACAGAGAATATTCCTGAGATACTTACTTAGTTCACTTTGGTTCTGCATGAGATTGAAACCATTTAGCAGAAAATTAAGTTAACGTTTGCCAAGAAATTAAGATAAAATGTGAGGATCGCCATGTAAAGCTATTTGTCATTCTGGAAAGAATGGATGATCCATGTCAACCTTAAAACTCCGCTTCATGAGCAACTGGAAATTATCAGGACTTTTAGAAGTGACGGACAAATGGAGTTTGATACGGGTAAATGCCAGTCATTTCAAAGAGTGAAAGTACAACTGACTGTGACAGACAGATTCACTGCCCATGAAGATCGAATCATCGACACGTGGTGTTCCAAAAATCTTGGAAGGGCTAGGCTTTGCTTTCATAATAAGATTAATCTCATGGGAACGAGAGTAAATTTGAAGAAAATACTGAATGACTCTGATTCTTCCTGATATCCCGTGATTTTAAATTTCCTTTACTTTCTTAACCAAAGCAAAGAGAGCATAGATAGACATCTGACGACATTTAAGAGGAGGAAGAAGGTTCTTGAGCTTGCAGAAGCAAAGTCATGGGGAATTCTTCCATTTATTTATAAGACAGAAGGCACACAAGCTAGAGCAGATTCATTCAGGGCCTTGCCTGGAGCTGATGCTTGACCAGCCCCATTAAATGGCAACAAAGATCAATACCACTGGTGATTTACATGCAGGCTGAAATATATCTGCATACATGTATGACTAGTAACGAGGAAATAAGATGCTAGAAAGCAAGATTACATCCACCTGTAAACAATAGGGAAAAATGATTGCACCTTAGATACTTTAGAGAATAGTAAGTTTCTGCAAAGGTAATCAGCTTAAAACGTTGTACTATATACTTTCTTTCATTCCCTCATTCAAAAAGCATTTTCTGAGGATGTACTAAATCTCAGACACTGTTCTAGGTGCTTAGAATATACCAGTGGGAAAGGCCCAAACGTATGTCCTTGTGGAACTGACATGCCAGAGGAAAAGGTCAGACAATAAACAACAACCCTGCTAAAATAAATACATTTTCCAGTGTGTTAGACGATAATACATCCTGTGACATATTTTTTTTAAGAATATAAAATAGGACAGCAGGATCAGGACGAATAAGTAAGGCGGCAGGTTGCTTACAGAGTTAAATGGACTGTTCAGAGTAGGGATCACTGAGAGTGCAAAATATGAGCAATGACTTAAAAGGGATGAGGTAGTTAGTAAAGCTGATATCTGGGGAAAGAGCAATGGGTCAGAGGGAACATCTAGAACTTATAGCTGGACTGTGGTCATGAGACTATAGTAGGAAAAGCACAGGAAGAGGAGAAAGGGGACCAGAGGTAGACAACTGGAAATGCTTCAACTTTTTCTCTGAGTGAAATGGTGAGCTGGATTTCCTGCAGAGTAATGACATGATCAGACTTATGTTTTGGTCACTTTGATTGCTGTGTTGAAAACAGACTATAGATAAACAAAGTCTGAAGTAGGGAACCTTGTTTAAATCTTCATTTTATTATTTCCTATAAATTATCCAGGCAAGAAATACTACTGATTTTGATCAGTGTAACAGCAGTGACATTAATGGGAAATAGGCAGATATTGAAACAGGAAAGATAGTGAATTAGGTTTTGCGGAGAAGAGGAATTTTTTTTAAATTTTTTAATGTTTATTTCTTTTTGAGAGAGAGAGAGCAAGAGCGAGTGAGCGCATGAACAGGGGAGGGGCAGAGAGAAAGAGAGGGAGACACAGAATTCAAAGCAGGCTCCAGGCTCTGAGCTGACAGCACAGATCTTGACATGGGGCTCAAACCCACAAACCATGAGATCATGACCTGAGCCGAAGTCAGAGACTCAGCCACCAAGGCACCCCAAGGAGAACAGAAATTAAATATTGGAAATGTTGAGTTTGATATACCTCTTAGACATTCAAGTAGAAATATAAAGTAGAAATTTGGAAATTCAAGTCTTGAGTTTGGAATGGACTGGGCTGAAGCTATAATTTTGGACGTTGTCAAAATGCAAGTGGTATATAAAGCCATGGTACTGCATTACATTTGCCAAGTCATGAGGAGAGATAGAGCGATAAGAACATCAAGGATTGAGATGTTCCCACATCAATAAAGGCTTAGGTGAAAATAGGTAAAGAGTCAGGTATGAGTAAAATAAAGAGTGTGTATGATGGTAGGAGCCAAATGAAGAAAGTTCACTCAACAGGAGGACATGGCAGCCTTAATTTTTTTGACCTCTTCAAACAAGTTATTCAACTTCTTGAATTTCAGTTACTATATCTTACGACATATGAGGTTCAAATTGGCTTTCTAAAGAGAAAGCACTGGATCGTGGAATGATTCAGAGAGATTAAGATTTATATTTTAGATTTCTTAGAAGCTATTTGACCTTGGGCAAGAAACGTTTTGGGTCCTTAGCATCTTCATCTTGAAATGAGATAATAATGTCTGTTCCACTGGGATTTGGTAAACTTTGTGCAAATAAATTGGCCAGAATAGTATCTGGTATATATCAGATACAATAAGTGTGATTTGCTTTTCTTGTTTGCTTTATGCTCTATCATGTCTCACATCAAGATTCAAATTATTTTAATAAGCATCTTCTGCACGATTAACTTCATCCTTACTCTTTGATTGAAGAAGATGGTCTACTGTCCATTCGTAATGATACCTTGGCTTGTGGCTCTCCTGTAACTATTTATTTGACTTATATTATTGCTTCACTCCTAACAATAATTTTAGTCCCCTAACCTCTGCCCACCTACACTTTACCCATGCTCTGACTTCCTTGAGCTCCAACCAAACAGTTGAGTCTGCTGCTAAAGCAAGGCCAAGCAAAGGGAAGATTATTTTAGAAAACTACCTACAAAAATATCAAGTAGAACTAACTCAGAGAGACACCAAACATCTTCTGGTATAATTTTTTTAGACCATTTTCTTAAATAGATTTTCAAATCTCTAAAAACATAAAAATTACATCACGTGGAAAAGTGTAATGGCTAAACAGAGCAGCTAAAACACCAGTTTCTGAGTCAACTACATCTGACTTCAAATCCAATTTGAATCACACTAGTTAGATGAACTTGGGCAGGTGAATGAACTTTTCTAAATATCGGCTATATCATCTGTAAATGGAGTTTACAAAACTTATCTCATGATCTCTGTGAGTGTAAAATGAGATAATTTAAGCAACACCTCTTAGGAAAGCACCTGATATGAATAAATAATAGTCACATTTATTATTGCTTAGCCCTACTTACATATTAGGTACCTGGATAAAGAGAAGTTACACACTAAAATCTTGTTGAAAAATACACAATTTAAGATAAGAGTAATGGCTCAAGAGGTAACAATCCAATCATGTTTCCAAATGTTGGATATCTTGTAGTATGAAGCATTTAATAAAAGAAACAACTAAATTGAGACAGAATATGGCAAAAAGTCATCAATTCATGAGGTTTTATGTAATTATCCACTCAAGATACAGCTGGTCATGCTGTCCCTGGTGATGGTTTTATAGCCCTAGAGTTAGAGTGAAAATCTCACCCTAGGTGGGAGGCTTTCCTTTGCAGGTCACTTCTACCTATAATCATGCAATTCATCCCTGCTTTCATGAGACACTGTTTTTGAAAAGAAATCTCTGTGTCTATTCAAACTGAAGTTAGAACTACCATATTATACATAATATAATTTAAAGCAAAAGAAAAAAATAATTTTATGTGACCTCTATGATAAAAAAGAATAAGGATTTCCCTAATATTTTTCATATCCAATCAAAGTAATTTATTTTGTCCTTATTTAATTTTTATTTGGAGTTTGGGAGGCTTCATTCTAAGCTCATTCCTGCTACTATCTGTATAGCCTTTAGCAAGTTACATGTCCTCTACAGGTCTTGGTTCCCACATTTGGAAATAATGATATTTCTGTTAGAGGATGGTTATAAAAATGAAATGAAATTGTATGTACAATACATCAGGCTTATGTTCAAGCATTGGAAGCTCTCTTTATCCAGTATGATTTATGCTTTCTCACACTTTGATAACTTCTAACTAACCCTTATCTACCTTGGGTTTGCAATTATCAAATGGCTAGCATCATTGTGTAAAAACAAAACAAAACAAAACGAGAGAGGGGAAGAGAGAGAGAGAGAAAGAGAGAGAGAGAGAGAGGCCTGATAATTATGTCACTGATTCTCCTCATATAAATTTAAATAAATTAACACTATTTTAATTAAGTTTCATTATTTTCAGTAGACTCAAACAGATTTGATCCACATATAATAGTTAGGGCTTTATAATCGTACACAAAGTCTTGAGAATTATCTGCTAAACAAACACTGTATCCATGTGATAGTCCTTAATTATTGTGAGCATAAGGAGGCTGCAATCAATATATTGATCACAACCTATAATATACTGAAATGTCATTTTGGGCTCCACAAATTAGACTCTAAGATTCAGTGTACAAAATTTTCAAGAGACACCCAGAGGAATGTGAAAGAAAATGCCATTGCTTTGCTCTATATTTTATGTGTTCTCTCTTACAATTAGCACAGGTAGATAAATCACTAAGATAAAGGCAAAAGCCTTTTACTTTTGTAATTAACGGGATATAATAATTGCTGTCTTGGCCATTCTCAAATAGTCACATCTCCATATTCTAAACAAGGATTTACATGAACAACCAAATTATCATGTCCTCTTGACATGGCTAACCTGGACTCTAGAGTTTGGAATGCATTCATCATATAACTATTTTTAACCTGTATGAATCTTTCTCCTCAAGGTTGCAAAGCTTGTCCAGCTGGTGATACACGGAACATTGACTGTGTGAGAGGCCAGGCTTTACACAACAGCTCCACGCACTGTACAACTTTGGGAAAGTTACTTACTGTCTCTGATCCTCCATTTATTTACCCATAAAAAGGAAATATTGAGAGCATCATCCATACTAATTTTGAAAATTAAAATAAACAAATGATGGAAAGCACATAGAAGACTCAAACACTCCATCCAATATGGTCATAAATTAGTCACTGAAAACTTTGGATTAACAACTCCATCTTGTGAGGTAAGGTGACGTTCACCTTAAGTGTATTTGCATATTTATAGGAAGATTAAACTCTTGCCATTTATATGAACTTACAAAAGTATTTTTTTTTTTAAAAAGGCTATATGATTAAGTGGGAGGAAAATACAAAATAAAACAAACAAAGTAGACTGGTACTTACTCTTTCCAAAATCATTCCTAATAAATCATTTTATGTTTATTTACATTTGACTTGGGGTATCTTGATCTTCATCAGTAGAAGAATATTCCTGATGAGACTTTCAGATAATTGTTACATTTTAAAGAAATGCTAGATGCTCCTGTTCCTGATTAGATTACCCTTCAAGAATCTTACCAGTCTGTGTATGTGCTTACCATACTAAATGCCCTAATATCCCAAATTAGTCAAATTAATATTCAAAAGCAGAAGCTCTCTTGGTACCTGATGCTAAAAGCTATTGACATCCTGTTTCTTGAATTATTCAAACATACCTCGTTATCAATTTGTATAAGGGTGTTTTATAAATTATAAACAGGCATTTCATTTAAAGATACACTCTTTTTCAGGTTTATCTAAAAAATAGCCCATCTTTGGATTCATTTAAAGTATCAGAGGCTTGGGGGTGCCTGGGTGGCTCAGGCGGTTATGCGCCAACTTTGGCTCAGGTCATGATCTCACGGTTCCTGGGTTTGAGCCCTGCATCGGGCTCTGTGCTGACAGCCAGCTCAGAGCCTGGAGCCTGTTTCAGATTCTGTGTCTCCCTATCTCTCTGACCCTTCCCTGCTCGCTTGCTCTCTCTCTCAGAAATAAATAAATAAATAAATAAATAAATAAATAAATAAATAAATAATTTAAAGTATCGGAGTCTTGTAAAGCCATATGGAAGGAGCAGAGATATAGTGGGGACCCAAGTATGGATTGAGTTCTTCTACCCTATACTGGGGTCATGAAGCATGATCACCCCAAAAGCATTTAAAACACAACCTAACTATGCTTGTTAGATCCAAGGTGAATTGTAAAAGATACTATAATCACATTATCTAGTTTCTATTATACAACAATTTTTCAGAGGTATCATTCCATTTTATAATTATGTAAACATTATCTCTATTTTTAGATGATTAAAGCCAAAATAAATTGAAGTTACTAATAGAAAGTACTCTGGGAAAAGCTGTCTGAGTCACGTATAGTATACCTGGTTACAAAATCCGGGAAAAGACATTGCCACTCTCTTCAGAGAGCTTATAGACTCTGGAAATCCCAAATCTGGAAGTACCTGGAAAGCCTTCTAATCCAGCCCTATCCCTGGCCAACACGTGGTTCCACTAACAATGCAGCTCTTATGAGAAGATCTCCATATTAAATTCTGGCTTAGCATAAGGAAATTTCATAAGAAATCCACTGACATATAAGGTTCTGGCTTTTCCAGAGCAGGGGCTGCAATGATTGGAAGCAAGGAAAATCAGATCAAGTGAAAACTGGGAAACAGGTTAATGATGGTACCACCAAGGGGGACTTATTTAAGGAATAAAAGTGCATGAAATTAAAAATAATGACAATACCTAATTATTATTATAGGTATTATATAAGTATAATTATATTGTATTAATATATTATGTAAATATAATAATTATTATTACAGTAAAATATATTATAGTAAATATATAATAAAATAGTATATTATAGTAGAGTATATTATTATATAGTCAAATATTATTATAGTAAAATAGCTGCATTTAAAAATAATTACAATTACAACAAAAATAATAGCCAGATGCTGGGCTACATTCGTAATATGCATCACCTCTTTTAATATTCAAAACAACCCTGGGATAGAGCCATCATAATTCTCATTTCTATACAACAAAACTAATACTCAATGAGGGTAAGCAATTTGTCTATGGGCATAAAGCCCGAGGGTAGTGCCTAGATTCAGAAACATCTTAGATTGACTCTGAAGCTCTACTTCTTACCCACAATATTACATGGCTTGCTCTTGGAACTCAGGAAGGAAAAACAGGCAAGTAAATCATTCACTAAACTGTACCCAAGTTCAGAGATGTCAATCCAGGTGTAAATGGGCAAGTATGTGATCTTGTTTCAAATCACTACATTGCTTTCCATGAACCATAAAGCCATTATAAAAAACATGCATACTCACAGATTCAAATACAGTAAAAATTACTAGATGTTGGAATTAAAAGTTTAAAGTATAATTACATTTCTAGATATTCTTTACATATGAAAAGCAAACTAAACTCTAACACATACAGTATTTTCTTTTATTTTCTTCAAAGTGCTCATGGTGGTTAAAAGGCAGAATTTGCTCCTGTCTCTAAATTCCTAAACACTGCTTAGGCCTAAACGCTAACAGGTACATCGGGTGCAGTGCACACAATAATCAAACCTACTAGGCTGTCAAGGTGCTGGGGGTAACCAGAGATTATTTGCCATAAACTGGCCTTGAAAAATTGGCTCTGTCCATACTTTTCAACTCAAGATATTATTATAAAAACTCTCCATCAGTAAGAGGGAAGAAAACCTATTCAAAGAAGAGAATGGGGTCTGATTTTTTGTAGAATGCAACTTCACTGTAATTTTCTGGGAAGCTATCTATAGGCATAGACAGGATACTGCAGGCTTAGTTCCAGAGCATTGCAATAAAGCAAATACTGCAATAAAGCAAGTCAAATGAATTTTATGGAATCCTAGTACATATAAAAGTTATGTTTACATTATACTGTAGTCTATTTAGTGTGCAAAGCATGTTTTAAAAAATGTCCACACCTTAATTAAAAAGTACCTTATTGATAAAAAAAAATGCTAACCATCATCTGGGCTTTCAGGGAAACAATCTTTTTGTGGGTAGAAGGTCTTATCTTCATTCTAATGGCTGCTGACTAACCAAGGTGGTGGTTGCTCAAGGTTAAGGCAATTGAGGCAATTTCTTAAAATAAGACAACAATGAAGTTGCTGCATTGACTGATCTTCTTTTCATGAACAAATTCTCTGTATCAAAGGATCCTATTTGATAGCATTTTACTCAGAGTAGAACTTCTTTCAAAATTAGACTCAATCTTCTCAGAATCTTCTACTCCTCTGTCAACTATGTCTATGGATTATTCTAAATCCTTTGTTGCCATTTCAACAATCTTTACAGCATCTTCACAAGGAATAGATTCCATCACAAGAAACCGCCTTCTTTGCTCATCCATGAGAAGCGACTCCTCATCTGTTCAAGTCTCATTATAAGGTTGCAGCAGTTTAGTTCCATCTTCAGGATCCACTTCTAACTCTAGTTCTCTAACTGTTCCCACCACATCTGTTGTTATCAATTCCACTGAGTTTAATTCCTCGAAGTCATCCATAAATGGGTTGGAATTAATTTTTCATATTTCTACTAATGTTGATATTTTGACCTCTTCCTATGAATCACAAATGTTCCTAGTGGCATCTAGAATGGGGAATCCATTCCAGAAGGTTTTCAATTGAATTTGCCCAGATCCATCAGAAGAATCAATATTTACAGCAGCTATGGCCTTATAAAATGTATTTCTTGTTTCTTTTTTATTTTGAGAGAGAGAGAGACAGAGAGAGAGACAGAGAGACAGAGAGACGGAGAGAGAGAGAGAGCCAGAAGGGGAGGGACAGAAAGACGCGGGGGCAGATACAAAACAGGCTCAGTGCTGACAGCAGAGAGCCTGATGTGGGGCTTGAACTCATAAGCCATGAGATCATGACCTGAACCGAAATCAGATGCTCAACTTACTGAGCCATAGGTATCCCAAAAATTATTTCTTAAATAATAAGACTTGAAAGTCAAAATGAGTTCTTTTTTAATGGTAATTTATTTATTTTTGAGGGGGAGGAGGGGAAGAGGGAGACAGAGAATCCCAAGCAGACTCCACACTGTCAGGGAAGAGTCCAATATGGGGCTCAAACCCACAAACTGTGAGATCATGACATAAGTCAAAATCAAGAGCTGGATACTTAACCGACTTAGTGACCCAGGTGCCCCTCACAATGACTTCTTGATCCATTGGCTGCAGAATGGATGTTGTGATAGCGACATGAAAACGACATTAATCTTGTATAACTCCATCAGAGCTCTTGGGTAACCAGGTGCTTTGTCAATGAGCAGTAATATTTTGAAAAGAATTGTTTTTCCTGAGCAGTAAGTCTCAACAGTGGGCTTAAAATATTCAGTAAGGCATGTTGTAAACTGATGTGTTGTCATTCAGGCTTTGTTGTTCAACTTATACAGCACAGGCAGAGTGGACTTAACATAATTCTTAAGGGCCCTAGGATTTTCTGAATGAACAATGAGCATTGGCTTTAACTTAAAGTCACCAGCTGCATTAGTACCACCGATAGAGTCAGCCTGTCCTCTGAAGTTTTGAAGCCAGGCACTGACTTCTGCTCTCTAGGAATCCAAGTCCCAAATGGGGTCTCCTTCAATATCAGGATGTTTCATCAACATTGAGATTTGTTATTTAGTATTGCCACATTCATTAATTATCTTAGCTAGATCCTCTGGATAACTTGCTGCAGCATCTACACTAGCACTTCCAAGTTCTACGCCAGCACTTTTAGTTATAGAGAGGACTTATTCTATTAAACCTTATGAACCCACCTCTGTTGGCTTCAAACATTTCTTCTGTAGCTTCCTCATCTCTCCCAGTCTTCATAGAATTGAAGAGAGTCGGGGCCTTGCTCTGGATTAGGCTTTGGCTTAAGGGCTTCGTTGCTGGTTTGATCTATCCAGACCAGTAAAACTTCTTCCACATGTTCAACAATACGGCTGTTTTACTTTTTTTTTTTTTTTTTTAATCACGTGTGTCTTAATAGAGTAGCACTTTTCATTTCCTTCAAGAACTTTTCCTTTGTATTCACAACCTGGCTAGCTGTTTGTGAATAAAAGCTAGCAAGAGGGCTAGCTTTCAGTCTACCTACGCTTTCAACATGCCTTTCTCACTAATTGAATCACTTCTAGCTTTTGATTTAAAGTGAGAGACCCGTGACTTTTCCTTGCACTTGGACATGTAGAGGCCACTGCAGAGTTATTAACTGGCCTCATTTCAATATTGTCGTGTCTCAGGGAATAGGGAGGCCCAAAGAGAGGGAGAGAGATGGGGGAATCACCAGCTGGTGGCACTGTCAGAACATACAAAACATTTACCAATTAAACTTGCCCTCCTGTGTGGGCACGGTTGGTGCTTCCACAAAACAATTACAATAGTGACACCAAAGGTCACTGATTACAGTCCACACTAACAAATATCATAATAGTGAAGATATTTAAAATTTTGTAAGAATTACCAAAATGTGATACAGAGACACAAAGTAAGCAAATGCTGTTGGAAAAATGGTGTCAACAGATTTACCTGACACAGGATTGCCACAAATAAAACCGCGGTATTTTCAAAGCAAAATAAAGTATAATAAAACGAGATATTCCTGTACATTAAAAAGCAGGAACTACCTACCTACGTCTGGTGATGCCTGCTTTACACCATCAGCATCATTGTCATCATTGCTATATTCTTCATGAATACTTAGAAAGAGTCTCATCTGAGGGACTTCAGAAATTATTTGCTCCTTTTTAGGAAGGCTTATGATGTCTAAGACAACCAACTCATAAGCCTTGAGAGCTTAAAGTCAGAATTTGCTGAATCTTTTACAAACAGAACAAGGGGCTGCCCTATGTCTGGGAGACCTAGTCACCACTGCACTGCCTGCTATGACCCAACTCTGTAAGCTCATCATGTGTGTTTCACAGCAAGCATGTCTTCCTGTTAGCTTCTTTCGACTTTGAAGCCCAGGTCTCAAGCAAAGGCCATGCTGTTGTCTGCCCCACGTCCTGCACACTCACACAGAAGTGAATAGATTCCTAGAAAACCCCCACAACATCTTTCTTTTCATGTGTCAGAGCTCTTCTTCCCTGTTCTTCCTGGGCAGAAATTTTCAATTTTGGAATTGATCTGAATTGAGGTTACTTGTTAATTGATTTAAGAAAAAAAAATAGACCCTGTACATCTGTGGCTGTTAGGACCCAGGCTGGCTGGTGAAGCAGGTTCTTGTTTATAGTGAGGTCTGCTCCCTTCAGGGTTTATTCTGGCTAACCTAGACCTAGGATTTATGAATCCCTCATATTTGCCCTCACATCCTAATACTCTGGGTGCTTTGTTATGTCCCATTTTCCACTCTATATCCACATTCCCCTGCTGTGACTACAACTTGAGGAAAATAAACAAACCTCACTGCCCATAAAGAAGTGACTAGCCTTGTGCTCCTGAAACTTTAGCAAGCACATGAAAGACCAAGAGGATTGATGAAAACACAGATAGCTGGACCCTGCCTTCAGAAACTCTGATTCAGGAGATCTGGGTAGGGCTCAGGAGTGTGCATTTGCCACCACGTTCTCTGGTGCCATTGACATTGCCTGTCTGAGAACCAGACTTTGTATGACTGACTGAGCATCTCAGTTCTCCCAAGTCCCCCTGCTTGAAAGCCAGTGCCAGGATTAGAAATTCAGGCCTCCAAATTTTTGTCACTTTAAGACAAGATTTCTTCCCAGTTTCAGCTAAATGTAAATGGGAAAAGAGGGAGAGCATCTTCTTTCCATACCAGAACACAGCTGAGCTTCTGATCATACACAGGAAATTCAGAGCTGCTACAGGAAAAGTCCTAGCATCAGACTATTCAGGAATAAGCACCTTGGCTCAAGGTGAAGTTTGGACACGAGGAAGCTGTCTTCCATTAAGCACACTCTACGCTCATAAAAGCCTCAATGATAAGTGAAAATAGTAATTCAAGAAAAACTGTATTATATATTTATATCTTCCCAATCTTTTTGCAGAATTCTATATGTGGATTCTTTGTTAATACAGTACTTCTAATTCTTTGCATACAACCTTTAAACATTCTCTATGCATAGGTTTTGGACTTTAAACATGGAGAAGAAACCACTGCATTGAAGAGATACTCAGATTTCATTTACTCATCTTTTGCTATTTTTTTTGTATTTTATTTTATTTTTTATTTACAAATAGTTTATTGTCAACTTGGTTTCCATATAATACCCGGTGCTCATCCCAACAAGTGCCCTCCTCCATGCCCATCTCCCCCCTCCCCTCCCACACCCATCAGTCCTCAGTTTGTTTCTCAGCATTCAAGAGTCTTTCATGGTTTGCCTCTCTCCCTCTCCCCCACTATTTCCCCCATTCTTCTCCCCCATGATCCTCAGTTAAGTTCCTCCTAATCCTCCTATATGTGCAATCATATGGTATTTGTCCTTCTCTGCCTGACTTATTTCACTCAGCGTAAGACCCTCAAGGTCCATCCATGTTGCTACACATGGCCAGATTTCATTCTTTCTCATTGCCATGTAGTATTCCATGGTAGAGATAAACCACATCTTCTTGATCCATTTGTCTGTTGATGGACACTTAGGCTCTTTCCATGTTTTGGCTATTGTTGAGAGTGCTGCTATGAACATTGGGGTCCATGTGCCCCTATGCATCAGCATTTCTGTATCCCTTGGGTAAATTCCCAGCAGTGCTATGGCTGGGTCATAGGGGAGTTCTATTGTTAACTTTTTGAGGAACCTCCACACTGTTTTCCAGAGGGGCTGCACCAGTTTACACTCCCACCAACAGTGTAGGAGGGTGCCCATTTCTCCACATCCTCGCCAGCATCTAGAGTTCTCTGATGTGCTCATTTTAGCCACTCTGACTGGCGTGAGGTGGTATCTCAGTGTGGTTTTGATTTGTATTTCCATGATGAGGAGGGATGCTGAGCATCGTTTCATGTGTCTGTTGGCCACCTAGATGTCCTCTTTGGAGAAGTTCTGTTCATATCTTCTGCCCATTTCTTCCCTGGGTTGTTTGTTTTTTGGGTGTGGAGTTTGGTGAGTTCCTTATAGATTTTGGATTTAACCCTTTATCTGATATGTCATTTGCAACAATCTTTTCCCATTCCATTGGTTGCCTATTAGTTTTATGGATTGTTTCCTTTGCTGTGTTTTTGAGCTCTTCTCCTGGGAATCTTCACATCAAAGTTTTCAGGGATAAAAAAAAAAAAAAAGTAGAAACACCACAGTAAAATTACTGCCAAGAGCGTAAATTCTGATGCCCACCTCAGTAAGCAACAGAACACAGCAACCAACCAGGAGTCGTAGCAATAATCAATACTGAACAACTAATCTTCCCAGAGTGCTTGCATGTACTTATTATGATTAGGGGTTTTGTTGTTGTTTTTTTTTTTTTTTTTTTTTTCTTTTTTTGGTTCTATGGAGAAAGAAATAGTTTTGGCAATATAGGCCAAAGGAAAATGAAAATGAAGATTAGTGCACAGTATTTCTGGAAGTGAATGTTTTCAATCATTTAAGTCTATATTATCTTATAAAATAAAGTTATCATTCATTTAACCAAACAGCACTTAGAAGTTCACAAAGTGCATTTCCAATCTGTGATGCATTTTGTTCTTCCCCGCATCCCATGGAGGCCACAGTATGTCCTGGTTAAAAGCACCGTTGAATTACTCGTCAAAAGATAGAGTGACAGTGAGCAGAAGAAGCATTCAGAAGTAAAATATTTAAGAGTAATATTGATAAAATTGGATGTGATAGGTAAAAAGAGGGAAATATCTACTTTAAAGCCAAATCAGGAGGCTGCCTTAAGCAAAAATGTAATTGATGGGAGTAAACACAGGAAGAGGAGCTTTCTTTGGGGGAGGGGGGAAGGGACATGGACTTGCATGGTATCCTAATAATAATAAATATAATAACAGTTAACATTTGTTGACAACTCATTTTGTGTTAAACAGTATAATCATTCTTTGCACTAATACTTCCAGAAAGAATTGAGTATTTACAACAGCCTAATGAGATAAAGAGTATTATTTTCCAGTAAGAAAGGTAAACTCATAGTGGTGAAACAGAGGATTAATCCCAGTCTGTCTGACAACAGACTCCAAGTTCATTACTACCAAACCCCACCAATTCCAAATATAAGGCATAGTAAAAGTAAGCAATGTATTGCATTGGTTAAAAACACATAAGCAGGGAGGAGGGACATGGGCTCAAGTAAGTCATGAAAGAGTCTTTGAGAAAGTGAAGAGTAAAGAGGACCCTCTGCCTCCACTCACTGGAATCTTGGGTTCAAGAGGCAGACCTACAGACAGAAAGATAGTATAAGAAGGCTGTATCATGCTCCTGACAACCACAAAGTCTCTGCTATATGGTGAGGCCACCTCCAGAAGCAGCCAGGCTACAATGCTGAAACTGGCAGTGGGCACTGAGGGGACAGCAGGGCAGACCTGTCAAGCCTTGCTCATCTGAAATGGGATCACCACTGCAGATTGCTCAGAACACAGTGTTAGTGTCCAGTCTTGTCGAAGCCTTGCCTTAAGCCTTAACCAATCACTGCACTCTTGGCTTGGTCATATAAATGGTGCATCTTGGCAGCTTCTGCCTGGTAGTTGAGGGGCTACTATTAGAAAGCATGCAGAGTGTATTTAAGGAGCCCCATCTCAGCTCCACAAGTTCCTAAGGCCAAGTGCTCATCTGTTTAAAAATTTTTAAGTTTATTTATTTATTTTGATAGAGAGAGAGAGAGAGAAAGAGGAAGAGAGAGAAAGAGAAGAAGCACAAGCAGGGAAGGGATGGAGAGAGAGGGGGACAGAGAATCCCCAGCAGGTTCAACTCTGTCAGCACAGAGCAGATGCAGGGTTTGAGCTCATGAACTGAGAGATCATGACCTGAGCTGAAATCAAGAGTCAGACACTTAACTGATTCACCCACACAGGCACCCCAATGCCAAGTGCTCCTCTTAGCCAACCTGCATGATTTGTCACCCAACTCCTATTTCAACCAACAGATTTTTCCTATTTGCTCAAATTGGCTGTTATTTTGCAATTTTCCATATATACTGGATTTTTCTTACATGTGAAGTCTACTTGCTAATGAGACAGCTACAGTGACAGAAACGCACGCCCATCACCCCCCCCCAACCATAGTGCAGTAAGTTGCACAGCCCTGGTAAGATACAAGCTTGGACAATTACATTGGTTTAACTTTTTTTAAATCGATTGTTTAAGTTCTCAAATGCTCTATTTCCTTATAGAAAATGGAGGTCACACTAGTAACTTCATGGCATTTTTAAAAGGAATAAATACAAAGGTTTTATACAGGGCCAGGCAGTGAAATAAAGAATACCCAGCAATACTGTCCTATTTTCTTCCCTTCTTCCCTTGATTAATACGTGAATGTCTCAAAATGTGTCCAGAAACACTGATTGTTTATAAACTTAAAACCAGGTTCATGAATGCTTATCCACAGGCATAAAGCAGAGCTATACTTCTTTTTTTTTTTTTTTTTTTTTTTTACAAATAGTTTATTGTCAAATTAGTTTCCACATAACACTCAGTGCTCATCCCCACAAGTGCCCTCCTCCATGCCCATCCCCCCTCCCCCCCACATCCATCAGTCCTCAGTTTTTGTCAGCATTCAAGAGTCTCTCATGGTTTGCCTCTCTCCCTTTCCCCCACCATTTCCGCCCTTCTTCTCCCCCTTGTTCCTCCGTCAAGTTCCTCCTAATCCTCCTATACGTGCAAACATATGATATTTGTCCTTCTCTGCCTGACTTATTTCGCTCAGCATAACACCCTCAAGGTCCATCCATGTTGCTACACATGGCCAGATTTCATTGTTTCTCATTGCCATGTAGTATTCCATGGTATAGATAAACCACATCTTCTTGATCCATTCATCTGTTGATGGACACTTAGGCTCTTTCCATGTTTTAGCTATTGTGGAGAGTGCTGCTATGAACATTGGGGTACATGTGCTCCTATGCCTCAGCATTTCTGTATCCCTTGGGTAAATTCCTAGCAGTGCTATTGCTGGGTCATAAGGGAGTTCTATTGTTAGTTTCCTGAGGAACCTCCACACTGTTTTCCAGAGGGGCTGTACCAGTTTACATTCCCACCAACAGTGTAGGAGGGTGCCCGTTTCTCCACATCCTCGCCAGCATCTAGAGTTCTCTGATTTGCTCATTTTAGCCACTCTGACTGGCGTGAGGTGGTATCTCAGTGTGGTTTTGATTTGTATTTCCCTGATGAGGAGGGATGCTGAGCATCGTTTCATGTGTCTGTTGGCCATCTGGATGTCCTCTTTGGAGAAGTGTCTGTTCATGTCTTCTGCCCATTTCTTCACTGGGTTGTTTGTTTTTCGGGCGTGTAGTTTGGTGAGTTCCTTATAGATTCTGGATATTAACCCTTTATCTGATATGTCATTTGCAACTATCTTTTCCCATTCCGTTGGTTGCCTATTAATTTTCTGGGTTGTTTCCTTGGCTGTGCAGAAGCTTTTAATCTTGATGAGGTCCCAACAGTTTATTTTTGCTCTTGATTCCCTTGCTTTTGGGGATGTGTCAAGTAAGAAGTTGCTGCGGTGGAGGTCAAGGAGGTTGTTTCCTGCTTTCTCCTCTAGGGTGTTGATAGTTTCCTGTCTCACGTTCAGGTCCTTTATCCATTTTGAGTTGATTTTTGTGCATGGTGTGAGAAAATGATCTAGTTTCATTCTTCTGCATGTTGCTGTCCAGTTCTCCCAACACCATCTGTTAAAAAGGCTGTCTTTTTTCCATTGGATATTCTTTCCTGCTTTGTCAAAGATCAGTTGGCTGTATACTTTTGGGTCCACTTCTGAGTTCTCAATTCTGTTCCATTGGTCTATGTGTCTGTTTTTGTGCCAATACCATACTGTCTTGAGGATGACAGCTTTGTAGTAGAGGCTGAAGTCTGGGATGGTGATACCTCCCGTTTTGGTTTTATTTTTCAGTATTACTTTGGCTATTCGGGGTCTTTTGTGGTTCCATACAAATTTTTGGATAGTTTGTTCTAGTTTTGAGAAGTATGCTGGTGCAATTTTGATTGGAATTGCATTGAATGTGTAGAGTGCTTTAGGTAGTAATGACATCTTAACTATATTTATTCTTCCTATCCATGAGCATGGAATGTTTTTCCATTTCTTTGTGTCTTCTTCAATTTCCTTCATAAGTTTTCTATAGTTTTCATCATACAGATCTCTTGTATCCTTGGTTAGGTTTATTCCGAGGTATTTTATGGTTTTTTGTGCAATTGTGAAGGGGATCAGTTTCTTGATTTCTCTTTCTGTTGCTTCATCATTGGTGTATAAAAATGCAACCGATTTCTGTACGTTGATTTTGTACCCTGCAACTTGGCTGAATTCTTGGATCAGTTCTAGTAGGCTTCTGGTGGAGTCTGTCGGGTTTTCTATGTAGAGTATCATGTCATCTGCGAAGAGTGAAAGTTTGACTTCCTCTTTGCCAATTCGGATGCCTTTGATTTCCTTTTGTTGTCTGATGGCTGATGCTAGGACTTCCAGCACTGTGTTAAACAACAGTGGTGACAGTGGACAAAACTGTCGTGTTCCTGATCTCAGGGGGAAAGCTCTCAGTTTTTCCCCGTTGAGGATGATGTTAGCTGAAGGCTTCTCATAGATGGCTTTGATGATGTTTAAGTAGGTTCCTTCTATCCCAACTTTCTCTAGAGTCTTTATTAAGAAGGGATGCTGTATTTTGTCAAATGGCAAAGCTATACTTCTAAATAAAATGTTACATTTCTACTCTAGAGTTAAACTGTGCAATTTGCAAACTACTTGCAGGTTACTTATGAGTAGAAACACTAAACCTAAGATTGTTTTTAATTTTTTTCAGGAAAAGATGCTTTTATTCCCATTTTCTTTAAGCAAATATCATTAAGAATAACATGCAAAATGGATGTGATTAATTAAAATAGCAATTATGTTTCTTAAGAGAGACAGAGGGAGAGAGAGGCAGAGGGAGATGACTCTTAGGAAGGCTACATGCCCACTGTGGAGCTTGATGTGGGGCTGATCTCTTGACTGTGAGATCATGACCTGAACTAAAATCAAGAGTTTGATGCTTAACCAAATGAGCCACCCAGGTATCCCTAAATAGCAAACATTTTTGACCCTGAGTGTTCTTATTCAAAAACACTGAAACAAACATGTTAATATAGGAGTCACAGTCTCAGAAGTAAAAACTAAAGATCTGGGACTAACTGAGATCACACAGGAAGTGAATGTAAGGAAGAAGAATGTGAAATTTGGTAGGCAGTGGGGTATGGGCAGTTGGTCAGAAATTCTGCTTTTTAGGAGTTTACAGTACAAATCCTACCACCATCAAAACAATTACTGGCTGAAGAAAGTGTCATTAGATTTGTCAATGAAGGCCACCAAAGGCTTAAGAAAGAGAAATTTCAATGGATTCAGAGAGATCAAGCCAGAATCTAAATAGTTAAACTCTGACAGAAAAACAGCAGTGACACTTAATCGGTAGGAATTTTGAAGTCTAGAAATACAAAGAATGGAAGGCACAGGTTGGTAACTAGGCATATCAGCAGGTTTTTTCATAGTAGGGGAGAAACAAATTTACAAATTTATAGATTTACCCTGGATTTAAATCACAGAAAAGATCCCAGTGGGGAAAGGGAAAAGGGAATACAAACATGGTAAGATGATAGGAGGGATCATAGGCATTGATGGAAGGTTCGGCTCTAGTAAGGATGCTAGACAGGTCTTCCACCAGCACTGGTAGATTATCTTATTGTAGTATTATTTCAAAATATTCATAATACATCATTCCATGGAAGGAGTGCATGTTTACTTCCATCGGCACTGGGTTTGACCATGTGGGTTCCTTTGGCCAATGATATGTGAACAGTTGTGTAATATATCATACCTGAGCAGAAGTTAAAAGCTAATAGGTTTGGGGCATCTGAGTGCCTCAGTCTTTTAAGCACTCATGTCTTGGTTTTGACTCAGGTCATGATCTCAAGATTTGTGAGTTTGAGCCCTGCACTGGGCTCTTCACTGACAGCACAGAGTCTGTTTGGGATTTCTCTCTCCTTCTTCTCTCTGCCCCTCTCCCTCCCTTTCTCTCTCTCTTTCTCTCTCTCTCTCTCTCTCAAAAAATAAACAAACATTTAAAAAAAGCTAATAGCTTGACTCAGTCTTCTCTCTCCCCATGACATGAGAATCGGTATGCACCATTATCACAGCTGCTTCGAAAATGAGGAGACTCATGCACCAGAGCTTGGCAGAATTGAGTACTGCAGACATGAAACAAATATCTGAACAGATGTCCACATGCAATACAAGTAGGAAAAACAGTAAAAGACATTGTGATCTGGGGGATTATTTATTACCAAGCAAATTTGACCAATACAGAAATAAAGACAGGTATTTAGAGAAAAATAAACACAAGAGGTTCCTCCCCGGTCCCCACTCCCCTGATACAAAAAGTGTTTACTATTTTCCACAGGCACAGATTATTGTTTTAGGATATTCAGGTCAGCGTATAGAAATGACTTTTAGTTTTAAACGGCTTTATTGAGGTCAATTTAACATATCATAAAATTCACCCATTGAAAGTGTATAATTCAATGGATTTTACTATACTGACAGAGTGGTGGAAAAAAAATCACCATTATCTACTCTTAGAATGTGTTTATCATCCCGAAAAGAAACATTGTACACATAAAGAGCCACTTGGCATCCTACCTCCTCTTCCTATGTGACCCTAATCTACCTTTTGACTGTTCATTTGTGTATTCTTGGCCTTTCATATAAATGGAGTCATATAATATGTGATGTTTTGTGTCTGGTTTCTTTCATTAACCATAGTAGATGAATCTTAAAAACATTAGGCGTTCAGAAACCACTTGACAATAAACTATTAAAAAAAAAACCATTAGGCTTTCCTTTTTAGGTCAGGACAGAAACACATTTTTTTTTTCTGAATGGCAGGCTATTTTTTACCATCTGTCAAGTATGTATCTATCATGAGGGTATATACTTTGAGCCAGACGTATTATTATTCTTGGATTTCAGACAAAGAAACTGAGGGTCAGAGATCTAATCCAACTCCCAAAGTTGCATAGCTTTCAAGTGCCCACACCAGTAGTGAAAATCAAGTCAGTTTGACTCCAGCATCCATGCTTTCTTCCATGCTATTGCATTACCTCATATTAATTTCAAAGGACTATTTCTCTAAAAATGTCAATTACCTAAGGATATTAAATTGGATAGTGGATATCCCTCAACTTTATGCCTTCAGCCTTTCTACATTGTCTTGCACCAGAAAAAAGAAACACAAGAGAACTGCACTGTGCTTTCGAAATAGGCAAGGCAATTTAAAAAGCAGATAAAAAGTCGAAAGTAATAACAAAAGGAGCCTGCCTGAATATTGAAATGTAATCCACTTTGCCCAATCAATTATTCCCTACATAAAGGAATACTAAAAAAGATAAGAAGGTCCTTGTCTATTGTTTTTAATTATTTCCAAGTTTACACTAGTATGGCATATAAAAGGGCATAATAGGGTAAGTCTAAAGAACATCAAACTTAATTTTCAGGAGAGATACAAGCTAGCACTTGGTCTGATCTCAAATGGCTGGAGCAGCCATGTGATTGCCAAACATCTAAAATCTCACCCAGTCAACAGAGGTCACGATTCCCTAAAGAGCTTAGTCCATGGTAGTACTGAGGTTCCTAAATATTTAGGATTCATGCTATTACTTTCAGATTAATTATGCATCTTCAACATGTATTCTTTAAATCCCAAAGAAGATGTGAATGGGTATTTCTGCAATTAATTCGAACCAATTCAAAAGTTCCCTTCCTTACGCTTCCTTATGCCACAAGTTATTGGAGATGTCCCAGAGTCACTGTGAACTCTACCAGCATCTTTGGACCCCTTCAGCTAACTGCAGCGAAATTCAATTGATTCAACTTTCTCAAAGCTTTTCCAATCAATGCATGCACATAATTCATTCCTGCCCCCCATCTTAGTTTAGACCTTGTTCCTTTTGGCACCCTAATGCATCTCTCTCTTTTCAGCCTTGCCTTTCACCAACTTATTTCATATTTGTGTTGCAAATTGTCTTCCCAGAGCAATTTCTATTCTCAACTCTTGCCTGCTAAAAATGTTCAAGGTTCTACCATGCCCTATAAACACCACCATCTGAAGGTCAGCCCTTTAAAATGTGACCTATATAACTTCATACTCAGTATTATACTGAGCTAATTCTATTTATAGAGAATAAGTGGTCAAGGACAAGGACTCAAGTTGTTGGAGTCAAATACTTGCTCTGACATGTAGTAGGCAAATTACCCCAGGAAAAAGAGAAAGTAATAAAATTCAGTTAATGGGGCCCTATGATAATATATGTTCAACTTACAGTGCCACATAGTGATGTTACTGCTATTATTATGCAGCTCAATAAAAATGTTTCTTATCTCAATGCCTTGATCATGTTTGTTTTGTTTTCTTTTCCCGGAGATCACTATGCCCCATCTCTGTGCTTAAGAAGTTACTTAAGGGGCGCCTGGGTGGCTTAGTCGGTTAAGCGTCCGACTTTCGCTTAGGTCATGATCTCGCGGTTCGTGGGTTTGAGCCCCGCGTCGGGCTCTGTGCTGACTGCCAGCTCAGAGCCTGGAGCCTGTTTCAGTCTGTGACTCCCTCTCTCTCTGACCCTCCCCTGCTCACGCTGTCTCTCTCTCTCTCCTAGAAATAAATAAAAAAAAAGTTACTTAACATTTCCACCCATAATTCCTTTTATGGATCTGGAGTTCCAAGGCCTCAAGCCACAACCAGGGTTTGTGGTCTCCCTCCAACACTGCAGGTGCACTCTGAGGCATCCATATAAAAGCCCCATACACAGTCTCCTTTATTTCTGTGGAACTTGCTGAACATATAATTCTCCAGGACTACCCATGTTCATGCTCTCCTGCCCATGCTGTCTCAGGGATACCACTAGACCTATTATCCATCTTTGCCATCAGAGGAAGACTATCTAGCTCCTTATCGTGTAAAGTTAGCTTGTTTTTTGAAATCTTGGTTGATGGGTTTTCTGTTTTTTTTGGTTTTTTTTTTTTTTTTCAGTGTGTCAAATATATGATCCCACCATCTCTTGGTCTGCAATGTGTCTCCTGGGAAATTAGCTTATAATCTTATAGAGGTTCTCTTGTATATAACATGTTGCTTTTTTCTTGCTGCTTTCAAGATTCTCTTGGTCTTTGACCTCTCAGTTTGACTGCAATGCATCCCAGTTTGGGTCTCTTTGGATTCCGTTTGAAGCTTTTTGAGCCTCTTGTATTTGTATATCTAATTATGTACTCAAATATGGGAAGTTTCCAGCTATTATTTTTTATATAAGCTCTCTGCCCCTTTCTCTTTTTTTCTGGAGCTTCCATAGGGAATATATTCATCTTTTAGGTGGAGTCATATACATTACTTAGATTCTGTTCACTTTTCTTCATTGTTTTCTCTTTCTGCTCCTCATATTTGATCATTTAAAATGACTTTTCTTCAAGTTTGCTGATGCTTGCTTCTGCCTATGCAGTTCTGCTACTGAACTTCTATAGTGAATTTTTCAATTCAGTGACTGTGTTTTTATCTCCATCATACTGTTTGGTGTTTTTTAATATATAATTTATGTCTTTCTGTTGATATTTTCATTCTATTTATATATTATTTCCTTGATTTTTTCTAGTTTTTGTCCATGTTTTCCTTTAGCTCCTGGTGCATATTTAAATTAGTTGTTTTAAGGTCTTCATCTAGTAAGTCCAAAGCTATTGTTTCTTCAGGAACTGTTTCTGGCAATTATTTTCTTCCTTTTAAAATGCCATACATTCTTGTTTCTTTGTATGCCTTGTAATACTTTATTAAAAATTGGGCACTTGAAAAAATAGTTACCTTTCCCAATCTTTGCAGACTGGTTCCATCCAGGGGATGACATTCATACATCAGCCTGGTTATGAAGTCGTAAGGTTTTCTGGACTTTTCTGGATATACATATCCCCGAGCCCTGTGCCTTGTGCATGTGCTTCTTTACAATTCCCCCATATATGCAACTATATTTAAATGTCATGCTTTCTCCAAGAGTCTCATTTTTGCTTCTTCTTGGGGCTTTCTCTTTCTATTGTATTTTTCAATCAGTATTCTAGTCTCAGGTGTCTGTAGGTCTGTAGCTCATTTTAATTTTCATGAGCCATTCCCACTACTTCCCATGGCTTCCCAAGCCTGGAATCCTAGCTCCTTCTGGCTGTCTGAACTCCATTGTAGGTGACCCAGAGACCAAAATATCAGGCAGTCCATAGACAGGTTAGCATGTTGCATATTAAGTCTTCTCTGTTCTCTATGGTTCATAAAGGGTATTTGGTTTCCTCCAAACCACGCTGTGCCACACTGAAAGGGGGGAAGGGCGAGGGAGAGTGAAAATGCCACAGCAATGCCAACTGTTTTGAATGTGGTTTTTTCCTGACTGTGTGTTCATGTGGCCACTGTAGATCTTTGACTGATTTCCAAAGCTCCTATACAATTATTTTAGTCTGTTTCCAGTATATATATATATTTTTAACTCCATGGGGAAATAGTACTGATGTCATGCTATCTCTTGACTGTTGTATATTGAAAAATAAGTTTTTCAACCCTAATACATTTGATGGGTCTCTCTATGATGATGACTACATGTTGCCTTTTTTTTTTTTTACATGTTGTCATCTAACATTTATCTTCTACTTATGTTATTACTCCTGTCACCCTTTAAACTCAAGGACACAGTAAATGTCCTCTCTTTATACAGCACAAAGTTCAGTGCCTGACTCAGAATAGGCACTCATTATAAATTGAACACTATAGGAAAGCAAGCCTATGTGTATAGACATCACATCATCAAGAACCGTGAATATCATCACTATTTTCCCTGGCTGTACAATCACAGCATTACTTCAGAATGTGTATCAACAGTTGGGTGTGTTCACAGAAAGCCTACTCTGATTTTGTTGGAAATCCTGTAGTGGGTACATTGTTGTGCTAGCAGACTGTTTTTAGAAATTGCAGCAGGCACTGTGAATAGGCTGAGGGAAAATGAGCACCACTTCTCTACAATGCCTGCACCCCACCCCTTCTCTCAGTGAAAAGAGGGTGTTTACTCAGAAAGAGAGGGAAGCATTGTTCCTATTGTTACTTGAAGCTTATTCAAGAGATTTGAGAAGCAGCTCTGGCATTTTCAAGAATAAGGAAAAAAATCAAAAACAAAACAAAAAACAACAAAAAAAATCACTAAGCATATGAGTCTCTCAAAGTAGAGCTTACAGTGAAAGACTGCAGGATGCTAATTAATTCCTGTTATCTGAAATAATGGAAAAAGAAGGAGAAGAAGAGGAACACACACTTGGGTTTCATTACCACGCACAGGAGTCCTTCTGAAGAAAGACGTTAAATGTCTCCCCTGAGGTGTCTGTTGTCCTCTTAAATGAATTAGTCAAGAAGAACTGCACATTATTTGGATAGGGATACCCAATGGGGATTTGCCATTAAATGCAGATGTTTGATAACCCATTAGAAAATATTATATTAAATAGCCTCTGTCATAAGTTGATATTTTTAAGGGAGAATACTTACTGCAAGTCAGCAAGAAAAATCTCTTTCTCTCTCAAAATAACAAATAACTGGAGTGCTAATTGTCATTTACATACTTTGGATCTATTTTTGGCAGACTGTGAATCTCCGATCATTGAACTAATGTATCTTAAGAGCATTCAGTGTCCTATATCCATCTTGCTACATATACATCTATATGTGACAGATACATATCCATAATAAATATATTTTGAGTAAAATGTTTTCAAAGCCTCAGGTTTCAGCTCCCAATTATCTGTTTGGTTTTTCAAATACCTAGCCATTCTTTTTTTATAAGTGGCAAAAACACATTAACAATATGATCAAGGGTAATTTGAAGATATAAAAGATTACAGTAACATGGAAGTGAGAGATGGTGTTTGCTCTAGGAAATATAGTTTTAGTTTCAATTATGACTTTTATCTCTACCATCCACTCTTACTTAGTAATTTACCCTTCTTGGCACATACATAACCCTTCACATACCAGATGCTGAGGGATTATTTCCTGAAAAAGTCAATTATAATTTGGCTCCAAACTTTAAGAAACATGAAAACCTCAATTATTAATAAAGTCCTTTAATTTCTCCTGAAGTTATGTTAGCACCTTTTCTTTGGAAAAGATTAGACCTATCAGTAACAAATATATACATATGTTGTCTGTGTGTGTGTGCGTGTGCACACGTGCATAATGTAGCCTGTAGAGAAGATGTCATTCAATTGTGCTAGAAGAATAGCATTTACAAGTATCTTCAGAATGCCTCATGCTCTCTCAACAGTTTAGGTGGCTTGGTGGCCAACAAGCAATTGGTTACCGGAGAAGAGTTTTAGTGGGGCTGAACAGAAAGGGTCAGAAAGGAGAAATTTAGGGTTCCGGTCCATGAAGGAGCCGAGAGTCCTTGCCAGCTCGTACACAGAGAAGCTTGGGGACGTGACAGAAGAGAGGAAGCTGCAGAACCAAGGCATTAGGAGACTGGGAGTGTATAGACATCAGTCTTGGGAATGGGATGCAACCCAGCTATCCACAGAGATGCCCCTAATGGACTGAGCAGGAGAGGAGGATCCCAAGAGGGAGTCTGAAATCTCTCACTTCAACTAAAGACTGTTTCCAGGAACTAAAGCTGATATTTAATTTCAGGGAACATAAGTGTGGTGCAAAGGAGAGTTGCAGAATCTGAGGCTAAGCAGTGGTGGCCGATGGGGCTGGGGCAAGGGTAGAATGTAACCATGGCTAGAGGGCCCTGAGCCCTGGGACTGTGACCCGGGGCTGTGGCTCTATCCAGCTGTGGCTGTGGCTCTATCTTCTACATGGTCTGTACCTGCCTTAAGGTTATGAGCTTTCTTTGGACAGTACTTATTCAGTGCTCATTGGCCTCTGAGGATGCAAAATACCTCCAGTCTTATCAAAGTACTGCTGAACTCTCCATTATTTCTGGGTCTGTAGTTCTCTTCTCTTTTATTGACTACATATTATACGTTTTAACACACTGTATCTCACATTATCCTTTTAACGCATTCCCACGAGAGAAGAAAATGGAAGACTAGAGTGGTTCAGCCACTGACCCAGTTACCCAGGCCTGAGTAGTGAAATTAGAACTTTTACCAGCTCTTGTTTGTCTTCAAGGCTTGAATGATTTTCACCAAGCTACCTGGGTGTCGTTGGAAAATATCTTTACTGAAAATATTAATAATCTATGTCACCTGACATATTTAAGGAGAAAAAGCTTAAAGGGAAGTCAGAAACCAATGGGCCTACTTTTATGCCATGTCTAATAGCATGGAGTTTAAGGCCTGTAGCTCCGAAGCAGGGTTACTGAAGAAGCCAGAGGTTAGGCCATCACCTAATGTGAGAATACGCACAGCCCCCCAGGAACCTCTTCATAGACAGTCTGAAAGGGCAGAACCAGGACCCAGTTTTACACAATTGACAAGGTGGGATGGAATGAAGGCAATAGTTTGCCATTACGCTAAACTTCTTAGTATGCACACCTCAAGATACAAGTTAAAATGATCACTCCTGGCTCTGTTTTGACCATATCAAGAAAGTGATTAGGAGGGAAACAATAATGATGATATACGGCCTTTTCTCATCTTCTAATTTGAGCTTCAATATCTAGTAAGTAAACATCTTGAACAAATGCTCATTCAGACACACATGAGCACATGTCCCCATGCTGACCATGCATCTCACCATTCAGGAAGCTTCAAAAAGATCTGGTGCCCAGAGGAGAAAGCCAGACTCTTGGGCATTCAGAGACCACACCCTCTACCTTTGCAAGGGCCTGGAACATGTCTCGCTGACTTACACCTATTCTAACTACCATGGCCTAGAAATGGTCACGCCCTCAAGTTGAGGGCTTTACCAGTGCAGTCACTGAGGTTCCTCACAGAGAGTGTCCTATCTTCCTCCCCCAAAACGGCAGCCTATGCCTATGGAAATGCTACCCATCTTTCAAGATCTGTTTTAAATGCTTCTGACTCTGTGGATCTTTCTTTGACATATTCAGTTGGATCTGGGTTTCTTTATAGCCTAGACCATGAGCTCTTTGTGTCTGATGGCCCCTGTCTCGTTTGCACTTATCTCAGTGCCTGGTTACACACAGGTGCTCAATAAATGTGTGCAGCAGAAAAAGAAGAAGAAAATAGGAGGAAAAAAACACAAAGAAGGAAAGAAGGAAGGGAGGGAAGAAACACGTCTCCTTCCCCCAAAAGTACCAGTTTTGAAAAGCAAATGAAAAAGAACTCCACAGGGCAATAAATACAGCTATTTATTTATTAACTACAAACTTAGTTACAGTTGGAAATGATAAGTTGAAGGTATGCTCACTCATTTCACAAAGAAACTGAGGACTGATTGACTTGGAGCTTGTCTTCCTCAACTATAGGAAACTTTGCTCTGCTATAGCAAGAAGTCAGGAAACTTGCTTGTTTTTTCTCTCACCATCCCATTGTCATTGATTTAAGTACATAGGTATTTTCTCTTTGTCTCTTTCCGCTGCCATCAATTTCTCCCTTACCCTCCCTCATGTCCTTGAAGTTCCGTCGGAATATGGTGATCAGAATAGCTACTTCTGCTAGCCATGCTGAAGATTCAATTACATGCAATAGATCTAAAGCACCAGCTGATATTCAGTGAGGCATGTCCCAGTACCTGCAGCACCTGCGGTCCATTCTATTCCCGGCTGTAATTCAGTAGCATCCTCACATAATTCTTTGCCTAGGAGAAACCTGTCAGGTGATTTTGTATCACTTGTCTCCTGGACAATGCCAGGAAATCTCCACAGAAGTTCTCTCCTCAATGCTATGGGGGCAGGGGAGGGATGACAACTGTTTTTCCAAAATGAAACAGGTCTAGGTCATATTGAAGGTCTTTAAAATGTGACCTCACCCTCCTCGAAGATCCAGCCCCTCAGCTGTGCTCTCTATCAAGACCTGACACCCATATACACTCAAGAGAACTATTTTATATCACACTTCATTATGTCTTTCCCTCACGAGGCATGAACACTGCTACCTCGAATCTCCTTCTACTTGGGTGACCGGTGTGCAGGGTGGTAGAGGGAACCTGGGCCTTGGAATCACACAATCTGGGTTCAAAGCCCAGTTCTGATATGAACCACAGATCTCAGTGCAATGTCATTTCACCATTATTAATTCAATTTTCTTATCTACACAAATGGTACACTAATACTTCATAAGTTATTCTGAGGATGAAACATGTTGGCCTTAGTGACATGCTGGCAACAGGGGCAGCATCTAACAGGTGATGGGGAAATGTTCTCCATTTCCCACAGGAGGCATGTGGTCACAGAACAATGATACACAATGTGTGAACCTTTAAGACACACATGCGTATGTGTGCAGAAAGGTCATACTGTTTGTTTTCTTGAAAACAACTTAAATTTAACTCCAAATAGCCTTCTTTGCCAAGGAGGAAATAAGATCAAACATACTCATGACTGAGATTAAATTCCAGCCTCCAGCAAACCTCATAATGGTATCAGGTCCAGAACGCCCTGGTACCTTGATGCTCTGGCTCAATCACAGGGCACCAATCCCCATGGGTTACTAATTAGTGTTCTACTGTCCATGCCCTCCTGTTTCCTTTAGAACCAGCAGCTGGGGCCCTGGAACCCTTTGTTCTAGATGCACAGATTTCCCTCTCTGAAGGCAGGACACCTTCCCAGAATATGTCCAGAAAACAGGACACCTATTCTCTCTTCTAGGGGACCCATAATCCTTTTTCTTCCATCCTCAACTGCAGATTGCTTTTTCATCAAGGGAAACATCTTCTATTTTTCCTTGTTGCCCACGGAGGTACACGGTCTCTTAAATCTTCATTATGAATTTGGCAGCTTGCAGAAGATAAAATTAGGAACTAAAGCATCTTGTAGGTCAGGAAGCCTAGAGCCTATGACCTTCTTGAATGGGGAAAAGAGACAATGCATACATATAAATTAATATCTCAGAGTTTCTCCTGCTATAATAATAATTACAAATATTTGAACAGCTAACATTTAGTTAACATTATGATGAGCTCAAAAAATACCAGCAGTTCTATAATCAAAGAATAAACTTGTAAATCAAGTGCAGAGCTTTACTGTTTGTAGAGCTCTTTCACGTGTTATCACAGGTGACCCTATCTCCTGCAGAGTAGGCAAATATGTGATAATGGCCACTTTTTTGATAAGTTCACCGGGGTTCTGCAGTCAGTCTGTGAACTTGCCAGCTTGCCTGTCCCTTCAGCTCTTTGCAGGCCTCTCCATCTGGGCTTACTCTGCCTTCATTCATTGTTCAACTGCCCCAATCAGGGGGCTCAAGCCCAGAGTCCTACAGCCCAGCATGACACCCCTTTCCCCTTCCCTGCTTCTACCTCCATACTGTGTGTTGCTCTAATAATTGGCTCTGGGTCTTGTGCCTAAGCCAGGGAATCAATGCCCTGATCATATCAACTCCTTCTGAGATGGAGGCCACACTATGTTCCTCCCTAGGCCTCCTTGAGAAACTCGAGTCTAGGAGACTCTGACTGTCTTCCTAGAAGTACTCTGCTATGACTTCTAGAGAACATGCCTGCTCCTTAATGCTGTTTCCTTGTTTTCAGAGCCCAGTACTGAACCCCAGGCCTGGGGTCTGCTGACTCTCCCTTCCTACAGGCTTATCATTCATCACCTTTCTATAGGCAGAATCCTGCTTACTTACCTGTCTTCTTCTGGCTTCTTGGCCCCCACTGCCTACCTGTTTCCACCTAGAAGAAGTCCATAATCTAGGCCCTGGCTGACCTTGTTCTCTGCTTCATTCGGCCCTTGTCTAGATGGTCAGTCTCATGAGTCTACTTCCCATAAAAAGTGGATATTGAGGTAATTCCTTCCCAACAGAATCTATCAAGGAGCCAAAGAAAGGGGCCAGGACACTGCTTTAGGGATCTCCAAATATGTGCCTGTTTTAATTTAATTTTTTATGGTGGAGGGTGGAGCAAGAGAGAGCAGGAGTAGGGGAATGGGGCAGAGAGAGAGAGAGAGAGAGAGAGAGAGAGAGAGAGAGAATCTCAAGGAGGCTCCACCGCACTCAGCAAGGAGACTGATGTGGGGCTCTATCCCAGGACCCTGGGATCACAACCTGAGCCAAAATCAAGAGTCGGATGCTCAACTGACTGAGCCACCCAGGCACGTCCCAAGTGCCTCTTATGACACATATTCTCTTCAGGGATGAAGGGCTAGTAGGCTCTTTTTCTGGAGTCCATGATCCCAAAGGATGGTAGTTGAGTGTAGAAGGGTATTATTCCAGAAGCAGTAAGAGATGCTGCACCAACTAAGAAAGAGAGAGACACTGGAGGAATAGTCAGAGAATGAGAGGGCTTTGATCATGTATAAAATAGAAAGGCCAGAGGCAGGTGCTTGGCAGTAAAGGCAAAAAAAGATAAGGTCAAGGGAATGGCATGTGGCACATGGGGCAGAAGCAATGAAGTCTCGCAGGTTGGGACCGGAGTCTAAGCAGGGACACGTGGGCTTAGGCAATCACTCTATGCAAGTGAGATACATCCTGATAGACAGAATCGGCTCTTAAAGAAGCTTCCCAGGCCGGATAGATCCAGAATCAATTCAAGTTCCCTGACCACTTACCGTGTGCATGGTTATGTGTGTCACATACTCTACCTCATCTAATCTCCATGACTGCTCTTAGATGTAGAAATGATTATGCACATTTTAAAGGTATTGTAAAGGGCTCAGCAATATTAATATGAGGGTCCTGTCTCCATAAGCAGTGGAAAGTAGAGGTTGCATTTAATATAAAGTCCAAGGGACTTCACTGCTGTCCCCACTACTCCAGACTGGTATTCTAGCCCCTCAGCTCCCAGGTCCTGGGCCAGAGTCTCAGGTTCCTCCCTGATCTTAATTTCTTTACCAGAAACATTTAACTTCTTTTGCAAAACTACCCAGTGGGGACTGCTAACTGCTTTTCAGCCCTGGGCACTCAGATATACAGTCAGCCTTTAGCACTTGCCAGTGGGACAGAAAATTTGGACTCACAGTTGAGAAGCCTCTGAAGTTAAACTGTCAGTCAGGGAATATAAAGAATTTCCAGGCTAATCTACTCAATGGAGCTAGCCAATGGGGAAGCGAGCCCTTTCTTCTGAGAAACTGGCCTCCTTAGAACCCCAAGGTTGGACAATTTTTTGAGCCACGTGGTGACTGACTTGAGACATCCTAGAGGGAAACCTCTTAACTTGATACCAATTTAACCAACCAGAACCTCCCACAAATGTGTTCCTTCTCTGCTTCAGCCAGAACCTAATTAAGACCCCACCATGGCTATAACTTTGTGCCAGCACTGTTATTCAATTAACAACTCCATTATCGTTAGCCTTGCAGCCACGCCTGTGTGCCACTGTACAGAAACAGTTCAGTAAGACAGATTTTTTTTTTTTTTTAAAGGTTTCCTGGGGAATCAGCCACAAACCAAACCTTAGGACACTCCCTACCAGTCCCAGCTCCCATTAAGTGTGGACAGTCCCCTGGGGCTGCAAACAGAAGTCAAAAACCTAGATTCATGCCCTGGTTCTTCTAGCCCCAAGACAGGGGACAATAGGGGTGCCTGGGTGGCTTAGTCGGTTAAGCGTCTGACTTTTGCTTAGGTCATGATCTCGCGGTTCGTGGGTTCGAGCCCCGCGTCGGGCTCTGTGCTGACTGCCAGCTGGAGCCTATTTCAGAGTCTGTATCTCCCTCTCTCTCTGACCCTCCCCTGCTCACGCTCTCTCTCTCTCTCTCTCTCTCTCTCTCTCTCTCCTAGAAATAAATAAAAATATTTTTTAAAATATTAAAAAAAAAGACAGGGGACAGTAGGACCAGGCATTTCCCTCTGTAAATGGGGATAATACTCTAAGGAAGGAAAGTAAAAAGAATAAACAAATACAAAAACAACAAACAAAATATTTATTTTTAAAAATATTTTTAATGTCCGTGTGTAGCAACATGGATGGACCTTGAGGGTGTTATGCTGAGCGAAATAAGTCAGGCAGAGAAGGACAAATATCATGTTTGCACATATAGGAGGATTACGAGGAACTTAACTGAGGACCATGGGGGAGAAGAAGGGGAAAATGGTGGGGGAAAGGGAGAGAGGCAAACCATGAGAGACTCTTGAATGCTGAGAAACAAACTGAGGACTGATGGGTGTGGGAGGGGAGGGGGGAGATGGGCATGGAGGAGGGCACTTGTGGGGATGAGCACTGGGTGTTATATAGAAACCAACTTGACAAACTATTTGTAAGAAAAAAAAATACTCTTGCTTCTTAAGTGGTTGCTGTTGTAAGGGCCATAAACACTATAAACTCCAATTATTAGTCTATTCTGAGGCTGATTCTTTGACAATTATTTGATTGATACAGCTCCTGTTTGCCTGATTTCCTCTCTCACTGTACATTGAATCCAATCTTTTCATTTGCCAAGATTCCATTTTAGCCTTTGGGAGTGGAGCCTCTGAAACACTCATTAAAGTCTGGGAGCCTGCCGAAAGAGTGGGCTTCTCAGCCCTCACTATGGTCTTGGCCTCAATCTAACCACCCTGGGGCCAGGCCCTTTGACTTACTGGCTATCTCCACAGTGGCAGGGAAGACTGGCTCTTCTACTTCTCTGTGATATAAATATCCTGGATATCATGTGCATGTGGATCCCTTCTCTTTTAATTGGTAGTTTGGATTCTGCTGCACAATCAGCCTTCCCTCCTTCGAGTCAATTAGCTCTTGCAAATGCACTGGGTGCTTCTCAGGCTCTATAATTATCACTTAGTGTCAAAAATTGAAAAGTAGAAAGAAGCAAACCCTAACCATATGACTTCGAGGTGGATGTCAGCCACTAAGAAAATTTTTTCTGAGTCTAATTCTTCATATATGTTTGCTTCTGCTTGGGATCTTATTTTGGAGAGAGCAAATGAATTTATTTTTCTACAGTCTGATGATTTGAACACTACCTGACCCTTAATGGCTGTGGCGTCCTGTAAGCCTCAATTTCCTCATATTTTATTATTAATATCCCTTTTCTCATCTAACCCTTAAGACTCAGGTGAATGAGGATAAAGTTTGACAACTAAGTCAGATAATTACGGTAAAACCTTGGTTTACAAGCACAATTTATTCCAGAAACATGCTTGTAATCCAAAGCACTTGTATATGAAAGTGAATTTTCCCATAAGAAATAATGGAAACTCAGATGATTCATTTCACAACCCCAAAATATTCATATAAAAATGACTAAAATGCTGTGATATAACACAAAATAATAAAGAAAATACAAAATGTAAAAATAATATAAATTAAGTAACCTGTGCTTTCCTTTGAAAATCTTCTTGGCTAATGTGAGGGAGACAAGAGAGAGGGGGGTTATTGTATAGGATGACTTGCACTATCACTTATGGAATCACTGCTATCTATTGGCTCAACAGAATCTTTTTCTTTTAGTGAAACTTTAACAGGAACCTATCCAATGACCTAGAATGAAGTAAAGCATTCCTAAGCTTACTCATGTATGGAAAAGCAAAGGACTGCCCATAGGTGCTTTGAAGTGACAAAAAATACATTAATGCCAGTTGTGGGCACCTTCCAACATTCTGAAAAATCACTGATTTATGCCAAACATGGGAAATGATCACCCACAATCCTGCAGTGAGGGAGAGCGAGAGCAAGAGAGAAGAAACACTGGCTTAGTTGTGATCAGGTGACATTCGGCACCACTCACTACTCCTATGATAAGACATCGCTCATTTTATCAAGTTAAAATTTACTAGAAATGTCGGCTCGTCTTGCAGAACATTCGCAGAACGAGCTACGGCAATTCAAGGTTTTACCGTAATTTTTTAATATTAAAGTCTAAATCACACTACAGACAGAAGAAACCATTATCCCTTTACTTGATAACAATAGTCTTCCTTAACCAAACAGGAAATGAATTTGTAGCAATATATTGCCCTGCAACTTCCCCTCTCAGTGTCACCCCCAGGACAACCTTTTCAAGATTCAGACAGTGATATGGTGCTATCTATTTTATTTTACCATCTAACTTGGTTTGCCCCAAAATCCACTCCAACAGGGTACAGCCAAAGAAACCAGGACACAAGTAGGAGTTCTGATTCAGGCAGATGAGGGGTTTTGCCTCCTGGCTCTGCCATGTGGCAGCTAAATGATTTTGCCCATGTATCCAGCCTTGGAATGGAGGAATGGAATGGAATGGAGATCAATTGAGGTCATGTCAATGAATTTTCAAGCACATAGTAGGCCCTCATTTGCTATTAGCTGTGTTCTCTCTAAATTCTCGCAGTATTGCTTAATTAACAATATCAACTGGCATGATCCAGAATGCAGGATCATGCCCATATGCAGGTCTGTGTTTCTAAATCCAGTCCTTCTACTACTTGAGAGCTATTTCCAAAAAGATGTGGGAATGTGGCTTCTCCCTATCAGTCATGTCCTTGGGCATTTATGGAGAGAGAGTGAGCAGTTTGGATGTTGTTCTTGACAAATACTTCAGCCACAATTAAATGCTGCTACTGTACTTAGGACAAAGGACAAGCGATCAAAGAAGACTAATTATAATGAATTATGATCCTTCTCCAAGTCCGTGCTTGATATTTCAGCTGCCATGTGAATAGATGACAAGGCTGAGAACATTACTGCCTGCCATCTGTCTAAAAATTCAAAGCAGGAGCAAAAAGTGCTCGGAGGGCAAACCAGTTAATGATTAATTAAAATCCTAAAAGTAGTGCTCACTAGTCAATTTCTGAGTACATCTAATCCTAAGGAGGCCAAGCATACTGAATAGCTGACATCCATTAATTCCAGCAGAACTTTCTACTAGGTGGACAGATAATGAAGAGATTACAGAATGCCTTAGTCCTGAGTTCAGGACCAGCCCTATTTCTTCTTGCTTTGTTTCCCCCATTATTCTGGCCATTCAAGCCACTTCCCTGATCCATTGTCTCTACATCAACCAAATAGGAAAACAGAATCAGATCAAAACAAGAGACAGTGCCAGCCTATTCACTTTGCAAGGTCAATTCTAGACTTGGACAGTGATACCTCCCACTCAATATGCTCAAAGTCAGTATCATTATCTTTCTGCCCAAAGTCTTCCTTCCTAAAGCACCAGAGAATGCCATTACTGTCTCTCTACATGGTCCTCTATCACCCCAATCTGGGGATCAGTGCAGACTTTTCATTTCACTTTCAGTTTTCCCTCCATTTCACTTTCAGTTTTCCTGTCCATTTCCTCTTCTCAGCTCCCACCTCTGTGGCCTAAGTTTAGGACTGGGTATCTTCTCCTCTTTGTTCTCTCAGCTTCCACTCTCAACCTCTCCATCCTATCATGCATGCTTGCTGCTAGGGTACTTCCCACAAACTACAGGTCTCAACAAACGTTCCCCTGACTGAAATCTTTCAATGGCTCTACAACTTCTATTGCAGCAATTTGCAAATTACTTATAAGCAGCAGAAATATACACACACACTAACACACACACACACACACAGAACATATATGCACATATATATGGAAAAGGAACTCTCCAAAGTGTTATTTGCTCATCCTCATGGCTGCCCGTGAATTGACTCAGGAAAATATTTTAACTTAACATGGTGCAAAGTCTCACATCGACTTGTTTCTTCATCTCCAAATCAGGCTCTAAAGACAAGTCGTATTTTTAAGCAAATATACTATAATATGCTCAACTGTTTTATAGCAGCAATCTCTTACATTTTAATAGGAATTCAGAGTCTATAAAGCACTTTTGTATACCAAACTCAGTTATTCAATACATACTATTCATGTATCAACCATGCACCAAGCATTGCGCCCAGTGTTGTCAAAGTAGAGAAAAAGAAGTTCTTTCTCATGTAACTAATATTTTAATAAGTGGGTAGATTAATACTAGTTTGAATCATGTGAAATAATCAGATGGTCAAATATGAGCAATTTCATACGGTTCAATCTATACGACCTAATTCTATAGGGTTTAATCCATAATCACTGTTACTGGGTATGACAGGTGCCATGCTGAAAATATGGGACCTAAAGGAGAACAGAGGAGGGGATTTGAGCAGGGGAATGGGAAAATATCCTACGGGGGAAGAATACATGAGCCACAGAAGTGGTGAAGGTGAATGATGTATGGCAGCAATCCAAGAGCACACACAGAAGCCTAACTTAGGAACACTTAGAGTAATATGAAAAATAGGACAGTTCTATAGTCAAGAATTCATATGACAAGTGAAGAAGGGGGCGACTCAGATACTGAGGACAGATGAGGGCAGCTCAAAGCATGGCCATGTCCTCAAAGATGAAGACAGTGCAAACAATGGCCCTACATACTGCAGTTCCCATTGCCGGGCTCCACCACGGTTACGCAGACACCGCAGAGTGTTGCCAGGCCCACGGTAGTGTAGCCTCTGTGCTCCTGTGGAACTGTCTGCTCCACAGCATAGCCCGTGCTCAGCCATGATCCTTCAACATATGGATCCAGGAAACACGTGCTATCTCCTAATTTTGTGTCATACTCAGAGCTCAGCCGTACCCTGAACAAACAAAACAAAAACAAAAGCAAACAAAAACAAAACACAAGAAAAAAAAAAAGAACTGCATGAGGAGAAAAAAGAAGATCAAGACAGCAAATAACGAGCACTGCCGAGGCAAAAGGAAGAAGATTTAGTAAAATTCACCATACAATCAAACACTAGCATGTATTTGTGATATGTATTATGTAAAAGATTCTGTGCCACCTGTTTTACAGACATGATTTATAAGTTATTAGAATAACGTTTAAAGTAGCTATTGTATTCCTTTTTTTTTGAATAGAAAACAAGCCATAGAGAGGTTAATTGATCTGCCCAAGGTCACTAACAGAAAATAGAGGGGCCAGGATCCTAACCTCCAAAGCTGGTGCCTTTAACCGCTCTACTGTGTTCCATGGCTGTGTTCTATAGGTTTCTATGATCCCTACTCTGAACATACTCCTTCAAATTCAGTACTTAATGTATACTGTGAGGTTGATATGCCTATAACTCCTGCTTTAAAGGGGAGAAAACTGGTATGGGTACCAGGGAATGGGAAAGTATTGGGAGAGCGCCTAGAAGCAAGGTTAGAATGAATATGCATCACAAAGGAGACGAAGATGCCTTAAACTTAGTTGGAGAGAAAAAAGAAGCAAATCCTCATTAACGTGAGGGAAAAATGACCTTGCCATTTTGTAATTTCTCCATCACATTCCAAAACCATCCTTTGTCTTTTCTGTCCAGTATTACACATCTTGACAACCATGAAAGTGAGCCAATGAAAATAAGATTATCCTCCTTTGAAAAAATTATCTGGTTGGGACCACAGAGTTCTGAGAATTGGGAGCAATTTTTACTAATGTTTGCTATGATCAAGGACCCAAAGAAAATGGCACCCCCAGAGAGTCGTGACTGGCAGGAGCTGGAGTGGATACATTTGTTATTTTGAAGTGAATGTTACTCCCACCCCCTAGAATCAAGTGGACGCTGTTGGAGGTGCCAGTGGCAGGAGCAAAGTCATGGGTGCTGCAGTGTTGAGAAAGAGCTCACCATGGGACAGAGGGAGATTGTGGTGTTCTCTCCTCCAGACCTGAAGTGGGAGAGAAGAGAGATTTCTAGACTGTAATCTTGTGGATGAGGACAGGATTGGGTTAGCTTTGCTCACTATTATATCCTTACTGTCTGAAGCAGTGCTCAGTGCACATAAGTGTCACTTCACAGGTGTTTTAAATGACTGAATGCATACACTTGCCCTTCCTTACAATCCAATCCTACCAGTCTGTAGAGTCTGATAACAGTGACAATAATGTTGTTGTTGTTGTTGGTGGTGGTGGTGGTGGTGGTAGTAGTAGTAGTAGTAGTAGTAGTAGTAGTAGTAAGTAGTAGCAGCAGCAAGAGCAGCAATTAGAGACCCATGCAGCTGGAGCAGCAGGGCTCCGGCCCAGAGCACTGCATGATAAAGGCTCATAGTCAAGCCAAAGTGACTGATCATGGTAGTGGTAGATATAGCTAAGGACAGTAGCAAGTGAAAAAGTCATGGCAGGAGAAAAGCAGAAGACTGGGATTCTTCAGTGACCCCAGAAATCTCTGGGTATGGTAGGGGACTATGGGCCAGGAGGGCATTTTGGTGGCAGCCCTGGCCATGGCTGTGGGGGGGGCAATAAAGCCCTGGCTACAGTGAGACAAGCAGACTGTATCAATCTACGAGATACTGTAGGTAAATGGACAGACAATGCAGAGACTGAAGACTGAAGGTGAAAGCAATGCTGTTGAAAATGCTGGGCATACAGAGTGGTTAAGTCCTCATTTCTACCCACAGGCTGCTGAAGCCTGGAGGACATTTATGTGAGAAGACTAACTCTTACCCCAAACTAATGATAAATATTATCCCCCCATTTTTAGATGAGAAAACTGATGCTACATGAGGTTGTGGCCATTGTTTTGGAATCAAGAAGCAGGGCAGGCATTTAAATCCAGCACTCCCTTACTCCAAAGTGTTTGTTTTAATCTGTTTTCTTTGTGGCCTTCAAAGGGACACAGCCAAGACTTGGTCCCTGATGCCTCTGGCTCCAGTTCTCCACTCTTTCTCTTACTTCATTTTCCAGTGTCATCCTTGTGTCACTCATTGGGAATTCAACCTCTTAATGACTTTGTGTGCATGTGGATGTGAATGCACTTCTGGCCCACATGTTAGGCTGTGAATTCCTTGGAGATGGGTGTGAAGAATTCCCTGTACATGATGTTCACCTTTGTACCCTGGCACCTGGAAAATATCTGGAACAGAGTCGGGGCTCAAAAACACTTCGTTGTTGATAATAAAGATAACACAGTGAGATCATACAGAGAAGGTATAAAGCTGTGGGGGTGGGAGGGTCCTTTCTTAGAAGAGTCCCACTTCTAGCTCCTCAAAAGATTCACACACTTCCTATGCCAGGCAGAAGAGCAGGACAAGCATGGACAGATGCCCCTGACTGAGTTGGGAGCCATGTGATGGACCAAGGTGTCCTGGCAGAAAGCTTGCTTGGCAGTGACTCGAGACGGGTCCTGGATGCACACAGTGGACTATTCATTGTCCTAAAGCCTGAAGCTCATGAGTAGAGTGCTCCTTCTTCCAAGGTCCTCATTATACCATGAGTTATTTCTTCATTGTGTTCTTTTCCTCCAGAACCATGACTCATGTTCTTTATACCCTGTGTTTAATTGTATAAAAACGAGAACCCAGAAAATGGGTCCTGGACCCTCCTTAGGATGTCCCTGCTGGGAAAAGTGGCCCAGGGAGAGGAAAAGCCTTGAGTTCCTCACTCCCAAGGTTTTCCTGAACTCTTGATTTCAATGATCAATGCCTCTTCCACAGGACAATGGTGACCTAAGGTTGACTCTGCTGGCATTTGGTCCCCTGGGGGACTATAGATTGGCATTTGTCTAAGCTCCCTCCCCCCCTTCTATTCTGCTGCTAGGTGATGGACTATGGAGTATGCGACTCAGATGAATGTATTTAAGAATGAACAGGGAGCACTGTTGTTTTACCATGCAGTTGACTCAGTTCACTAGATAGTTATGCAGCTCTTACAACATTCCAGACTGGGTACTGGATTCAGGGGACAGAGAGATTTAAAAAAAAAAAAAAAAAAAAAAAAAGGTTATCTACCAGAGGAATCAGAGGCTTAATAGAGCAGCTTAAGAAAGTAATCAGATAGGTGAACAGATAATTGCACCCTGATGTGATCTGCTTTAAGAGATGTACAGAAGGCATTTACAAGGAGTGACTACTTCATTCTTGGGGAGACTTCAAAGAAGATATCCTGATACTGTTTTGAAAAGTGAGTTTTCTAGGTACCTATAATGACCAAAGGTATTCCAGGGAGAAAAAAAAATGATACATCCCATGCTGGATAAGAGGAGGGGTAGAGGTGGGAAGGACAGGGAGGCTTCAAAGAGACCAATGTGGGTGAGGACCGGACCTCCAGAGGACGGCCTTGTCAGCTTGTGGGACATCATGCCGGAGAAGGACCAAGTGCCAGGAGAAGCTGTTGGCACTCAGCAGGCAATGGGGTATCCCAAAGCACTTCCCAGGGCGTATTGTTACTTTCACTTTGTTTGTTTGTTTAAGTTGTTACTTTCATTTCATCTGTTTGTTTAAGCATCATAATTCTGTTTTATTATACTAAATATTAAACTTCATCTTATTCTAGTTAGGAAATACTGTGCAGAAGCACAAACATCAGTTCATCTGAAAGTAAATGGCTGCTTTATATGGGGAAACAAAACAAAACTAAACATGACAGCAATTTTCTAGGGCTATTTTCTTACTGGGGGAGGTCTGCTGTGAGGTGAAGAGCCCCCAACGTTCAGTGTTCAAGGGTTCAAATTCCAGCCCTCTGCTCATTAGCAGAGTGACTCAGCAAGTTTCAAAATTAAAGTATGCTGGGGTCTCCACTTCCTCATATATAACTGGAGAAAATATCAACCTCCCAGGATTACTGTGAAAGCAAATGAAGGGTATGTTGCAAATGTTTTCCCCAGTTTAGTGTTTGCCTGTCAATTTTGCTTTATATGTTTTTTGACGTACAGATTTCTTTTAGCATTTAAGGGCCCAAACATACAATTTGTCTCTTATAGTTCCTTTCAAGCTTTTTTGTTGCAAATACCATTTTCCCTCCCTGAGGTCACAGAAAAATTCACCTGTGTATTCTGCTTCTTTTGTAGTTTTACTTTATTCATTTAAATGTTTAATCCATCTGAAATAATGTTTGCCAAATGTTGTGAGATGGGGAAAAGAGCTTACGGTTTTCACCTGAATGTGTGGTGTTTATCAAGTGATGGAACCTTTCCTCATTGATTAGAAACACCAGCTCAATACTACTTTATATTTTATACTTGAGATTTTATATTTTGTTTCCTTGACCTACTTATTTTTGCAAATTATTTTGACATTGTTTTCACTTTTTAGCTTTTTGAATATCTGTATAGCATATACTATTCTCCATTCTTTGTTTCCAAAATATTCTTACCTGTTCTGTTTTATTCTTCCTCATAACCAGTTTTATAAAGGGAGGGAAGTCATAATTCAAACTTCATAACCAGAAAAACAAAACTATTACAAATAGATGAAAATGTGTAATTCAGATGAAGGACACAGCACATAACTTTTTATGCTTATCAATGAAATGAGATTTCCTTGACCTTCCCCCATTAAGAATTTGTGACACTGAAGAGAAGGTTTCAGAAGGCCCAAGACTTCCGGGTATGGAGCTGTCAAGGCTCCACCAGCACTGTGGGGGGACTGCTTCTACATAAAAACTGGGTCACTGGGAAATGGAATACACACTATGATCTAGGCAAAATTGTCCTGGGTACAGACGTGAAAGATAATAGTAATTACTGTGATAGTTTACTGAGCAGTGACCAAGGGGCTGGCAGAGTTCCAAGCCCAGAAAAACAACAAAATGTAGTGTTTATGAGAAAGAACTTTGGATTCGGAGAGTCCTGGGTTCAAATTCCAGTTTGACGCCTCACTGTGTGATTTGACAGGTCTATTGCATTACGGTGCTGAGTAAGGATATGACATGTGAATAGCCCTAGCTAAAACCCTGTAGAGCATCTCCTCTGCAGCCAGCCCTTCAGAAGCATGCTCACATTCAGCTCTCATAAAAACTGTATGATTTTATAACCTTCTCTCTGTTGAATAAATGAGAAAACAGAGGACCAGTCAACTTGCTTGAGTTTCATAAAACTGATTAATATTGAATTAAGTTCAAGCTAGGTTTTTCAGACCTCAAAGCCTCATGCTTTTACTCTGTGCATTATCTTTCCTACATACATTCCCCAGGTACAGAATGCAGGTGCCATTTATATGTTTCCCATTGGTTTCATTCCATATGGGGTCATCATTATTTGAGACAATTTTGTGTGAGGCTTAATTTGGGCATTTTCTCTACTTGGTAACTTTGCCCTTTGAGTTACTGCAATGATTACAGAAGCCTGTTTTAGGAGGTAATCAAAATGAGTTTGTAGATATGGTGACCAATCATCCTGGTTTGCTCAGAACCCTCCTTGTTACCTGTAATATTAGACCCTATAAGCAGGGCTGGCATATCTCAGATGGACATGATAGAAGCTAGCAAGAAAAAGGACAATTCTGAAAATAAAAACACCTTGCTCATCATGGAGCCCCAGTTCCTCAGTACTCTTTTCATTTCCTAGCCTATGGTAAGATAAATGAAATCATTTTCACACTAATATCATTAATAATTATTATTATAACACTAAAATACTTCAAATCCATGTAACATTTTATAGTTCACATGTTTTTTATGTATATAATATAATTCCATCTAATGATAATAATTGCAAGGTAATTAAATTTCCTTCATTTTTTTAAAAAAATTTAATCCTTATTTTATTTTTGTGTGAGAGACAGTATGAGCAGGGGAGGAGCAGAGAGAGAGGGAGACACAGGACTCGAAGCAGGCTCCAGGCTCTGAGCTGTCAGCACAGAGCCCGACGTGAGGCTCCAATTCACAAGTCACAAGATCATGACCTGAGCCGAAGTCAGATGCTTAACTGACTGAGCCACCCAGGTCCTCTCTTTCATTTTTAAGATGAGAAACTGAGGCTCAGAGAGACTCTCTAATATCACACCGTACAGTAGAGAGGGCTATCTACCAAAGATTCATACTCCTCTTTCACGTACAGAATTACCGGAATATCCTCGAAGCTGAAGAGGACATTTCTCAGAACATCTTGTATCTAAATGGGGTCACATGACTGACTTCTGGCCATTGGAATGTGATTAGAAGGGATGGGCATCCTCTCCAAACCTAGCCCCAAATCCTCCTTATTTTCCCCTCCTCATTTGCCAATGGATGTTGATACTCAAAGAGATATGAAAGCCACTGAGAATGTGTGAGAGCCAAAGGTAGAAGGGATCTTGTGCTTAAATCAAGAAACGACCAAAACTAGTACATGCAGTTATCATAGGGGTCTAGAACTCCAATTGTGTCCGAACACAAGACAAAACAAAACAAAGAAAGAGGATAGCTGACCATGACCACATTTGATTCAGCATTATGAAAAATGTGGTATCTCAGTCTCTGAGTGGGTGGATAAGATGGTTGTTTGGATTTCTTGACCCAAGGTGAAAAAATAGGATTCTCACATAGGTATTATACCACGGCAAAAACAAGTAAGAATTTCAGCTTGTAAAGCAAAACACAAGTTTCAGATAACAAAACCATAAGGGATAAATTTAACTGAGGAAAACGAAATAAATTGTGTTCTAAACATTATAAGTCAAAGCCTATAGATGTTTCCTCAGAAGCCCGATGAGTTCTGCAAATGAGTATGTGGTATTCATGGCACAAACCCAGCTGATTCAGCAGATGTAGAGAATATATAATCTGTCATGTTCTGGATGGACAGCCTGACTTCACAGCCGTAAACAGAATTATGTCTAACAGCCCAAGGCTAACACCACAAACAATGAAACACACCATTATGAGTTTATAGAACATGGCTGGGAATACTAATAATTACTTCCATCATGGCTGGGCCATAAATAGGATTGTTAGACATCAGCAAGGATAATAACTCCGATTTTGCAAAACAGTTTAGATCCAGGGATGCTTACAGGTTTAGCAGGCAAAACACTGGGAGAGACCATGCTGGATACTGAATAGAAAAAGCATGGTCCCTACTCAGCCACTATGACATTTCACAGGGCTAACATTTTTTTCTTTGTTTGTTTCTGAATCATCAAACACAGAAGTCTCCTTAAATAATAATAATAATAATAATAATATAATATATTATATTCTATATATAGAATATAATTATTATATTATTCTATATATAGAATATAATTATTATATTATTATTATTATTATTATTTTGGTCTTGGATAAATTTTTTCAAAGACCATCAGGCAGGTAGGTATAAAGTGTCACTACTTTGCACAACAATGTATAATTCAAGTGGCCCTTGCCTCTTGGGGAAGACTTTCAAAATAGTTGATGCATGTATTGTTGAAGCACTAGATGGCTCAGAAACCCAAATGAGAAATCATGTATGCAGTATCTTGAAGTAAAACAGACAAGCTAAGGCACACAGAGAAAAGCTGATATATATCACCCGTTAAGATTATCCAGTTGTTGTTATTGATTTTATTTACATTTGCTGCTATTCCTCTGAGAAGCTAAACAAACTACTTGTTGAGACAAATCCAAGCTTGGCTGCTCTATTTTGTGAAATGGGAAACAAACACCCCAGGTCCCCACGCCATCACTCCTGGGTTTTGTTAAATTGTTTGCATTTATCAGGTAAATTTTCTAGTGTTAATATCTGTCTACAGGAATTCACCCTGCTTTTCACATTCACAGGTGATTCTTCATTTCTTTAAATATTTGATAGCCAAATAAATTGTGCCGGGCCTTTCTGGGATCAAATCTTTACTAATTCAACTAATATAAGTGATATTATATAATTGTTAGGATTGTGGACTTCGGAACAAGACTGATTGGGTTCAAACCTGGGCTTCAATCCTTGCTATCTGAGTCTTCTGGGCAAGTTATTTAAACCCTCTTAATCTCAGTTTCTCTTCTATGAAATGGGCATAATAATTTCTTTTTCCAATAGAGTACCCTGAGACTTACATGAACTATATCATTTATAGCACTTAGAACACTGTTTGGTACACAGCAAATAGTACAGAACTGTTTGTTATTATCTTGCTATTCTTTTTCGTTCAAGGAGGAAAGAGCTCATCAGTTACAGGGCTGATAAGGCTCCTAATACTAATTTTCATACCATCTGAAGGATAATATTGAGAACACAAAGTCACATTAACTAAGAGAGGGACTAGAAAGAAAGTCCTCAGCTGTTCCTGGGCACCTGGTGAGTACTTGATCAGGTTGTCATTGCACTGTGATCTCTGTTGGATTGAGTAAGATTTACCAAAAGAAAAATGTCAATATAAAGTTTGATAAATAATTTTGTGTTGACCAAATTAAATCCATGCTAATTATCCAATCAATGCATGAATTTAAAGTGAATTTTTTAAAAAAATCTACCTAAGAAGAGGACAAATTCAACTCTGCAGCTTCACAGAGTCTAGTAAATCAAGGTTCTGAGAAGAGCTGAACAAGAGATTCAATGAATGCTTTCAAATTTCCTCCAGAGGTGAGTGTAGGCAGATTTCTTCAAAAGGGAACATCCAGGAGAGAAGTCAGATCCTATAAATCTGAGTTTAATATATGGTGAATTAAGGTTCCCGTCAAGGAGAACTGGTTAGCCATCTGCCAAGGACACTCTGCAGAGACTTTAACTGGTTGGTTGGCCAGAAGACAGGCCAAAATGGCATCTGAGGTTGGTTCCATCTTGGGGAGGTTCTGACTTTACAAAATCCATTTAATATCTCTTCTATTCTCATTATGTCTGTGACATACCCACAAAAACTAAGAAAAGCCATCTGGAAGCTACAGACCAGCATTGTCCAATGACAGATCCATGAGGGTAATTAAATAAGTAGGTTTCTCTACTGTAGGCTTTCTGAGAACTCGCAGTGTGCTAATACCTTTCTTATGCAAATTTACTAGAGAGGGCTGTAATAGTGTTTCTCAAACTTATTTGCCTACAGGCCCTTCCATCCTCTCTCTTGAAGTTTTCTACAGAACCTTTGCTCTAAAACCAGCAACAAAAACAATGAAAACCACACATCCAGAAACGGCTTTCATGAAGCTTCTTTAGCACACTATCCTGGAGATTAGTGTAGAGAATCACTACAGTGTTTATCACATCCTCTGGCAATCCTCCATGGTCTCTCTTCCCACCAGTTCCAAAGTTCCTATAACCCTATTATTTTTATCCCTACACTTTACACAGTTGTTGATACAGATAAGGTACTCAGAGACTATGTGATTTAAAAGATGAAATGAGTCAGTAGGGCAAGTTCTACTCTAAATCGAGTTGGGAATGAGAGCTCAGGACCAGATCCACATTTGGTGCCAACCAGCATGAGGAGGCCTTGATTTGCTGAAGGTGTGGCTCCTTGGGGTTGGGTTTCTTGGGCCCCTCAAGTCCATCTTAGCTGAGACGGACAGAAAAATGCAATCACAGATTGACTCATCATAAACTTCAAGTTCTCACTGTGTGCTATTGACTGCATTTATTATTCTTCCTCATTATCCACAGAAATCTACAAAGCCATACCCATCCCAAGCTGGGACAATTGCAAAAACAATCTCATCTTGGAAAATGAGGTTTGTCTTTCATTCAGGCTCTGTTTCACTTGTTCACATGGCCAGTGAAAACGCAAGACTAGCTGTGTGCGGAGACCCATGCCAGTGCAGGGATGCAAGAATAAAAAAAAAAAAAAAAAAAAAAAAACTGGTCTGACTTCTCTAAATCTCATGGGCTCTTCTTGATGTTGGTCGGCTCATGTCCCATTCTTGCAAAATGTTCAATAGACATGCACTCCTCTTGTCTTGGACCCCTGTTTAACCTACACCTCCTTTGAGAAAGCCTCCTCTACTCTCAGGGCAGTAGCTGCCACCTGGTGTCAGCTCACGACACCAGCCAGGAGTGCTGCTCCAAACAGTTCCTCCTGATCCAGACAGCTTTGGTGCCTAGGTTTGCCCCAGCCTTGCCGAGTCTGTGCATGGGAGCAGTATGGAAAGTCTGCAGCATCCATGCCAGTGTATCTCATACTCTTGCTACTTTCCTTATTGAGTCAGGGTCAGAGGTAAATTACACACTGAATGACAGAGCATGGGCTATATCACTCTTGTGAAACTGCAGAGTTAAGGCTCTGCAGTTGACTTTCAGGGAAAACACCAGAGTGTAACAGAGTTTTGGGGTCCTTTGATGGTCCATTTAGGAGATGTGTGTGTGTGTGTGTGTGTGTGTGTGTGTGTGCAGATATATATTTCATCAAATCAGTAAAAATGTGTATTGCAAGTGGAAGAAAACATTTCTAAATAATCATCATTAAAATATTGTATGATATCACTTACATGTATAATAGACTCAAACTTAGAAAAGCAGAGGGGTGGAAGAGTGGTTACCCAGGAGCTGGGGGAAGGGGAGAGGAACAGAAAGTATGTAGTTTATGGCTGCAAACTTGCAACTCACAGATAAATAAGTCCCAGAGATCTAATGCACAGTATTTCAGTATAAACAGCAATACTGTATTATAGAACTCAAACTGTAGAGATCTTAATTATTTCCACCACAAAAAAATAATTATGTGAAGTGAAAGATGTGTTAGCTAATGCTACAACAGCAATCATATTACACGTACAAGTGTATCAAATCAACATGTTGCACACCATAAACTTATACAATGTTACATGTCAATTATGTCACCTTTAAAAAGAATAAAAGTTGTCATTAACAGGACCCAGAAGGAAATCACTTCCTTAATGGAAGTGAAATCATTCTAATCCAGGGTTAAGTGGGAAAAGAAGTAGCATCTGTAAGACAGAAGCAGGATTTGGGTGTCTTGAACATAAACATCAAATCTCTTTATGTTTATTTTCTGTAGAAAATAAATTTATTACAAATGGAAAAGTATGTTAACATCTAAAAATGTGGTCCCTCAATGGCAATGATCATGTCTAATTACTCAGCACATACTCACTTCCTGGTTCACAGAAAATACTCTGTAAATGTATGTGAAGAACTGAATATGCAGAATTTCAAAAAAATATTTTTAAAATACACATTTCTTGGGGCGCCCGGGTGGCTTAGTCGGTTAAGCGTCCGACTTTCTCTCAGGTCATGATCTCGCGGTTCGTGGGTTTGAGCCCCGCGTCGGGCTCTGTGCTGACTGCCAGCTCAGAGCCTGGAGCCTGTTTCAGAGTTTGTGACTCTCTCTCTCTCTCTGACCCTCCCCTGCTCGCTCTCTCTCTCTCGCTCTCTCTCTCTCCCTCTCTCTCTTCTAGAAATAAATAAAACATTAAAAAAACCTTAAAATACACATTTCTTATAACCCCATCCAAACGGAAGTTTCTTCCTGGTTAAATGGCAGATACTCTAGAAGCTATATAAAGGAAGGGACCAATTGTGAGCAAATATTTCTTGGAAAATACTGAACACTACATTCCTTCCCAGGAAAATCACGATGTATATTTCACTTGTCAATTTTCACAAGTGATTTCGATGATAGATTATGACTATAATGTCGGTGGTTACCCCCCGCACTGACTGGAATCCCTCTGTGGCTCTAACATTTTTCAGGGATGCAAATTTCTTGGGGCAATTTCTCAAGTAAACTGCACCATCCTTAAATGCTTCCTCTATTTTGGGCTAAAAGAAATACTGTTATCAATACAAGCCATCATTTGTCCAATAAACCCTATCTGATCATCAATCAACATTTAAAAGATATGACAGAACTGTGTTTATTAAGAGGAAATCTATATAAGCTAAATCTTACATGGAGTGGGAGTCAGGGTATATGGGACTGAGTGTAACAAGAAGATGCCTGAATTTCATATTTGCATGGCAGAAGGACTTAGAGCTGTCTGATACCCACTCAACAATTCTACGTCCAGTAGAGCACCATGTGTAGAGGGGCCTTAAGCTCTCCTGACACAGTTCCTGGACATTTTTAAAGTTCTACCCCATTTTTGTTATTTTCAACCTAAGCGCTCTTTAGAGAGCAATACAACTGTGTTTGTTGTCACAGAATACAAAGATAAGGCACATTTCTTGATATCAAAGATGCGTGTGTGCATGGTTATGTGTGGTCTCAGTAGGAAAAGAAAATACATATAAAATTTTGAGCCATAACTGACTTTGAAAAGTGACATTTAAAAATGCTAGTGCAACTTCTGGAATCCAACTGTACATTGATCTATTAATTCACTCATTCATTCCATCAGTAATTATTAAGCATCCACTTTGTGCCCACACTGTACTAGTTTAAAGTCCATGGTTACTGCCCTCAGGGAAGGTAGTTCACAGTCCTGCCAATGAGAAAGATGCCTCATCAGATAATTGGAGTTCTGTTGGGTAAATGTTAAGGTAGAATTATTAATAAAGATCATTTGGAGCACAAGGAGGGGAGTGATTTTATCAGTCTGGAATGTGGAGAAAGTTTTCTCAGAGGTGCTGACATTAAGATGGGTCATGAACAAATGAATAGGAGGTAGCCAGGGGAAAACAAGTGGTACCCTGGGCAAAAGGACAATGACTGAAAAGGCTTGGTATCAAAACTGAGAGTGTATCTCAGGTTGATAATATGAAGCAAGGATTTTAACCCCAATTTAAGTATCTGAGTGTTGATGGCTTAAAATACATATCAAAATAGGGCAAATTGAAGCAAACTGAGGTTGAATTTCAAATGTACTTTGAAAACAAAGTTAAAGGGTGCCTGGGTGGCTCAGTCAGTTAAGCTTCCAACTCTTGATTTCGGCTCAAGTTCTGATCTCAGGGTTCATCGGTTGAAGCCCTGTGTTAGTCTCTGCACTGAAAGCATGGGACCTGCCAGAGATTCTTGCTCTCCCTCTCTCTCTCACCCCTCCTCTGCTTATGTACTCACTCTCTCTCACTCTCAAAATAAATGTTAAAAAGAAAAAGAAACAAAGTTAAAGATGAACTTGTTCTGTACTCAATAGAAAACTTGATTCACGGTAATGATATGAGACTTTTTAGTAAGTTCATGATGGTGGCCATATGGAGAACGAATTGGAAAGATTCAAAGCACTGAAATAGGACAAAAACAGAGAGGATGGAGAGAAGAACCTAGCGCTCAGGTATATGTTGAAGGGATAGAATCAGCAGGTCTTGGTGTCTGAGTGAAACTGCATGTAGAGAGGAGAAAGGAATCTAAAATAGTTCCCATGTTTTTAGCTGAAGAAACTACTTGGATAGCCACACCAACCACCAAGCAGGTGAGAAAAACACCTCTACTTCAGACACTGTAAGATCCCTGAGAAGGCATGCCCATTTACCCTTCTCTAGATGGATCGAGGATACAAGTGACAGACTAACATCTTACTGTCAAGTAAAGCTCAGCGCTTTCTTTTCGTCCAGTGGGGGTGCACGCACGTGCGCGCGCGCGCGCGCACACACACACACACACACACACACACACACACAGAAGTAAATTAGATAATTGTGATTGCATTTAAGTGAGGTATACATGCATACAATATTGTGATCTTCTATTGTATTTTTCAAATATATAGTTCATAAGGGTACCTGTGCTGGCCACCCCTGGTTGATAACCTGCGGATATCTAGAAGGCGTTCATACAGTCTGGTGTCATCTGCCAAAGTAGATCAAATACTGGGAGTTGATTATGTAATGCTAGGAGAATTTGTAGAATAGCAAAGAAAGTCATCCTGGGGATATCCAGCAAGAAGAATGTGCTAAATAAAAAAGGGAACTTAGGACTTCCAAGTGTATTGTATGTTAGAGGATATTTTGAGAGAGACAGAGATAGCAAGAGGGAGGGAGGAGCAGAGAGAGGAGAGAGAGAAGAGAGGAGACTGGTGGGTGAGGGAGGGAAAGAGAAAGAGAGGGAGAGGGAGAAGGAGAAAGGAAGAGAGAGGGAGAGAGAGGTAGAGGGAGAGAGACAGAGAATGAATCCCATCCCAAGTAGGCCCCACTCTGCCAGCACAGAACCTGACACAGGGCTCAAACCCACAAAGCCATGAGATCATGCCTGGGCTGAAACCAAGAATCGGATGCTTCACCAACTGAGCCACCCAGGTGCCCCACGTGGCTTTTGAAACTAAATGAAAGCTTTTATCCTCCTTAAATATTTGAGCAGACTACATAGCATTTATTATTTCAAATGTTACATGCATTCAGATCACTGCTTATGGAAATCTATCCTTGTTGGTTCTGCACTAAGTAATTTTACAAAGATTCTGATATTAACATCAGTCAAGAGTTTGACCCATAGGACTCTTCATTCCAAACCTTTGGAAGGGAAAATGAATTAGGATACATGGAAACAGAGGTGATCTTCCAACTACCTTTGATTTTCTTTTTTCAATATATTTTCAATAAAACCTTTTTTGTGTCCACGTTCTGAACATGCCTTGGGGCTTTTGCACCTGTCTTTCCTTCTGCCTTGAAACCGCTTTCAGTGGCTCTTGTCACAACTGGTGCCATCTCATTGATTTGTCTTCCTCAAGAAGGCCTGCCATCATACCCTACCCAAGAAGGCTCTTCCTTCACTTCTGCTACTACTCCACACCTTATTATTTTCTCTCAGTGTTTCTTCTCTGCAGTACTAGTCACAAGCTCAAATTACATATTAGTTGTTTGTCCACTGACTGTCTCATACCCAGACTGTAGCTCGTGAATTCTCCTGAACTTCTTGTTTCTTCAGCCACATCAGAATAGTTTATGAGGGAGTGAACATATTAATTTATTGAGGGGTGGCAAAATGGTGCTACTGTATTATCTCTTCTTTCATTTCTAGGCTAGAATGCTGTTATATAGAAAAGGGTAGATAAATGCTAGATTTTCTTTTTGTTCTATTTACTAGGGTTTAAGATAATGAATATATTCTCCTTTATCTTCCAAAGATGGTCAATTCACTTTGCTTTCCCATAATGAAACCACCATGAATGGAGTCTATATTTATAAAATCTCAGTGATCTGACTGGCAATGAAGACACTGGCCCAGATCAAGAGGGGCGAACCAGCCCTTAGACACTGCCTCTTCCTTGAAGCCTTTCAGTTTCTTCAGTCACAAGCACCTAATCATTCTCAGATGTTCCCTTAGTTTATTGCTCATGCATTGTTTTATTTTTTCAGTCTTTTAGAATAAAATGGAACGGTGATAAAGAGCATGAGTTGCAGTAGAAAAGAAACCAAGTTTAATCCTAAGTTTGTCACTTAGGATTGTCACTTGGCCAAATTACTCAAGTTCTTGGAGTCTTGACTATCCTATCTAAACAACAACAACAACAACAACAACAACAACAAACTTTTGTCAAAAGGATTATGAGATAACTGGTATAAATCACTTATCAGAGTTCATGATATTGTATGTTCTCAAAAAATGTTAATCAACACTATTGTAATTGTTCATGAGTCTAGCATTCCAACGGATAATGAACTTAAAGGTAAGAGATATATTTATTTTTGTAACCACCTAGAACATTGTAAGTGTGCAATAAATATTTATTACATGACTGACAACCCATTTTCATCAGGCTGCTGGTTTTGTCTTAGGATATTCAACACTTGTAACAGTGCTATGTAAAGTCAGGTATCATGGTGGAGAGAAAACCGAAGAGCACCTAACATTACAGAAGTTTCCTAGGGCTAGTGCTCTCTCTCATCTTTTCTTTCTTACTTCTCTCAGGCCTACAGATATGCTATTTGAAGTTCAGGCTGTGATCTATAACCCTTGCTTTTCTGAGTATCATATTCAAATGTAAATGTCAGGGAGATACGTAAAAGTCAAAGAGATTCAAACACTATCTATAGAAAACTCTCAGGTGATTTATTATTCTGGTGACTCGTCTCCCTCTAAGGAAAGAAGCACACTGAGCCCAATTATATCAACTTCTGGTTCAGCCTAGAACACCAAAACCCAGCTGGTAGGAACAAGCCTGTTAGATGTCATTCTGAAGCAACTTCTATGCACACCCTCCTAGATGTGCCTTATGTCATAAGAAATTCACATAGAAATATATTCTTTGATACTGGATGGTCCCCACCTGATGCCTTTACTTTCAGTTTGTGATGAAATGATTTCCACCTATTGAAGCTTATAGTCTGAGGACTGATCATTTTCACCCCACAGACAACAGCAACCTTTGAAACTTAAGCAAAACCCAAGAGCAGAGAGACTGTGCTGCATTACCCTCCTGATTTCTGTCTGTGAACTCCAACCACCTAAGTGTCTCCTCAGCAGCTTCAATTTACCATGATCCCTCCTGAAGCTAGGACTTCGCTCATGCTACTGCCTGTATATGGAACCTTTTCTCTACCCTGTACCCATTCTTTGCATTGCCAGCTCTTCCTGGCACTGGAGATCCTAGTTAAATGCCATGCCTCTGTGGAGGCATGCTTAGCTCCTCAGACCCATAGCACCTTCGTAACTCATATTACAGTTTGTAATTACATTTGCTCCCATGACTGTGTGATTCATGACCACTTGCCTCCCTTCCTCTGCAGCTCCATTATGGTAGGACAAAGACTCCTTTTTTCTACTGTAGAAGGTAGCATTGTCACTACCACAGAGTCAGCATCAGTAAATATTTGTTGAATGAGTGGTAAATGAAAATGTACTAAGTAGTCAAGTCATTCATTTATTACATGAATGACAACCCAATTTCACCAGGCTGGTGGTTTTGTCCTAGGATATTCATCACTTGTAATAGTGCTATATAAAGTGGGATGTCATGGTGAGGAGAAAACCAGAGAGCACCTAACATTACAGAAGTTTCCTAGGGCTAGTGCCTCACACGCCTCAATCACTTAATGATGCTGGCAGCAGTTCGTGAATGAAAACGCATCTCATTTTAACTAACAAGGAGGTACCACCACATCGTTCCAAGTGTAGAAATGGGGACTCAAAGAAGTCATTTGTCTGCAACACAACAGCAAATTCCCCCAAGGAGGTATCAGGGCTAAATTCTCCAACCAGGAAAAAGAAGAAATTTGTTAGGACAAGAGCCCACCTCTCATGACTAAAACGCGCATGCATCTTCAAACTGGAGTAAGAAAGCTTCATTGGCATGTGTGGTCAGTCCTGACCATTGATTGTGTGATCCTGACAAAATGGTGAAGAATTTCCTTTTTCTGAGAACTACCAGAATAATTAATCCCATTCCTTATTTCTCATCTATTATGAATACTACATTTGGGTTTGCCCAACTAAAATCCTATCTCACTCACTTTTATTTTATTTTATTTTATTTTATTATTTTATTTTATTTTTTACTATCACTGTTACTGATTTTTATTTTTAAGAAGAGAGCACTCAGTGTTGTATGTAAGCAATGAATCATGGGAATCTACCACCTAAACCAAGAGCACACTGTATACATTGTATGTTAGCCAACTCGAAAATATATTAAAAATAAATAAAATAAAATAAAAGGAGATAGACTAGTTTTACATTTTAAATACTCATTGAGCTGCAAAATGAGGGACTGCAGTAAATTGTTTCCCTCCAGTTTTACTGAGATATAAATGATAAAAATATGTACACTTAAGGTCTACAATTGATATTTTGATATATGTGTACCTGGTGAAATAATCACCAGAGTCAAGGTAATTAACGTATTAGTCTCCTCACCTAGCTATCATTTTTTTGGTGGTGAGAATGCTTCAGATTTACCCTCTGAGCAAATTTAAAGTTTATAAAACAGTATTGTTAGCTATAGTCAGCCTACTGGACATTCAATCCCAAAACATCTTCATCTTGCATAATTCGAGAATTTGTACCCTTGACCATCATCTCCCCATTTACCCCACTCCCCCAGCTCCTGACAACCATTATTCTACTTTCACTTCTATGAGTTAGAGTTTAGATTGCATACACAAGTGAGATCACAGAGTATTTCTCTTTCTGTCTCTGGTTTATTTCATTTAGCATAATATCTAGATGTATCCATGGTGGTCACAAATGTCAGAATTTTCTTCTTTTGTCAGCTGAATAATGTTACAGCATGTATCTTTACCTACTCATCCAACGAACAATATTCAGGTTGTTTTCATATCTTGGCTACTGGCAAATAATGCTGCAATGAACAGGAGAGTGAGTGCCGAAAACTATTGAAGACTCTGTTTTCAATTCTTCGGATATATATCCGGAAGTGGGGTGGCTGCATTATATGATAGCTCTATGTTCAATTTTTTGAGGAAATGCCACACACTGTCCGTTTACATTTCTACCAACAGTACACAAGCGTTCCTTTTTCTCCACATTCTCGCCAACATATGCTTTGTCCTTTTGATAAGAGCTGTGCTTATATGTGTGAGGTGATAACTCATGTAGTTTTGACTTACGTTTCCCTAGTGGTTTGTGATGCTTAAAGCTTTTTACTGTGTAACTGTTGGGCGTTTGTAAGTCCTCTTTCGGAAACATCTGTTCTGGTCCTTTGCCATTTTTAATCATGTTTCATTTTCTTGCACCTGAGTTACAAAAATTACTTTATATTTTGAATATTAGATCTATGGTTTGCAAATATGTCCTCCCATTCCATTGACAGCCTTTTCACTCTGATGACTGTTCCTTTGCCGTGCAGAAGCTTTTAGTTTGATGCAATCCTACTCATCTGTTTTGTGTTTTTTTTGATTTTTTGTTTTTGTTTTTTTTGCTTTTGCTGCCTGTGCTTTTTGTCATATGCAAAAAAAAAAAAAAAAAAAAAAAAAAAAACCCAACACAACTAAAAACAAAAAAAACCCCAACAAAACAAAACAAAACACTGCCAAGACTACTGTCATGATTTTTCCGAATTTTTTGTAGGTTTAGAGTCTCAGAGCTTATATGTAAGTCTTTATCTATTTTGAGTTCATTTTTCTGTATGATGTCCTTTAAAGTACGAAGGTTCATGTCTTTGTGGATATGTAGTTTCCCCACGCCATTTATTGAATAATTATCTTTTTCCCCACAGTGTGTTCTCGGCACCCTTATCAAAGATCTGTTGAATGTAAATGTGGGGATTTCTCTCTGGGCTCTCTATTTTGCCCTGTTGATCCACATATTTGCTTTTATGCCACTACCATCCTGTTTTGATTACTGTAGTTCTGTGATATACTTTGAAATCAGAAAGTGGGATGGCTCCAGCTTGTTCTTCTTGCTCAAGACTGCTTTGGTTATTGAGGGTTTTCTGGTTCCATATGAATTTTAGGATTGCTTTTTATATTCCTATAATGAATGCCACTGGTATTTTGATAGGAAATGCACTGACTATGTAGATCATCTGGGGTAATATGGACATTTTAACTACATTGATTGTTCCAATCATCTCTTCTTGATGAAGACTTGCCAGAATCCTCTTTCAACTCCCACACTGTTACTGCACCTGCTTCATCATGGCGCAGACCTACTCATTTTTCCTATAGCACCATGGGAGTCCATGAACTGTCCCCTTATATAAAGTACTGATATTCATAAAACTTTTTATGCCTGTAAAACTGGAAGTTTTGAAAGGTTACATGACTATCAAGTTCACAGAAATCATAAATAGAAGAGCCTATATTTGACACCAAATCCAATGTTATTTTTACTGCAATCCAGTTGACTAACAAATCATATCCCCTCACATAACAAATCACATCCCCTCACCTAACAAATCATATCCCCTCACCTAACAGTTACCAGGACAAGGAATCAGCTACTGACATCATTTTCTCTGAAATTCTTTCCATGTATATTATGATTTGTTGCTTCCATCTGAGTACCAGATATGCAAATGAATTCATATTTTAATGTGATAAAATTGTATGATTTACACTTTTGGTTTTTAAAACTATTATTTACTTTTCTCCTTGATATAAGCCAAGTATTCCTTTTGGGGGTCTTATTTCTTTAACTCCAGCAAAATAACCAGTGTTAAGATAAAAATATTACTTCTGAGAGTCCACAAAATTGCTCCTGGATTTAAACCTCGCTAAGGAAGAAAGATTAACTGCTAATCTGCTGTGCCTAAGGAAATTCACAAATTTCTAAATCCAAAGGGATTTGTTCTGCATTTATGTGACCAGAAGTCACATTCCACTCTGGGAAAAAATCCAGAATGTGCACACATTTTCTATATTTAAGCTGACTCAGCAAGCAATTTACTATAGTCAGCAATGACCACAGTAAACAATAAAAATGCCATTTTAATCACTCTCAAAATTTAAAATACATTTGCAACAGAGGCTTAATAATTACAGTGAGACAATATGGAAAAGGAAAGTGCTTATTGTAAGCTAATATATGATCTCTTGTGCTAAGTGCTTAGCACATTAATTTTATAACTGCAGATGCAATAATTGCAATCATTTGCCAAGGGATCTATCCTCTTGCAGCTACTTGAATTACAGGTAAATCAGTTCCACTGGTTCAAAGCTGATTCACACATTTAGGAAAAAGGTAGCATCTCAACAAAGATTGCAGATATTTTTAAGCAAGATTACAGATAAAGATATTTGTAACATATAATTGCCTCCAAATCCCAATTATGTGACCCCACATGTTTCACTCCAAAACTTCCAAGACAAAATAAACATTAAGCTACAAGGAAACAAGAGGGAGAATCAAGAAGTGCAAAAACCAAACAAACTAATATTAACGAAACAAAACGCTAAAACAGAAGCCAAAAATTTTAAATTAAATCAAACTGAAAGAGGGCTCTGTGAGAAAGTAACAAAACAGGTAAACTCACAGAAAGACTGATTTTTTTAAAAAGTAAGAGATGCAAACATGAACATTATATATGATAAGTGATATGTAACAAGATATACAAACGATATGTTCAAGAAATTACAAAAATATTATGGATACGTTTGGTAGCATAAAATTTAAAAATCTTGAAGGAAAAGACAATTTCAAACAGAATACAATGTCCCAAATTGACAGCAAAAAATGCTAAGAAACCTAAACAGTCCAATGATCACTGAAAAGATGGGAAAGAAAATCAGGTGTCTGTCATTATAAGCTGGCCAACAACTCAAATGGTTTCTCGGATGCATTCTACTAGACTAAATATAAGAGACTACATCTATCTATATACATAATATCAAGCAACTGGATAATATGCAATGTTGTAAAACTTATGTTATGAAACTTAAAAAACCCTCAATATCCAAATTTAATAAATGTAATGTAAAAAAAAACAACATGCAAATTACTTAAATATATGGACACAAATTCAAAGTGAAATAGTGGCTCTCTGACATAGGCCAAGGGAAATAAAAACAAAATAAACTATTGGCAATACATAAAAATGGAAAGTTTCTGCACAGAAAAAAGAAACAATCAATAAAACTAAAAGGCAAACTACTGAATGGGGGAAGATAATTGCAAATGACTATCTGATAAAGGGTTAATATCTAAAATATGTAAAAAGAGCTATTCCAACTCAAAACTCCAAAACAATAATCCAATTTAAAAAAGGGCAGAATACACGAACAGACATTTCTCCAAAGAAGATATACAGGGACATCTGAGTGGGTCAGCCAGTTAAGTGTCTGACTCTTGATTTCAACTCAGATCATGATCTTGCTGTCACGATATTGAGCCCTGCCTCGGGCTCTGCACTGGGCAAGGATGCTTAAGATATTCTCTCCCCCTCTCCCTCTGTCCTTCTCTTGCTTGAGCTCTCTCTATCTCCAAGGGGGAAAAAAAGACATACAGATGGGCAACAGACGCATGGAATGATGCTCAATATCAGTCATCATCAGGAAAATACAAATTAAAACTGCAAAGACATATTATCTCACACCTGTTGGAATGGCTAAAATAAAAAACACAAGAAACAAGTGTTGGTGGGGCTGTGGTGAAAAAAAGAACCCTCATGCACTGTTGGTGGAAATGCAAATTGGTGCAGCCACTGTGGAAAACAGGATGGAGGTTCCTGAAAAAATTAAAAATAGAACTATGATCCAGGAATTACACTACTGTGTATCCACCCAAAAAATACAAAAGCATTACTTAAAAAGGATAAATGTGCCCCTACAATTATGCAGCATTATTTATAATAGTCAAACTATAGAAGAAGTCCAAGTGTCCATTGACAGATGAATGGATAAAGATGATGTGGGAAATACATATAATAGAGTATTACTCAGCCATAAAAAGAATGGAATCTTGTCATTTGCAATGGCATGGATGGAGCTTGAGAGTATTATGCTAAGCAAAATTGGTCAGTCAGAGAAAGATAAACACTATATGATCTCTCTCATATGTGGAATTTAAATAACAAAACATATGAGAAAAGGGAAAAAAGACAGAGAGAGAGAAGAGACAAAGAAAGAAACAGATTCGTAATTATAGAGAACAAACTTACGGTTACCAGAGAGAAGGTGAGTGGGGAATGGAGAAAATGGGGGTGGAGAATAAAGATTATAATTCTCATACAAAATAATAAAAAGAAAAAAATGATTCTATAATGTATTAAAAGAATAAAACATAATGACCAACCTTACAGGCTCTAAAGCCGCAATTAATTAAGCAAGTATTAAGTATATTTAATGAGACCAACAGGGAATTAATAAAATTAGAAGGTATTAATAATCAAAAATTAAAAATAAACTTAATAAACCTCTAAAATGGCAAACAGAGAAGGGAAGCTCACTCTCAACTAATAGCATTGTTTTAAGAATTTTACCTAATGGGGCATCCGGTGGCTCAGTTGGTTAAGTGGCCGGCTCTTGATATTAGCTCAGGTCATGACCTCAGAGTTCCTGAGATTGAGTCCTGCATTAGATTCTGCCCTGACAGCATAAAGCCTCCTTGGTATTCTCTCTATCTTCCCCTGGCCACTTGTGTTTTTTCTCTCCTTCTCTCTCTCTCCCTCAGAATAAATAAATAAATAAATAAATAAATAAATAAACAGACAGAAAAAAAGAATCTTAACTAATAAACAAGACAAGTAAATTAAGTATAAATATCCCAGAAGATGAGTAAAAACAAATCTTATTTAGAGGAAATATGATGATTTACCTGGAAAATACTAGAAATTGCCGAACATTTAAACAACTCCCAAAAGAATTTGGTAAGATGTATACATGATATATATTAGAGAGAAAGTTTATTTAAAATAATGATCTTCCTCTCAAAAAAATAAACACTTAATAGGAAAGATGAAGGATATTATTTTTGAAAAACTATAAAATTTATTGAAAACCATATAAAGCAAGCAAATAGAGAATATTTCATGCTTCTAAAGGAGATTCATTTTTCCATATTAAGATATAATGCAATTTCAAATAAACTTGCAAATTAAAAGAAATCAACAAAAGACTGTCATATAGACAGAAAAAGAAATACAAAAGAGTAGGCAAGAAAATTTTGAGAAAAGAAAAATGAGAGATACACATTTAGTCTGGAGTTTTCCCTTTTTTTCTTTTTTTTTTTCTTTTTGGTAATCTCCATATTCAACCTGGGGTTCAAAGTCATGACTCCAAGAGCAAGAGTCTCATCATGCTTTCTCAACTGAGCCAGTGAAGTACTTATTCTTCCTGGATTTTAAAACACTAGACAGATACTATAATCAAAATAGACATTCACATAGGAATGCACAAATAGGGGCCTAAAGAAAGAAACTAAATGCAAGTGGATATTAGAACTTAAAGTAAAAAAAAAAAAAAAAAAAAGTAATGATTCAATTCAATTGAAAAACATTTCATAAATGGTGTTAGTATAATTGGCTAGGTGTCTAAAAGAAAGAAAACTAGAACCCCACCACCACATACAAAAATAAATTCTCAATATACTATATACTTATATTTAAAAATAAAATATCAAATATATGAGAAGCAAATGTATGAGATTTTAGTGTAAATCTAGAATAGGTGACAGAGCCTAAATCAAAAATGAATTTTGAAAAGCAATAGGGAAAGGAAGTAGCATTGCTGACTCTGTAATAATTTTAACATTCCTATAAACTGGTAAGAAAAAAGAAGCTAGTTAATAGTAAGTGAGTATAAGATATGAACAGGTCAGGAAGATGAAGGCTGAAGAAGAAAAGTAAACTGTAAATAAAGAGATAAGATAAGTAAAATTAATAAGGAAATCTTAATCTGAGGTAGAAAAAAAGTGTTATTAAAAATACATACAAAGGAGTCTGGGTGGCTCAGTTGGTTTAGCGTCTGACGCTTGATTTCAGCTCAAGTCATGATTTCAGGGATTTGGAGTGTGAGCCCTGTGTCAGGTTCTGCACTGACAGTGCGAAGCCAGCTTGGGATTCTACGGCTCTCTCTCTCTCTCTCTCTCTGGACCTCCCTCCTTCCCTCTCTCAAAAATAAATAAATATGGGCATGGGTGTGGCTCAGTCAGTTAAGCGTCCAACTTCAGTTCAGGTCATGATCTCACCTGTTTGTGAGTTCAAGCCCCACATTGGGCTCTGTGCTGACAGCAGACTCAGAGCCTGGAGCCTGTTTCAGATTCTGTATCTCCCTCTCTCTCTGACCCTCCCCTGCTCATGCTGTCTGTCTGTCTCTCTCTCTCAGAAATAAATAAAATATTTTTAAAAAATTAAAAATAAACAAACAAATAAACTTAAAAAATAAAAATACAGTTTTTTAAGCATCAAATTTGTAGAGTTGTGCAGAACTGTAGATTCAGGAATTTTTAGAGTATGAATTGTCCCACATATTTCATCCATCAATCCCACTCTAAAAAATTACTCCCATAGGAATAAAACAGTATGTAAACTACATACTATTTTAGTGGTTTAAAAAATTATTATAAACCTAGATTTCTGTTCACAATGGAAATGACAGATCTATCCTAAGGAATTATGGGAGTGATTAGAAGCATAGCTTTGATGAGCACATACATTTATATAAGTGTATTTATATCCCTGGAGGAATGTCCATGAATTATTGTTATGCAAAATATTCGAATTGCAGAATAATATGGATAGTCTATTATTTATTTTACAAATGCTTACTATATTTGTATCATCAAGAAGATAACCACCAGTATGTTAAAATAGTAACCTCAGTGAGGAGATATTATTAGTATTTTTTAAATGCTTTGATTTCACTAAAATGTTGCAAGTAGGCCAAAAATTAGTCCTCTTTTATAAACCTAACTTGATTCCTAGTATCTATGGAGCAAAGTCTTAGAAGTGCTTTTAGAATGGTGGAGTAAGGGCATCTGAAACAAGTTATGAACTGAACAAAATTCCAGTCTCAGTTCCTCTTTATGAAGGAATCTCTAGGGAACATCTCTCCCCACCCCCACCCCCAAAAAACCCCCACAATATAGGAGACCCAAAGGAGAACACTAGTGGAAATTTTAGCCTCCAACACCACAGATAGATCAAATAGTAAGCACAGCCTAATTCCTAGTCAGATCTGAAAGATCAGTTTCCTCAGTTTTTATGCAATAATCCAATACATCATGCCTGGCTTTCAACAAACAAAATACTATAAGAGGAAAAAGCAGTCTGAAAACACAAAGAACACATCAGAACCAGATTTAGATATACCAGAGGTTTTGGAATTATCAGACCAGGAATTTAAAGTAACTATGGTTAATTTGTTAGGAACTCTAGTGAGGAAAAATGGACAATATACAAGAACAGATGTGTAATATAAGCAGAGAGATGGGAACTCTAATAATTTCAGTTAAAATAGCATTAAAAATAAAATAGAACAATTTAAGAAGAGTTCAACTTTGTAAAAAAACATTGTGAAAAAATTTTTATTTTTTATATTTTTTCATACATATACCACTTTTTAAAATTTATTTATTTATTTTTTACAGATAGTTTATTGTCAGGTTGGTTTCCATATAACACCTGGAGATGGGCATGGAAGAGGGCACTTGTGGGGATGAGCACCGGGTGTTATGTGAAAAAAATTTTAAGAAAATCTAAAGAAATGGAATGATATTTCATGTTCATGAAACAGAAGTCTTAATAATGTTATTATGCCCAAAATCCCCAAATTGATGTACAGATTCAGTGTGATCCCTATCAAAATCCCAAGTGGACTTTTTTACAGAAGTTGACAAGTTAACCTTAGAATACATATAGAATGCAAGGAACCCAAAATAACCAAACAATCTTTGAAAAAAAAAAAACCCCAAAAAGAACAAAGTTGGAGGATTCATAATTCTTATTTTAAAATTTTGTTACAAAGGTACAGTAATAGAGAAAATAATCAAAATTTATGATACTCATAAATGGAAAGATATGTTGATCAATGAAACAGAACTGAGAGTCTGGAAATAAATCCTCACATTTATGGTCAGTTAATTTTCTACAAGGGTGACAAAGCAATTCAATGAAGGAAGGGACAGTCCTCAACAAATCATGCTGGGAAAGCAGAAAACTAATATCCACTTGCAAACAAAAGAACTTGAAACCTAACCTCACATCATATAAAAAGTTAACTCAAAATGCATCATAGACCTAAATATAAGAGCTAAAACAATGAAATTCTTAAAAACATAGGAGAAAATCTTTGTGGCTTTGGGTTAGATGATTTGCCAGAAATAACAAGTACAGCAACAAAAGAAATAGTTTGAACTTCATCAAAATTTCAACTTTTGCGCATCAAAGGATATAATTTTAAAAACTGAAAAGGTAACCCGCCCATAGGAAAAATATTTGGAAATCATATATTTGATAAAGGACTTGAATCCAGAATACGTAAAAATTCTTCTTTTTAAGTTTATTTATTTATTGAGAGAGAGAGACAGAGATAGCAAGCACAGGAGGGACAGAAAAAAAGGGAAAGAGAGAGGATCCCAAGGAGGCTGTGCACTGTCAATGCAAAGCCCGATATGTGGATCAAACTCACAAAGCATGAGATAGTAACCTGGGCCGAAACCAAGAGATAATGCTTAACCAACTGAAACCCACGTGCTCCCAGAATTTATAAAAAATTCATATAATAACAATAAAATGACAAACAACCCAATTAGAAAATGGGCAAAGGACTTAAGTAGACAGACATTCCTCCAAAGAAAATACACAGATGGACAATAACCACATGAATATGTGCTAAACATCATCAGACATTAAGGAAATGCACATCAAAATCACTTCCCATCCAATAGGATGATTACTATCTAAAACACAGACAGCAACAAGTATTGGATACAATGGGGAGAAATTGAGCCTTTCACACTTTGCTAGTGGACTTGTAAAATTATGCAGCTACTTTTAAAAAGTTTGGCAATTCTTCAAATGGTCAACACAGAGTGACCATATGACTCAGTAATTCTACTCCTGTGTATATGCCCCAAAGCACTGAAAATATAGGTCCATGTAAACACTTGTACACAAATGTTCATAGAAGCATTATTCACCATAGCCAAAAAGTATATACACCCAAATGTCCATCAACTAATAGATACAATTTTGTATATCTAACAATAAAATGTTATTCACCTATTAAAATTAATGAAGTATTGGGGTGCCTAGGTGGCTCAGTCGGTTGAGCGTCTGCCTTTGGCTCAGGCTGTGATCTCACAGTCCGTGGGTTCGAGCCCCACGTAGGGCTCTGTGCTGACAAGTCACAGCCGGGAGCTTGCTTCAGATTCTGTGTCTCCCTATCTCTCTGTCCCTCCCCACTGTGTGTGCGCTCTCTCTCTTTCTCTCTCTCTCTCTCTCTCTCTTTCTCTCTCTCAAAAAAAAAAAATTAAAAAGAAAAAGAAGAGTGGGGCACCTGGGAGGCTCAGTTGGTTGAGCGGTCGACTTTGGCTCAGGTCAAGATCTCCCGGTTTGTGGGTTCAAGCCCCGTATCAGGCTCTGTGCTGACAGCTCAGAGCCGGGAGCCTGCTTCAGATTCTGTGTCTCCTTCTCTCTCTGCCCCTCCCCTGCTCACTCTCTGTCTCTCAAAATAAAATAAAGACATTAAAAAAATTAATGAAGTATTGATCTATGCCAAAATATGAATGAAACTTGTAAACACTATGTTAATTTAAGAAGCCAGACAAAAAAGGCCATATACTGTGTGATATTTTTGATATGAAATGTCCAGATTAGGAAAATCCATAGATATAGAAGGCAGATTGGTGGTCACCAGGAGAAGAGAAGATGAGGGATGTAGAGGGACTGCTAACGGTTTCTTTTCGGGGAGATGAAAATATTCTGAAATTAGATAGTGGTGAGTGACTGTACTCCTCTGTGAATATAATGAAAACCTTGAAATTGTCCACTTTAAAGGGGATATATTTTATGGTACGTGAATTTTATCTCAATAAAGCTCTTAAAAGACTAAAAGTAAGCGCCACCATGATTTCATGAACCTTTGAGAACACTCGTCACTACACATATGTGTTTGCCCACGCATAGAGGATTCAGAGGAAACACTGACATTTTGGTGAAATTAAGAAAATTTTAATATTTACTCTATGTTTCAGCTCATTCAAATGATGTGTCAATTGAGGTTTTAACATCTTCTGAATGAGCCAAGGATATCAAGAATATATTAATATACAAGTAATTATGTACTTTAAATTCACTTTCAATAATAATACATATAGCTCGGCTCTCTTTTGGGAACCATTTTCCATATGTAATTATAATGATATATAAAAATGAATATAAGCTGACATGCTACCAGATTACAGACTGCCTGATGAATTCTGGCAGCTTATTAATAAAATGACATTTTTAAGGTAGTATAAATTCTTGACCATATTATATTGAATACAGTACTACACTGACACTTATTCATATATTTGTTTTAGACATTAGAAAAAACAATATGAAATGATAAGCCATTATCACTTTCTAGAAGGTGAGTTAGTCTGTGACTGTGATCTATTTTCTTTGAACACAAGTCTATTGCTGTTCACAAACTCTTCACCATTCATTCATCAAATCATTCATCAAAAAGCACCTACTACATTTCTGACATTAAATATAACTCAGATACATGGCCTAGGATAACAGAAAGAAAACTGTATTCACATATTACGTTTCTCTTAAAATTACCAACAACCCATACACAATTGATAGGGTACATATACTGTTAGGGCAAAGAATGTTCTTATGCAGTGCATGGGCCATTCTCACAAATTCTAGCTGCAAATCTGCCTTTTTTTTTTTTTTTTTTTTTTTTACATTTTTAACAGTTATTTATTTTTGAAAGACAGAATGAGTGGGGGAAGGACAGAGAGAGAGGGAGACACTCACACACATAGAATCGGAAGCAGGCTCCAGGCTCTGAGCTGCCAGTCTCAGAGAGCCCGATGTGGGGCTCTAACCCACAAACTATGTGATCATGACCTGTTAAGTCAGACACTTAACCAACTGAGCCATCCAGGCATCCCTCTGCCATTATTTTTACCCCTTTGCTATTTTTACTGGACAGTTTTTACTCAAGCAGAGAAAATAATTTACCACATAGCAAAGTGGACTTAATCATCTAGTTCTTCCAAACATTACAACAAATTGGTACCTATACCATTTCCAGAATTCTGATACTCTGGATATTACCACTGGCATGAATAAATTCCAATTTGCAAATAATAATTAAGAAAAACAAGGCTGTATGTTAGGAGCAGCTTGGCAAATGGCACTTCGGTCACTACTTGTAATTTCCCTGGCTCTGAGGTAGCATGCAATATGATTAATAACAATCAATACTAAATATTTAAGCTGTGAAAGGTGATCTTTTCTTTGCTATCATTCATATAAGCATTTTCCAAAGTGTTGAGAGCAGAACACTGAAACCACCAAGTTGTCCTAACATCTAGAAAACAAACAAACAAACAAAAACAAATAAATAAATAAGTAAGTAAATAAGTAAGTAAGTAAGTAAATAACAGGGAAAGTCTGCAAGGGGTTTCCACAGTTAGAGAGATTTGAGAGCCAGCACATGTTAGGGTCCAGCCTTGCAAGGTCAGAGTGCAAATGAGTCATTCCAAGATCTCAAAATTCACCCTGGTGAGAATCCTGTTCATATTTGCTTCACCCAGCTTTTATCAAACATATTTGACATCAATGCTTTGCTTTTTTTTTTTTTTCTATCATTTCCTATCTCTTTTTTTCCAAAACACACATATAAAGGTTCTTTGAATATCTTAAGTTATGTCTGATTCTGGATACACAAAAATCAACATTTGCTGATTAAATGAACACCATTTCCACAATGCTTAAGCAAGTGCATTGAAATTGCAGGTGCACAATGAAAAGATGGGGCCAGGCTGAAGATCCTCTGCAGCACTGTTGTTTGGCCAAGGAATCATGCATAACCTCTTAAATAATTACATCCTCAAAAGCGAATGCGGCTGAAATTCCTTGTGGTGCTCAGGCAACTGCTTGATAGAATGGTTTAATGTATTCTTTACACATATTTGAAGTTAAACTGACAGTAGTTGAAATGATATACTCAGAAGGAACTCAGTTTCCAGGAGAGTGCTATATGCTCTTTTCCAGAAAGTTTAAAGGTGCTCCAAAGGGAGAAGAAGGTCCTGTTTGAAAGCCACTCTGATGCCACAAAGCATTACTCACGGGTAGCAGGGGACTGGTATATAATGGGCATGTTCTTACTAATTCACAGGAGCAAATGGATGCAGAACTAGGACGCAGCACTGCCCTTAATACCACCCTCACTGCTGGCCATGAAAAGAAAAGAAAAATAAGCAGAAAGATAAAACCTCAAGTAGAGCTGAATAAGCACTACAGAAGCATTTGGGAAATCCAATTTTTACAGGTGGACAGTGTCCAATAATTCAGTTCTATATCTGCTGGTGTGTGATCCAGATTTCTTATATAATGGTTCTTTTTTTTCCCCTTTTTTTGGTAACCGAGTACAAAGACTTTAATAATCTGCCATTTAGGCCAGTCCCAGAAGCCACCATATTTCCCTCAATTATTACGTCATTGTCGCCACATAGCCTTCTCTGTTCCCTTCTATGGAGTGATAATACTAACTTCTCTTGACAGAGCATCTGAACTGATTTTCTCCTTCTTCACCATGGTCCCCAAGTCCTTCATATGTTTCATGCAATAATCAAAATCATCATTTAATTGAAATATGAAGCATAATGTTAACACTGGATTTCAGAGCTTTGGAAAATGACAATAGATAAGAGTCATAGGTGTTATTATATATTTATTTTATTTTCATGTGATAGAACTAGTGAAAGTTTGTTCACTGAGAACTTGGAGGGTTATATATATACATGTATATACATATATACACACACAAATATATATATATATGTACATATATATATGGTACTCAAAAATATATATATACTTTTTGGTGTATAGTTTTATGGGTTTTAACACATGCAAATATCCTCAAGGCCACCATCACAAAGGGATACAAAACAATCTCATCACAACAAAGAATGTCTTCAGGCTGCTCCATTAACAGCTGCTCCCTCTCCCCCTGCCACCCCCTAGCAGTCTCTGATCTGTCCCTCACATTTTCAGAATATCTTAAGTGGAATTACAAGGTATTTAATATGGCCTGTCACTTAGATTCACCCAGGATATATCCATTTATTGCTAAATAGCATTATATCTTACCATTTACCTCTTGTAGGACATTTGGGTTGTTTCCAATTTGGGGCAACTGGGCTGCTTATAAACATTATTGTTCAGGTTTATATATGAACACAAATTTCATTTCTTTAGAGTAACTTCCTAGAAGTGGGGCTATGAGGTTATAGGGTAATTATATGATTAACTTTTTAATAAACTGCCAAATTGTCTTCCAGGTTAGGTATGCCATTTGGCATCATTTGGATTTGAGCAAAGAAACACTAAAGTATCAAGGAGGAAATTATTTTTCATAGGGAGTTTACAAAGATGGCATAATTTTTTATAGCAAAAATGAGAAAGTGTATTTTAAACAAACTCAGCTCTGTGTATCATAAATGCAATGCACTTGGTTCATTTGTTCCTTGAAGATAAATACAGTATGAAATAAAAATTGATGAACACTATAACGTAGTTACATCTTGTATAACTACAGTTTAGTGTGAAATCATTGCATCCCTAATTATGACTTCTGTTCTTCTAAGAACAGCTGGTATTACTGAATGCTTAAAATTGTGCAACATACTTAACAAGACAGGATCACTGGGAATTGTTTCCTCCTATTTTCAGGACCTCCTGGCAAAAAGGACTCAAGTCAGCTTAGAAAACAAATGCACAAATCAAGTGGGAAACCAGGACTGAGTCATAAGTCAACTTCAGCCAAGTAGTTCAGCAAGTCCTCTGCCAGGTTGTCCAGGAGAGAGGTAGAAATGGGAAACAAGTTTGCAAGGCATTTGCTTAGAAAGAAAGAAACAATATGAAAAGAAAATAAGACTTTGGAGACTTTGAGTTGCTGGATCGAACCTTGCCAGAAAAACAGTCCAGCAGTCCCTATCAGTTCCTCAGTCAGTTAAGGCTGAATTTCTGTCACTCACCATACAAATTCTCCTCATATAGACAGTATATTATAGCTCTCTAAGGAAACCCAACATAACACAAAATATAGTGAAAAATTGAGGGCAAACATGTACAAGGTTGGAAATTAAGTAAGATGTTATTACTGTGTTTGGATGATAGACTTATATGGCCTTTTTCTTGTCTTTTTAAAATTTTATTTACTTTACTTTTTTTTCTTTCATAGTTTATTATCAAGTTAGTTTCCATATAACACCCAGTGCTCATCCCAACAAGTGCCCTCCTCCATGCCCATCACCCCCCCTTCCCCTTTCTCCCACCCCCATCAGCCCTCAGTTTGTTCTCAGTATTCAAGAGTCTCTCATGGTTTGCCTCCCTCCCCCCAACTATTTTTTCCCCTTCTCCTCCCCACTCTTGTCTTTTTTTCTAAATCTCTATTGCTACCTTTTATTTGATGAGCATGTATTTCTTTCATAGAAGCAACATGTAAATAAAAACATATGATTTCAAGTATATCTGTTTCCATAAAAGGATTATATTTCTTTAAGAATATATTGAGATACCTGGGTGGCTCAGTTAGTTGGTTAAGTATCCAAATTAGGCACAGGTCATGATCTTGTGGACCATGGGTTCAAGCCCTACATTGGTCTCTGTGCTGACAGCTCAGCTCCTGGAAACTGGAGCCTGCTTCAGATTCTATGACTCCCTCTCTGCCCCCTCCCCTGCTTGTGTTCTGTCTCTCTCTCTCTCAAAAATAAATAAACATTTAAAAAAAAAGAACATATAAGTCCACAATAAAGAAATACTTAGTTAAATTATTGAATGCTGATGACTTTCTATACAGGAGGCAAAAAAAAACTAAAACATTATTTTTAACAAGTTTGATTAAGTTACTAAGTTATTTAATTGAAAGAATGTTAACTTTAGTAACTAGTATGAATACAATACATTATTTAACTTTATTGAGCTTCTGTATCAATATCTAAAAAATAGGAGATAGTTTTTGGCTTTGTGGCTTCCAGTTCCTGATTTAGGCATCAAAGAAAATCATTTAATCAAAAAAAAATGCATTATTCCAAACCCAACTAGGCTCTAAATTTGAAAATGCAGTTTGGTGTTTGTGAAAGGTTTAAATGCTTAAATGCATAATTCCATTATACACGGACACTCTGACTTCTTGGTAGCCAAGTCTACCTTAAAACTAGAAAGAAAAATATCAACATCTATGGATCTTTTCTGAAATAATGATGGGAAATCAATTGGTTTCCATTTTTTCAAACTAGATTATTTCATTAAAGTCAGTTGGTAGTCCGACAATGGAATGTAGTCTAGTTTGAGACATAATACTTGTATTTCGTTACAAACATCACTGATGCTCTCAGCTTATCCCTAAAGTATCAAATTCAGTGTGTTTGGCTGCCTAATTATATCCATAAAAATGCACAAATTAATTGGTTTGGTTTTTCAGAGACCACTGATTACAGAAATTATTTTTCATCTAAAGAAGAAGTTCAGTAAATCTCTGGGGAGAGTTCGTTAGGCTTAAACATCTGACTGCATTTTAAAGTCTCTAACGTTGAGCTTTTTTCATAAATTAAAGATAGGAATAAAAGCATTAAGCATATTCTCAACACTATAACTTTTTCCACCAACAACATTTATCTGCAAAACACAAATGCTATGAATGAATAACACAAACATAAGATTTTCACATTGTCTTCAGACTTGCATACATTGATGCCTTTTGGTTATTGTGTCCACTGTATCCGGAATATAGAGTCATATTTTCCATATTAATACAGATATTTTCCATATTAATTAATTTCCCAAATATCTAACCTGAGATTGATTTGATCTTCCTAGTTCACATGCAAGAGCTAATTAAGTTTAAAAGATCCTCCCCAAATGTGGCTGTTCATAAACTCTATTAGGCCCCACTTGGGAGAGGGTGGGTTGCCTTTTCTTTTAAACCCATATTTTAGACCTATACGCTGTAGAAACTGGCAGTCATTCCTCTCCAATAGTTCCTTCTGTAAAAGTGCGGCACGGTATATTTGGCCCTGAAATGTTTCAATCACTAAAATGACTAGTTCTGATAGCAACTTACAACCTTCTTTCCAATTCAAGGCCTTCCCTTTACGATGTTCTAGTTAAATTGAAATCTTCTTTCACAAAATAGTGCTCTCTAACCCTTCCAGTCTAAACTACCATCACTGATCATTTGGACTTATAGTTATCAGCTCAGCTTGTCGACCAGCGTTCGGTCTGGCCCCCTTCCAAGCAGTTCTCTACTGGGCAGCCAGACTAGGTGAGTCTGCATCGTGTCCACAATTCCCTGAAAACACTATGGGAGTTACTTCATATGTCTATGCCTCAGGTGACGCTTGTGTAAAACTCAGAAGACAGCAGAAGTCACCTTAGAGGGCTGTTGACAATTGCATGAGCTAATGTATTTGAAGGCTTCAAGGATATTCTGGCATTTAAGATGTAGTCAATAAGCAATAAAATTACCCTTATTTTTAGAGTGAAACAAATACTGTTCGATGTGCCTTACAAGGTCTTGCCAGTACCTAGGTCAACAACCTCTTCTTAGCTGCCCTGACCTTCCTTTCAGAGACTTATTTTCACTATGTTCTTTCTTTGAACATGTTTCCCTGGAATGCATTTCCTTTTTGTTTTGCCTAGGATATTGTTCTCTTCTTCCTTGTCACTATGCAATCCTTGGCTCTCAACTCAATCGTCACTTTCTTAGGGCATCTCTGATTGAAGCAGGTCTACCTCTGGGCATTATAGATTTATAAGCCTCCTTTACCTATATTTGCAGAGAACCAGGAAAATTTGCTATTTTAACTTTGGAGAAATGTGTAAACAGATAACTATGATGCAACTAAGCATATAAATATTTATAATTGTATTTTTACAGAGCTGAGGGGAAAGAATGACTGATGCTGGAGACTGCATCAAGGAATGACTGAGCTGATCTTGAAAGATGAACTGAAATATGCCTCAAAGAGGCAAAAATTGAATTTGAAGCCACTGGTTATTAGAGTGTTGGGTACCACTATGGGGGACATGAAGATAATATCTCATTTAATTATCCTGGAAACTCTCCAAGTTAAGTGCTATTTTCTCAAGTTTAGACATGAGAAATCTAAGGATTAAAGTAATGTGCATAAAATGATACAGCCAATCAAAGACCAGGTTTGGAGATGAATTTATATCTGACTCTCCTATAGCACCCTTTGCACTGATGACATCCTTCCCTATGCAGTGCTCTGTAAGGGTAAAAGAACAAGATTCACTCAGGGACCACTGAGAAGATCAGGGTGTGTTGATGGCAGTCTTTAAGGGATATTGATCAATTAGTCTAAGACAAAACGAGATTAAAACATAAAAAGCTTTATATGATTCCCATTGAAAGTAAAGAATTTCACCTCGCCAAGTCAAACGAATGGGAGGGGTCATACCATTTGGGCCCCAAAGAAACTGACCACTCTCTCTCAGGACTTAAGTGGCCCTTATCTCTCTCTTCTCTCTCCGCTCTCTTTGAAAAGGACAATGTTTTAATACTTATACATCAACTGACATGTCTGCCAACATTTACAGGTGGCATCCTGCACAGAGTGACTACAATTTCTTGGTCTCACAATGAAAACTATTGTGAGGGGGCATCTGTCATACTGGTGCTATCCTTCTTTATTCCTCCTTCTTATGCTACAGGGTAGAGAATTAGACGGTGTAGACAGGAGTTAAAGGGCAAAGCTAATATCCCCATGAGGAAGCTCCAATTTAGGACAAGCACTCCAAAATAGGTCAACTAGATATGCCATACTAAAGAGCTTGAACTTTATCCTGAAAGCTTTGTTTAATAGTTCTTAAAATACTACTCAACATTGATTTGTAATAGATTTATGCAAATTAACCACATTCAACAGCCAGTATACTTTAAACCCTTGAAAGATGTACTCTGATTAAATATTGACTGTCTCTAGCTAAAAAGTCTGCAAAAACTATCTAATACAGAAACTGAGAGGTAACATGTTCATGATCTTTTAATAGAACATATTGGTCATCATATTGATAATTATCTATTTAAATAAGCATATACCAAAAATACTAGCTAAGAGTATTCCTATATTGAAGAAAATAGATAAGCCCACAAATTACCTGAATATGCCTACAACAACACATATCCTTCAGTTGGCTAGAAAGTATCACACATTTTTGTTCTGTTTTTGTTTTCACTTTTTTTTTTTTTTTTTTAGTTATGAGCTAGGGAGAAAATAGGGAGAAAAAAAGGACATAATTAATTATTCTTCCTTATTCTAACAATTTTAGAGTTCACAGCAAGACTTGCAAAATGAACTTTGTCATCGAGCCAAAACAAGTATTCTCTTTATGGGAAAGGCTCAACTTTAGAAAGATATCACTTTCTTTAAAGCAAATTCAAATGTACTTGAATAATTATGGGAAACATAATAGTATGGTTTCCCTACAATCACTCTTACATTAAATGCTGTACATCAAAATCAAAATTATTTTTATGCATGATGGGCAGTTTCCCACTAACAATTTTCTAAATTGCCTAATAATTTTATGTAGCATAATTACGAGATTCCTGCTTGTGTATTTTTCCTTCTTTTTGCTTTCATCTGAATACAAATTAAGAGTAATCACTAGCAAACCTTTATGGTAGACTTTCACAATGCAATGCTACAACTGAGATATATAAAGTGAACCTAACAGGAAAGCCCTTGAAATACTCCATTAACAATAGCACATGCAACTGTAGGAAGGAAAATTTCCAGACTAAGTGATTTTCTGAATAAAAATGGGTGAATATATGAAGGGAAATTGATTGCTCATGAATCGCTTTCATTTCTAAAACTCTTTTGAATATTTCTCACCTTATGATCCACCATTACATGCAAATCAACATTTGTAAATCCAAACTCACTGTGAATATTTCCCACAGTGATAGTTAAGTGATGGTTAATTTTTTTTTTTTTTTTTTTTTGGTCAAGTTGGCTTGGCAATGGTGCCCAGCTTTTTGGTCAAACACTAGTCTGGATGTTGCTGTAAAGGTTTTTTGTAGATGTGATTAATATTTACCATCAGTTGACTTAAATAAAGGGGATTATCCTCAATAATGGAGGGAGAGGCTCAATCCAATCAGTTGAAGGCATTAAAAGTAAATCCTGAAGTTAAGACTGTAATACGGAAATTCTGCCTGAGTTTTCAAACTACTGGATGGTTATATAGATTCTGGACTTGTCAGCCCCCACAATCACATGAACTAATTCCATAAAACAAACCTCTACACACACACACACACACACACACACACACACACAACCAGGTCTATACATTATTAACATGGTATCTTTCCTTAAACTGAATTTAAAGTAACTCCCTATTTTTATTTGCCTACTCCTAGGAAATACAATAAAATATATAATATATTATAATATATGAGAAACTCACAAATTTGAGGTGTTATTTTTTCCTATAAGACATTAATACACAACTGTTAACATTTTAAAAATGGTCTTAACAGAGCATATACAGCTGTCGAATCACTATGTTGTACTCCTGAAATGAATATAATGTTGTAAGTCAACTACAAAAAAAAAAAAAAAAAAAAAAGGTCATTCACATGAACCCTAAAATCACACTGGTAATTCCTGTATCTCTCTAGGGAAGCAGACCCTGGACTCATTTCTCTTCATGACTTCATTTTGATTAACAGAATATTTTTCCTCCTATTATGTGGACCCAAACTATGAACTCAGCCACCTGAGCAAGCTATCTTAGACTTCCAAACCAATCACATCTTCAGGTAACAGCAATCCAGACTGCATCTGCCTGCAACAACCTAAAGAATCCCAGGAAACAACTGGGCCCCTCCTGAGTCTGTACTTCGCAAAATCACGAGCAAAATAAAAGTTGCTGTTTCACACACTCAGTTTTGGAGTTACTGTTATGTCTCAGTAGTAACTAAAACAAGAACACAGTGAAGAAGGTCATGTTTCCTTTGTTAAGACCCATCCAGACAACTCAGCAGCTGGAACAAACTGAAGACACTTTTTTTATTACACATTGTCCACCAAAGAATATTGACTACTCTATTCTAATCAACGTAGACTGTTTGATTCTCTATCCATCTCAGTCCTTTGTTTATCTAGGCTCTGGTTCCTTCCCTTTACCCTCCTCAAAGCATGATCTACCGTATTCTTAATGGAGTGATAATTTATTATTTATAAATATGTTTGAAAACATAAATAATAAGCAAAGCATTTTCTAAACCACTGTTGGTTTTTTTTCAACTGTTGTATGCTTACAAACCACCATTAAATAAATTGTAAACCTGCCACATGTTTGATATATAGGTAATGAAGTGTGGTTCAGTGCAAATAAAAAGGACATATCTTACTTGGAAATGCTTTATTTTGGACCTTATTATCGCAGTAATTGGTAGACACCCTTATTACTCTGAAAATTTCATTTCTGACAGCAAACCTTCCGTAGTTTTTAGACTGAATTTTAAAAACTGTCCAAACTTGTACTCTTGACAAGGATTCCTATTATAGGGACCATCCCTAATAGGATTCTACTTTTGTTTTCCCATCTTCTCTGATTTCCCTCCAGATACACCATATACCACTCTAAGTAAAAATGTGGCCTTTTGAGATCATACATAGTCACTATATCCATTTCCAACTTTGAGGTTCCATGTGTCAAAAGTATCTTTGGCATATCTGTATGACACAAGCTTTATCAGCTTCTAGATTTTCTAAAGTTTTCTATAAACTCTCAGCAATAAATAACATTTTCCTCCTTGAAATACAATACCACTCTGAATGCATATGACTTTTTCTCTCTTGTGATATTACTATCATCATATCTTACCTAAACATGTGTCTGAAAAGCTTTCTCGGAACAGATGCTTAGCAAATGCCACCGAACAAAACCACAGAAGAATAAATAAATGAATAAAAATGAAATGTTGGATTTCATTTTGTCTTATCTCCTTCTTTAAGAGCAGTTAACATAGTCCTGAATTTTTCATCAAGAAATGAATTATAACTTTGTAATAGTAACAATTTTGTAAATTTAACTACCTGTCATTGTGTAAAAAGATACCTCTAGTGTTAAATTGATCCATTTCACGAACCAGTTGATCTTGTCTCCAAGGGCACATCCATTATTCACTTGAAGAGGGTTGAATTATAACCATGAACTCCTTAAGAAAATGTCAGTCTTAAGCAAACCCATCTGAATTTTAGAACACAAAGATAATACTTATATAGCCTTCAATATTAGAAAAAGACCATCGTGTCCCAGAGCAATGGTTCTTTTTCCTCTCTATATTATTTTTCACCAATTATCAATCCAAAAAATGACAGTCCTTCCACCAGCAGAAAAATATTTCTGAGAAGGACAGTTAAGGTTTTAAAAACTTTCCATTACTTTATTCATTCTTTCAGGGTTTACAGGCTTAAATCCCCTTTACCAAAGTTCTCAAACTGTACATGAAATATGTGCAGTTCTTGTATATCAATCATATCTCAATGAAGTTATTTTTTAACACTTATTTATATTTGAAAGAGAGAGCACAAGCGGGGGAGGGGCGGTGAGAGAGGGAGACACAGAATCCAAAGCAGGCTCCAGGCCCTAAGTTGTCAGTACAGAGTCCAATGAAGGGCTCAAACTCACAGGCCATGAGATCATAACATGAACTGAAGACAGACACTTACCCAACTGAGCCACCCAGGTGCTCCAATAAAGTTATTTTTAGTAAATCCTCTCTAATGTTAGAAGTAAAGTGTTGCTATAATACATGACAGGCACTTTTCAGTGAATGGAGGAACTGATGATCATGGGAAAGAACCCATGCTTTAAATATCCACAAATATAGAACCTGTGTCCAGACATAGCACATCATGGTATGGATGGATACCATGGGAGAGTAGATGGAGACCGAGGGAGAATGAACTTCTAGTCATATCACTAAACCCTGGCATGGGCTATGCACTCAGCTGGCATAGACTTGCTCACAATGTTTGATCTCTTAACATGTACTCTTTTAGGGGTTTGTCTCAAATATCCTCTCAATAAGCTTTCCCTGACCACACTCTAACTACCTGTGCTTTTTGTTCTCTATAATATTTCCTGATTGCTTCCTTCCCAGAACAACTCAAAATTCACCATTACTTTGCTTTTTTAAAAATTTAGGGGCACCTGGGTGGCTCAGTCAGTTGGGTGTCCGACTTCTGCTTAGGTCATGTTCTCATGGTTTGTGGGTTTGAGCCCCACGTCAGGCTCTGTGCTGACAGCCGGCTCAGAGCCTGGAGCCTGTTTTGGATTCTGTGTCTCCCTCTCTCTCTGACCCTCCCCTGCTCCCGCCATCTCTCTCTCTCTCTCTCTCCCTCAGAAATAAATAAAACATTAAAAAAATTAAAAATTTAACATGTGTACCCTACTACTGTAGAAGATTCATGAGGAGAGGGCCCTTATTTCTTATTCCCCATGGAATCCCCAACTCCATTCAGATTGCCTCGCAGAAGGTAAGCACTCAACCTATAACAGTTATAAATACAGGATCATAAGTATAAGTATGTAGTGTTAACATAAGCCAATCATGGAGCTCTATAATCATTGCTCCCATTTTACAGATGAGTTAACTGCCATACAGAGGACATTTAGCTTTCACCTAATCACTAGTTGTAAGTGACAGAATCAGCCCTCAGACTCAAGGGCATCTACTAGAAAAATGCATTTCATCACCACTCTGCCCTTCTTTTCGGGTAAATTACTTCTGCATCCTACCCACAGTGCACATATTTCCAGAAGAGAATTCTTGTTCAATACACTTAGAGACAGATAGGCTAATGAGCCTTTAAAAAGTATAGTTCATATCTGTGAGATTCCAGTTGTAGTTGTTCACTTCTATTTCCCTTTTGTGATTCCGTCAGCCACTATCTAAGATGCTTTCCCAGAGCTATTCCCTGTGGTGATCCTCTAAAATTAACATAGAGTCAAAAGAAAGAGACTGGGCATCTTTAAAGAGGGCAACTGGGGATAGCATGACAAGGAAAAGAAATGAGGATTTAGCTCTATCTGAGACGTAAAAATAATAACAGCAACAGTGGTAAGAAGAAGATTCTGATTTGAATTCTGGGTATGAAATGTCCATGAAAATTAATTACATTTTAGAGATAAGTCATAGGAGAAAATATTTCAAGTTAGTCTTTGAAAGATAAACATGGTACTGGTTTCAATGTAAAATAGACCAAATTGCCAAGTCAACTAATTCATAAATCACATAATTAATGACAATTTTCATAGAGTCAAAATATCCCTAAGAGGGGCACCTGGGTGGCTCAGCCAGTTAAGTGTCTGACTCTTGATTTCAGCTCAGGTCATGATGTCACGGTTCTTGAGTTTGAGCCTGGCATCAGGCTCCGTGTGGACAGTGCAGAGCCTGCTTGGGATTCTTTCTCTCTCCTTCTCTTTCTCCTCCCCGACATTCTCTCTCTCTCTCTCAAAATAAATAGAGGAAATTTAAAAAAAACAAAATATTCATAAGAAAATAAATCCTTAGAAGCTGGAATACAATATTTCACTCCATCCTCTTATTGAGTGCATAACATCAGGCAAGTCATTTTACCTCTCTAAATCTCTACTTTGTCTCTCAATTGGGCAATCAATATCTGCTTAGCGGGTCTCCCATGCTAACTGCAGCATTCCAAGTCCAGGATGCATCAAGAGAGATGTGAAACCTTTAAAAGTCTGTCACTCTCACTTCGATGAGCCTTACCTCTGAGCACCTGAGGTGGAATTCACAAGTTACTTAATGAGGTGAAGACACAATTCACACAGGACTTGCTTTGCCACAAACTTAGAGTGAGACCCTGACAATGTCATTTAACTTGCCTGTGCCAGTCTCTTTCCACTCCACTGGCTTGTATCATTATTGTTGCTATTGAATTATTTCCTCTTTGCTGTACTGATTAATTTGTCAAAGGGCACAGACATTCCTCTTTTGCACTAGAAAGTTTTTGGTCCTCATTTTCTGTTGTCCCAAGGTTCCCAATGCTTGGAGTATATGATTTAACAGCATAATTGTGATACAGAGTGTTAAGGTAGGTTTAGCATCTAATTCATCCAGCCCCCTTGTTAATTTTTTTCCTGTTTAGAGATGCCCTTAGCAATATGGTACATGGTCCAAAAGGACTGATGCTATTTGAGTCATAACCTCACTCTCCTATTTCCATGTGTTCTGACAATATTGACCTTGGTGTTATCAGAAATAGAGCAATATGAACTATTTTTAATGTAACATATTTCAACACTAATAGTTGGACAAAATTAGAAAAAAAATGGAACTCAAGCAGATCTATTCAAATCAGAGAGGACAATATTCTTGAACCTAGTTTTAGAAATTAAACTTACTGAATCCAATTATTTGCAGAAGGCTTTAATAATTCTTCTAAACAGTAAGGCTGAGCTTACAGGTATAAAAGGTGTTTGAAAAATAAAAAATCTCTTCCCTGCCTTTAAAACATTATCTCTTCCTACTCACTATTACCTCACTGTGCTCTAGCCCCCATGGCTATCCTTCAGGTTCTCAAAGGAGTCAAATCACTCCCAGCACAGGGCCTTTGCACAAGCTGCTTTTCCTTGGATGTTCTTCCCCCTGCTGTCCACATATCCTTCAAGTTTCTTCTCACCCTTCCAGTTTCTCCTTCACATATGGTATTAGTCTCTTGCCAAGAGAGGTCCATTTTGACCACTTCTCTGAGGACTTGTCATTTTGCTTAGTGGCCCCTGTGTCTTCAACCTCAATACCACCACTATTTCCTTTGGAAAACTGCATCATGGTATGATGTCAAGAGATTTTCTCTTTTTCCTACCACTCGATTCAGCTCTTAAATCAGTTTAGCAGAGACTTAGACAAAACTTATTGGATGAATGAGAGTAAGATTTAATCCACTCATCCACAGCATATCTTTGTCAAGCAACCTCTCCTTGCCACAGAACCTGTGTTGTGTGCAGACAGGGATGGAAAAATGAGGAGCCTGATAGAATCTTGAGGAGCTCACAGACTTGTTGATGATACTGGGGGCAGAAATGGTATCCCTTCTCCTACAATCATGCTCGTTATATCACATTAACTCAGACCCTATAAAATTAACTTAAATAGATTTCACCTACGGGAAATGGCATCTTAACCTTCAAAATTACTAATTTCCTATTAAATATGCACGAAGAAGAGCTGTTTCTGAAACATTTTCCCAGAGCTCAAGAAAGCTTTTATTCAAGAAAGCTCACCTCTGCTTAATACCCATTCATCCATCCACCCATCCAACAAGTATAGCACAACAGAGAGATTAAGATAACAGGATCTGAGGTGAGACAGTCTGGACCTACACTGTAGCTTCTCTGTATTCGGTGATGTAACTTTGACAAGGCTATGCCTCAAATGCCCTGGCTGTAAAATCAGGTAATAACAGCACTGTGTTATTAGGTGAAGTTAAGTTAGGACCTACTAATGTCCAGCACTAAGCCCTGAGCAACTCCCATCAGCCCAGGCCTCTTACTGAGTGCTTTATAGGACAGTATAGCACTACACCAACCTTTGCTGTCCAATGAAGGTCTAAGAACATCCTCTTAAAAATCTGAGCTATACAGCCCTAGGCGTATTTGTAAAGGTGAAGGACTCAACTCTTCCTCTTCTACTGTACTCTGACTGCCCTTTTATACGAAAGCCTTTTTCTACCTGTGATATATACTGAGAAAGATAAAAACCTCAAATATCAGATGGCAGCCCTAAGCGTTAATGGGAGAATTCATTCAGCCTAGGAGTTCGTACAATTTCCCCCTATATCTAAACATTAAATTCTGCAACTTGGATCAGCAAACCTAAGGTCATAAAATTCCATAAATAATTCAAGGCCTGAAAGGTGATTTTCTGATGTATTAGTTAAGATTTAAATCCTAAATTCTGAGGTTGGGGTTGGTGTTATTGCTCCCATTTCATAGATGGGAAAGCTAAGACCTTGAGACCTGGCATGGGATGTCCAAGCCCATACTGTTGATAAGAAATAAAAATGAAACCAGGATGCAGGTCTTGTGTATAACAATGTGTGGCTCTTTCTACCATCCCCCTTCCAATTTCTACACAAGCAAACAAGGACTTCAGAAAGAATTCTGTACTCTCCTAAGTGCCATAACTCCTAGAATTAGCCCCAAGAGCAAGGGCCATATACAAACTTAGAGACTGCTACCTTCTTTAAAAAAAAAAAATTATTTATTTTTGAGAGACAGAGAAAAAACAAGAGCAGAGGAGGGGCAGAGAGAGGGGGAGACACAGAATTGGAAGCAGGTCCCAGTCTCCAGTCTCTGAGCTGTCAGGACAGAGCCCAATGCAGGGCTCGATACCATGAAATGTGAGATCATGACCTGAGCTGAAGTTGGACGCTTAACAAACTGAGCCACCCAGGTGCCCCTAAAACATTTTTTTAATGTTTATTTATTTTTCAGACAGAGTGTGAGTGAGGGAAGGGCAGACAGAGAGGGAGACACAGAATCCAAAGCAGCACAGAGCCAGATATGGGGCTTGAACCCAGGAACTGTGAGATCATGACCAGAGCTGAAGTCTGATGCTTAACCAACGGAGTCACTCAGGCACCACAGAGATTGCTATCTCCTTTTCAAATTATCTTTTTTTATATTAAAAGCTCATGTTTTGAATCATGTGCATTAAAATAGACATCACTGGGGGGCACCTTGGTGGCTCCGTCAGTTAAGCATCTGACTTCGGCTCAGGTCATGAACTCATAGTTCATGGGTTTGAGCCCCGTGTTGCGCTGTGTGCTGACAGGTAGCTCAGAGCCTGGAGCCTACTTCAGATTCTGTGTCTCCTTCTCTCTCTGACCCTCCCCTGCTCACGCTGTCTCTCTCTCTCAGAAATAAATAAAACATTAAAAAAATTTTAATAGACGTCATTAGGTAAAAATGTTTAAATTTCAAGAATCAAAAGTGATTTTTTGAAATATGCCTGCCCTTTTCCAGCTGAGGGGGAGAAGTGACATATAATCTATAAATTACAGTGGAATATTATTCATTCTAATGAGTATCTGGAAGGGCCATTACCAATTAATGAATCTGGTAAACAACTAAATGACATAACATGTGGGCCAAAGGGCAGTTTTGTTGAATGGGGGAGAGGTGTGTTCTTTTTGCTGCTGTTGACAATCTGGAGCCGACTGTGAAAATGACTAGGAAAAGATTTACAGGGTTTGAGCGACAGGATGCTCAAATGAATGGCGTTTTCACTGGGAAAATAGGGTCAATATTTCATTATTAAGTCAATGGTTTTATGAAGTCCCATGGAAACTGCTCTGAAAATAATTACCTAACATGAATGCCTCCTCATGTTTTCATGTGTTTCAGAGGACAGGGTTTGCAGGGTTTTTCTGTGGGTTTCACTGCATATTCTTGTTCTCAAGCTGGGAAAATTATTCCTATCAAAGATCAAATAGATTCTTTTAAATTACGATAGATATGGACAACACTTAGTTGGAGTCAGCTATCTTTTTTTGAAAATGGTGAAAAACTAAATTAGTTAGTCTAACTGTCATTTCTATCATAAGCAAAAGCAGAAATGAGAGACAGGGTCTCTGATCAATTTTCGGTGTAATGGCTCATGCAGTGTGTCATTATTAGCATGTGCACACGCATACGCACACACACGCATGCACCCACACACAAATACAGGCATATCTGAACTTCATCCTAAATGTCAGATAATGACTGAAAGTTTGATTGATTTCTTATAAACTGTAAGTAGCGGGAGGATAGGTACTATAAAGTTCAGGTTAATGACTTTGAAAGAAGTGTTACATTGCATCATTTGCTGGCAGTGCCTTGAAAGGTAAGGAGAGAAATAAATGAACAAAAAAGCTTCTCACTTGTAAATATCATTTAAAGTGTCAAGATCATAAGATCTAGCCTGTTTATGAGCACGAAGTTGGGACAGTTCTGCCTAGGGGCCTGTCTGAGCAAAACCGAAAACAAACAAAATACGAAATCAAACAAAAACCATCTGTTCAGTTAGAAAAGGAGAAATATTGTTTTTCCCCCAAAAGTTGACCTTCTTACAATATCTGCATCAGTGCAGCCCTGCATAACATTTTATTTTCTTCTTGGTCTTGAATTCCAGAAATTTCATGGCTAAATATCATGGTTAATCAAAATAAATCCTAAGGAAGTATACCCACCAGCATCTTTTATCTCTATGACTAGTCATAATTAAATTAATGCATGTCCTTTCAGTTGCTTGTTTTGTGAAACAGATATGCAGCATAATACTGGATGCCTAATAACGACTTAAATGGCAGATTTACAAGCAAAATACCTATAACTAGAAGATTTGGGGGACACTTGGATGACTCAGTCAGTTAAGCATTTGATTTCAGCTTGGGTCATGATCTCGCAGTTCGTGAGTTCGAGCCCCGGGTCAAGCTCAATGCTGACAGCTCAGAACCTGGAGCCTGTTTTAGATTCTGTGTCTCCCTCTCTCTCTGTCCCTCACCCACTTGTGCTCTCCCTCTCTCTCCCAAAAATAAACATTTAAAAAATTGAAAAAAAAGATTTCTTAATAATTTCTCAAAAATGCCATCATGAATATATATTATCATGACTTACTAATGAGATTTTTATCATAAAACCCAATTTTATTAATTAAGTCTCTTTCCGATGATCCTCAATATCAGCTACATAAAATGAGTCTTTAATTTGTTGCATATTAATTTTGTTTTAAATAACTGAAAAAAGCCAATAAATACATAGAACTTCATCCTACAAACTTTTAGGCTCTCCCACTCATGTTTTATTTTCCATGACCTTAAATGGCAGCCAATGTCTGTTTTTCCAAACTTAATGTAGAACAAAAAACTTAATAAACCCTGTGAAAGCCAGGCTGAATTATGTAGAGGCAAATAAAAAGGTAACTTAATCCAAACAAAATAGAAAGCAAGAATACCAAACGATTCAAATAAATTCTGTTTGTAAACTGACTAGATTAGGGCTCCTTGGCCCTAAAATCAAGACTTCTGAGGCCCCTGGAAATAAGAAAAGGAACACCTTGAAAGAAAATCAATAAGCCAGTCAGTGTCCTACATTCAGGTGACCCTCCTATAAGAGAGGGGACATGAAAATATTGTGTGATCCACACAGCCAGAGCCCGATTAAAATGCTAGGTTGCCCCACTTCTGCCTTGAACTGCACGGAATCTGTGCACACTATTTCCTCTGTCTAGAAGTAAAAAATATACACAAACATAGATAGATAATATTTTATATTACATACGATACTATATTCTAAGTCACATATATTTACACATATGTATTTATATATGTATTTGATCCTCAGTCTTCTCTGTCCAGCTTATGTGTCTCTTCTTCCAAGGAATCACCATAATGACCCAGCTGAAATCACTCATTGACAACCTTCTTTTTCCAGAAAACACTTAGTGGGGTGGGGGTGGGGGAGAGAATTCAGGACATCTTCTCAGTCTCTGTCTGAGAATGTACAGCAATTTGTACCCGGTCTCACAGTTACCCCCGTGCACATCTCATCTGCCCCACCAGAACTGCTAGATGTAAGCAAGACACAGCATGGGGTGACGGCGTATTTGGAGTCTGGAACCAGACACACCTGGCTGATCTTTGCTCCACTGAGAACAAACTTCATTTACTTGACTGAGTCATCGAACCTCTCAGGTCCTGCTGCTCCCTGGTCTGTGGCCCAGCAGCATCAGCTCACGTGGAACAGTGTTAGAACCTCAGGCCCCACCCAGACCTAGCAAATCAAAAGCTGCATTTTACCCAGACCCATCTGAGATTTGTATAATGATGATGATTCAATTGTGAGAAGCGCTGTTCTCAGAAACCTTCCACTTCCTCACCTTATACAATCCAAATAAGAGTAGTAAGTCCCAGGGAGACTGGGAAGATCATATATATATAAATATATATTATTCATATATATGAATATATGTTGTATATATATAACAGTGTGGTACGTAACAGTAGTGTGGGACTGATGAATGGTAACACTTTAAGTTTTCTCATTAACATTAGTAACAATGCTGTTTATTATTATTAGATTAAGTTTAGCACTTAAGTTCTCTGAGCTGCATTTCTAACACTGGGATAATTATATATGTTACCTAAGTATTATTTTCTTTTTCTGAGGGTTAAATCATTTAATATTTGTAAATTATCAATGAAGTGCATGATGCTCATTATCTTTCCCAACTCTCCTCCCTCAAGGGCAGAGATCAGTTGGAAGCCTCTTTGCACATTCTCAGGGACTTGAAGGGAGCAGGCACCTGTCGAGTGGCACAGAAATACACTGTGAGTGTTTTTCTGCGGGCAGTCCTATAAAGTTCCAAAAACTAAAGTAAACGGGGTGAACAATTAAACACATGTCTGTGTGCACATAGCAAAATATGGTGATTTTTCATAATGTTGCTTTAATGTATATAAATCTCTGGTCTCAGTTCTTTGCTTGCTGATATGCATAACATGAGAAACTAAAAAGAAAAAAGAAATCCTTTTGCTGAGTTTCACAATAGCTAAAATTTCCTTTAATGTCTTAAGAAAAGCTCTGTGCTGACTGCCAGCTCAGAGGCTGGAGCCTGTTTCAGTCTGTGACTCCCTCTCTTCTCTGACCCTCCCCTGCTCACGCTGTCTCTCTCTCTCTCCTAGAAATAAATAAAAAAAGAAAAGAAAAGCATTGTGCCTTATGATTGTATTTATTTACATACGTCCTAGATTTGAATTAGTAGAAATCCACTATTGGTATGTTCAGGGAAAAGAGAGAGAAAGACGAAAAGAGAGAGAGGAGATTATCTTGATACTCAACACGGTCACAATGGTTCTGGGTTTTTATTTTTATTGTTTACTTATTAAGTGCATGTATGTTTTCAATTAAGTGTATTCTTAAAGACCATGCTTTTCATTTAACAAAAACGGAAGCCATGTGTCCCAGGTAGTAAGATAAATAAACTGTGCTGAGAATAAATGGGATCCACAAACAGTCAGCAAATGTCCAAATTAACTAGCACTTGTCACAGTCTCAGAAATGTGGGCAGAGGTTGTCTTAAGCACATTCCCAGGGCAGTCTTGCATTGCATCCCTTAGAAATGCTGGACCGAATCAGTCTGTCCTGCTTCCTTCCAAACCTAAGGGGCAGGTGAGAAACTTGCAGTGAGAGGAATACTGCTGGCGGGTGAGAAAATCATCAGCTCAAGCAGATTCGAATTCCTCCTGGCTCGTTTCCAGGGCACCCCGACAGGCCCTGGAGAATCCAAATTGGTCACCAGTGCAGGGCTTACTGGTATCTACTTTGGCCTCCGATGCTTTTCTATTTTCTTTACTCATGCTTTCCTCTGCTTTGCTTTGCAGTAAAAATGCGTATTTCTTGGTCCTTCTAGAAGACGTAAAATGATGGGTTTTAGCACTTACTGTGCCTAAATTCTATGTCTTTAAAAAGTGCTTGTTAATGTCCTACTGAATTTACACTTGCCACAAAATAAAGGCCAAAATTTCTAGCAGAAGCCAGTGGGGGCCAGTGTTGTTTGATTTGGGTCCACTTGTTCCAATTAGCTCAGCTCCCTCTGCAACTCCTTTGAGACCTCAGGAAAGGCCACAGTGACCCAGTAAAAGGTACTGAAAACACACCGTGTCTTCTCAGGGACCTTTTCAAGATTTTAATCATCTCCTAATTCTCAAACCGCTCTCCTCTGGTACTTGCAGTGTCCTCCCACTGGCTCATATTTGTTTTTCTCCCCTTATTCAGTTCTTTCCCAGGGGTGCTGCTGCTAAGTCGGATCTTGGCTTTCCCACCTCTTTCTGGTGGTCCTGAGGCCCAAGGGCCATCTCAGCCAGCCCTAAAGTGCAGCCCAAGCCCTGGGTTTCTACTTTCCCAGGGTCCTCTACTTGTTGCATAGATTACCTGTTTCTACTTTCCCAGGATCCTCTACTTGTTGCATAGATTGCCTGTTTCTACTTTCCCAGGATCCTCTACTTGTTGCATAGATTACCTGTTTCTACTTTCCCAGGATCCTCTGCTTGTTGCATAGATTACCTGTAGTTGCCTGGAGACAGGGGAGTTTTAGCCTAGGGACTGACAAGTCAGACCTGGGCTCTTCCCTTAAATACACTATAAGTGCTTGAAGACAGACTGCCCTTTGGAGGTGAGAATAACAGCAGTTTCTTCAAAACCTCGTGGCGGGAGGTCTTGCTTGGCCTTTCTTTGCCCCTCTATCAGGAGGTAACTGGTATTTGCCTTTTACTCTCTGGGATCACATGGCTCTCATTAAATGTCTAAAAGGTAGTGTGGAGGCCACACCAACTACTTTTTCTTTGTGAAGAGGGATGTTATCTAACTTAAAAAGAAGACTCTGGGTTTATCCTCTTTACCACATATTTCCTGGGAGAGTATGGTATTTTGCCCTCTTGCATTACAAAGTGTCCTTGTAAAAATAAGGTAACAACTTCATTTTTTGACACTTTAAAACCATGACATTTAAGAACTTGCCAGTGGCTTTTGCTTTGACTCTGAATAACAAATGTCTGAAAGACACTGTCATGAGAAAATATTATTAGGACAATACATATGCAGGCTGTTTCTTTCTAATTGGCTCACTGTGTTCAATTTTATTTCTCGCTTAGACAAAGAAAGACTTTGGGACCGTGTGCACACTATGAAATGCAAATAGTTCCCTTCCTTACAAGAGGATTTGGGTTTTAGATGAATAGCTTTTGTACTATAAATTAGTCAATGCAACTTTGAGAATCTATATTCTCTTATTCAGATAATTTGGGAGTACCCTTTTCTTCCCAAAGAGCATTTTGAACTTGGCATGAGATATGTAGAACCAGGTTAAATAGCATTAAAACATTAGGGCTGTGAAGGTAAAGGCTGTAGGAACCTAGACATTGGCAGGGAGAGAATAGACACCCATGGTGAATTAAGCAGGCCAAAGCAGGTCATAACCTCCCAGGATGAGCCTACAACCATCTGACAAAAGCCAAGAGGGACAGCCAGTGAAGCTGTTGTGTAGAGGGATGACAGCAAATGACAAGCACAGCAGGAGGGCACAGAAATGACATGAGAGGCAATGCTCCCTGCCTTCCGGGACTCATGGAGAGAAGATATGACAAACGTTTGAGGGTCTGCAATTTGTCAAGCAAGGGATCTAGAATTTGAGGGGTGAAATGCAAATTCAAGTGACTATGCCAGCATCTAGAAAGTATATGACCTAAGCAACATCACTGTTAAGTTGATAGGAACAAAGAAGCCTTATTTACCCACACTTTGAGTGTATGCACACATGGTCAGTCTCTTGCACATTTACAATATGTACGGATTTCAGTCACCATGGCTTAGTAACATCACTCCAGTCCTTCAACGACAGATCAACTTGAAGTGACCCCAGCACATTAAACTATGAATAACTGTATAAACTACAAATTTCCCCGGTAGCTCTTCAGTGCACACATCACTGTGTGAATACCAGATACACATCATGATCAATGATGAACCATGTCAGTTCTTCCCAAGTCAGTCACTGATCGGTCACTGTGCATATGTCAGTTCACGAGCAAAGTGTGTCGCTGTGTTGTCTGTCTCCCAGCGATAAACCCATGTAGCATTTTTGTTTAAAACTGGATCATCAAAAAAGGGAATTGGTTAATAAAGGTGAATCTGCCACAAAGAAATACAAGTAATAAAACTGGAGGTTCAAATTGAAAATAAGGTTAGAGGAGCAATCACTGACCATGGGGATTTGGATACTTTCACCATTTGAGAGACTGTTAGGCAGCTAGAGGAATTTTAGTGAGGATATATTTAATGACACAAATATGGTAAGGAGTTGTGATGATAAGGCGAACATGTTCAAGAGGAAATGCGTCTAGCAAAAAAATCTCCACATTAAGGGAACCCCTGGGCATATTTCATACCACTGCAAACTCAAAGGATAACGCATTGGAAGCTCATCCAAACACAGAAAGGAGTATGACAATTTACCAAGGCATGGAAAAGTCATTCACTTCATGCTGCATGTTCAAAGACGAGGAGGCAAACTCTGTTCAACCAGCTCTGATAAGATTTTAAGAAAGAAATATAACCATTTGGTGTCAACTTGATCCTGCGCCTCATTTGGTCTCAGTCTGAGGTCTCCTGTTGCTGAAGGGACAACAGCTACCTGGAGTATGTTTTCTTTATATTGCTGGCAGAAGCCAAGAAAGTGATCCCAACCTCACAAGGCCATGCCAAGTCTCTGCTTCCATTCACCTGCAAACATCCCATTGAGCAAGTCAAGGCACGCATCTGAATGCCAAATCCAAAGGTTGGAAAGTACTCCATCCACAGTGGCAGGGCTGTACCTATAACTACACAACCACAAGGAAGAGAAGATCTGGGGCCAGGTATTCACTTTACTGCAGTATGGGAGAGTTTATGCTAAGATTTATTTCCCCTGTAACAAAGCACCTGGCAGCAGCGAGGATGGGGGAAGGGTGACCTCAGATCTTCACCTACCACTCTGGAGGTTACTGTTGAGTAAAAACAGCCCATCAGTTGTGACCTAGCATATTAACTAACGTTAGCTTGAAATAAGTGGTTTGACTACTTCAATTCTAAACTCAGACATTCTCTGTGTTTTTCTAAAGATTCTAATAAAATATTGCTGGTATGATTAACTCAATAAAAAGAACAGTTTGGTTGGGTTTTATGGCCAAGTGTCGATTCAGAAGCTCTGTTACTTGTTCCCTAGTTCTGTGCACACATGTTGTGTTTGTCAGACCATAACACAGAAGGGAGGGGGGATGGAGAGAGTGGTCCAGTCCGTAAGTTGCTTGCATCCCAGACTATGGGTATCTCATCCCCTAAATGGGAATCAGATCCACAGGGAGGTTACATCCCAATTTGCCCCTCCTGTGTGGTCCCATTGTCTGCTAATGCAAGCCTTGCTAATGCAAGAGGGGCCTTTGCTTCTCTTCAGCAGCCTGCCTGTGAAGGAGGATGGGCATACTGCAGGCTGCGGGTGTCTGCTCGTCACAGGCTTGCTTTGTAAATACGCTCTCACATCTGTTCCTTGGAGGGATGAGAACATGCCAAGCAGGGTGTGACATGAGAGAGGAAGAAGAAGCCTCCTCACTCTCAACCCAAGAGGAAATGCTGTGTTTGGGCTTCCTATGGGCTCTCTGTGTCTGCAGAAGTGCTAATGGCCAGCACACTGCAAAAATAGCATGGTGTCAAGGAGGAGGACGGGGGTTCAAAAAAGTTACTGCAGACAAGGCAATCCTTGAATAGCAATGCACAACTTGCACATCGTACCAGGATTTGTGTGTAGGTGTGCGAGTACAATTTAGAAATAGGATAAAGGTATGGATAGGGAATGACTAGTAATGGTGGGACATAGCCACTGACAGTCAGAATCACTGATTCCAGAATGTGTGGTATCCAAGGTCACCACGAATTTATAACCTCACATAACATCCTCTCCGAACAAGAAAAACCAATTCCAAACATGAGCTGCCATGGAATTATCAGTACAGATAGCACAGTCTAAGTGTAAACTGGGGAGGTTAATTTTCTGACTAATTTTATCCTTTAATAAGCACTTATGAGAACAGGCCAAGGGCCTCTATGGGAATAGACCAGGCACCTGGTCCAGTTAGCACATATCTGCATTTCTTCTCGGCCTGTCCCTGGCAGTAGGAGAGGGACTCTAGCAGCTGGCTTGCTTATGGTCCTGTGATACAGTCATTCAGGCTTTTCTTTCCAGGTAGCATTCACTTTCTCCAGGGATTGGATAAAGACTGGTTCAATCATAGTCCTCCAGTGCTCAGCAAGGCGCATCCTCCCTTCCTTACAGATTACTTTCCCAGCTTTAGTGAGATATAATTGGCATTTAACATTGTGTGAGCTTAAGGTGTACAACGTATATCTTGCAAAATGTTTATCGCATTTCCCCCCTCTTTGGCATCCCATTTCCCTTTCTGAAATGAGTTCCTTTACCCCCTTTCCAGGGTGCCCCCTTTTCGTTCTGTCAATCCAGTCAATGCCAATCAGTCACGGTCCAATAGCCTGAATGCCAACTGTATGTAAGATTCGGATTACCTCCCACAGGCTTCTTCCTGGATCCCATGCAAATTGGATGATGTAGCTGCTCCTGGGGTCTTGGAATGTGAGATGACAATGTCACAGGGTATCCGGGTCTCAGCATAATCCACTCAAGGCTCCTGCCTCAGGGCACAATATGCCCTTGCCACTTAACTGACAGCTATGTCTTTGCTCTTAGTATTGCTACTCTGAATCACTAAGGGAGTCCAGTGGAGTTCTATGAAATAGCTTTGGAATTGGAGATAAACTCCACTTAAGGAGGGAGGTCATTTCCCCCCAAAAATACCATTTTAACCCATTCCTTGAAGAAAAATGAGCTACTCATGACATCAAATAACTACCTTTAGACATTCCTCAATGAACAACTTTCTTAATCCTGCACATTAAAGAAATGGTCATAACTGTCTCTAAAATCATATAAAGCCTACGAAAAAAGAAATATGATCTAACCCTAAGCAATATATGATTTGAACAAACACTGCAGCCTACAGATAACACCCTTTCCAGTTCGGAGTCCATTCAGCACCACGGCTTTTCTTTTTCCTAGTTAGATCAATATCACACTGATACATGTTCTGCCAGCCAAGCTATAATGCTGCATTCTTCCAGGGCTCAGTAATATAAAGTGATTTAGTGCTTTCAGCTTGAAAGATAATGCAATGAACACTGTGATTTATAAAACAAATGGGCTATTGTCCTAAATAAGTTTAAAATTATATAGACCTGAGGAAGCAGAGTTAACTAAAGTTTTAATACTCTTAGCCCATTTTCTGCTTAGCAATTGATATAGACACATAAGCAATTCAACTCAGAAAAAGCAACAGAAATTTATAACCGGAATCTTCCATACATAATTTCCTTAACCGAGGGTACTTGGCATTTATTAGTACACAAAGTCAAGTTCCTACATAGTCTTCTCATATTCTGGCAAACGGCTATATATTTACGGGGCCCATAAATCACTGTATTCTAAACACTTGGTCTATCAGAAAAATATGCTAATTGTAGAGGACAGCATATCCTATATTGAACGCTGTGGCATTTTGGAATATCATTTCTCGCTTTATCACAGAAGTGTGGTAGGAAATAGAAATGACGGGAGCACCAGAAGCCAGAGGAATCTAGGCAATACATTGAAAAGCTGCCATCTCTTATTCTCGGTTCACATTGGTGAAGACAGCAGAGTGTGATAACAGTAGATGGGATATTTTCATTTCATCTTTTAAACGTATTGGCTTAGAAATGTGAGTGGAATTCACATGGGGCAATTCTAATGCTTTTCCTACCTAGTTTCATTTTTTTGCATGTGCTTGAAAAAGAACTCAACTTTGGCAGCACTACTGATGAGAACTGTTACAACAGAGAAAGAGAAAGGAGGCAAGCTGGATGAGAATTTAAAGAGCAATAACCTGAAGATTTTGTGGTTGCTTTTGCAGAAGACTTATAGGCACCTAGAATGGTATGCATTAGGTAAGATTAATTTTAGCTGCTATAATAAAGAGGCCCCAAATATATAGTTTTTGTTTTTTAATGTTTATTTATTTTTGAGAGAGAGACAGAGACAGAGCGTGAGCAGAGGATGGGCAGACAGAGGGAGACACAGAGTCCAAAGTAGGTTACAAGCTTTGAGGTGTCCACACAGAGCCCATTGTGGGGCTTGAACTCAAGAACCATGAGATCATGGCCTGAGCCAATGTTGGACGCTTAACAGACTGAGCCACTCAGATGTCCTTCAAATAGGGTGATTTTTAAGAAGATAAAATGTCAATTCTTTTATACATAACAATCTTTGGATGTATGATCTGGGTTGATGAGTGGACCCAATTCTGTTCTAAATAAAAACCCATGTGGGCACTGACTTCATCTGCATCATTGGAAGATGGTTCCGAGTCATTTCTGTGCTCCAACATAAATGGGAAGGGAAGGGAAGGGAAGGGGAAAGGGATATCAAGGCAAGGGGCTTTTGTTTCATGGAGGATGCCTCAAATGTATACCTATCATCCCCACCCATGTCCCATTGGCTCTAATTTGGTTGCATGCCCTTACCAAGCTACAACAGAGGATATGAAACATGGTCTACAACAGGGCAGCCATGCCTGCAAATTTTTCACTGACATGTGAAAGATATTTTTAAACTGATTTTTTACTTTCAAAGATCATTCCAGGTTCCATCTCACCCCTTCCATTCATTTTGCATTCTTTTCTGTCATAGGTCCTACTTCATAGTAGAAGGATATAAGTAGCAGTATACTCCTTCTCAAAACAGAGAAGACTTTAGGAGAAGCATCACAAACCTTAGTTCATACTCAACCCAGGCATCTCAGACAGCACTTTGAAGCATTCAATAGACACTTTTTTAATGTTTTATTTACTTCAGAGAGAGAGAGAGAAAGAGCGAGCAGGGCAGGGTCAGAGAGAGAGGGAGATAGAGAATCTGAAGCAGGCTCTAAGCTCTGAGCTAGCTGTCAGCACAGAGCCCAACACGGGGCTCGAACCCATGAATTGTGAGATCATGGCCTGAGCCGAAGTCGGACACTTAACTGACGGAGCCACCCAGGCGCCTCAATAGATATGTTGAATCACTAAGTCCACTTCCAGTAGCAATGCTTTCATATGCACATGGTTAGACTTCAATATGGCAAAATGTTATCTGGAGGGAAAATGTGTGTTTCCATGACCAAAAACTCACCACAATGATCTTTTTAAGTAATTACACAACACATGCAGCCTTCAAAATCATGCTTCCCCAAGAGTGTATTTGTAACACAGAACCTACCCACCACCCACAACCATTTGCTTCTTCTTTAACCTTGTCCCAATCCACCCTCCTAAGAACTGAATCCCACAGAGTTAGCCATGGCAAAGCTGTTCACATATGGCCAGAGTATCTACGAGCATACTTATTTGTGCTGCCTTCTGCCCCTAGGCTCTTGTGTTCCTGACTACACTCTCTGCTTTGCCCTACTACAAATCCAAATGCAATATAGGTCCTAACTTGTCCTTCCCTGCAGAGAAATGCACCAATTTATCTTTTTGTCTCTTAGGGAGTTACCTTGCTTTTCCTTGAACTCCTGAAACTCTAGGTCACTGAGTAATCACTTTTGCGATAAGATGGCTCATACGCGGTGTCCAAATTATATACTTTTGAGAGTGAAAAGGGCATTATTAATAATTATGTAGGTGCAAAGGTGTACACTGGGACTGTCTGGGGAAAGTCAGAAATATGGTTCCTTCTTAAAAAGCACTTTCGGTAAAATAACTTGTGAGAAATATAATTCTACTTCATTAAAATTCAGGATTCATTCAAATTGCCACTCTGAGAATATCCTTTTCCATAAATCTTATGCTGTGGAATTTTGATCAATGATAATGAAAAAAGCTTTAAAAACTGAATCTAGCTCAAATATGAGCTTCCCCTAAGTCATTTTACCCAAATAATGACATGGGGAAATGCCATCAAGGAAGTAGAGAATCTCCTAAATGGTTTGCTGAAAGAGGGTCACGTAGAGTCAGGAATTAGTGGCAAAGGAATGGGAATTAAGGTACAACATACACAGTTTCATAGATATTCTAGTTCTTTCTCCATAATAGCACAGTGAAGTAGGTATCATATCCAATCCCTATTTTACAGAAAAGAAATTGAACCTCAGTGTGGTTAAATGGCTTGCTCCAGTGAATGGCTGACTGGAGATGTGAATGCAGGTCTGTGTGACTCGACAAATGACAATTAATGACACATGTAGCCCCTCCAATGTACCTGCCAGACAGCACTTATGACGGATGCCCGTTGGACAACTGAGAGCTACTATTACTTTTTAAAGCCAGTGACTTGAGAAAGTCACACTCTCAATATGTTTTCATCTCCATAAGATACACTACTGACCTAATACCTAACTGATACTTTTCTAAGCTCATTGTTATACGTGTGTGTGATGTATGTATAAGCATGGAACTACCTGTCATGGTTTGCAATTCTGAGTTTCAATAGCCACTTGCATTTTAGTTATACAGAATATTAGTTTGCATACTCATCAGTGCCCTTCATTTGTCTGCTGCCATATAAAAAGTACATATCAATGTTTGTATTTTTCTACCTATTAAAAATAACTAGCTGGCCAATGAAAACATATGTGGGATATTTGTTTATTATGTAATTTAAGCAGAATGTTCTCTGAGGGATAAATTAGAGCAATGCATAAGGATATGAGAATACAAATAAAATGAGGAAATCTCTTGTTAGACGATTTTCTTTTGTTATCTTCAGTGATTCATAGGTGCTGAATGATTGGTAAAGCAGGACCTTCCCCCATGAAGCAATGTTTATTGAGGATTTGAGTCTTCAAAACAATGCTAATAGCTATGTGCTTTTCCTGTCACCATGGAAAAAGCAAAAATTTGTGAATCAAATGCCGATTTGCACTCACTAGCTAGTATCTCCTATGGCAACTCACTAAAACATTAACACTCGGTTTTCCAGGCTTCTCAAAGGGGGTTCCAATGCCCATTTTGCTGTGCGGCAGCACATGCAAGGTTTGTAAGAACTGCCACATGCTCGGCAGCTCATAAATATTTCTGATATTTTCTCCTCTCTATTCCATGGCCCTTATACCTGTGATTGTAGGACTTTTGTTTAAAAACATAACCTTAGAATCTTTGGTAAAATGTAGGTCTGGGACCCCTTTCTTAGGTTCCCTGCCTCAGCAATTATGTGTTTTGGGTGGGAAACTTCAAATTATTTATTTTACCAAATTAATTATTTGTGGAGCATACTCTGTGAGATAATGACTTTCAATATCCCTCAGATGTTAAGGTGCAGGCTGCTCAGAAAGCTAGAAAGATGACGCCATCTTGGGAATGTGGGGACAGGAATACATTATTCCACATTTAAGTAAAGTTTTAACTCTTGCATCTCTTTCAGGCTAGGTTACTAGATTTTCTAAGACAGAATTGTGGATTAATTCCATTTTTACTATTAATATGATTTCCACATTTCTTAACATACTTAGGCCAAAATGTTAGAAATGTACATTATATAGACTTTATTGTCTCTAATGATTTTTAATTTTTTAATTTATTTTTGATGGAAGTATAGTTGAAATGAGTTTACTGTTTTATTAAAGAAATATCAGGCCTCCAAAATGTTTGCATTATTTCATAATTATATTAATTTTATTAATATTTGAAGGGCAATCCAAGGTAATTATTTACCTCACATCTTGTTTCCACTTATCTATCTTCCTGTACCACAAGCCAGCAATATTTTTAGTTTTTCATAAATAATCTTAGAGATAGAATTCTCTTAAAATTTTTTAATGTTTATTTATTTTTTGAAAGAGAGAGAAACAGAGCATGTGTGTGGGAGAGACAGAGATTGAGAGAGAGGGAGACAGAATCTGAAGCAGGCTCTGGGCTCTGAGCTGTTATGAAAGAGCTCAATATGGGGCTTGAACTCACAGACTGAGAGAGATCCATGACCTGAGCTGAAGTCTAATGCTTAACCAACTGAGCCACCTAGTTGCCCCTTTTCTTATTATAATTATATACATATAGAAGCAAATTCCTTCTATTTTATATAAATAATTATTTATCTTTGTTTATCTTGGTTTTCTTTGGTTATTGAAGTATCTTAGAATATCTTCCACATTTTTTCCTTAAAAAGCTTCCTTATTCTATTTTTATGATACATCAATACTTCATGTATGAGGTCCCATGATATATTTGACAATTCTCCTGCTGACGGACATCTGTTTCCAATCTTTGGTTGTTTCAATGAGGTGATGACTATCTTTCCTGAAGAATCACTTTTCATTGTTTTTTGTTTAATATTTTTAACGTTTATTTATTTTTGGGAGGGGGGGGAGGAGGGGCAGAGAGAGACACACACACGGAATCCAAAGAAGATTCCAGGCTCCAATGTATCAGCACAGAGCCCTACACAGGGCTCAAACCCATGAACTGTGAGATCATGACCTGAGCTGAAGTCGGATGCTTCACCAAATAAGCCGCCCAGGTGCCCTGAGGGCTTTACCTTTTCATGAGAAAGACAAAAAATGACGAGGGTATTAGTTGTCATGGAAGTGATGAGCAGCAATTTCTGTGTCCACTAACCTTCCCATTCTGATTGATTTTATAATAACACCCAATTCAAATGCAAACCTGAGGGTCCATCTATTAAAAGTGTTACATTTGCATATGATTCCAAGCTAAAAAAGTATTTTCAAAATGTTCAGTCTTTCCTTTTCCTGTTTGTCATGGAAGATGCATTACATTGCAGTATGACCTTCTTGGAAAGCAGGGATGCTTGTGAGAACAACAGCTAGAAGGGAGCAACATGGCACTCATCCATGCACCAGCCTGTGACAGTGTCAACCAGTGAGCCTGGCAAAGCCGCCGCATCACTAAGTAGAAATCGGAATGTCAATCAAAGCAACTGTATGTCATCTTTCTTGAAAAAACAATTTTTAAGGCATTAAAGAGATTAGATTAAGAGCCTGTTTATGTTTCTGTTTTATAAGAAGATATCAAATGGTTTAGAAATCAATACTAATTTAAAAGTAAAAACAGTTATAGTTTTTGTGTCCTATGAGTAAAGAAAAGGAAAGTGAAATAGAATATGGTATATTAGGAAAAAACGTGCCAAGGTTGAACTATGTTAAGAAGAGCAGCCTCAAAGAAGCAGTTTTATAATACACGTTGCCGGATAGTTAATTTTTTTTTTTTAATGTGACATTGAAAAAGTGGATCTTTCAGGATACAAAGGGAGGTAGTGAAAATATCTTCAAAGTAAGTCAATAACACTTTTTTGTGACCTTCGAGATTAACATTTCATAAGAATTCTTTAGATAAATTGGAAAAGTGTTTATGAAGGGAAGAAAAATTGCAACTGCATAGAATAAGACTCTTGTCCCTACTTTAAGCCAAAATTGAGAATTTGCAATGTTATATGACTTAGACTGAATATCTCTTGCTCAAGTTCAACTAACCTTCATTTACAATATTAGACAAACACAATTAAAACCAACCCAAATAAACTCATGACATTTTATTGTTGATGTTGGTGTTATCTCCTTGTATAAAAAAGACCATTAATAAAGAACCATATTAAAAATAATGGTACATATATCCAAATGCCAAAGGAATGCTTTTATGCCTGAGGATTTCAATAATTGAAGTTTTGCTGCTTGCAAACAGTAATTAATGGAAACCTTTTCTTTTTAATCTAAATATTCATGGCCTTTTAAAAATGCCCATATGTTAGACTTCTTGTTCTACAACAGGAAAGGTAGATTAATAAGGGATAAAATAAACAAATATGCTTAAAGCATATAATAATTTATTTCTGATATGAAGCCTTGTGGAAAAATGATTTTACTGATGCTATCCCCCTCAATTTCATCACAATTTGCTAATATTGTCCAATATATACCCAAAATCTAGATTAAGCTGTCTTAAAATAAAATATTTCTGATTACAAAAATTAATGGAGGTTTGGCATAAGGTAGTTTGGAAAGTAGAAATGAGGGTTGAGCATCCAAAACATTATGTTGGGTTTTTTCTTTTCTCTTTCTTTTTAAGCTACAGCTCTTACCTCTTTATAACATTCACCAGGGCAATTCATTTTATAAACATATCTCATTATGCATTTTTAAATAAAGTTTATATTGTATCTTCATAGCTAAAGTTACATCAACTAGGGGTGCCTGGGTAGCTCAGTCGGTTAAGCGTCCAACTTTGGCTCATATCATGATCTTGTGGTTTGTGAGTTTGAGCCCCGTGTAGGGCTCTGTGCTGATAGCTCAGAGCCTGAAGCCTGCTTCAGATTCTGTGTCTCCCCCTTTCTCTGCCCCTCCCATGCTCACCCTCTCTGTCTCTCTCTCTCTCTCTCAATTAAAAATAAATTAAAAATAAAATAAAATTATATCAACTAAAACTTTATAGCAACAATTCCCATTGGTAGTGAACTATTCTAATTTACCTGCCTATAAAATATTGCCCCTCAAAAAAAAAATAAATAAAAAAAAAAAAAATATTGCCCCTCACTCTTTCTATAGATTCTCTTCATTTTCATTATGCTTAATCTGACTCAGCTTCAGTGATGAAGGCAAGTTCCGAGGAATATTTTTGGAAAAGGTGCTTGGTTCACATGCTTTCTGACAAGTAACCTATCAGTGAATGTTGTTCTATTTAAACACTATGAATTAAGGGTATGTTTCTTGATCCAGAATTAGTTTTTATATCTATTCTCCAAAAGAACTTTGTACCTATTATTGGTCTTGATTAATTCAGATGACAGGCATAACAGACATATACAATCATAACAGATACAAACTTTATTAAAGTAAAGTAAAAACCCACTATGAGCCACATATAAAAAGAAAACCCTAAAATACAGAAATAAATTTCTTAAATGGTGAAAAAATAGACCACTCAAATGTGAATGAAATTAAATAAGCCTGTCAATATTAATATAATAGAATTAAGGTGTTAAGTAAATTAATGGTGACAGCTTAGAATGATAAAATTATATTCAAAATTAACTGTGTCACAAAGGTTTTATTTGATATGAACAGCAGACTGATGTTTAGCTCTGCCATAAAATCATTTTTTAAATACAGAAGAGAGAAATTATCACAAACATCCTGAATTGGTAAAAATAAAGACATAAAAGATATAAGTAGCAAGAGTAAATAAATTGAAACGTTTTGAAATTTGCAACTTTGAGTTAATAAATTGCCTTTTCAATAAAACATTTAGAAAAAAGTCATTACTGATTTGTCCATGGTGAAAATCCTTACCCATTCCAGAATTGCCATATTCAGCTGTGTAGATGTATAAATATAGCCTCTATGCTTGTAGATTACAATCTCAGATTACAGTGATGTAAACTTTTAAGACAGAATTTTAAACAATACTCTTTTATACTTTTAATCTCTGCCAAATATCCTTGTGTCAAGTAGGAAATCAGGTGCACAGAACTATCCTACTTAAAAAAAAAAATAAAAATTTACATGTAAGAGGGCACCTGGGTGGCTCAGTGGGTTGAGTGTTCAACATCAACTCAGGTCATGATCTTACAGTTCATGAGTTTAAGCCCCACATGGGGCTCTGTGCTGACAGGTCAGAGCCTGGAGCCTGCTTGGGATTCTGTGTCTCCCTCTATCTCTGCCCCTCCTCTACTTGTGATCTCTTTCTCTCCCTCTCTCTCTGTCTGTCTCTCAAATATATATAAAATAAACGTTAAAAAATTTACATGTAGCTTACAAAAAAGTCATGGTGTGGAGTACTTTTATTATTGAAAAGAAAAAAGAAAAGCTTTTCATCTAATTTAACTAAAATATCACAAAAATGAGTTCAATACTTTAAAAAGTAAATTGAAGAAAGGTGAAAACAAATCACTTGCATAAACAGTTTGAACAAAGCAGGGGTTAGAAGCTGACCACCCCACCCGCAGTTGAATATCCCCATATAACTATTGGGTCGCCAAAATCATAACTACTAATAGCATACTACTGAACTGAAGCGTTCTCAATAACATAAGCAGTCAGTGAACAGTTATTTTGTATATTATATGTATTATATCCTACAATAAAGTAACCTAGAGAAAAGAAAATGTTACTAAGAAAATCATAAATGAAAGAATATACATTTACAGTGCTCTACGGTGTGTAATGAAAAATAAATCCATGGGTAAGTGGACACATGCAATTTAAACCCATGTTGTTCAAGTGTAAATAAATATTGGTAAAATTCATCGAAATTCTAAGAATATATTTAATGGCCTGTGTACATACACATACACACACACATGCACACACACAAGTTAACTTCAACTGTATGATAAAATTATTAAATGCACAACACTATACTGAGTTAAAGAAAAGAGGAATGATGAAGGTAAGCCTGGATAAAGTTGACCATATAACTACCCTACCACAAAGGATCCCAGTGATGTCCTGGTTAATTCATTTAAAATACAAAGCAGCCTTAATACAGCTATTACACAAATTGCTCTGATATTTGCAGAATAAATGGAGCCTTTTTAAGGTATTCTGTGAAATAAAAGTAAAACTGATATCTAATGTAATAGAACTTTAATAAAAAAATTAAGCCAGGCCAGTTTCACTAATGAATATTAAATTAAAATCTTAAGTACATTATCACCAGTTACAATTAAAGAATAGGATTAAGTTTACTGTACGCATGAAGAATATTTCTATACAGGCAAATACACCATATTAATAGCTTAATGAGAATAAAATATCCCATTAAATGCACTGATAGAAAGGTCTATGCACAAATTCTAACCCATGCCAAGTAAAATAATATATTAAAAAGTCTGTGGACAAACTCTCTATAATGTGATAAAAAATAGATAATTAATTAACACCTTTAAGAAGCTTTACCTTATTTAATATTGATTTGAACTGTTGGATCAACACAATAGTATGTGAAAACCAAATAAGAAAATGTAATGGTAGAAGTCTATAAAACAAAAGATGCTTTCTTTTCTTTTTTTTTTTTTTTTTTTACAAATAGTTTATTGTCAAATTAGTTTCCACATAACACTCAGTGCTCATCCCCACAAGTGTCCTCCTCCATGCCCATCCCCCCTCCCCCCCACATCCATCAGTCCTCAGTTTTTGTCAGCATTCAAGAGTCTCTCATGGTTTGCCTCTCTCCCTTTCCCCCACCATTTCCGCCCTTCTTCTCCCCCTTGTTCCTCCGTCAAGTTCCTCCTAATCCTCCTATACGTGCAAACATATGATATTTGTCCTTCTCTGCCTGACTTATTTCGCTCAGCATAACACCCTCAAGGTCCATCCATGTTGCTACACATGGCCAGATTTCATTGTTTCTCATTGCCATGTAGTATTCCATGGTATAGATAAACCACATCTTCTTGATCCATTCATCTGTTGATGGACACTTAGGCTCTTTCCATGTTTTAGCTATTGTGGAGAGTGCTGCTATGAACATTGGGGTACATGTGCTCCTATGCCTCAGCATTTCTGTATCCCTTGGGTAAATTCCTAGCAGTGCTATTGCTGGGTCATAGGGGAGTTCTATTGTTAGTTTCCTGAGGAACCTCCACACTGTTTTCCAGAGGGGCTGTACCAGTTTACATTCCCACCAACAGTGTAGGAGGGTGCCCGTTTCTCCACATCCTCGCCAGCATCTAGAGTTCTCTGATTTGCTCATTTTAGCCACTCTGACTGGCGTGAGGTGGTATCTCAGTGTGGTTTTGATTTGTATTTCCCTGATGAGGAGGGATGCTGAGCATCGTTTCATGTGTCTGTTGGCCATCTGGATGTCCTCTTTGGAGAAGTGTCTGTTCATGTCTTCTGCCCATTTCTTCACTGGGTTGTTTGTTTTTCGGGCGTGTAGTTTGGTGAGTTCCTTATAGATTCTGGATATTAACCCTTTATCTGATATGTCATTTGCAACTATCTTTTCCCATTCCGTTGGTTGCCTATTAATTTTCTGGGTTGTTTCCTTGGCTGTGCAGAAGCTTTTAATCTTGATGAGGTCCCAACAGTTTATTTTTGCTCTTGATTCCCTTGCTTTTGGGGATGTGTCAAGTAAGAAGTTGCTGCGGTGGAGGTCAAGGAGGTTGTTTCCTGCTTTCTCCTCTAGGGTGTTGATAGTTTCCTGTCTCACGTTCAGGTCCTTTATCCATTTTGAGTTGATTTTTGTGCATGGTGTGAGAAAATGATCTAGTTTCATTCTTCTGCATGTTGCTGTCCAATTCTCCCAACACCATCTGTTAAAAAGGCTGTCTTTTTTCCATTGGATATTCTTTCCTGCTTTGTCAAAGATCAGTTGGCTGTATACTTTTGGGTCCACTTCTGAGTTCTCAATTCTGTTCCATTGGTCTATGTGTCTGTTTTTGTGCCAGTACCATACTGTCTTGATGATGACAGCTTTGTAGTAGAGGCTAAAGTCTGGGATGGTGATACCTCCCGTTTTGGTTTTACTTTTCAGTATTCCTTTGGCTATTCGGGGTCTTTTATGGTTCCATACAAATTTTTGGATAGTTTGTTCTAGTTTTGAGAAGTATGCGATGGTTTCTTTTCTTATCACAAAATTATGAGCCTTCAAAAGGCAACCCTAAATCTAACAGAAATGTTTAGTTCATAAGGCATCCAGATAGAAGATAAAAATACAAGAATCAGTACATTTCCTATAAAAAACACATAAAAACTACCCTTTACAAGAGTTAAGTAATAGAAGACAGGGAGTGAAAATCACCAAGAGACATGGTGGACGACATAAAGAAATCTACAATGTATCAAGGGAATGTTATAGAAACACCTGATTAATGCATAGAAATAGCACATATACAAGGGGGGTAAATGAAATATTATAAAGATTAATATTTCTAGCCAAAATTGGAAGACTCCATGCAAAAATATTAACAGTGCTTAACCCTGGAGCCAGGTGCCTTTTTTAAAAATTTAAATTCTATAAATAAAATGAGCTTGTATTTCTATAAGAATATAAACAATTATAAAACTTAACAAAATGTGTTTAATAATTTAAAAATCTCAAAGTATATTTGGAGAAAGAATACTGAAGAAAAAATAATTGAAATACAGAAAATACTAAACCCATGCAAAAGTAGAGGTAATTAAAGAAATGAGGAATGGCATACAAGAGGAAATATTATTTAAAATACCTAAAGAAAACGTTCATAAGCACACACACACGCACGCACCATATACGTGATAAGCAGCATACATGAAAGAAAGTATTCTTCATTGATGACTTTGCCACTTTATCACTTTTTTACAAGTGTTTAAGAGAGACTGAGAAAGTGTGAGCAGGGGAGGGGCAGAGAGAGGAAGAGAGGGAGAATCCCAAATGGGCTCCATGCAGTCAGTGCACAGAGCCTGATGCAGGGCTTGAACTCATGAAACTGTGAGATCATGACCTGAACGAACCTCAAGAGTCAGACGCTTAATTAACTGAGCCACCCAGATGTCCCTATCACTTTTTTGAAATGTGAAATGATCATGTGTTCTGGCTTGTCCAGGGCAGTTCATGTTCAATCCATAAAACAGATTCTGATATATCATATCCACTTCACAGATAAGAAAATTCAGTAGAGCAAAGTTAAATAATTTCCTCTCCTTAAAGCTAGTAAGTGACGGAGTGATGTAACTCTTGTTTTCTTTCTTTCTTTTTTTTTTTTTTGCTAGCTTAATGAATGATACTGCCCAAATCAGAAATTTGGCACTCCCTTTGAATATCCTCTCTCCCTCTTTCCTCCCTCTTATTTTTCCTCTTCCTTCATTAGCAAATATATCTTGTGATTCCCCTCTTTCAAACCTATCTGGTATTTTCTCTTCACATTCCTACTCCAATACTTCTTTAGGTCATGGCCTTGGCCTCCTTTTCTTAGTCGGAAGACTTTCCCTAATTCATGCCCTTTTTCAGTGGCATTGCTCCTCTGTCATAGTTTTGGTAAAGAAGCTCATTTGCCCCCAAGAGCGTCAGCTAATTTTCCAGGCAATGGATATGGAGAACAGACAAAGCTAGACGTTCTCAGATTTGCGGACCTCCAAGAGTTAGAACCGAAGTATGATAAGCTTGCGGTGAGTGGGCTTGGAGAAAAAAAGATGAGACTATGCCTACCTGAACATAATGAAGTCTCACCTGTTTTCCTTCTACTCCCCATCTACATTTGCTGCCTAGATTTTATAGGTGGTCTCAGCCTTATAGCTTGACCACTGTGAATACCAGTACACCGGGCCACAGAGGGATTTGGAAAAGCAAGAGCAAAATTCCACTGGCTCCTCTCCCATGGTATGTCCACAGCCAACTGGCCACGTCCTACACAGACTGCATATACTGGAAAGTTGAAATCCCCTATCTTCCTCCTCTCATAAAATGAGAGTTTCTTGTAATGTCTTTGTATGGATGCTTTTGCTCCATAGGTCCTCCAGATTGATGCCAGGGAGGGTAGAAGAGGCATAGGACCCGGGTAGGAACATCTTCCACTTGTACTCTCCCCTGCCACTCACGTGCTCTTTCTGAACCAACAAGAAAAGCAAACACAATAATCCTCCATAAACAGCTCAAGAACATTCACAAGACCCCAGCTACCATTTGTGGCTGAAAGTCCAAATTTCGCTTTCATCTGGTTGTTCAAAAGTTAGAGTTTTTTCCCCTTCCTAGTCCAAACACTTAGCGGAAGAAAAGATGGCTAAATTCCATCAGCTACTGCAGACTTTGCCACAAGGTGGCACCACTAAGCAAAGTGGTAACCCTTCAAAAGGATCCTGATCATCAAGACTTGGAAGTTTTCTCTGCAGAAATCCCAACCTAGTGAGAGATGAAGAGCTCGGTTAGGCTCTCTGCTTCCCAGGATTATAGGATTTTTTAACTCCCATTCGAAAACCCTAAGTAGAGAAGGCAGGAGAGAATGTTTCACCTATAGTATATGATATTACCAAATCAGCTTAGTCTCCAAGCCACAAATTAGAGTCTGGGCCACTCCTCTTTTCTTCCACCTTCTCCTTGTGAGCTCACCTTTGGAGAACGTGGTATCAATTCCCACTGTGAATCTTAATCAGAACACTCTTTTCTTCCGAGAAGAGTACTCTTCACTTTGAATTTGGAGGAGCATGATTTCGATTCTTCATCTCTTCTCTCCTAAAGCACCCTGAGCTCCCTATTACACTAACTGTTCATTCTGTTCCAGAACTTTACATTCCCAGGGATCTGCTGGAGGGATAGCCTAGCAAGAATGCACACAGACACACACACCATTCACCCTCATCCTGCCAGACTCTAAGTGCATGACTGTCTCATATTTGCAAAAACTAAGAGGGTCTATTTACATAAAAGAATGTTTGCGGCAAGCCCACTTATAAAGCCTGCCCACACAGAGAATCAACTGGCAGCTTTTATAAATCAAAACATAATACATGCATAAAATTAAAATGTTACTCCCTGGCTTAATACTCCTTCTCGGTTTTCTATAGCTTTCAAAAAATTAACCTGTGAAGTAAAAACAGAGGTTCACTTTATGTAGGGTGTTTATTAATCAAAGACACAGACATTAAATAATAATGAGGGGCAAGCTTACACATATTAAATTGGCACACAGAAGTTTAATTTGGGGTCAAGAGCCATTAAAACATTAGCATCCTTCGGCCAAGCAATTTCACTTCTGGGTTTCAATTCCAAAGAAGCCGTACAAGAGAAGTCCTTCATCTATACACAGGTTTTACTGAAGCACCTAGTGCAGGCCTGACAGAGTGAGTCAACGTGTATGGAAGACTGAACGGGAGAGAGAGAATCAGAAAAGAGACAATGAGAGTGGGAGAGAGAGAACAATTAGGTCCTAACGTGCAATCATAGAACACTTTGTAAATATGTGCAGCAGTCGGTAACTTGAAAGAGACAACCGTGGAGACCCATGCAGCATCTGGAAAGGTACCCATATGTGATGCTGGCATTGGGGCACAGGAAAAGACAAAGTGAGCATGCTTTACACAGACGACCCTGGGATTCTCCGAGTCTACAGGCACGGACTGGAAAGCACTCTATGAGATGAACAGCAAGATGTCTTGGCATAGTGAGGCTGACCTACTGGCATGGCAGGAGTGAGAGTAAGGTACTTGTTTGAATTCAACCAACATTGTGATAAGAGAGTTTTCGATAAAGGAAAACCCAGAGTTATCAGGAATCTGGGAAGCGAAGAAGGAGGCTTATGGCAGCAGTGCAGACCAGACCAAAGCTAGGTGCCCACTGGAACTACCAGAGGTGCTTTGAGAATACAGATGCTAACCCCTCAGGTACAGAGATGCAAACTGTTCTCTTCTGTATCTGGCCTGAGGATCTGAATGTCTAATCTCCCTGGGAGACTCTATTATGCAACTAAGGTTGAAGCACACAGATATAGGACTTGCTACTTGAAGCCAGGTCTGCAGTCAGGAACATGGCAGGCTTGTTAGAAGTGCAATTTCTCAGCCCCGCCCTTGCCCTACTGAACCAGGATTTGAATTTTTTTTTTTTAATGTTTTATTTATTTCTGGGAGAGAGAGAGAGAAAGAGAAAGGGAGAGAGAGAGAGAGAGAGAGAGAGAGCGCCAGCGTGAGCAGGGGAGGGTCAGAGAGAGAGGGAGACACAGACTACGAAATAGGCTCCAGGCTCTGAGCTAGCAGTCAGCACAGAGCCCGACGCGGGGCTCGAACCCACGAACCGCGAGATCATGACCTAAGGAAAGTTGGACGCTCAACCGACTAAGCCACCCAGGCGCCCCCCTGGATTTGAATTTTTAAGACACTCACCAGGTGAATACCTGGACTTGCCCTTCTGGAAGCACAGGCATGAACGAGTAATAGGTTTGCTTTGTACCACCTTACCTGTAACAGTCACATTCTTAATTCAGCATTTCATCTTGTGTACTTCAAAACACAGAACAGCTATGGTTTCTTCCCAAAATCTTCAGCATTTTCTGAAATGGCTCTGCTTTTCTTTGACAGAAATGTAATAATGAGGGTAGCTCGAGGGGTGTTGGGTGGGGGGACGGGGTAAATGGGCATTGAAGAAGGCACTTGTTTGGATGAGCACTGGGTGTTGTATGTAATGAATCACTAAATTCTACTCTTGAAACCATTTGTGCACTATATGTTAACTTGGATTTAAATAAAATTAAAAAAATAAATACAATAATAAAAAAACGTAGTAAAATAATGGTATTTACTGACACAGGTGAAAATACAACAGATCACTCAGCTTCTTCACCCGATTTCAAAAACTGGAAGTGACCTTGGGAATTATCTCCAATCAAGTGATTTCACAATGAAGAAATTAACATTCAGTGTATGAACTATACTCAAGAAAAGAAAAAGAAATTAAGGTTCACAGAGGCCAAGATACTATCAAATATCACACACAGCCAGGAAAGAGCAAAGCCTAGACTTACAACTAGATTTGACTCTGACAAATCAGAACTGTCCTTTTGAAAATTTAGTCTTCCATTGTAAAATCTGCTTAATGGCTTGTCATGTTTATACATAACAGCGTTCTTAGTTTGAAAATAATTTTGAATAAAATTGAAAAAATAATATTTTTAAAAGCCTCAGATGAGTTATCTTGAATGAACCCAATTCCCAGGGAGGTGTGGTTATTAGCAACTTAGTAGTTGTTTAACAAGTGCTGTATACATTTCTTTCTCTGAATGTTACAGAGAACTTTTCCCCCTAACTTGAAGGTTCTGCTCCTTGGAAGAAATACTAATTATCCAGCCTAAACCTATAAATCTCAGGTGTGGTATATAAAATCTCCCTGATAGAACAGAAACCTGATGAGACGTTTGGCTTATAAAACTGTTCTGGATGGGATAGGCATAGGATTATTCAGCAGAATAAATGAACTAGTAAGGTAATTAGTAGAGATTAACACAGGTTTCCAGAAGTTTCACAAACACATTCTCAAGTGTATGCAGAAATTTTTACTTAGACACAATTACTGAGCTGCATATGGATGGGGGGATATAATATAGTCGCAGGTTTATAAAAAGACCCCAGGGATGGAGAAAATGGCTCCTCGTGTGTGCGAGGCAGCATGGGAGTTTAGTTTCTTACTGTTCAAAGTGTGGACAGTGAGGCAGCAGTATGGGAATCATCTGGGACATGGTTAGAAACACAGACTATTGGGGCGCCTGGGTGGCTCAGTCGATTAAGTGTCTGACTCTTGTTTTTGGCTCAGGTCACAATCTCACAGTCATGGTTGTGGAGCCTGCTTAAGATTCTCTCTCTCTCTCTCTCTCTCTCTCTCATTTTGGAAGGAAGGGAGGAGGAAGGGAGGGAGGGAGGGAGAAAAATACAGAGGGAGGGAGGGATGAAGGAAGTGAGAAAAATACAGAACATCAGGACTCACCTCAGACCTGCTGTACATGAACCTTTAGCTGGGCAGAACCCCCACAGGATTCATCCACTCAAAATTTGAGAAACACTAGTCTTATTCACTATTTCCCCAACATGTTTCAATAATGGAATCATCCAAATGCACAATTCTTGGGAGCCATCTTAAGATGTGAATCAGAAGCTTTAGAGGGGGAGCCTGAGAATTTATATTTTTAATCTTCTCCTTCAGTGATTATTACAGTGATATAAAAGTTTGACAAGACTGAAAGATCAAAAGTTTGACAGGCAAACAAAATTGAGATTGGTGCTTACTCCTGCCACCTACTGGCTACACATCCTCAAAGAAGCTACCTTCCATCTCAGTGCCTCCTTCATAACATCAAATGGTAATAACATTCCTTTACAGATGTAAAATGAGACAATGTAGGTAATCAAGAAGCAGTGTATTAAGTGTTAAAACTTTCGCCTCGCACTTAGTAGGTGTGAAATAATAGATGGATGTTATTAGCATTTTCATTATCTCTCATTTAACACCCTAATTCTGTCCTCTGAAAAAGGCAGGTGGTAAGTATTGCCTTGAGTTCTTTTCATTTATAAAATGGATCTTTACTGAGGAGGTGGCATGTTCCAGAAGCAAAGATGAACTCACAGCCTAGTGGGAAAGTCAGGTAGGTGAATAGGAATATTATAATAGAAACAGAAATTTTGTTCACAAATGAATCACTTCATACATCCAGATAATGTTTTGGTTAGCTTGCAGAGGAAAGAGATCAAAGCTACTATTTAATATCATTAAAACAATCATTATTTCTTTCACATATGCTAACCCAGGCAGAAAGGAAAGAGCTTTCCAGAGCACTGAAAATAAAACCTTGTTGCCGAGAGTAAGGCTTCAGTGTGACTTCAATTGTAGCTGTAAATTAGCCCAGAAGCACACCCCAAACTGTGGCAAAATTATGACCTTATTTAAAGTAGATGCTTTATCAGCTCATCCTTTCTCCAATTCTTTCCAACCTAGTGTTATTCACTCTCCATTGTTCTATTATTAGCATCGATTTTGTAACTGGTAGAGTATTTTTTTTTTTCTGGAGGTGGAGCCACATACTAACATACACTTCCCTCCCTTCTGAGGCTCAATGCTGAGAGTTCCTAATTGAATTTCTGCCCTTCAGGAGCACAGGGTCATTGGGATGAATGTGCTTTTAGTGGACTCCAGGGAGGCAGGCTCAGGGCATTATTTTGGTCTCCCCACACTGCCATCTCAGAGCACCCCTCTGACCCTAAGCCTGGGGTCTGTTTGTTTAATGAAGTCTTCTGTTGAAATAGTAACTCCTTTTCCTGATGTGAGCTATAACTGCATTTATGAAGTGTTCAAATGAAAAAGTAGCCTTTGAGGAACTAGAGAGCCACCGTGTTTCAGGAATTCTTAGAACCTTTCTTTTTCTGGTTTCGGCTGTATGTGCAGATCACTGTAAATGCCAAAATGCCACCTGATGCATTAGAAGGCAGTCTCTACATGGTTACCTTACTTTGACCTCCTGTGAGCTTCACAGCTGCTAGAGAAAAGAAATATTTTTTTAGCTGGGAAAATGAAGGACATTTTACTTGAATATGCCAACAAGTATCTTAGCTCCCTTACGTTCATTCTCCTTGAATAATTCCACAATGCTTGATGGTCAAGGCATCCGTAAATGGGTTATGTTTAATTTGTTAGGAAAATTTGAGTGCCAGAAAATCATTACTTACACTTAATATGTTAACAAATTAATTTCAGATTATAGTTATTAAAAGGTATCTGCGAAAAGGTGTATGTATATAAAATTATAAATTAGTTTTGTGTAAATAAAATGAATCTTGATTTCATAATTTAATCTATATGACACAGGTTTGAAAAACCATACTCTTGGGGAATCAGGGGCTCCGCAGGTTAAGCCTCCAACTCTTGATTTTGGCTCAGGTCATGATTTCACGGTCATGAGATTGAGCCCCACATCAGGCTCCTTGTCGGGCTCCATGCTGGTCATGGAACCTGCTTAAGATTCTCTCTCCCTGTGCCCCACCCCCACTCGCCCTCACGCTCTCGCAAAATAAAAATAATAAAACATAAATAAAACCCGTACTCTTGTCTGTTCTTTCCACTCACCATAAAATTTCAGAGTTTGAGGGAATGAAATTAAAATGTCATTATGTCTCGATATGTTTTTGATAACCATCTGGACACAGAGAGGAAATAAATCAGAAAAGAAGTGCCCAACTGCAGAAAAAATTTATGACATAAACTGATTATTTTTAATTGCACCGAAAATACGTTTGAAATTTCCTCCCTGGGGCTTGAAGGGAATATTCTCCAATAGCAGCTCAACTCTCTATGCCTCTGTTGGCAAGCAAGAGCAGGTTTCCAACTGAGGAAGTTCTTTATCCTTCCAAGTACAAATTCATGTTACTTCCTTTCAGAAGCTGTTCCTGGCTTTAGGACTGACCACTGGTATTTGGAGTCTCCTATGCAGCTATGATCTAAATACATACAGATCATATACACTGGATGATACACATCACAGAACTTTTCATGCTGAATTGAAATAGAAAATGTCCATCTCAACCCTTCTCTTAGTTTTTCTGAGGACATTCATCCCTATATTCCTTCCATTGGACCCTGAATGCTAAATGTACTTAATAAACATTGGTAGAATAATAGAAATAATATATCAAGCTACCACTTAGTTTTTAGTGTACGTAGGACTTAGCATGCATTCTTATACCTCTCACATAACATATAGATCTATAAACACAGTCTATATCACCACGTATGACATCTATCTCTGAACAAGAGATTCCTCAAATCATGCTTAATGCTTTCATTTATCTCCTGTTTCCTCTTTTATTTTGTATCATTACTTTTGCATTTTTTAAAGCTTGAAAAGGGGAGTTTGCATCTATATATACTTGATGAAGATATTCCTTCTAAGTTACTAGCCTGGTAAGGACTTTCCTACTATCCCAAAGTGTGAGCACTGATGCCCAGTGACTGTCAGTGTTTGCCCATCATGGAAACCTGTCACACTAGATTGTGGAGATTTCTCGGTGCTCCAACTGACAGCAAGTTCTGTAAAGGAAAGGATGCTTTTTTCTCATTTACCATTGGACCTCAGTGCCCCGCTCAATGGCAGATACTTAGTAAATATTCCATGTATGTATGTGTCTATGTGCATATGCGTGTGAGTAGCACTGATTCAGCTTCAAGAAGACTAATTTTCCTGATATTCATAAAAGCATGAGAATAGCTGTGATCATAAAAAAATAAGAATTAGAGAGACACACTCCAACATATCCATCAGAAATGCTGTCTTCAGCTTCTTTCTGTAGAATCAGGAGGGCCTGGCCCTTCTGTCTCATATTTTAGTTTTCACAAATAACGGAGAGACATAAGGGTAACTGAAGACTACACTAACTGGATCTATATTTCCACAGATCTGGGGTTCAACGGAGGAAACCTGGGCTCTGGGAGCCCCTGCTCTGCCTCACATCCAGACTTGGTGACTCAGGGAATGCTCAAGTGATTCAGAGAAAGTGGGGATGATAACACAGAGGTGGTACAATCTTGTGAAAATTGTATTACGAAAAATACATGCAGTTTGCCTGCTTTTCCATGAATTTGAGTTTCATCTAATTAGGGCAACCAACTGCATGTCCCACTGAGCTTAAAGTATCCCTGGTTTATGCTTATTTTACAGAAAAAATTATTAAAACTGCTAATTACAGCTCAAATATTTTTGGTTTAGATGACAACCTATATGGTCATTCAAATTACAATATGTTGGAAAATTTAAATATATATAACTATATCTATTTACACATACATACATATATATCTATATACACATACATATCTATATACATACACATACATTCATACATGTGTACCCATATAGATAATACATATAGATGTAGATACAGTATAGATACAGATATAGATAGACAATGTGATCTGGTCCTTAAATATTCTTCTATGTTTTTTTCAAAGATGCTCAGACCAAAGTAAACTGAAAAGACATACCACCCTCAGGAAGATGGAAATGCTGCCCAATGTTCTACAAAAGGCTAGAGTAAGAGTCCTTTCCTCAGTAGACGGCAGGAGGGTGGTGCATATGCTCTCCTTGCCCCAGGAGCTGAAGCAGAACAGCACAGCCATCTTCATCCTGTTTTTTTACTGGAATGTTTGCCTGAGAAGCCTGCGTGGCAGGGCTTGTGTTACCATGTCTAATGCTGTTCACGTCTGTACACACTGTCTCTAGCTAAAAGGATATTTATGGATATGTTATCAATAATAAAAATAAGTTTGGTGAAAGAATCCATAAGACACTTAAATTATGGCAAATGTGATCACATTATTCTGGCTGAGTGTGAGAGATGCCAAATCACTCCAACCCAACGGGTCTGTGACCCCCACATGCAAGAAGCTTGTACCTTGGGGAGGGGCACATCCAGGGGTTGCTGTTGGAGGGTCCACAGTGAGAATGGCCTGAACAGGTAGAGGAGAGGGGAGTTTTCTGCATATTCCTATCTACAGAAGAGGGAGAATGTGCCTAACAAATGGTAGCCTCTTATTCTTGCTTTTCCTCTAAGTTTACTGCTTGAATAATTATAATGGTCCTTGATTCTGAAACATGGTCTAGCCCACAATCAATTATTACTGTGTTTTTCAAAAATTTATCTGAGTCACTTGACTCTCCTTAGTGGTTCTAAGCTAAACTTCATGTGGTCAGGAGCCTCTGAGTACCCATCCAGAAATCCCGGCACAAGTCAAATGATCTGCAAACAAAGCCGTGCAGACACACACACACACACACACACACACACACACACACCTTATTATATTATACCCCACTGACTCCATTAAATTCACTATTTGTTTATACCAGACAAGTACATTTTACTTATACCAATCCTCCTAGCAATCCTGTAAAGTAGTCATATTCTTGTTTCCATTTGACAGATAAGAAGACCGAGTCACAGAAAATATATATAATTTGTCCATCTGCTAGTTAGCGGTAGAGCACTGAATCTAACCCACCAGTCCAAATGGGAATAGTTAACACAATAGCGGCAAGTTACAATGATGATGTAGGAAAGGAAAGTCTTAAAGCTATATTATACAAGAAGAAAATCTTGGAAAATCAAGAACTGGCTGCAGAATTGGGATAAATAACAGAAGTTGCTGATTTGTCAGAGTATCAGAACTAGCAGTGAGAGAAGCCTGAGTCCTTTGAACACACAAGGAATTCCCTGGTATGCCTTTCTCTCCTTTTAAAACCTAGGTTTCTTAATTAAATACATAGATGAAGGGTGCCTAGGTGGTTCAGTAGGTGGAGCAACTGATTCTTGATTTCAGATCAGGTCATGATTCCGGGGTGGTGTGATGGAGCATTATGTAGGACTCGTTGCTGAGCACTGGGGCCTGCTTAATATTCTCTCCCTCTACCCCTCTCCCCTGCTCATTCAATCTTTCTCTCCCCCCCAACACTCTCTCTCAAAAATTAATTGATTAATTAACACACACACACACACACTCAATTTCTCTCACAGGATTCTAGAAAACATGTTTTGGTTTGGTTTCAATGTAAGTAGAAGGGAAGAAAAGGAAAGAACCGAGACAGGTATATACAGAGTGCCTAATGTCTATCTGGAGTTTTCTAGATGTTGCTGCTTTCAATTCTTGTATCAATCTTTGGGGCAAGTATTTGTCTGTCTGTCTTTTAAATAAAGGACTGAAGGTTCTGATTAAATGACTTGCAAAAAAAAAATCTCATACACCCAGCATAAAGCTGAGCAGACTTTTTAACTCCATCTTTTTGAATGCTCACACTTGCCTCATGTACCTCTGACGTCATATAAGGAAGTTATTTAAAATACACATTATGACAATTCTTTGATATAACAGGAAACCCGAATCAGAACGACCACCTTAAGAAACACCATTTCATGCTTCAACTAAAGCTGACAATCAATTTAGAGAACATCAAAATAAGGGACGAATCTTTGGGCATTAGCTAAAAACATATTTTTTTTATGCTCTATCACATGTGCTTCTCTTATGATCTTTAAACGGCTCCTGAAGAACACCAGCCTGGGTCTACTGCATATAGTTCAAACTAAGTAAACTAATGCCTGAGTGTCACAAAGTTGCAAAATTACTATCACTGTGTTGTTTTTGTTTTTGGAACTAGTGAGACTATTTCCACAAGCTCCATTCACAGAGAAGGGACAAATGGTTATAATTTGGGTCATTTCTTCTTGTCAGGTGCAAGCAGTACACAGTTCATTATTAACAGGCTATTGCAAATTACTCTAATTATGTCTGGACTGTGGCAAACACTTTCACAAAGATTTATCTGATGAACTTGAAAGTTCTTCTGAGGCTCGTCACCCTGTTAGGCACTTCCATTCCGCAAGGGCTCTGCCACTAGGCCTGGGGTTAGAGGTATTTCAGCCTCCATCATCTCCTGTCAATGGGGCTCAGGGATGTGTGCCAAACTCCATTTCCATTCTGCCTTGCGTCAACCACAGGGAATCATTAGCTGCTGCTCTCTGAGCACTTACTGGAGAACCATTTGATAAAGCGGACCCTCACTGGGTGGGAGAGCTAATGGACCTCCAAAGTGACGGAGCAAAGCACTGACAGGGATGGTCCTATAATTTTATATAGTACATCATCAGAAAATGGTTACATTGTGCCCAGTCAATTCTCTTCAAAAGGGAAGCTTTGATTTCAAAACCTCCTCAGGCAGAACGACACAAAGGAACAACAATTCCTTGAGGGTTCCCCCTCCTTTTAATTGCTTTCCCTGTTCCCCAAGTCCTGCAAGCATTTCACCTAGATCATTTCCCAGGCCATCAGCCCTCTAAGAGAAGTAGTGCCTTGGGCGATTGTTGCCTTGCACTGCTTCTCTCTTTTTCCAGCAGTTCCATATTTCAAGCGATTCAAACATCTTCAAGTGAATTGCTTGACAAATTTCCAAAATGATCGCTACAGATCAAATTCAGCTCAAATGCTATCCTTTCCAAAGTTTTGAAAATCCATTTTTACAGCAAGGCTGGTGAAACACCTAATGAGCTTCAATTCAGAGGAGGCATATCCTTTTAACTTGAATTTGGCCTCAAAACATGTTTGGCTCTGCCAAATGTCTACCAATCTTTTCAGTTACAGCGGCTACCTCTTTGACTCTAGTGAAACAGATTACACATAGTACCATTTCCCAAGTTCTGAAAATTTCTAGAAAGGACATAAGAGTAAATATATTAGAGGATACCCTGCTTTTATTCAGAATATTTTGATTCAAGGAGTTTCTAGTGACTTGCATTCCTTGGCACCCAGATTTATTTCCGTACAATCTGTTTTTCTGTCCTTTAATCCATTTTTTTATGTTTCAGAACACATGAATTCAGCGTGGAAAAGAATTAGTGTAAAGAGTGTAAATGAATTATTAATAAAAGAAAGAACAGACACATTCAAATAGACTTGGTAGTATTTAATCTGGAAGGGCTTAATTGAAAGTTCTCTTATCAGCCTAATAATAGTGAATTATAATGACCTTGATTTTTACAGAGACGGGGACACTATCTATCTTTCTTAATGGTCAGAGGAGAAGCAAGGGTCAAGTCTCTTAACCAGTTATTACATAAATGAAATACATGTGCAACAGGCAGCTCTCAGAAAATTCATAAGGTTTGAAGAAGAAAATAGTTTTAAAACCTATTAGTCTTTTTCCTAAGGTTCATTTTTAGAACTGGATTGCTATTATATGTTCAACTTTACAATATCCCAATTTTCATATATAACATGATATAATGAGCACATTCATGCCCTTAAAACATTATAAAAATTCCAGTTAGGTTGAATTCATCCAATATAGATATATTCTAATTTATATAGAATTATACATTCAGGCTTTTTCTTTCCTATTACAAATAAATTTGTGGTAAACATCCTTACAAATAAATCTACCTATACATCTCTGTACACTAAACTTTTAGAAACAATATAAATATTTTGAAACATACTGAAACATTACATACAGAAGATATTTAACAAACTGTACTCCCTCAGGTAGTGAAGAAGAATGTGCTCTTCCTCTACACTCACCAAAGTATTTGCTTTTTTAAAAAAACCTTTTAATGTTTATTTATTTTTGAGAGAGAATGAGATAGAGAGTGCATGTGCACGCACGCACACACACACACACACACACACACACAAGTAGGGGAGGGGCAGAGAGGGAGACAAAGAATCTGAGGAAGGCTTCAGGCTCTGAGTTGTCAGCACAGAGCCTGATGCAGGACTCGAACACACGCACTGTTGAGATCAGGACCTGAGCCAAAGTCGGATGCTTAAACAACTGAGCCACCCCAGGCGCCCCAAAACTATTTGCTTTTAAAAATCATTAAATATATGGTAGGTGAAAAAAATTAATTGGCATTTCTTTGTGATGCTGAGTATTTTTCATGTTTATTCATTATTTTGTATTACTTTTTAAAGGAAGAGTAAGTTCCCCTTGTCGCCCATCTTCCTACTGAGACTTAATTTTAGTATTACACTGGGTGATCTATGTAGTTTCATCAGCATATTAATTCCTTGGCATATTTATTGTAAAGTTTACAGATAGCTTATCTGTCTTTTAATTTTATTTCTGATTTATGGCATTCAGACCAAAAAACAATGCTGTGTCTAGGCTATTTATTTTTTCCTTCCTTGCTTTTTGCTCAAAATGTCCTTTCAATTGCTGACATAAATATGTAATTTTATTTACTGTTTTCCTCAAGACTTTATTTATTGACATTAACTCTTGAATTCACTAAAAACAACTTTTGATATAAAGAAGGAAGTAAAAATCCAAATTTGATTTGTTTTACCTGATAGCCAACCAAATTTATTGACCAATTGGCCTCTCAATTTTCCTCTGATTTATGGATCTCTCTTTACTCTAAACTGAGTTCCATCACAATATACCAGGTCCTGCTTTCACTAGTCAGTCAGCCAATGATCTATGGCTTCATAAGATACTTTAAATTCAACATCAAGTTTGCCTACTTATTTAAAAAAATAATGTTTATTTTTTTTTTAAATGTTTTATTTATTTCTAGGAGAGAGAGAGAGAGACAGCGTGAGCAGGGGAGGGTCAGAGAGAGAGGGAGTCACAGACTGAAACAGGCTCCAGGCTCTGAGCTGGCAGTCAGCACAGAGCCCGATGCGGGGCTCGAACCCACGAACCGCGAGATCATGACCTAAGCGAAAGTCGGACGCTCAACCGACTAAGCCACCCAGGCGCCCCAAAATAATGTTTATTTTTCACACACACACACACACACACACACACACACACACACACACAGCATTAGCAGGGGAGGGTCAAAGAGAGGGAGACACAGAATCTGAAGGAGGCTCCAGGCTCTGAGCTGTCAGCACAGAGCCTGAGGTGGGGCTTGAACCCACAAACTACGAGACCATGACCTGAGTCGAAGTTGGATGCTGACTGAGCCACCCACATGCCCCTATTTTTCTTTAAAATCCCGTCTTTCAAGTTATTTTTAGAATTTTGTTGTTGCTCTTAAATTTTCATTAGCTTGCTCTGTAATTTCTAAATACTAAAAATGGCTTTATGAAAGACTTGAAAATACATTAAAGAGTGAGAAAATAACAAAGAGAAAAATATGAAACCCCCCTCATCTCAACTTTCACGCCATGAACATTTTTGAGCATATACTTGCAGGATCTCTTCCAGAGATGATCTAGGTGGTTTTACTTCTGTTCTTCTTTGCCAAGTACACAGAAAAGTGTTACAGCACTATCAATCTTTTTTAACATGGAAAAAAATTGATTCCATAGAATCACAATCACAGGATTTATCATATGATTGCAAAATACTGAAAAAAATATATCTTGATGTCTCTCCCATTTGAATGTCACAAGGAAGGTATTTATTTAATGAGATAGATTCACATACACCCCCTATATATTGCGGCTCTAATATACTAAATTGTGTTTAACTTGAAACATAGTCCGGTTAGTAATGTATCACAAAGATAACCCCAGTAGCGTGTCAGTCACATGAAAGTACTTCCCTTGTTTTCCTTACTTCTTGACGATGAACTACTTCATCTACTTCAAGTGCATTACAAAGTACAGCATGACTTAATTCCTAAGTTCATTTCTGTATGTATTTATTCAACAATATCTTGTTGATAGGAGGTGCTCAATAAACATTTGTCGAATGCAGAAGAAGGATGAATGAAACATACTACTTAAATAGAGTGCTGTACAAAATAGCACATTATTAATAACTACATGGGAATTCTTAGAAGTGGCTGATGCAGGAACAAATGTAAGCTTTTTATTCACAGCAAAGCCCAGGAGATGAATAGCGGGCACATGCGATGTATGATTTATTCATACACTCTAGTAAGAGATTTATAGGCATCTATTAACCTACTCGAGTTCCAATTCTGTCGTAGGCTGGTCTTTTGTCATGATTAGCTATGTTGTGACTCTATGTTAAATAACAGGTTGTCTGTGCTGAAATATGCAAGAAATATGAAGACAGAGGGTCAAAATTATTATACATGTACATTGTTCCAGCTGAATCATAGATTTATCTCTGCTTGTGTATGCAAAAGAATTAGACATGCATATATGCACAAAAGCAAAGGATTTCTTTTCTAGACATGAAATCTGATGTCATAGAGTGGATTTGTCTCCCAAGTAATTAATATGTTGAAGTCCTAACCTCCAGTAACTCAGAATGTGAGTCTTTGGAGAGATGGTCTCCATAGAGGTACCTAAGTTAAAATAGGGCCATTAGAGTGGATCTTAATCCAATATGACTGCTATCCTTATAAGAAGAGGAAATTTGGACACAGACCTGTACAGAGGGAAGAAAATGAGAAGACACAAGGGGCAGACGGTCATCTCTAGGTCAGGGAGAGAGACCTGAAAGGGTGCCTTTCCATCAAGGCTCTCTGAAAGAAACAACTGTGCCAGCACCTAGATTTCAGATTTCTAGCTTCCAGACCTGTCAGAAAATACATTTCTCTTGTTTAAAACACTCAATCAGTGGCCTTTTTTTCTAGCAGCCCTAGCGAACTGATACACCATGAACTAATACAGAGTATAGTGAGGCCGTATGTTGAAAAGACTAAGAATTATCTTGTTATTTTCAACATTCTAAGTTTTGGAAAAGATAATCACATCCACCTGCACACTGTGTCAAGCCTGATCTGATCCTCTCTTTGGGTAAAACACCATCTGGAAAGTCACTGCTTTAGGTGAGACTTCTGATTAATCCCTCCATTAATGGATTAGGAACCCAACTGATTTCATTTCCCACTTCCACATGATGATCCCTTTAACATATGGTTGAGTATCTATGAGAGCTTGGATACAATTCATGCTCTGAATGGATATACCACTCTGCATCTCCCTTGGGGTCTTAAAGTCACTTGTTTCCACCTCTGCTTACACTGACCTAATAAATATAACAAAAGAAGAGGGATGTGGGAAGGAACATACCCATCCCCCATCATCCCCAACCCAATTTCACAGAGGACAGAAATAGAGTGCAAATTTTTAAATGGGGTACATGTAATGGCACCCTCCAAGTCACAAGGAAGCCATGCTGTCAAGGGCGAGGAAAGGTCACAGTTCTGTTTATCCTGACAGAATACCTGGTTACTCTCACAGAGATCTGCCACTGAAATTTATCAGCTCTTCCAAACCTGTGTTGCCCACCATGACAACTCATCTTCATGGACTAAAGCTGGCTCTTAGAGCCAGGCAGGATTTGCCCACACATTCTAAGTTCCTAACTACAAGACTCATTTCTCCATGCCATCTTAAAACAACATAGAATAAAGTTTTATAATAGCAATACACAGAGAAAAAAGTCCTAATTTCCCATGCTTCATGATTCAGATTAATTTAATAACTGTGTCATATGAGAAGAGTAAATAAAGAGAAGGAAAGGGGTGTGGATATATATGATCACTGAAGCATAAACAATTGCAATGAAAAACAAATTACTAGGGTAGTGCTAGAAATGAAAGCTCAGTGGAAAATATTTTTTGGATGCTAATTTGATTCTTCTACAGAACCTTAAAGCTGCAGTGTCTACAAGTGCACTACTTATCTCCACTTGTTTTTATTTTTAGCATTTATATAACCTTAAGTTTCTCAAAACCAATTAAACACTTCCTGATCTCTACTGGGAATTTGCCCTAAGTAGCTCTCTACCTAGACTATAACAGGACTATGATTTCATTTACAACATCTTGTTGGAGAATGTTTCATCATGAGAAGTGTTTAAAACAACAATGAAATAAATAAACGAGGGCAGAATCAAGATGTGATGGTTTTCTCTGGACACTGTTACCGTCTGGGGCTTGGTTGACTCAGTCAACACTGAGACCCTAGATCTTAGATGAGCAGTTTGCTCTGTTGGGCTACAGTCGATAGTTTTGCAGGAAGGCATTATTTCTAAGAACAAGCCAAGGTACTTAAACCCTGCACCAAAACTGCAGGCTTCTAGAGTGCATCATTATTTGTATTAAATTAGTAGACATAAAAATAAACCTTCCTTGGCTACAGCACAACTCAAATCTTGTCTATTTGAATTCAGCTTCACCTTCCTCAAATACTTAAGCTACCAGCCTTGTCCTTTCCCATATGAAGCCTCCTAATTCTGCCATTGAATGACATGTACAGTTGCAGAGGTCTGCCCTCTCTGAAGGCATGTCCCCAGTGTGTGCTGCCAGTGGCTTACCGACAATGTTTATGGGATCCCGTCAGGGTTTCGATCACAAAGCACTCTCCATCATTGAGACAGTATGCGAGGTCCTTGTCTCGGCAGGGTTTGAAGTGCTCAGAGCGCTCAGTGGAATATGTCGTTGTATCTGTTGAGGGAAATACACAAAGAATCAGCGTCAGCAGTGCATTCTGGGACTGAAGCAATGCAACTGGATAGGACCACTTTATGACTGAATGTTGTGCATCCCCCCAAATCCACATATTGAAACCTAATCACAATAAGATGGTATCAGGAGGTGGGCCTGTAGGAGATGACTGATTCATGAATGGGATTATTATTCATATAAAAGAAGCCCCAGAAAGCTCTGTCACCCATTCCAGTCATGTGAATACACAGCAAAAAGGCAGGGCTCTATGAACCATGAGAGTCCCCACCAGATACTGAATCTGCAGGCACCTTGATCTTGGACTTCCCAGCCTCCAAAACACCGGCCTTAAGAAAAGTCTGGTATTCAGTTATCTTATTTCTCCAGTAGATTTTAACAATTGGAATCACTGTAGAAGCCCCATCGGAGGACACATTAACAGTAAAAGCTGAATGATTCAACAAACATCTCAAATCTACCTTCATTAATTTCAGTTGTATGGAAACAAGTGTTATGGAAGCATCTCCTTCCCTTTGTTGTTGCCAAATGCCATGAAACATCTGATCCGTGCATATTGTGACTGTTCTGTGGAAACCAATGTCAGTTTCTCTGAGTTGTTTGTTTGTTTGTTTGTTTTTAGTTACAGGTCTAATTGGATAATTGCTGAACCAATTATTCTTTCACATTCTCCTTTCCTTATGTGATTAAAATGCAAATGTTCCAAATTCTTAAACAGAATCTCAAATGTGAAGAATATTTCTGGTAAATGTCTAACAGGACCAAATTATTGTCATTTTGTAAGCATTGTTTTAAACACTTGCTTTTAAAATCATAATTCCTTATAGTTTTAAGCGAAGCTGTTATGTCTACATCCTCTTCCCAAATATGAAACTAGCCATAAGTATGTAGTACGTACTGGACCCAGACTCTGTTATCACATGTAGAGACTTTCTAATTTCAGAGTTCTAGGCAACTAACATATTAGCACTAATTCTACCAATTCAAGAAAAATTATATTTAAACAGTCAAAGATGAAGAAATGATTCTGCATTTAAGCTCTCTTAATTTCCTTTTCATAGATCTAGATTAGTAATAATGGTCAATGGATTGGGTTATGGTACCGATTTAGTTACTTGAAGTCACTATGAGCCTCTTCCTGTTATCACCCAAACTGAGGAGAAAGTGATTGTCCTCAAAGGAAATCCACTCGTGTCCTTCACACATCTGAAAACCCTCAGTGGGTCCCATTCCCATAAGATTAACTCCAAATTCCTCAATGAAGGACCTAAGCCCTGTGGAATTTTGCCCTCTAGTATCATCTTCCTGTACTTTAAGACACACAACTTAATTTACAATTATGTTTCTATTTCCCCAAACACCAGGAGCTGTCACACTGCCCCTTCCTCCTGGACCATCTTTTTCTTTGCTGGAAGACATCCAAAATCCTACAGAGCTTATATTATTCTCCCATTTTGTCTCCCTAGTACCTTTTATCACTCACATCACTGCATTCAACATTCAACACTGCTAGTAGCTGTATGTTCACACATTTGTCTGTTCCTTTAGTCTGTGAGTTTCTTAAGGTCAGAGGTTGAGCCTTGAATCACAATCACAGTCCAAATGTCTTCAACAAATCTGATCATTCTAACACTACTAACAGTTTAAATGCCACCAGTAAAAGGTATGACCATTAAAGGCATTACAATGATATAAAAGCTAATGCACATCTTACAACAGTTAGATATAATTTCACATCAGTGTTACCATTTTAGTATGCCTACTTCAATATTGAGGGATATTGGAAAAACAAACATTGCCCTCAGACTCACATAAATCCTTACTCATATACTGCTCATATGCTGTAAGTACTGAAAATCCCACTTCTAATATCCTCTTTTTTTGGTGTACAACAGGAATTGATTTTTCTACTTCAAAATATCTGTTAATTCCTTGGCACAAAATAAAGGCTCTGCAAAACAGACACATTTTCCCTTTTCCAGGAGATCTCATCTACAGGGAAGATCTGTTATTCAAGACAGTATGTGATAAATAGTTACACAGAATCAATCTCTCTTTCTATGGGAAATATTTAAAATTCAAGAGCTCTAAACAAAATATTCAATATGGAACACCACACAGCTGATTGCTACTCTGCCTGCTGAAGTATATTAACTCATAATCAGTTAGCTAAGTTTTCCTTTAATTTCTTATTATCCATTTATTGATATTCACTAATCATTCCTCTAAGAACAGCTTTTCATTAACATAACCTACAGCATAAAAAGTGAGGTCCTTATTTTATAATCAGTGGTTTTAACAAGCTACAGACTCCAAGAGCAATACAATGGCAAAGCAATTACAATCAATTAGTTTCCATCTGACAATTGCTGTCTCCAGTGGTTACCTCCCCATTCTACCAACTGCCATCCCCATCACGTTATCATCTATCAGCACATTATAGAGGATCAGAGGCCCAAGTAAACACCTCTGCAAAGTCCAAAGTGGGAGAGTACAGAGATGTCAGACTTAATATGTACTCAAGTCTTCTATTTCCATAGCTTAGAGAATCCAAAAATAAATAAAACTATACATGCTTATACCTATGCAATGACTTGACTGAATTCAATACAACTCCACTGTTAAATATTTTTAATATCTTAATAAAACAGAATGCTAGGCTTGATCCTTCTATCAGTAAACTGCAATCATCAATAAATTTGAAACCTTAGAATTCACATGCCACCATACAGTATCCATAGATCACTACTCACCTAAAATCACAAAGTAAATATAACTCACCATGAGGTAAAAATTCCAAAATATGTCAATGGAAAGATAAGGCACCATTCCAAATATGTCAATGGAAAGATAAAAACATTTCTTAATGGAATCACTAGGCTGCTACACTAACTCTAAGACCACCTACATACTTTTGTTAAGTAGTAAATAAAGTAAGTAAATGGTATCTAATCACTATTAGGCTTTCTATCACTCATAACCCAAATAAAGCCCAACAAAGAGACAATAATAATTTTGGATGAACTCTCCAATATTTATATATCTGCCTATAAGTGCATGTATGTATATATTCAGTTAATTGGTTTACATATAAAATATATCATAAGCATTTAAAATAGATCATGAATGGAGGCACCTGGGTGACTTAGTCAGTTAAGGGTCTGACTTTGTCTCAGGTCATGATCTCACCATTTGAGAGTTTGAGCCCTGTGTTGGGCTCTATGCTGACAGCTCAGAGCCTAGAGCCTGCTTCAGATTCTGTGTTTCCCTCTGTCTCTCTGTCCCTCCCCTACTCGTGCTCTGTCTCTGTCTCTCTCAAAAACAATAAGCATTAAAAAAATTAAAAAACTGAACACAAATGGAAACAAAATAAATATAAAATATGAGGTGTTCTACTTTATTTTTCTTCTTGCCCTAAGGTGGTACGGTGTGCTTTAATATATCCAGGTGAGTATTTTGTTCTGAGGAGGAAACATGGGGCATTTAGGAGAATCACATAATAGATATGATCTAACTACAAACTCTCGTGGCCCTAAAAAACCTTCAGACACCTTAACAATCAAGCACAGAACTCTCATCTGTAAACTTACCCAACATCTTTGGAACCTGTGTATATAATTAAAATGGGTTCACTTTTACAATAGTCTAGTACACTAAACTGGCCACAGTATATGGTACTATTTTGTCATGTATTTAGAATTCAAAGGGCATTCTTCTGTTTCTAGGAAGGTAAGCTGATAAATATATTTAAGATAGAGCTTTTGATTGTCTTCAAAAAATCACCTGGATGAAAGTCCAGGTAAGTAAACTAAGATGGGAGGGGCCCTCTATTCCCATGAATTCCCATTTGCTTTTTGAGGCTCTCTTACTGCAGTGTACCTCCTTCTCAGGAATTCTCTCCACTGTATCAGCCCATGAATCTCCCAACTGACTAGGCCATAAGGTCCTGAGGGGACAGAGTAGGTCTTCACATCTCTGATCCAAAGTCTTACAGATGGCTTGACACAGAGATGAACCCAGTGTCTATGGAAAAATGGCCTTTTCATACACGAGCATTTTTCTGAACGTCCTGTGTGGAAAAGTATACATGCTTTTCATAAAAGGAAAACAGCATATGAATACATTTTTAGACATTCAGACTCAAGAAGAGCTCTAAAAGCAATTTAGATAAAGTGTACAGAAACTGATAAGAAGAGGGAAAAGTCAGCTCCATAGGAAGAGGAGATGGGAGGAGAAAAAAAATTAGGGAAGACAGTCTCAAAGAGAGGACAAAGGAATGTCCAAAGCTTCAGAAGAACAGAGATGGTGCTAAGGATGGGCCTTCCAAGCACCATGACCAAAGCTCAAGGTCTCAGGCTGAGAATGTGTGGTTGCTGGCATGAGCAACTAGTACCCATTCCTTTGGGGTCACAGGGGCTGTATAATTATCCAGACCACTCATCTCGCACATGTTATATGTAGTTTAATGTATTTTCTTATACTTTTATGGGTTTTGGTCTCTATCCCCAGAGAGGTCAGGGAGAGTGCTTTGCTTTTGAGTTTTGTATTCTTTCCATGCCATGTAGCATACATAGTAAGCAATCAGTACAGTAATTAAATGCACAGTGGAAAGTCATGGTGGTTAATTCATTAAAGGAAAAATTGGGAAGAAACTGTAAGGCTGGGAAACAGAAATCCCTGCAGATTTTGCAGTGAAAGTTAATTTTTTAATGAATTAAAACAATGATTTCCCCCCTTAAGTAGTAAGTTGAACCTGAATATTACTTATTGAGGCTTTCTTTGTTGCCAGCACAACCCTGCACACTGTGGGAATGGAGATTTTGTTGCACGAACAAGAGCATTAAATAGACTATTACAGATAATAGTTGCAGTAGATAATTGAAATAAAGGGAGAGCCTAATTCAAGCTACAGTTATCTCCAAAGGCATCCCAAAGGGTTGGCAGTGGAGCTCGGTCTTGAATGGGCATGATTTAATTGGCACAGGAGAAAGATTTCTAGATATGAAGAGCAAGAACACCTAGGGAAGGAAAACGATGGCAGGCAGCATAAACTCTAGACACATTCTGTACACTCCTGGCTTGCAAACGTCAGAGTCACCCAGCAGTTCATGCCTTCCCCACTGATTTCATGAGAATTCTCAAAGAAAAGTAAAGATGTAATCTAAAAGCTTTTAGGATTAGCAAAAACCTTTACAGGCTAGAACCCATTTTATATGGTCATGGACTCCAGTAGAGTCTTCCATGGGAATGGTGTCAATCAAACCCACTGTCATATATTACAATTCCCAGTTGAAATCTGCCATTTATTGGGCATCTCGTAAGGAGCACTGGCAGGAGACTGAGTTATAAAATATTTAATGGTCACGGAAAATTGCAAGAATGCAGTAGTGTTTGAAAGGAAACAAACCATTCCTCAGCCGGCAAGAGGCAAAGATAGCTTTCTTCCTGCTGCCAGAGACCAGACGTTGTTCATTTTGCTGGCATGGGAGAAATGGAAAGTGTGGGGCAAGGAATCTGAAAGTTCAGTGGAGTCACGGGGCTGCTGTGAGGACTGACAGTTGTTGATGCATCCCAGAGCCATCAGTTACCGTAGCAAATGTAGAAAGGGCCTTTATTAAATTTGTATAACATACTTGCCACCTTACTGTTTGAAATCTTGCTGCTAAAAACTGTAGCAGTTTAAATAAGCCTGCAAGAGACATAGCTTGTCGATGGAACTGCATTTATTTGGGAATCGTAGAGTTTATGCTACAGCTGAATATATTTCCTTCGACCTGCATGCATATACATGCCTATACAAACTGCTTTCAGCTATAATAGTTATAAAAGCAGCTTCTCTAAGGCCCTTGTCACAAGACCTTGGGCTTCTGATAGGCACTCTGCTGTACACTTCATAGACGCTATCTCTGCCCCACAAGTCACTCCACTGAAATGGCCTTTCTGTATCACTAGTTGCCTCTAAATCCAATGGATGTTTACACATTTTTCCTCATCGTCTCTGAACTCTCACAAGTACCTAACACTCTTAGCCACTCCCGCCTAGTTCACTGGCTTCCAGGTTATCACATAATGTTTATGTTCCTCTTGCTTTTTAGTCTTTGCCACCTGTCTCATGTAACTTAAAAGCAAGCCAGGTGGCTTAAGAACTAGTCTTCAAAGAACCCAGTGAAGAAATGGGCAGAAGATATGAACAGGCACTTCTCCAAAGAGGACATCCAGATGGCCAACAGACACATAAACGATGCTCAGCATCCCTCCTCATCAGGGAAATACAAATCAAAACCACACTGAGATACCACCTCACGCCAGTCAGAGTGGCTAAAATGAGCATATCAGAGAACTCTAGATGCTGGCGAGGTTGTGGAGACACGGGCACCCTCCTACACTGTTGGTGGGAATGTAAACTGGTACAGCCCCTCTGGAAAACAGTGTGGAGGTTCCTCAGGAAACTAACAATAGAACTCCCCTAGGACCCAGCAATAGCACTGCTAGGAATTTACCCAAGGGATACAGAAATGCTGAGGCATAGGAGCACATGTACCCCAATGTTCACAGCAGCACTCTCCACAATAGCTAAAACATGGAAAGAGCCTAAGTGTCCATCAACAGATGAATGGATCAAGAAGATGTGGTTTATCTCTACCATGGAATACTACATGGCAATGAGAGAGAATGAAATCTGGCCATGTGTAGCAACATGGATGGACCTTGAGGGTGTTATGCTGAGCGAAATAAGTCAGGCAGAGAAGGACAAATATCATATGTTTGCACGTATAGGAGGATTAGGAGGAACTTGACGGAGGACCAAGGGGGAGAAGAAGGGGGGAAATGGTGGGGGAAAGGGAGAGAGGCAAACCATGAGAGACTCTTGAATGCTGACAAAAACTGAGGACTGATGGATGTGGGGGGGGAGGGGGGATGGGCACGGAGGAGGACACTTGTGGGGATGAGCACTGAGTGTTATGTGGAAACTAATTTGACAATAAACTATTTGTAAAAAAAAAATAAAAATAAAATAAAATAAAATATTTGGTGATAAAAAAAAAGAACTAGTCTTTAAATAATTCCAAACATATATTCAACACAGTGCTAAGCATTTTCCACTAGCTATATTTTTTGGCTTTAAATAACACTGTAGGGGCACCTGAGTGGCTCAGTGGTTAAGCTTCCAACTCTTGATTTCAGCTCAGGTCATGATCTAACAGTTGGTGGGATCGAGCCCTGCATCTGGCTCTGAGCTGACAGCATGGGGCACACTTGGGATTCTCTCTCTCTCCTCTCTTTCCGTCCCTCCCCTGGTCATGCATACATGTTCTCTCTCTCTCTTTCTCAATAAATAAATAAACTTTAGAAAAAAAAACACTGAATTTATGCTATTATTTACTTTCTTTATTTTACAAAGGTAGAAATTAAGTCTTAAGAGAGTTACACCATTGGCCCAACGCCACATGACTCTTAGCTGATAGCTTCTGGACTCGACTCAATGAAGCCTGACTTATTCCACTATCCTGCTTCCCAAAGACCTTTTTTCCCCTGTTTTCCCACCCATTTTTACATATCTCCCAGGTGAGTGTTACTGCAGGAGTTGGTCCCATGACCAGCAGCATCAGCATTATCTGGGAATGAATTAGCAAAAATTTATGAGTCTCATCCTGAACTTACTACATCAGAAACTGAAACTGAGCGGTGGGGTGCTCTGTTAACAAGCTCTCCAGGTAATTCTCTGAGATCTAGCTACTTTGGGTGATCCTGTCTGATATCACTTACATGTCAACAACTCTCAAAGTTATACCTCTAGTCCACAGGTTTTTCTGAACCCAATCTTCCTACATTTTCTTCCTGATGGATATCACAAAGGCACCTAAAAAATAAACTTGTAGAAGGTCCAAGTCTTGTCCTTCTTCCCCAAACCTATTCTTCCTCCACAAACTGGTTCACAAACTGGTATGACTCAACTAGTCATACCATTGATCCCACTGACTCTGCACCAGCTATGGACAGATTTATTCTGATTAGTCCTGTCATTTCCACACTGTTCATTAAATATTTTGAATATCATCTCTGTGCACACTTGACAGGTAAAAGATTTGAATCTGGGAGAAATTTCTTGAGTAAACAAACATAAAAATATTTACTAAAGAGATTTATTTAATTTTCACTTGAACATATGAACTTGACCATGTTCACATGGACATTAAAAAATAAAAGTACTCTGATCTTTAGCAGTGAGCCTCAGGTCCATTCCTAGAAGTATAAACATGTCTTTTTTTTCTTTTATCATTTATCTCTAAACACATTATTACAGATATGGAGCTACAAGGTGGTGTTTACCTTATCATGCTAAAGGTATACATGGGCCAGTGATGTTGGTATCGCTGTTATCATTAGCACTTTTATAATATTCAGAAAGCAGGCATTAAGCACCTACTAGATGTCAAGCCCTTAGATAAATTCTAGGAATATAGAGATGACCTTGCCAGGTCCCTAGGAACTCAAAGTCTAGTTTAGGAAAAGGGTGGGGAACAGACATGTAAACAATTACATTGCAATTGTGAGTGATTTGAATGCTCTCAGAGGCAGGGATGAAGACTTACTGAAGTTCCAAACATTGACAGCTACTTCTAACTTGAGGATTTGGCCAAGGCTTTCAGTAGGAGGAGTTCACATTTCACATAGGCCTAAAACAATTAGAAATGTTTTGCCGTGTGGGCACCTGTTGGCGTGGATAGGTCAAAGGAACAGCATATATAAAGTCACAGAGTCCTAAACGGCCTGATTTTGTCCCATGTAATCGGAGCCCGACAAATATGAGGTAGGGACAGGGAAGTGAAGTCACAGGGGGCCTTCTGTGTTTGGCATGCGTGGGGAAACAAGTGAGAAAGTGTTCTGTAATTTTGTATAATGAGAACAAAAGTGGAGTTTTAGATAGCTCTCGTGTGTTGTCAAGGTGAGCGTGTCACCTACTGACTTACAGAAGCCTCTCAGTGGAGTTCAGGGAGACTGGATGGGAGGCTGTTACAAGGTGCATGTGGGAAATAAAGAGTTGAAGACATTGGAACACTGTCCTCAGCAGGGACAGCAGTCCCATTTTCAAAAGAACAAGAAATCAAATTCCAGTAGAAGGTTGCTTAGGGAACATAACGTGGAAAGGAGAGCTGAGGGATTTAGGTCTAAAATGGCATCTTATTAAAATCCCCTGATGCCCCTGATGTAGAAGATAGGCAGAGACCTGAAATCTGTTAGCTGAGGTCTCTAAGCTGGAGCAGCTTGAAAGGCCTCACCCAATAATCTCAGGACTCTTTTTCATTTTGGAAATCAAAATTGGCCAGTCTCCCACAAAGGGTAATGTTCTTTCCTCAGCTGATGGTATTAGAATTTCTAATACAGTTATAACGCTATTTGTAATTTCCAATGCTACTGCTCATGTGTAAGTAAGGGAATGTCTGAAAAAGTGGGAAATGACTCCTCTGACAGCCAGACTGTGATGTTTCCAAATAGTCCACTATGTACCCTGTGACTCCTATTTGGTACCAGACAGATGATAAGGCGACTTTGCATAAAACATCTAAGTACACCCCCATCTTCTAATAGTGTTAAGTAAGTGACCATTGCTTCTGTGTCAATGACAAGCTCTCCTTCAGTCCTCTTGCAAATGCAGGGAAAGAGACTAAAAGGAGACCATCATATAGTCCTCATCTCCTGTCTGGTTATAATGTGGATAATCCATTTGGAGGGTAGCATCTATAGGCAGGCCTATAAGGCATCATCTAGGTGAGATATGAGGGGAAGAAGTGGTAGATTTAAGAGAGATTTATGAAGTAGAATTCCCAGTATTTGGTGATTCACATGGAAGGTAAGGAGTAGGATGGCTACAAGGCTGATCTTAATTCCTTAGTTTCTAGATTAATACTGAGGAAGTTTAGAAACCCTGGTGCAGGGCATCTTGGATGTCAATTAGAGACTTCATGCAGGGGGATTTGAGCAGCAGTTACTTACCAATTAGAATAAAACAACTGCAATACTTTAACAGTTGATACAATTAACAAAGCATACTGCTGTATATCTCACCTTCGAAAACTGTCGTTAGCTGTCTTAGTTGTAACAACTGAAACTAGACAATCTTAGGATGAACAGGAAGCTTAGAAGTCAACATGTGATAACAATGCTTGAATAAATCTATCATTCAGACATAAATATCATTTTCATTTTGCAGAAGGAGAGCTGAAACACAGAGGGACCATGCAATATTCTTAGGATTTCACAGCTAGAAAATGGAAAGGCAGGAATGACTCCCACAGATGCACATTCTTCAGCATTCTGCAGTTCCACCTGCTCTGAGTCTTGGACTCTCTTAAGGTGTGTATATTCAAGCCTTTCCTTACTAAATTCCACTAGTCACTCTATTATGAGTGAGTGTAAGAACAATCGGGAAGCTATATTTTGCAGTAACCCATTCATCTTCTCATCCGTCGATCTGAGCACACAATGAAACACTGAGTAAGGTAGGCACTGGGAGAAGGTAGGTGGGTACAAAAACTAAAACAAAGACAGTACCTGACATTGGGAATTTCAATTACTGTCTCTTTCAAATTTAGTTTTCATGCTACTATGGCTTTGAAATAATGTCTAAACATTGACACTATTTTCCAGATTTCTTCATAAAAGTGAACATCATTCACTTCACGTATTTAAAATATTATTTTTCCCCTTAATATTTCTGGCTCTTGGTGAGGTCCTTTATTTTCATGTTCGGAAATTCAAGCACTTCTTTCTCTATATGGGTCATGATAAAGCCAGTGGCATTGCAGCCATATGGGCATTGCAGGCTTGGATCTGAACCCCAGCTTATGCATCCACTCACCATGTCAAATGTTTGAACAGAGTTCAAAGAGAGAGCAGCTCTGTCAACAGTGGCCTGGAACTCCACAGTCATTTCCACATAAGAAGGACTTGGAGAGTGGACTGAAGTGGGAACTAGACCCACCTTAATGCTGCTTTTGCACAGAAAACGTGTTTCTACTTCTATAATGTGTTTAATTGGGATCCTCGGAGAGACTGAGATCATAACTACCCTTCTACTGTTTTTATGAGCTTGTCTCGTTATATTCCACAGTTAAGTGTGATCACAGAGTGCTTGTCTTTCTGTCTGACTTATTTTACATAAAAGAATGCCTTCAATCCTGACCCCTGCTCCAGCCACCACCTCCATCATCCTTTGGTATTTTGTCTGTAACTCTGGGTGTGAAAAAAAGTCCATTAAGAGAAACTTATCGAAGAAAATGTCAAAGGCTTTAGTAGGTATTCACAGTGGCCGACTGCAGAAATTATAAAGATTGTATTAAAGGACTGGGAAAGACTAATGCATAGGTCTTCAAGTACAAGGACTATGTCTTCAAGCTGTCTTGTATCTGCAGCCCCCACCCTAGCTAGCAGAGTGCTAGCTGCACAAGAGAAGATAAAAAATGTTAAGTGAGGTGGAAGAGATACAAATTCCTAAAAAGTGTGGCAAGGAGAAGCCTACACAAGAAGGAGAGGAAATTTGAACATGTGGCCAATATATCATGACCAAGAAGGTAGGAAGGGAGAGCAGAAACACAAAAAGTAAGACTCCCTGGAAGTGTAAGACACATGAACTTCAACCTATCTACACGTAAAAAAAAAAGGGGGGGGGGTAAAGAGAAAAGTCCTAAAAGTGCTGACTAAATATATATAGGAAATCAATAATGCAGTATTAACCCCTAAAATGCCACATCTCTTCAAAACAAACTAAAATTCATTCAGTCACAGTGTCATTTATCATTTTAGCAACCTCCAGGTCTTAGTAATGGGCAATTAAGTTATAAAACAATTACATTTCCCCCCGAGTCTCCTACACATCATTCATTTAACTGCCTTAAAAAGTCTAGTCTTCGGTACCCCATTCACCTTCTTCTCAAGAGTACGCAGTACATGCCAAGCACAAGGGAGAAAACCATTTATTTGTACTGTACTGGAACTCAGCACTTTTTGCCTTAGGGTGTGGGAGCTAGTCTGTCTAGGCTTAAGTATCCAACCCAATGCTTTGCCATGTATGATCGCAAATGGAGTTTTGCATTCCAACTTTGCTACTTATTGGTATTTGAACACTGGTAAACTGAACACATGAAAACATTTAATTCATAGGGTTTCCTGAAGCCTAAATGAGAAAAAGGAACATTGCTCTGTAGTGGGTCTTGTCAAGAGTTGGGCACCACGCACTGTTTTCCCTTCTTTACCTTTTACTAAGTGAGTCAACATATATTTATTTAAGTATCCCCTAATATTCAATTCTGCAATGTCTCTGCATGAAGCCAATTAAAAGCATTTATCAATTTAGCAATCTATCATTGAACATCTACTACAAGACTCTTGGGCTCTGTACTAGTTCCTGGGGTAGAACTGAGGAACTCGGTTCTTAGACCATAAGGCATGTGACAGTCTCTCGGGAACTACTAGGTATATGTCACTGTCAGGTGCCCAGGCCATTCTGCTAAGTGCTGGGCAGGGGAAGAGGGTGGCAAATGTACTCCTAATACCCAGAGTTTGTGGTCTTCTTAGCACTTATTTGGCGACTGGACAGGGTTGTAGAATTTCAAATATAAAGATGCTCTTCTCAGGGCAACTTGTAGATTTCCCATTTGCTACTAAAGAAACTGGATTAGTAAAGAGGGAAATGGCTTCACCAATTATCAGAAACATGATGATGTCACAAGTGTACAGCCTCCAACTCTACTATGCCTTGGATCTCAGGAAAACAATTAAGACCTTTCTGCATTATTCTTCAAAAGGTTTTGCCTATAAGGGCTGTGTCTGGGTGGCTCAGTCAGTTAAGCATCCGACTTCAGCTCACGTCATGATCTCATGATTCGTAAGTGCCCACATCAGGTTCTATGTTGACAGCTCAGAGCCTGGAGCCTGCTTCGGAATCTGTGACTCCCTTCTCTACGTTCCTCTCCTGCTCATACTCTGCCTCTGTCTCTCAAAAAATAAATAAATGTTAAAAAAATAAAAAAAGGTTTTGTCTATGTTTTTGTCTTTTTCCAGAGAAGAGAGGGAAACCTGTTTCATTCATTTATCGCAGTCTTACTAATCTGTGGCAATATAGGCAAGAGATAGATTGTTAGAAAACACATGGTACAAAGGAAAGATTGATCAATCTTATTTGACTCTTGGCTCAGCCATGTCCACCTGCTTTTCATCAAGCCCTTAATTTTTCTAAATTTCATCTATAAAATATGATTATAATATTATTTATTATTCATTTTCATAAGAGTTGAAAGTGCCCAATGCATACAATACATTGTAAATATTAATTTTATCTTATATGTTTTCTTTTTTAAAACTCTCTACTTGATTACAAACTTCTCCAAAGAGTGAATATATATCACATTAAAGAATCTTCAACATCATTGGTCATTTGGTCATCATGGAAATAAAAATCAAGACCATTGTGAAATACCACTTTATCCACCACCAGAATGGACAATAATGACTGTTGGCAAGGAGAATGTGAAGAAGCTTGAAAACACATACCCTGCCAGTAGGAAATGAAAATGGTGTGGTGGCCTTGGAAAATAGTTTAACAATTTTCAAGATGTCAAACAGATGAACCAGCAATTCTACTCTTAGATGTATAACCCAAGAGAATCAAAAACAAATTTTAATGCAAAACAAATATTCATACTTTAATATTAATGTTTATAGAAGCATTATCTACAGACTAAACATGGAAGCACCAAGTGATGTGCAGATAGAAATATGTGGTATGTCCAGACAATAGGATATTATCTACCAATAATAGTAGTGAACTACTGATATACGCTACAGCCCGGATGAATCTTAGAAGTGTTATGCTTAGTGGAAAAAGCTAGACATAAGGATGTATCATACGATTCCATTCATATGAAATATCTTCATTAGGCAAATTCATGGAGACATAATGTAAATTAGGGGTTGTTAGAGGGTGGGAGGTGTGAAAGCATTCCTTCCCTGTCTTTCAATCTCGGTTTTTCATATTCCCTCTTTAGTATTTCCAGTTTCTTAATAGGTAAAGGGGGAAGATATAGTTCAATATTTTAGATTCTTCAAATAAAAATCACAGTTGATTTCATGCTATGCCTTTGAAAGAAAGGGAACACACATTGCAAACCATTAGAGAAAAAAGGAGGAAAACCCATCGTGTACTCCCCCAAAGCTCCTTGCATTATTATTGACAAAACTTTAGTCCCAAACCTCTGTTTCAGAACAAATATTGTTTTGAGAAAATTGGTCCATTCTCTGTGACTGTTGGAAAGCAATTAAAGCTGAAATCAAATAACTATAATCATCTGTTCATTTCTGACCCTTATCTCTCCATTTGCAGAAAGAGCTGCTATGTATTAAAGTGTTTGTGGATCATTCAATAATTTAGGTACTAGGGAAAATGGTGGTTTTTGAAAGCAGTGAGGAGACAATTTGGAATTTTTAACAGAGATTCCAAATAAGGTACAGATAAGAGGCTACCAACCCTCCAAATTTTGCTTCTGTAATGGCGGATCATGAGATTGCCCCGTCTCTACATTGGCTTGAGCTATTTCCCAATCAGCACTGCAAAGTAGATACATAATCACCCTCTTTGACACCTTAAGATTTGGCAAAGGAAAAATAGTGTCTGTCCTTCCCACACTGGGACTCCATATATTATTTTCTCTTCATTCTGGTGTACTTTTTCTTGTACACACCTAGTAACATCCACTTTCATCCATCCTAGCTGGTGAGCCTTATCCAAGAATCAGATTTAGTTCATATAGAACAGGGGTCAGGAAAGTGGCTCCTTGGGCCAAATCTTGGCTACAATCTGTTTTTGTAAATAAAATTGTATAGGAACAGAGCTAAATTCATTTGTATGGCTGCTTCTGAGGTACAATTAGTTAAGCAGTTGTGACAGAGTCCACATGGCCTACAAATCCTAAAATATTTACCAACTGGTCCTTTACAGAGAAAGTTTGCCAATTCCTATTATAAAAGACTAGGGATGGTGGCTTTCTTATAAATTATGTATTTGATATATTTGAACTATTAAAAATGCTTGACATTGACTTAAGATTTTGGTGGTGTATATATTTCAAATAAATATGCATATGCAGGAGAGGCATAGACAAAAACTAACCACTAGGTTTTGGAGTAAGACACACTTGACTTTGATCCCAGTTCTGATATTAAACTAGCTGTATGATCTTGGAGAGGTTACTTAACTTATTTAAGTTTCCTCAGTTTCCTTATCTGTAAAATGGGAATGATGAAAGTACCTATTTGTGTCAATTAGTGTGAATTTTGGCTGAGAATACAAAAAAAAAATAAAAACAAAAACCTCAACACATATGGCTTCATTCAGAAGGAAGAATAACATTATCTCACTTAATAACAAGTAGTTCCTGTGTTGTCTAATTCAGTAGCTTAATGGGATCCTCAGGGATCCAGGAGTCATTTTGCTCAGCTATCACTAGCTTTATCCTTCTGCTAGGCTTCCTCATCTCAGGTAGCTTCCATGATTTTAGGCATTGCATCCGGACATAATGTTACATAAAACTGCATACCTGCCCACTCTTAAACAGTCTCCAGCCTGGCATTCCTCGGATTAGTTTAGTAAAGCACCTGGCCACGTCATGAGTACAGCAGACTGATGATCAGAGCAAAACTGGAATTCAGATTGAAGGGGAGGTCATAGAAAATAAAACTGTGAGCAGGTAACCAACATGAACTCATCAGTTAATTTTTTGTGAGTATTCAATAAAGTAATGCAAGTAAAACACATAGTCTGTGTTCAATAAATGTTGGGTTTGCCTTAGGGCTGTGATATCGTCATTTTGTTGGATTTGTTGGTAGCATTCTTTCAAAATGTATTGAATTAATGGTTATTGAGAATTTAAGAAGAAATGCAAATTATTCCTTTAGACAACTGAAAAATTTCCAGGATCTAGTGAGACTGGATGGTTATCATTACTCAAACACAGACTCCTCTGCAGCTTCGCTGCACCATACACTCACGCATCAGTGTGATTGGTGTCCATCCCATATTAAGGGTGTATCAAATACTTATATATACCAAGGTCATTCAGTGTAATTAACTGCAAAGTAAACTTAATCGAGGTAAATCAGTGTGATTTCTTTACAAAATAACTTGCTGAATGCCCATAATTAATAAAAAGTAATACCCCCCCCCTTAACTCCTCCTTAATTCTTGCTTGGCCCAGGCATATTTTCTTGAACTATTATATTGCAGCCTCGCTTATCTGCCCTCAAAAACAAAGCATTCCATATTGCGGCTGTCACAGTCTTTATCACACTGCTCTGTAAATGCCAGTTTACATGTTTCTCTCTCCTTCACTAGACTGCAAACTTTGAAAGGACAAGTCCTGATACATGCTATATTCTTCTTTCATGGTTTGGGGAAAGAAACAATCACTGAATGTAAATGCCCATGGAGAATGTCTGTATGGAGAGGCCACTACCTTAATCTACACTTCTGGCCATGCAGGAACTCTTGTCTATACTCTGTAGATCAAAAGGCCCATCATTCCTCAATCTTTCCCTTCTAGTGTCTTCAGCTTGAAGGGAACCATCCAAAAATCTGTTGTCTTTCCCTTCTCTCTCCCTGTCCGGGTCAAGACATATTCCACAGAGGACAAGAGGAAATAGATAGACTGAGCCCCCTCCCAAAATTAAGAATCAATGCAGGGTATAAATATGAGCCAGAAAGGCCTACCTATAGATATTCTGGGCGGGTGCTGAGAAGACCCCAGGAACTCAAATTGCTACACTATGAAATATTTATTTAAAACTATCCTCCCCCCAAAAACACAAACCTTAGCTCTAGATACAATGGTCACACACAATGTGAAAGAAAATGTCCTTGGAGAATATTGTTAACTGCAGAGCTTGGAAAGGCCCCCCTCCTCTGCAATGAGAAATGTACTGGGAAAGTGCCTCCATGTTGCAGTATTCTCCCATTAGGTTCTTCCTTTTGAAATTCCACCCATTTCACCACATCCAACTCAGAATCAGTTCACTTGTGCACTCATCCCCAGTCCTTCCTCCTGGCATTAACCTTGGCTTCTTCTCTGCTTCCTCAGCATGCTGCTGCTATCTTTATTATAACACACATCACTCTGTCTTGAGTGCCAGCTATTTTTATGAGTATTTGTTATTCCTGCCTTTCCAATAGGAAGATCGTGATCTCCTTGAGGGAAGGGGCCATGATTTACTCATCTTTTCTTATCCCCTTCCCACAGACCACCTACCTTAATATAGAAGCAAAGGCAGGGATATATTTTGATCAAAAAGCATATCTGAATATGTTCTTTCCACTATACTTTGTTGAAAAACTTGTAAATAGACTATATCCCTTATGCAAGTAGGATTTTGAAAAATGAAAAATTATGTTAAAGAACCTGATTGTTTATCCTTTCTATATGATTGCCTATATAAGAAGAAAAACATTTTGTTGCTGTTAGGGTGAGGATATTACACCAAATATAAATGCCTATGTTTGCCTCGTTCTGTTTCTTGTGAAGACATACGTATCCTTCTAATTTAAAAATTGCCTGAAGAGATTGGATTTTGGCCAAAAGTGTTAGATCACAAAAGTCAGTTTTTCTCTCTATATGGCCTTTCCAAGCACTCAAGACCAAAAGATCACAAACTGATCACATTAGAGCCATCAAAGATAAGAAAAGTGACTGTCCCTGTGATATTAATCTCATGCCAGTACAGAGATAAGGTAATGTGAAATCTCCCCCATTTTTGGCTTATCCACGAAAGGAAAGCTTCCACAAAGGTTAGATGTGATTCCAAATGTAACACTGTGCTGCCTCGTAAGGTGGTAGATGTCCCATCATTGCAGGTATGTAAGCACAGGATGGCCTGGTTACAAATCTCGCACATTCTGAAAGGATTTCATCCATTGGACATAGCATTGCAGTAGAGAGCCACGGAAGTCCCTTCCAGACGTCTGTCTGTAAGAGATCATGCCTGGATTTAAGCTACGAGGCAGACGAGAAGAGAAACCGTTGGCTCCCGAGTCTCCTTGCTCCCCATGGCACCGACATCCGATAGGCAGGTGGTAGTGTCACGATGCTACACAAATTCAAGGCGGAGGCTTCCAGGCTCAAACACAGCATGTACCCAACACACTGGCACAGTGTCTTAGTCAAAAATTAGAGCTGTGAAAACTGATTAATTTTGCACCCAACTGAAATTCTATTTCACAGCAAAGCAGTTCCCCCAGCTGTGAAAGGATGAACACTATGGCTCCAAAGAAATCAATGATCCCTCTCTGGCACTTAAAGCATCCTTACGATTCCCTCTGGGTGACAGACAACTTCACAGGAACATTGTCTTGATAAATCAAACCTCAAGCATTCCTTACCAGGAGGCAGACAACTGCCCGTGAAAGCCATGCACTTCTCTGCCTTAAGTACTCGCATGCTCTCTGCCAAGAGAGCAGCACAGAGGTCACAGGTCAAGGCCTCTGTCTGCTTTTGCTCATACACACTTATTATGTACAGCTTGCTGTCTCCTGCACGCAGCCAGTCAGTCCTGCATGGGGATCATACTGTCCAAATGTTTGAGGGCTACTCAGCGCAGAACAGCAACATGTACACATTCTGGCTCCAATTGTGGGGAACATTTATTTTTAGCCACCTCCACAAATAGGTTGAATGGTTTAAGGGAGCCTTTTCCAAAAAAGTTCTAAGGAAAAGTTATGCTGCATCATGCCAGAAAATATAGGAAGAGAAAACAAAAACAATAAAAACAGGTCTTCAGTGGGGAATGACTAGGTTAAAACATTTTCTTTCTTTCTGATGTCTCTAACCCTTTGGATATGGTAATGTTAGTGCAGATCTTCAAGAGGCGAATTTAGGAAGCACATTTCACAGCTTATTTGACCATGGAAACCTTTGTTCCCGGGTCTCATTGAAATTTTAGTTCCACAGTAACATAGTTTAGAAAATGCTGAGTTAAAAGAAAACCCATGGATCTACAGCCATAGGGGAATATTAATTGTGTGGTCTAGAAAGTATCAGAGAACCAAAGCTTTTTACACAATTCAGAAGCTGGTAAAAATAGCATTCGACCGGGTTCCTTTTTCATGAAAAGCTAGGGGAGCCTATACAATCACCTTGACTTGCATGAGGGCCAGGTCAAGAGTAAAATAGAGAGAAGGGGAGGCGTAAAAGGGGTTGGTGCTGGAGATCAAAGCAAGAACAGACTAACCGAGTCCAGCAGGTATTTCTGGGCCCAGGCAGTGGCAGGAGGGATCTTGCCATGTCTATACTGGACCAGAGAATCCCTAGGACAGCAATAAATAGAAATGGGCCCGGTTTTAGAGCTGTAAGATACAGCTGATTAAGATTCTATTATACAAGTCTAATCACTGCAGATAATGAGATTACTGTGCAGTAAATACAAAGGCCAGGAAACAAGAGAGACAAGCTTGGGATGCTGTTCAGTAGAAAACACAGACTGAACCACTGCATGGCCAGGGCCAGGACGTTAAATGAAGGAGAGGGCAACAGATTCATTCCCTCAATCACATCTGCTGAAGGCTGTCAACAATGCCATTTTAAGAGAAATATACATTGTGCCCAGTACCCCAGTTCGATTGTGGTACTTCAGATATGAAGTTGGTGTGTATTTCCACTGACTGCTTAGGAAACCAGATGGATAAACATGCAGCCTCAGTCAAGGATCCGGTGCCCAGGGCAGGACAACAGAGGAGAAAAGCATTATTGACCACAAAGTTTCAACATACATCTAATTTTTGCCCTAGGAATTTACATGGAATCTGCCTAGAGGAAACCATCCTAAATGTAGAAAAATGGTTTTGTCTCAAAGTACGTACTGTTATTTTACCTATATGAGTGGGAATGTTAAAGCCACACACATTTCCAATAATAGGATAGTTAAATAAATTACACTGTAGTCACAGAGTGGGATTCTATTCAGTTATGAAAAAGTGATGCTATAAAGCATCTGTTAACTGGATTATAAACTTGGTTATAATACAGTTAGAAAAACAAAAAAAATAAAAAATATAAGCATTTTATATAATCATGACCATGAAAAAATTAAGATAAGCATTGCAAACATGACTGAAAAATATAACAAAACAGTACCAACTGTGACAGTAAGAGTTGTACAACTAAACATGATTATACATGACCCTTCTCTTTCAATTTTTTCACAAGTTTAAAATTTTTCTTTTACAGATACCACTTTCTCTTGTGAAGCAAAATATAAAATAAGGTTAGTCCAGGAAAGGACTATTTTTTTTAAATGTTTTATTTATTTCTAGGAGAAAGAGAGAGAGAGACAGCGTGAGCAGGGAAGGGTCAGAGAGAGGGAATGACAGACTCTGAAACAGGCTCCAGGCTCTGAGCTGGCAGTCAGCACAGAGCCCAACACGGGGCTCAAACCCACGAACCGCGAGATCATGACCTAAGCGAAAGTCGACTAAGCCACACAGGCGCCCCAGGAAAGGACTATTTTTAAAGAATTGAACTAGACTTTACTATAAGATGTTCCTCACGATAGATGATTTTTTAGGAAACAATCGCATAAGTGGAAAATAACCATAGCCAAAAATTCTTATTAGCTATAAAAAATGTCAACAGGAAGGAGTAGCAAGAGAATGAATGGACACTGAGGAATCCATACCTCAGGTGTACTCCAGAGACTGGGTGTGTCTCAGGATGAACACGTGAGGATGAACCACAATCCAAAGCTACAGATACCCAGGCCACACAGGGCCTGAAGCCAAGAGCACAGGTCTCCAGCTTCCTGTAATGGGCAACCCACAGTGAGGGTTCCATGGCCAGCAATCTAGCTTGCAAGAAGTCTCTTTTACCTGATGATATGTAAGGAAAGACATGGAAGGGGATCTAAGTGACAGGGCCAAAGTGAATGCACATTAGACCTTTGGTTTTGGAGCCAGAGATGTCATGTGCCTGTGTGGTTACTATGAAGGAATAAAATAGATTCTCCTATGTGGTCAATCAAATTAGTCTCATTCTATGGAGCCACTATTAATTTGGCAAAAGATAGAAAAATGGTCTTGTCTTTGCTCTTGAGATATATGACATATAAACTCTCTAACTCCTATTCAGGATGTATTCTTTTTACTCCATCCCCCGCTAATAATGTGCCCCTTAAATATATAATTTCGTCATTATTTTTTTAAATCTAAACAAATCACTTCCCTTTATTTTAGATGATTGAGACAAAAAGAAGAAAAAAAATACTGTAGAAATGTTAATTAACTATACTCCCAGAAAAGGTGAGACTCTTATAAGAGAGCATGGTGGATATAGGATTAACAAAAATTCATCTTAGAGGCATAATTCTGTTTTTTTTAAAGCTTGTTTTTCAGTAAAAAGCAGCTCCTCAATGAAGGGGCATTCTGACACTAGCTAAGGAGAAAAGAAGCCACTCTAAAAATACCTCAGGAAAAATGGAAAGAGCTGACATATCCTTCCAGGCTCCTGGAAGAGCCGTCTTTGGGACAGTGCGGCCCTCAGCTGTCCAGTTGCTTTATCGTCCACTCTGCTTTACACAACTATGCTTTTTGGGGCTAGGGAAATGGCTCCAATTTTAAGTCTGGGTGAACTTTCTTTCATTTCTTAAGATGGATTAGTTACAAAAAAGCATCACAAATGAGTTCCAACAGCAGAATCTATAGAATTCCAAAAATACACGGTGCTAAAGCAATCTTCAAGGATAAATACATTCGAAGTTTAAACTCCTGGCTCATCAGTTTCTCCTCTGCTCCCACATATTCCCTTCTGGCACCAGCACTTGAATAGTGTCATCTGTTCTTTCATTTACTCAAATGATTGTTTTGAGTGATGATGTGCCAGGCACTCCGAAGATCTATGTGAAAATCACTGACGATTACACATGGCAAAGCTTCCTAAAATTCACCCTAAGGCAAATTATAGGCCCCTAACCCTATAGCTATGGTGAGATAAACAGAAACTGAGAAATCCTCATTCCATCTATTTACAGAGTTGACTAGAGCCCACAGGAGTGGTGGTCTATGAACTATCTTTTATTATATTCATAGATTGAATAGAGGTTGGTCAACCAACCAATTAGTAAAAAAGTATGGATTTAACTCCTGAGTCTAAAAGGCTACACTAGTCACTGAGGTGTTTGGCTGAAGGTCTTAGTCCTTGAGGACACACAAGATAAAAATATCCAAACAGGATCCTAGTCCAAAATACTAGTGAAGATATTGACCTATCTCCTAGCAAATGTTGTTTTCATGAATGTCTAAGCCAGACTACTGACTTCCATAAAAATGTATATGGGATCTTTGTTTGGGAGAAAGAATCTGTTATTTACTGAGATCTATTCCTTATACCATGTTATGGATTATACTGTGACCCATCCCCAAATTTACAGGTTAAATCTGTAATCCCCAATGTAAATGCATTTGCAGATTGGTCCTCAAAGAAGGTGATTAAGATTAAATAAGTCATAAGAGTGAGTCCCTGTTTCAACAAGACTAGTGTCCTTTTAACAAGAAGAAATGTCAGAAATATATGCATATAGAGAATGGGCCATGGTGAAGACACAGCAAAGTGGCCATCTTCAAGCCAAGGGTAGTCCCCTGGCTTGATCTTGCATTTCCAACCTCCAGGACTGTGAGAAAATAAATTTCTGCTGTTGAAGCCACCCAGTTGTTGGTATTTTGTTAAGGCCGCCCTAGAGTACTATATGATGATTCATGAACTATATATGTTAGTCTATATAAGAGAACATATCTAGTATATGTCAGACATCATGTGAACACAAAGAAAAGTACTTGAAGCAATTGTATTTGGTTTGCAGTTACAGCCTAGGCATAACTGCTTTGTGATCAGGAAGATGAGGGTTCCTAAGTCTCCATGATTTAGTCATATCTCTGCCTACTCCAAAGCTAACCTATTTGGGAGTTTCACATTAAAACAGTTAAGGAAATTAGTGTTAATGAAGACAACAGATTTTCTTTAAGGGGAGATTGTTTTTAATCCCTGCCTTTCTCTTATTTTCTTGCTTATGGTCCCAGTTATCTTCAAATGAAAGTTCAGGCCCACTTACTGCTAAAGCAGCTTTTCCTACAGGCAAATCAGAAATGGCAGACAGCATACCTGTGCTAAGTCAAGTGCATCCACCTGGCCATTATATGATTTCTACCTGTTTACCAAAGATGGCCTGCCATGGACTGGCTTTATAATCTCATATTCTATTTCTATCCTAATTTTGCTTTAGGGCTGAGAGTCTAAGAGCCGAGGATCCTAATAATTTGGCATTCTTCTTAGTTCTTGTTTCCCATACTATACAGCCTGGATGATTTCCGTCAGTCGAGGGTCTCCCTTCCAATAAACTGGGGACTTCAAGAATTACTTCCTAGCTTTGGGGCTCCTGGGTGGCTCAATGAGTTAAGTGTCTGACTTCAGCTCAGGTCATGATCTTGTGGTTCGTGGGTTCGAGCCCCACGTCAGGCTCTGTGCTCACAGCTAGCTCAGAGCCTGGAGCGTGTTTCAGATTCTGTGTCTCCCTCTCTCTCTGACCCTCCCCTGCTCACGCTGTCTCTTTCTCTCTCAGAAATAAATAAAACATTTAAAAAAAAAAAAAAAGAATTACTTCCTAGCTTTAATACCAACCTTTACTAATTAATATGTATCAGATAATATGCTAAATTGTCTTTAGAGTTACTTTATTTTTAAATAATTCTTTGAGGTAGATATAAGTTTTATCATCATTTCATTTTAAAGTTTATTTATTTATTTTAGAGAGAAAGAGAGAGAGAGATAGGGAGAGAAGGTGAGGCCACAGAGAGGGAGACAGAGAATCCCAAGTAGACTCGGCACTGTGAGCACAAAGCCCGATGTAGGGCTTGAACTTATGAACTATAAGATCATGACCTGTGCCAAAACCAAGGGTTGGATGCTTAAAAGACTAAGCCACCCAGGTGCCCCTATCACAATTTTAAAGAAACAAAAATTGAAGGTTTAAGTCACTTGGAAAAAAATCACAACTTAAACGAGAGATTTCTGATACTGGCCAAAATGTAGTAACATGGAACAGTTTATCTGTCTGCCTCAGATAAGTAGGAAAAAGAGATAAAAATACATAAAACAATGTTGATCAATATTTTATATATCTGGCAAAGAAGAAAAGTGAGTGCTGGAAATGCAAAACCAAATAAAAGATGGAAATTACAATGTCTAAGATAAATATACTGGATGGAACTAAAGATGTATTATCCATTCCATCACAGAAGAAAAAAGCAGAGTGTGGTTCCTGAATAAACAGCAGTACAAAATAGAATGAAGCATCAGTAAAATGTGGGACCTCTTTAAGCTGCAAATCAGGCTTATAATCTATGTGAAAATAATTGGAGCTTGCCAATAAGAGAAAGGCTGAAAATATTTTAAAACAAAATAGTCAAAAATTTTAAAATTTCAATGAAAACAGTAAGCCCATAGAATCAAGATGCTCAACAAATCCCATTAAAGATGAAGAAAACTATGTAAAGGCACATCATAGCCAACTTTCTACAAAACCAGCAATAAATAAAAAATCTTATAAACAGCCAATAAGAAAACATAGGTACCAAAGAAAAAGATAAGAATGACAAAAAGATTTCTGTCTGAAACACTGGAATTTTGATTAAAAAAAAAAGAAAAATAAAGACAAGCAAGCAAAAATAGTTGACCTGGGATTCTTGACCCAGGAAAAATAGTTTTTGAAAATAGAAGTGACATAAAGCCAATTTCCGACATACAGTTGCTGAGAGATTTATCAGCAGCAGAGTTATACCACAGGAAATAAAGAATGGCTTTCAGGTAGAAGAAAGATATCAGCTGGAAATTTAAATAAACATAAAGAAATAGAGGGCACTGGAAATGGCAACTGAGTGGGTAAATATAAAGACTTTTTTTCTTTTTATTAAATATCTAGAAATATGATCAATCATTTAAGGAAGGGCACCTAGTTGACTCAGTCATTAAGCGTCTGACCTCAGCTCAGATCTCAGGGTTCTGAGTTTGACTCCCACATCAGGTGAGCTGGAGCCCCACATACAGTGAGTAGTAACCCTGGTTCGGGTGAACCCTACTTCTCTCTTTCTCTTTCTCTTCCCCCTCCTGGGATTCTCTCTCTCTCTCTCTCTCTCTCTCTCTCTCTCTCTCTCTGCCACTTGCTCACTTGCGATTCCCCCCCAAAAACAAAACACAGTGAAAAAGTATTGTGAGATTTGTGATATACCTAGAAATAAAACTTTTGCTAATAAGAGCATTAATGACTAGGCAGGGAAAAATGGAATTGTACTGTGTACAGGTCTTATACTACATCTTTTTTTTTTTTAATATTTTTTATTTATTTCTAGGAGAGAGAGAGACAGCATGATCAGGGGATGGTCAGAGAGAGAGGGAGTTAAAGACTGAAACAGGCTCCAGGCTCTGAGCTGGCAGTCAGCACAGAGCCCGACGCGGGGCTCGAACCCACGAACCGCGAGATCATTACCTAAGCGAAAGTTGGACTCTTAACCGACTAAGCCACCTAGGAGCCCCTCTTATACTACATCTTAAGTAGTATAATATCACTTACAAGTAGAAAGTTAAAGGTGCATACTGCAAACTACAAAATAATGGTAAAGTAACCATGAAAACACTGAAACAAAGAGCTAAAGCTAGTAAAACAATAAAGGAAATGAAAATACAAGCTAAAAGGCAGACTATCAGATCAGATAAAAGAGCAAAACCCAACTGTATGCTGCCTGTAAGAATATCATTTTAAACATAAAATTTATATATAGGTTAAAAGTAAGAGCAGATCAGACAAACAATAACCAAAAGAAAACTTTAGTGGTTATATTAAAGTCAGACAATAAGCCTCATAATCTCAAAACTTTAAGGGATTAAGTGGGATATTACAGAATGATAAATGGGTAGGTCAACTCTCCGAAGACTCATAACAATTGTAAATGTGCATAAAAATAATTAGAGAGAGAACTTAAAATTGGATGAAGCAAAAACTGATAAAGTGTTAAGAAAAACTGGCAAATCCACAATCACAATCTGATTTTTCAACCCTTACCCTTAGTAATTGATAGATCATGTTCACAGCAAATCAGTGAGGATATAGAAGACTTGAACAACAGTATCAACCAACTTGTCAATACTGATAATTCTAGACCATGCCATCCTACCACAGCAGATAAACATCATTTCTATTGTGCATGTAATATTTACTAGGATACATCATATCCTAGTTCATATAATGAGTCTCACTATGTTTAAGAAAATTCATCTCATGTAAAGTGTATTTCCTGGACACATGGAATTGTTAGAAATCAATAATAAAATTATACTTGGGAAATGCTCAAATATTTGGAAACTAAATACATACTTCTAAATAACCAATGCAGTAAAGAAAAAAGCTATTAGAATAATAAAATGCATAAAAATAAAAGTGGAACATATCAAAATTTGTGAGAGGCAGCTAAAGCAGCAGTTTGAGGGATATTTATAGCACTAGAAAGCTGCATTAGAAAAGAATAAAGTCATAATCTTGGTTTCCACACTAAGAAATAAAAGAAGGAAAACCAAATCCAATAAAAAATAAATAACAATGAATAGATTAAAATGAATAAACTAGAAGAAAGGAAAACAAGAAAGAAAAATCCATTAAGCTGAAACTTGGTTCTTTATTTCATAAAATTTTACTAACTTGTACCTACAGTAATTAGGGAAAAAAAGTAAAAGAAGATACAAATTACAAATTCAGAAGTGAGAAGAGATGACATCACTTTGAAGGAAAATAAAAAATAAAAATATGAATAACTTAAAACTAAATGTTTCAGTTTAGTTTTAATAAACTGAAATGAATTCTTCAAATGAATAAATGAATTCTTTGAATTCTCTGAATGATACAATCAAAGCTCATTGAAGCAACATAACTTTAATTACCCTGTAGATAATTAATGATTGGATTATCTATACCAATAAATGTAAATATGGATGAAATCTTCACACACAGGTTTTCACCCCAAAAGACTACACAAGGCAATTATACAATATATTTAAGAAAGAAGTAATACCTATTCTATACAAATTCTTCCAGAAAACTGAAGAGGAGGTAACATTCCCCAAGTTTTTTTGTGAGGCCAATATCACCTTATACCAAAACCAAGCAAAGACATTACAAGAAAAATATACACCCGTATTCTTTCCAAACATAGAGTCAAAACATTATAACCCAATTTTAGCAAATTTAATCCAACAATATGTGAAAAGTATAATACATCCTGGCCAAGTGAAGTTTATCCCAGGCACACAAGGTTTAACACTTCCAAATCTGTCAATATACTTCACAATATTAACAGATTAAAAAGAAAAACCATAAGATCATCTCAATTTGTTGAATGTTATGTTGCTCCACCCTGGTTGATACTGCTGATGCCCTAGGGTAATGCATCTGAGTCCTCCTGATGTGAAGCAGTTCTGATTTATAAAATAGGGTCAGCTCATGAAATATGTGATTTTGATTACAGTGAGATCGAAGGTGTTTATGCCAATTGTTTACACATATTTGGACATAAATGTAAGATAAAGGGCATCTGGAATGACCCTAAATGTTAAATAGCAACATTATCGTATTTAGAGATTGAGAATAAAGTTAACTCATTTAGAACATCCAGAAAATATCTTCCACAGTGATTCTAATGTTCTTTAGTTAGGAAGACACAGCATTTCTCCTTTTCTCTTTTTTTCTCCTTCTGCTTCTTTTTATCCATTATCATCATACTATTAAGCAGAATTCTCTAAATAAAATTGTTCCAGAAAAAGCTGTTTCATTCAAGAAATTGGAAAAAGAGAATCTTTTTGAATGAGTTTTTATCTCTGAAATTCTGTACATACTACTTTGCAAATGTTATCTTATCAAAGAGCATCAAATGTAAATTACTGTGTACACTAGAACTCTGTGACATAAAAGTAAAGAAATATAATCAACGCTTCTCTTTCCTCTACAGATGGCAATTCACCAAAAATGTTTGCTTTCCTTAACTGAGTCACAGGAACCCATGCTTTCATCAGAAGAACATACAAATTCTCAAGAATTAATAACTTGTCTGTATTTCACCCTCACGTCTTAAGTTATAAGTTCGCTAAAAGCCATGAAGAAAATCAGTTAAGATTATAGACATCAATAATATGACAAGAACCTTGTGTTAAATGTCTGCAAAGCAATGAAAATGCTAACATGGAACCCAATCTTTTTAATAAAATCTAACAAAAACTTTCAGGAATCCAGAACTAAGTAATATAGCTCCTTGTATTTAAATCTTCTTCTTTCCATAACACTGAAATTATAACACCTGCTTACACATTCTTCACCATTCTAGGTTCAACCACCTAACCAGTCCAATATTACACTGAAGCATTATGAGATTAAAAAATTCCAATTTTTACTTTTAGTTTTTTATACTACTGTAAAACATTACAATGCCTGACATATCATGAGCATCGAATAACTACATCTTCTCATTTCACAACACAGGCGATTTTTTGCAAGCCATTCCAATTTGGATTATGACTATATTCATTAGGTCATAATAACAAGAGTGAGTTCAATTTATAACCCATATTCCCAGAAGAATAAAAATGGTCCCTTAGTATGCTAGAGGAACATATATTACAAAAATATAAGATGACGGATTTCTTTATATTTTTGAAATTTTCTTAGCACGATGGCAACATATCACTGTCACAGCTGTCACTGGCATTGTCATGCCATTAATCTAGCACTTGGATGCCCCGGGAGATCTGGCAACAGGAACAAATCTTAGTGACTGCCCCAACAAAGAAACAACTGTCAGTCTTGGGACAAGAAAACTTCTGCACCATCAGGAAATAGACATATGCCTATTATCTTTTAAACCAAAGGTCTTCTGGTGCAAGACACCATCTCTGTATTAATTAATGTTCATGCATAAGCCATGCAAACATGCTTTGTTCTTAGCATGACACATGTGATTTCAATCTTAGGGTTACATACAATTGCTGCAGATTCAAGGATCCGGCAGGGGGATCCCTATGTTCTTAAAGCCATAAGTCTCAGAATCACTAGAAGGCAAATGGAATGTTACAGGGGTAGATCAAAGCCGAATTCAAATTGCAGGTCTTACTTTCAAATTCCATTCTGGCTCTCCCATTTCTTAACTGAGGGAGTCAAAGCAAGTTAATTTATTACTTCCTCAAATATAAAAGAAGGGAAATAATAACCACTCCATAGATGATTTTAAGGAGTAATGAAGACAATGCATTTAAGAAGCTCACTGTAGCTCCTGTTGCTGCCGGGAGCTTGGGCTTCTCTCTCTCTGCCTAGGATCTGTGGCCCTGTTTCTGACCAATACACATACTACAATCAGCTATAAAATAATCATAGTTACCTTCTTTAGAGGACAAATTAAATATTTCCTAAATAATACTTCCTGGTCATCTGTAAGCTGGGTTGGTAACCAAACACCAAAATTATCCAGTATAGTTATAGTGAACATATTGACAAGTCATTGTGTCCCCGATGTTTATCTTCATAAAATAAAAACATGCCACTTGGAAGAAATAATTTCTAAAGACCTAGAATTCATTAATACATAAGCCCCTATGCACTGTCTACAAAATCAACACAGCTTATCAGATGATAAACAAAGTATCCGAAGACAACAGGCAGCTTCACCTGAGCCCATGATCCATTTACTTGTAACTATATTCTAAAAGGCTTTGGAAAATGTTACTGGTACCCATGCCAATGCAACCAGGTTCTTCAGCCCAGCAAAGAGCAAAGCAGTCTGACATTCACTGTCAGATTCAGCCAAGAAGCCAAATTCTTTCTGAGGCAATTCAGACAGACAGTTCTCTAACCGTCTGTCCCCAAACAGACTGACAGATAGAACTGTGAGGTCAGCCACTAAAGACTCCATCAGCACCACCCACTATGGACAGCTGCAAGCTCAGCTGGTCCTAACCCTCTCCAGGCAGGCAGGCGCCTGGGCAAAGGAAACCATTCATTACGAAGACTGCCTATGAAGCCTGAGCTGGGACGGGCTTTGCCAAACTCGAAGTTATGCTCTCAGAAAAGGTCAGAACAGGCTCTGAGGGATTTCTGAAACCACCATAAAACAGGGTGACTGTGGTAATAATCTGGTTACCTTCTCTGAATCAGGCATCAAAGAACAAGGGAGAATAATTTAGAAGAAAGCAACACCACGCCAGGGACAATAGACAGGAGGAGGGCTTGAAATCCCAATGCAAATTGCATGCCTCTAGGTACCAATTTGCCTTGCAGCAGAATTTAGGCTTCCTAAAGTTAAATTATGCATACAACAGCCTCATTATCCACAGTGGTATTTTCATATAAAGATCTGAAGACAAAATGTAAGCTTGCCTCTTGGAGCCTTTAGAAAAAGCGATTGACTAATCCACATACGGAACAGTTCTGGTTCCACCTGCTGCTGCCTATACAGATGGGAAAGATGTGACCAAGGGGACTCCCTGTAGCAGCCAGCGCCACAGGCTCAGCGCTGCACACACTGCCGTCCTGGGCCTCTCTTTCAGATGCTGCAATTTTGCAAAACATTTTAAACACATTATTCTAAAGTCGCAATGCACGCAGCTGGGTTGCAATAAGACATGTTTCCTATAACAGTATTTGGTAGGTTTTTGTTCTCACACTAATATATTCTTTCTAGTATTAGACCAATATAAACATGTTTGGTAGGTCTGTTTGCCACACAAGAAAAAGATGTGTATTTATTATTTACAAAGATATTCTTTAGGAGTTATCTTCCCCAAGAGGAATGACATTGTGGCCAGATGAATTTTTCACTCATTTGACAAATATTATTGGACTACCACTCAGCTGAAAACGAGAGTGGAAAGACAAATTAGATATCGCCCTGCTTTTGAGATGTTCACTTTCTGTTTGTAAAGAAAACAGGCCATTTCTGTTCTATACAGCATGTTCTTTATCACGGAGGGCTAAAGCAGGGGCAACAGCAAGAAGAGTAGAGACAGCGGAGCTGTGTTGAAAGAACAGTGAACTTTTCAGAAAGATGAGGAAGGCACAGGACAGCATTTGCAAAGGTAGGAAGGTCATGTGGTACACAAGGCATGTGTGAGGAGCTTCACGGAACAGACCATGAACTCTAAGAGTGTTGGATGCAAGAGAATCATGTCATGGACAACATTTCATGCCACGCTGAGTTAAGATTCTACACTGAGGATCACAGGGCATTATTAAGAATTCTACGGGGCAATGAAAAATGGCCACTTAGACACGTCTTGTCTTTCTTCTGCTTATGCAATTGCATACCTAAAACACAGGAATTGTCAAAAATAAATAAGAACCCAAACCACCTGTGACACCACAAACAAGATTATATGCTTATGTTAAATTAAACATTCTAGAAACAGTATGGAAAGCTTATTGACCAGAAGAAAGTGGAATTAGAAGACTTAGGAGGAAATTGTGATAATACAAGTAAGCTAACTTCTTTAATTGTAAATAAATTAAATAATTTCTAGAAAAAACTTAATCGGGAATATAATGACAACATGAATATTTAAAAAGTGATTAAAAACCAGGCAAGATAAGCCAAAGGGGCTAATAGTTAACAGTAATTGGACGGGACGCTGGGTGGCTTAGATGACGCCATTCTACAATGAGCTTGGACAAAGGGAGGCCAGCTGAGCCTTGATCTTCTCTAAACCTCTATGACAATCTGTCACCCCTTCCCCATTTTCCTCACCATTTCACTGTGGTTTAATCTGTATTCCCAAAATGAGCACTTACTGTGTGCCCAGGTGTATTCCCTGTGAAAGAACTTGAGTCTCACACACTATGGAGAATATGATAGAGCTATCACTGATTCTAAGTATTTGCTGAGCTCATAAATTAGGTCCTCTGATTTTTTAAATGTTTTATTTATGGAATTTGAAAGAGAATGCATGAGCAGGGGAGGGGCAAAGAGATGGGTAGAGAGAGAATCCCAAGCAGTCTCCATGCTCAGCACAGAGCCAATGCAGGACTCGATCTGAGAATCATGAGATCATGATCTGAGCCAAAATCAAGTCTGGCACTTAACTGACTAAGCCACCCAGGTGCCCAAGGCCCTCTGATTAAAAAAAAAAAAAAAAAAAACAAGGAGAAGGACATGATGTTGAAGAGAAACAGTCCATATCTGACCTGGAAATGTTAAGTTCTGCAACTGACCCAAATTTTGATCCCTTCTGATAGGCCTGTCCTCCACTTCATATATAATTAAGTCTAAACTCATCCCAAAGGAATTTTGTACTATATTCTTCTCCTGAGAAAAACAAAAATGAGTGGATAAAACCTCACTAGTTTTCAGGATCCCGGCCACCAAGTTACACAAACATTTCTTGGCAGTTAAAGAAGTAGGAGAGAGAAATAATAAAGGAACCAGGTGAGAAGCAGCCAGCAGATAAAAGGACCAAATGGATAATAGGAAAGGTAACTCAATAGACCATCCTTGGCCACTGGATGTCACCAATTCTTGGTGATCTAGAAAAAGCAAAATTCATTTATTCATTAACTCATCAAATATTTAGTGGCAACTGTGTGCCTGATACTTTTCCAGGTCTTCATAGAGCTAAACAGAAAAAGTCCCTTCCTGGATCTGACATTTAGGTGAGGAAAACAAAATAGTTTCTAAATCTCTCGCTTGGCAAACTGGATTATCATTGTGTCCCTGAAACAGGAAATTCATGTCTGCTTTAGAAAAGAAATCTATTCTCCCCTTGGCAAAATGAATTTGAAGTCTCTGTCTTCTATACACTTACTTGAGGGATTACATACTCTATAGGATGTGAAGACAATGCATATTCTATACCTTTCAAGAAAGGACAGGACTGATATCTCAGAAACAAAATATTTCAAATTTTCAGGTGCTGGTGACAATGGAAGGTCACAATCAACAGATTAGAAAGGTAAGCTAACAAGCAAAAATGACCTGCATATACATATATATGAGCTAGAGTCAAACTAAGTATGATGTAAGGGTGACAGTTATTTCTGCCTGGTGATGCTAAACAAGCAGACTAGAATTAGTTCTATGGTCTTCTCTGGATGAGGTTCCCTTGCCCACCATGAAGTTAGCCTCCATGGGCAAACTCAGCTCGGCTTGACCTGGGATTATCGAAAACTGAACTCATAACTCTGCCTAAGAAAGATAAAAGTACCACACTACCCCCGAGGGGGACAGAGAGAGAGACAGAACAGAAGCCTCAGAGTACACATCCCATTAATGGCTCCAGGTACCTATTTTAACACTATCATCAATTTGGGCCAATACTGAATTTCCTGTAGAAAGTTTTAAATATTTTAGGCCCCAAATCTCCCTCACTCCTCCTACCACAACTATGAACACAATGGTAAAAACCACATATATGATTCCATTGTCTTCAACAGGAAGAGGTATGATTATAAGGAATCTATGTTCAGCAGAATCCATTCATGTACCAAAAATAGTATCATCCTTCAAATGTGTCACCTTGGGAGGCACTATCCTTACAGGGGCAGCCGCTACTTTCTCATTTCAGGCCTGCTTCAGTATACGGTCCACTCAGGAAGATCAAATCACATCACTTGCTAAGCAAACCTTGCCTTTTACTGGATACAGTTTGGACCATATTGATTGCCATGCTTATTTTACTTCAGGCCATTTAAAAAATTTTAGAGATACCTGGGTGGCTCAGTTGGTTAAGCATCTGACTTCAGCTCAAGTCACGATCTCATGGTTTGTGAGTTCAAGCCCCACGTTAGGCTCTGTGCTGAGAGCTCAGAGCCTGGAGCCTGCTTCAGATTCTGTGTCTCCCTCTCTCTCTCTCTTTTCCCCTCACCTGCTCATGTTCTGTCTCTCTTTCAAAAATAAATAAACATTAAAAATTAAAATTAAGTAATTTTAATTTTAAATTAAATTTTAAAAATTTTTAAAATTTAATGTTTATTTACTTTTGAGAGAGAGAGACAGAGCATGAGCGGGGAAGGAGCAGAGAGAGACTGAGACATGGAATCCAAAGCAGGCTCCAGCTCCAAGCTGTCTGCACAGAGCTTGGTGCAAGGCATGAACTCACAAGCTGTGAGATCATGACATGAGCCGAAGTCAAATGCTTAACTGACTGAGCCACCCAAGTGCCCCCAGGACATTTTGAAAAATCAAATTATTCCTCAAAGATGAAGATCGACTCTGTTGCTCACTAACCAGCACGTGACAGTGTGTCCAGGCTCCACAAAGGGCTCAGAAAGTAAGAGTCAGAAGATTTCTAAGCAGTGAGCATTTTGGCTTGCCAGGTATCTACTTTTAACAGACCTCACACATTGCTAGTAGCAACCTCTCACAGCTTTTATTTTTAATATACTGTTTTACATTTAAACTTCACATGTGTACACATATCATTTTTTTAAGTTTATTTATTTTGTAAGAGAGCGAGAGAGTACAAGCAGAGTAGAACCAGAGAAAAAGGGAGAGAGAGAGAAGCTCAATCAGGCTCCACACTGACAGTGTGGAGTCTGATGTGGGGCTCAAATTCATGAACCATGAGATCATGACCTGTCAAAACCAAGAGTGAGACACTTAACCAGCTAAGCCACCCAGGTGCCATTTTAAATATGGACCATAAATGCAGTGGAAATAATGGAAATTCCATTATTCTGATGATGGGTGGGGGAACAAAAATGTATACCTATTACTCCAATTTGAATACACTGACACAGACACATGTACACATATTCAGCTAGGGATTGTCAAGTCCAAACTCATCACTTTGGAGTTGAGGAAATAAGTCCCAGACAATCGAGAGTGATACGTCCAATGACACCAATCTTGGACAGCAAAAAGAACCTAGAGCAGAACCTGGGAAAGCTTTACATCCCACAAACTATCTTTTATGTTCTTCACCTCTTTTTGATGTCAGTAACAAGAATGCTGGAAACAAATGGGTTAAGTCATTTTTCCTACTTTGGCATTCATCTACCCACCCAAAAATGAGAGAGTTCATTGCAGTGGTCTCTGGGGTCACTCCAAATTTCAAACCCCGCCATATGGCAATTTGAGAGGACTGGGCAGAACAGAGATCATGAATGAAAAGTCTTGAATTTCTTCAGAAGATGAAGAAACATGATTACAGATTTAAAATCACATCAGCCCACAGCACTTGCTTCTGAAATGCCATCAACTCAGGTAGATTAAGTAATAGTCTAATGTTAAGCTAATGAGAGAAAATAAGTGATAAAGCTCTACATTATAAATAAAAATGTCACAAGAGATAGCATTTCCTGGGTGTTGAATATGTGCTAAGGACTTTCCTAACTTACTTAATTCTCTCAAAACCTTAACAGGTAGATTCTATTATTGTCCCATGAACTAAAGTGAGGTTTAAAGAGGTTGAATGACTTGCACAAGCCTATATAGATGGTGAGTAAACAGCAGAGCTCATATTCCACCTAGTTAATCTGGCTCTGCTTTCCTTAGAAGAAACGTTAGAACAAGGGAGTAGGAAAAAACAAATTAGAATCAAAGAGGTCATGCTTAAGCAGGCAAGTTTTTTCTTTCTATAACTGGCCCATCATATATATATATAGCACTTAGCACTGTCCACTTAACCATTCCTTTGATTTCCTCCTAGCCATCAACTGCCAGAGAGGATGAAATAAATGTGCAGTAAGTCCCAACTGTTGGCTTGGAATATATAAACCATACCTGTTTACCCAGGCACAGCCAAAAGCCATAATTCAAGTTCATATGATCTTGCCTTAAATGGCCTGAGGACAGTGTCTCTACCCAATAACACATCCATCATCAGGCTGTATGTGGGCTACCCTGGCTTCCTGAGAATACCTCCATGGAAAGATAAGAGGTCTTTCTGGAGGCCAGGGCCAGCCATACTTACTGCTCCAATGTACCCTTGGTGAGGTCATTTAAGAGATGGCATATGAGACTGAGGGCATTCACAAACTAGGCTCTGCCTCAAAGGACAGTATTCAAGACACTACATTCAGGACTGACTCAGCTAAAAGATGATACAATAATCACAATGCTATTTGTATGGTGCTTTTCTATTATCAATCCACTTTTACGGACATCATTTAATTCATTGTTTAATTCCTGTGATTGAACAGGAATATTACTTTGAAGTATGGTAATTCAGCAGAGTCTTGTTATTGAACAGGAATTGTTATTTTGCAGTATGGGTAAGAAAACCCAAGTTCAAAGAGGAGGAATAATTTATCTAAGCTGCATGGGCTAAAGCTGTTACTCCAGATGTCTTGTCTTGTGATCCTTTGCCTCTATGTTGTCAATAATATCTTGTACACAGGAGGTGCATCTCAAAACACCCCCCTAAGTCCAGTACAAATCTAAGGAAAGAATGGATCCCCATCATTTACAGCTTAGTGAGGATATAATCAATGTGTTGGGCACTTACCTTTCAAGTACTTTTGGGTACTGAACTTTCACTACAGGCTCTAGCAGCCAGGGAGGTAACAGATGCAAGAAAAGAGACTGAGAGGGGATCAGAGCACAGCATCTTCATTTCCTATCTGTTTCTATTTCAGATCTTAGGCCGTGTTTCTTTTCACATGTGAATTTTTCTAGGGATAATTCTGGTTGCCTATTTGAAATGGTTTTCCCGGGGCACCTGGGTGGCTTAGTGGGTTAAGCGTCCCACTTTCGCTTAGGTCATGATCTCGCGGTTCGTGGGTTCGGGCCCCGCGTCGGGCTCTGTGCTGACTGCCAGCTCGGAGCCTGGAGCCTGTTTCAGTCTGTGACTCCCTCTCTCTCTGACCCTCCCCTGTCTGACCCTCACACTGTCTCTCTCTCTCTCTCCTAGAAATAAAAAAAAAAAAAAAAAAAAACATTTGAAATGGTTTTCCCAAATTATTTACTAAGATTCTAGTCTCCACAACACAGACTTAGATATGCCAGGATGTCTTCAGTAGCATTCTTCAGAAGAGTCAACTTCCAGAAATTACGTAAATCAAGCCTTCTGCTCTTGTTTTTCCTTTCTTACTGATTATTTACTTGTGTGGAAGGCCCTGTGTTACTTACTGGGGACACAGAATAAACTAAATATCTTTGCTTGTGAATATTTAGGGGAAAGGGAATTGCCATGGGAGGTGAACAAGCATTTGTTGAGTACTGAGCTGACATCAGGCTTCTGTCTTAGATGCTTTATACACGTTACATCACTGATTCCTCACCTATACCATGTATATTTTGCTATCCTGATCTCACAGACAGGTTAAATAATTTGTTCTAAGTGATATAGCCAGAATTTCCTATACTCATGATTTGGTGACTGGGACAGCACCTGTAAGATGGAGTTCAGACTATTAAGGTGATTACAATGACAGGCAATACATCCCAGGTCTACTACTACCTGAATACATCCCATTTACTACTTGAATGATTGTGGACAAGATGTTTAACTTCTAAATGCCTCAGTGTCTTTGCCTATAAAATGGGAGAGCAGCTGGAAACCTCCTTTATGTTTAGAATATTAAACAATACACAGAGTGTACCCAGCACCAGGCACATGGAAAGTATTTAGTCAGTTCTTGGTAACTATCAGGCATCAAGACCATACTTGCTCATCTAATTTCCTGATTCTACCTGATACCTTGCATGCCCATATTCTCCAGTTTTTGTTTGTTTGTTTTGTCTGGTTTTGTTTTCATTTGGTTTGATTTAACCATAATGAAAAAATAAAGACATATTTTTCAGTAGAGCTAGTGAACATTATCTCAATCATAAAAAAAAAAAAAAGTAAATTGTGTCACTAGTTAATCACCTGGTCCATCTCCACTTCTATACAGGTAGAGAAGAGCATAAGTCAAGAGATCATTTGATTGACGCTGCTTGGGAACATAGGCAATGTTGTTACCAGTCTCAATTACTTAGAGAAAATTACCCAAGATAAAAGTATGGGTATACGATGAGTGTAAAAAGAAATAATTGCCTCAAACCATAAGGCTCCAGTTGTTTGTTTCTTTGTTACTTTTAAGTAATATCTACACAACATGGGGATCAATCTCACAATCCTGAGATCAAGAGTTGTAATGCTCTACCAACCCTAGGCCAGCACTCCGGGGACCCACTTTAAATTCATTTCATGAGTAATGCTAGATGATGTCACCACTTGAAGATATCTCCTTCTTTCTTATTAGGAATCTCAGAGAATAACAAACTGATCAGTACTCAAGTGAGGAGCTAAAACAAAATGTCCCCTTCAGTTTAGGATAAATTTTAGGAGAAGCAACAAAAAATTTCCCCATGTGTGGCAACACTGACAAGCTAACTTCTAGTGCTGATTTTGGTCTGAGATTTCACACATCCTGATATGAATTCTTCATACAGATAAGTGGGGATAGGGAAAGAGAAAGAAGAGGAGGAAAAGAGAGAGAGAGATTTTTTTTATTGTTGGTCAAAGAACAAGCATCTATCTCTCCAGTTTTTGTATCTTGCCTCTGAAAAAATTGTAGCCCTCCCTGGATACACGTCTTATAGTATTTTGCAAGTAGAAAAAAATGATTGAAAGAAACTGCTGGCACATTCAACCTTCTACCCTTATGGCCCTTTCAAATACAATAGCCTAAAGTGGTTGATGTGTATATTTTGGAAACCACAATATTATTCTTTTGTGCTCCAATGTGTCAATGTTATTCATTTTCTTTCAATTTCATTTGAATGAAAGTTGAAATCTCCAGACTACTTTGATAGTAGTATAAAAATAGTTTTATGTGGTAGAGAATTCTTCTATCCCCATGGCATAATAGCACACTAACATTTTGGGGGTATTCATTATTTGCAGAATAATAGATATAAACCCAGAAATGAGCAGTATTCAATCTGAGTCTGCCTGATAGAAAAATCCATAATTCTCCTCTTTCACTTGCTCAGGAAACACAGCACAAGTCACATCACCTTTTCGGTGCCTGCTCTAACCTTCTGTTCACAAAACAGAAACTGCAAGAATGAGGAAGATGAATGATACTGCAGCAATGTTAAACTGACATTTGGAGGTCACTTGTATATGAAAAGATTACTCTGAAAGCAGTGAGAAGGATGGACTGGGGGCAGAGACTGGAGGCTCCCAAAGAAAGCTCTTAAGGGGCAACGACAATCATCCAGGAGATATAATGAAGGACTGGGAAGGAAGTTATGACAAGAAGGGGAAGTAAATGTGACTGCAGAAAAAACTTTGAGATAGACTCGCCACACTGGTTACGAAGACTGAGGAAGAAGGAGGGCTTGACACCTTAACACCGGTGTTATCATCATCATGGTTGTCGTTGTCGTCATCATCATCATCCAATATAAATCAAAGAAAGGACCAAATTGGGAGCAGCAATTTAATCTGAAAGATGTTGACATTATGTGCTAGCTTAAGACACCTGTTCAAACTTCTACCCTGACTCTTCCCTCCTTAAACAGTCTTATTCACGGGCTCCATGTTCCTATTCCTGATACATGCTTCTTGTTTGGCTCTTTGTTTTCGTGAGTTATTTAGCTTCCCTTTTATCTGCCTTCCCTTCCCCCACGATGTGGAATATAGATGATTTTCTAGGAAGTCACTCTATTATCTATATTCTGTCCTTCCTGGCAGCAGAACAGCTTAAATGTAGAAAATGGAATTCTCTCAGGTGTTCCAACTTGGACCCTACAGAGCATCAGAAACCATCAGCCAATCAGCGGATGGTTACTTCAAGGACTAACACTTTTCTTTAACGCAAAGCAATTTGTAAAATGAAACACTATCATCTTCAGTTCAACTAAGAGATCTTGAAATACATCAAATGGCAACATGGGAGGTGTTTTCTTTTAAAATTCCACCCATGGCAATTTAAACCTTGTACCAATTTATTTTTCTCCAGTCATACAATCACATAGGAATTTGTACAAAATGTATTCATAGGCAACATTACGGGAAGGATGGGAGATAGTAGCTTACATGCATCTGGGTTTTCCTTCACCCCAACAGCCACCGAGACAACATACAGAAGGTGCTAGTGAAGCCTCAGACACTGTTAAGGGTTCTGAAGTCTAGAGCTGTGCAAGAGACTACTCTGAGACTGATGCGATTTAGGAATTAATACTGGAGATTTCGAGAAGATATCAGTGGTATACCTGGCGGGTACCTGACTTTCAGAGAACTTCAGATCCCAGGAATAACGAGTGTCATGTGTCCACAGAAATGTGTGTGATTTCTCTAGTTCCCAAACAGTTGAGGGACAGATGAGCCAGGAGTGAGTCCTGTCTATATCTGAAGCCAGAATAACTAGAAGAGAAGGAAAACAGTCTTCCCATACTGTTTATTTATTGATTTTGAGAGATAGTGTGTACACTCGTGCGCATACACACACGTGTGTTAGTGGGGGAGGGGAAGAGAGAGGGGGAGAGAGAATCCCAAATGGGTCCTGCACTGTCAGCACAGAGCCCTATGTGGGGCTCAATCTCATGAACTGTGAGATCACGACCTGAACCTAGGTCAAGAGTTGGATGCTTAACTGACTGAGCCACCCAGGCGCCTACCCAAGGCTTTATTTAGTAGAAAATTGATACCATGCTTTTGATACATTATTGGACCATGGTAGAAGAGACCACAACACGTCCTGACATTTGTGGCATGGCTGCAACTTAATATACTTATAGAGCTCGACATGACTTCTAGGGAGCAAATGAAGGGAAAATTCTAGCACATTTAAGAAGTCCTACAGCCAAAGAAGAAGAACAAGTGAAATAATCAGGAAAAGATCCTAATAAATTACAGCTTCTAACATCTAATGAGATCTTTTGAGATTAATATCTGAACTACTAAGTAGGAAGAAGAAATTCTGGTGTGAATACAGCTGTATATACAGAATTTTTCCTCTACTTCTTCCAGTAGTCATAAAAAGTAACAAAAAATAATATAGACAAGCTCCATTTTCAGGGACATTAAATGACATAAGTAAGTACTTGCATAAGTAGCTGAGATCGAGTAGAAGCCACAGCGAAAGAAGGAAAGAGAAGACATGTGAGACATATCAAGAGAGCCTATAAGCAGAAAAATCTCCAAAGGGCCAAAAAAACCCACACTTCTTTAAGGTGAGAGACTCTTGAAGTTCAAAGACTATACCCCCTATTTGGAATAAAAGATAGGAACTTGAGGAAGTAGCCCTTTAAGAGGGCTACTTAAACCAAGTTGAGTTTAAGATGGTGTAAGAAAAAAATATCTCTAAAATAGCAACAAAATGTATCCACTCACAAGGGAAAACCACTGCAATGAAACACAAAAAAGTATGATCAAGTATTTAGCTAATAATTAAAAATGAATTAATTGAATAATCATATTGATGAGATAAAAACCCAAAGCAAAAATGTAAAACATTATGAAAAAGTATAACCATAGAAAAAGATGAAATATAAATATGAAGTGGCAAAAGTAAGGAAAGAAATAGAAAATTTAAAAAAATTTTTGACAGAAAAAGATAAAATTGAAAGAGAAAAATGAGGTTGTATCTGGTAGTAAATTTGAAAAAGAGGTATTGAAAACTGCAAATTTCAATTCCAGATTTTTAAAAATAATCATATTGAAAATCAGAACCTTTGTACTGGTAAAGCTGTATGACATGAATAATAGTCTCAGTAACATAATTTACTGAAGCCATTTTAGTAAGATTCAAAATCTAAACGGACAAAATGGATGAAACTGGCAAAGAACAACACCCTTCTCCCAAACTAGCAGGCTCAGATGTTTTCACTAGAGACTTTTATCAGAACTTTAAGACAAATAACTATAATATTATTTAAACTCTAATATTATTTAAACTGTATTAGAATATAAAGGAAAAGGAAACTTTTCAAATTAGTTTTAAAGACGTATGCATAAGAGTCATTCCAGAATCTGATCGTGATAGCAAAGGCAATAAAACTACACATCAATATTACTTTAAAATTGTACTATAAAAGCCCCACATAAAAGATCAGCAAATTGAATGCAGCAGCATGTTAAAAGAACAATACATCATGATCAAGTGATGCTAATACCATGGATGTAAGGATCATTCAATATTAGATCTATTTATATGAACAGTCATATTAATGAGTCCAAGGAGGAAAATCATATAATCATCTCAAAAGATGCTAAACACGACATTGACATAATTCAGTGATTATTTATTTTAAAATCAATAAAATAATAATCAATGTTAACTAAAATTATTGTGGTAATCATTGAACTATATATACCAAATCATTATATTGTACATTTTAAATTAATACTATGTTTTATGTCACTTATATCAATAAAACTGATAAAAAGCTACTAATGGATGGATACTAGCTTTTTCAAGACAAATATATTTACATCATTAAACTAAAATGGTCTGGTGCTTAATATGAAACATTACAGGCATTCCTGCTAAATTGGGAATAAGAACATTGTGTCTCTTACCATCAATATTCCTTGAGATCATATTTCAGTTCATTAGAAATCAAATAGTCAATCACAGTCAGTCAATTACAAAATAAAATAAACAGGATGCAGAATATTTGAAAGGAGGAGTAAAAAATAATCACCATTTACAGTTAGAATTGCATATGTGGGGGCACCTGGATAACTCAGTTGGTTAAGTGCTAGACTTTCGGTTTCAGCTCAGGTCATAATCTCATGGTTCATGAGTTTGAGCCCTACATCGGGCTCTGTGCTGATGGTGCAGAGACTGCTTGGGATTCTTTCTCTAGCCCTCTCTCTCTGCCCCTCCTCTGATCCCTCTTTCACTCTCTCTCAAAATAAATAAGTAAACTTAAAAAAAAAGAGTGGCACATGTGGAAAAATCTAAGAATCAACTAAAAAATTACTATACAATTTAAATATACCAAAATCAGTAGCTTATCTATAGGAAAATAATAACTACAGTAAGATACATTGGTAAAAGAGGCAGACAAAAAAATATCTTAAAGCCAAAAAAAATATATAAGAAGTGAAATGAGAAAAAATTAAAACACTGTTAATTGATACCAAAGTAGTCTTGAACAAATGGAAAGTCAATAGGTTCTAAACTGGAAACCTCACATCATTTACATGCCACTTCCTCATTAGTAGACTTATATATCATGATTGTCCTCATAAAATTCCCTACAGGTTTTTATCTTTTAACAAGATAAGCTTATTCTAAAGTCAGTAGGGAAATTATATCAAATAAATATAATAGAGGAAGCTTTTTAAAAAAAGAATGATGAGAGACAATTAGTCCTACCTGATATTAAAATGGATTATAAATGTGTTCCAGACACTGGGAAACTAACAGACATGTGAGGAAGGAGATCAGAAGAGAAATCCCAAGGAAATTGGTTGTTAAGTACAATTTTAAAATTGCCCCCAGTATTCTCTGTGTTATCCCTTTCCCTGGTGTACAGATGGAACCTGTGAAAATGACAGAATGTCACCTCATGATCCCACTACATTATACAGCAATGATGGAGTGTTCTGCAGATGTAATGAAGGTCCTTAATCCACTGGTCAGGGCTTAGGTAGGTAACGGCAAGGCCCTCTTGGGGCTGTGTAGCCTCAGATTAAAAGCCAGCAAGAAAGCATGGACTTGAGGCCTATAACTTCAAGGAACTGAATTCCACCAACCAGCATATGAGACATAACCTAGCCTATTTGGACCAATATAATGACTCAAAAAAAAAAAAAAAATCAGAAACCAAGCAAACAATCTCACCTACAAAAAAATATGTAGTTTTTAAAATTTTTAATGTTTACTTATTCTTGAGAGAGAGAAGGACAGCGTGAATGAGGGAAAGGGCAGAGAGAGAGAGAGAGAGACAGACAGACAGAATCCCAAGCAGGCTCCAGGCTCCTGGCTGTCAGCACAGAGCCCCACATGGGGCTTAAACCCACTGACTATGAGATCATGACCTGAGCTAAAGTGGGTCACTTAACAGACTGAGCCACCCAGATGCCCCAAAAAACATATGTACTTTGTAATGTTCTATGCAAAAAGATCCCCTACAAAAAACCAAAAGGCAAATGATTCCCTGAAAACATTAATTTTATTTATAAACTTTTCCAAAAAGTGCTTATCTTCTTATTATGTAAAGTGCTCTTAGAAAATTAGAAAAAGAATGATCACAGAGAAGAAATGTGCTAAGAAATAGACAATTATGAAACAGGAATTGTGGATGGCTCTTAGACATACCAAGAGACCCCAGTTATACTCCAAATATAAGAAAAATAAATTTAAACTGCACTGTGGTACAATTTTTTACCTATCAGACTGGCCTGAAAAAATTCTAAAGTCCCAAAATTTTGACAATGTTGGAAAAGCTCCAGGAAGACAGGAAGACAGTATGCTCATACATTTCTGGTAGGACCGTTGTTTGGTGATAGAAACCCTTAGAAAACAATTCGGCATTATCCAGCAAAATATATGAACATATACTATGATCCCACAGTTCTACTTCTGGGAATGTATCCTAGACATGCTTTATTACCTAAGAATAGACAATGTTATTCACTGCCGCCTTGCTTATATTAGAAATATGTTAAAGAACTTAAATGTCTATAAAGGAGGGACCAAATATATTTATTTCCATATCTTATTAAAGACTATTAAAGTATTTTCCTGATTTTGTTATTACAAAGAATATTTCCGTGGCTTGAAACACTGTGTCACGGGGTGCCTGGGTGGCTCAGTTGGTTAAGTGCCCGACTCTTGGTTTTGGCTCAGGTCATGACCCCATGGTTTGTGAGTTTGAGCCCCTCATCAGGCGCCATACTGACAGTGCAGAGCCTGCTAGGGATTCTTTCTTTCCTTTTCTCTCTGCCCCTCCCCGCTTGCACTCTCTCCCTCAAAAGTAAATAAATAAACTAAGAAGCAAAAATAAAAAACTGTCACAGACACCATATGATGACGATATTCAAGGTATAACATGAGCCTCCAAAAATTATATTTTTATAGTCCTCAGGTGAATTGAAAGGATCAGACAGGACGGTGGTCAGTTATGTATCTTTCTGTGGATATGCATATGTGTGTGAGGGAAGGAATTCCAAAATTATACTAAGACTTATTTTTCTGGCATGTAAGAGAGACTAGCAGGACCTTGACAGTGTGGGGGAAAGAGAGTACATCTTATTCCTATCTGATGGTAGAGAGATATGTTTGATTAACAATACTAGAAGAGAGATATAAAATGTTGAGTCTCCAAATGATTTAATTTAACCTCCGATAAAATTGTAGTTGAACCTGAAGGTCACATGTTTCATTGAACAGTTAATGAATAATCTTAAAAAACAGAAAGGCTGTTGACACAGGTGCTTTGAGAATACATTGCATTAAGCCAGACATTACAACCCGTTGCTGTGATAATGGTAAAAGCTTTAGGCTATTTACAAGTCAGATATCTTAGGGATGTTAAGTCTATATACATTAGGCAAGTTAAGGTAAAGGTCTTTTCTTGTCAGATTTAAACTTATTTGAAATCCTGTCATCAGGAAATTGAGTCCTGGCTAGTTTGTTTACAAGCAGTTCTCCTGGGACACCCTGACTTAACTAAAATAATTTATTGTTAAATAAACCCTCACTTAAGACACTGATGTTATTTTTACCAGCTTGTGGTATGAAATTGTATGGCTCTTTTTATGTTTGTTGAGGAAATTGAACTTATTTATCAATTTTTAATATTTAGCCTACTAACAGTGACCCCACTGATCTGATTATAAATATATAAGCAGTATACAATGTATATACGTAGTATATAAACCAGTGTGGTCCAGGAGAATTCTCTGCAATGATAGAAATGGTCTCTAAATGTGTACTTAGCAGTATGGTAGCCACTAGCCTCCTTAGAGTCTTGATAAATTGAAATGTGGCTGCGAGGACTGAGAAACACAGTTTTTAATTTCAATTAATTTTAATATAGCCACATGTGACTGTGGGTATGGTAGGGATTCTCCTGGGAAAAGGGTTTTCTTCCTTTAATAAGTGATGCTAGTAAAAGAGATGCAGGTTACAATACAATTATTGTTTGAAGTACAACATGGAGTCATAAATACAGAAAACTGGTGGGTTGCCAAAGAGGAAAGGGTCGGAGGATGGGTGAAATAGGTAAAGGAGATTAAGAGGTACACACTTCCAGCAATAAAATAAATCATAGGGATGAAAAATAAAGCATATAAAACATCGTCACCAATATAATAACACGATGGGGTGAAAGATGGGAACTACACTCATCATTGTGAGTGAAGCATAATGTAGAGAATTGTCAAATCAGAGACCAATATAAAATTGTATGTTAATTATACTTCATTAAAAAAGTACAACATGGACTTTTTCTCCTGCACAGGGTAGCCTCTAAGAGAATTATAAAATGTAAGCCCAAACAATGAAATGGGAAAACAAAGTAACTAACTTGACCAATAAATAAAAAATGAGAAAAAGATAAAAAAGAAAAAAGTAAAAAGTAAGTAATAAATGAAAAGTAAGATGGAAAGAGAAAAGTTACACATATTATCATCCTAAATGTAAATGGAGTCAACATTCACATTAAAACATAGTGTAAGGGTGCCTGTATGGCTCAGTTGGTTAAGTATCTGACTTCGGCTCAGGTCATAATCTCAAGGCTCAAGCATTTGAGCCCCTTGTCACGCTCTGTGCTGACAGCTCAGAGCCTGGAGCCTGCTTCAGATTCGGATTCTGTGTCTCCATCTCTCTCTGCCCCTCCCTGGCTAGCACACGCACTCATTCTCTCTCTCTCTCTCTCTCTCAAAAATAAACACTAATAATATTAAAAGATAGTGTGTTCGATGGGATTATGTAAGAGTCAGGTGGTATGCTGTTTACACACAGCAAGAAAGAAGCCCAAAACACCCAAACACGTAAGTGATCATCAATAAATGCAAAAACCAAAGACTAAGGTAATAAGATAGAAGATCGGAGCAAAAATAAAAATTATTAATAATCAGATAAGATGATATTTAAACTTAAAGTTCCAATCAGGATAAAGTGATTCCTTATTAGAAGATAAACATTTAATAATAATAATAATAATAATAATAATAAAATAATAGAAACTAAATGTAGAATTCAAAAATAATAATGCAAGAAGACTATGACAAAATATGTAATTACAGTAGGACACTTTTCATTTTCTTCTTTCATAATGGGTTAGAATTAGTAAAACAAATTTGGGGCTGTAAATGAACTGAATATAATAGTAGCAATTTGATTTTAAAACTCCAGAATGTAAAGTTGGTAAAAGCTTAGCTGTTTTGCTTCTTGTTGCTACTTCTTCCATGCCTGAAACAATGCCTGCTACAGGGCACTTGATAATGCTTCAAAAATAAGTAAATAAATGACTGACTATATACAGAATCTTATTTCCTTCAAATAGAAAAAAAAAACCCTACATCTATATTTTAAAATATCAATAATCTTAGATACTTGCAAATTAAGAAGGCACTAATGTTATCATTTCTGGATCAAATTAGAAATCAAAATGGAAATGATACTGCCAGAGACAGACTGGCGGAGGAGCATGTAAAAAAGAAAAATTGGCCGGTGATATTTTCAGAATTGTCAGTTTGATTGACATACTGAAACCTTGTTTTCGACAGGTGCTAGATATAATTGCTAAAACACAACACAAATATTATATGCTGATAAGATATAATATTCAAATTAATTGTTGCAAGGTATATTTTATGCATATTTTATATCCTCCTTTTTTAAGAGCAAGAAAATGATCTTTAAGAGGTTTTTTTCTAATTCAGAGTATATTTGCTCCCTCAAATATTTCCTAATATATCCACTAGGGAAAGAAGCAAGGCAAGAGGGGAAATGTATGTTTGTCAGTGATTCTCTGTGAATGGGAACTCTCCTTTGCCATCTGCCCATCCTTCACAGTCCACTTCACTCTGGCAGAGTGGCAAGTAGGGCAAAATAAAGTTGTCAAATTATTTGTAATTGCCCAAAAGGTGTCTCATCCTCCTTATTTATGCTCAACGCCAATTCATCAATTCTTTTCTGATGGAACAAAGAAAATAACAAATGAATGTTATGACAAGCCTCTGATGACAATATTGAGTTTTTCTGTATTTGGTTCATGAGAAAATATGGAAACTGTCTTAATAATTTACATTTTACTTTTTTAACTTTTGATTAGAGGCATTTTCAAACACATAAAAGTAAAAAGAATGGTGTAAGACATCCTAATATATTAATCACGTAGGTTAAACAAGCCTCGTTAATTTGGCTATCTTTTTCACCTTACTTCATACATTAAAAAATATTTTTGCCATAATCCAAGAAGCCGGCCAATTCACCCATAAATATTTCAGTAGATACCATGAAAAATACTTTTTATTAACATAAAACCTAAATAACTTCTAATATCTATTCATCCCCAAACTAATAATGTGTTTACACTTCTTTATCGGTATATAACTACCTGGCAGTCTTCCAGGACCTCTGAATAAATGTTTCATCTGGTTTATAATTTACAACTTGGGCCAAACCAATAATGAAAACAGTCCTTTCATACAGCATAGCGTTGTTCTTTGGTAAAGTGCTCCCTTCTGTATTTTCAGCTAAAAAAGCACGTAGATATTCATTATAGACTTGGGTGCTTTTTGCATCCTCATGGAATTGGGGGATTTCCTTGGATCCTGCCATTCCTTGGATGCCTTCTGTTTGGAGTTTGGGATACCTTTTGTCCACTACAGGGGTTAGCAAACATTTTTTGCAAAGGGCTAGGTAGTGGATACTTGAGGTCTTACAAGCCGCAGCGTCTCTGTCACAACTACTCAATTCCAATACTGTAACATCAAAGGATCCTCTGAGAGTACATAAAAGAATAAGCATGACTGTATTCCAGTAAAAACATTATTTACCAAAACAAGGTGGAGGCCACATTTGGAGCCAGAATCCAATGGCCATTTTTAAATTATCTGGCCTCTTGCTATAGTATAGCCTGTGAGTGATATGCTCCTTGATAGCAGATACAGCACAGTCTGTGGGTCAGATTATCTATATCAAATCCTGGCTCTCCATTTATTACCTGTGTGATGCTATGTAAGTTACTTAACATTTCTGTATTCAATTTCCTCATCTGTAAACTGGAGATTATGTAAGTAATTACTTTATAAGGCTTGAACAAGGATTAAGTTACTAAATACATGAAAAGAGCTTAAAACAGCACTCAATAAATATCAACTATTACTTTTATTATTATGATCCTCGGGGAATATGAACTCTCTGTTCCTCACTGACTCAGCTTTAACTCTTACTTAACTGCAGGGCTCTGTGCTTAGATAAAAGCCACCATCACATGTACTGCTTGCACCAGGGTTTCTTCTTTACAGAACTTACTTCAGTAATAATTTTACATTTATCTATGTAATTACTTGAGGTAATTATGGAAGTTCCCTAAGGACAGATGCTTGGATTTTGGTTTTTGTTTTTTCCTGATTCTGTTCACCTTTGGGATCCCAGAGCTTAGCAGTGCACCTATCACATAGGAAATTCAATAAACATTTCTTGAATCAGTAAATAAATGTAGGGAGAAAAATATATACCAAAATATTCTACTGACTGGTAGAAGATGCTGAGAAAATTGAGATAATAAAAATTTGAGAGCAGACTTCTCCAAATTTTCTAAAGGTCAGAGATAATGATAGCATACTGTATCCTGAATAAAATCACTGTGCATGGTGATAATTGGAGAGGGCTGAAAGATTTCAGAAGAGGAGGATTTTTCTTTATTTTTCCTAGAAGATATTTTTGGGCACTAGGTTGGAGACACCCCGAGCCCAGATCCCAGGACATGGAAGACAGCATGACAGTAAGATACTCTAAAATTCTGTTAGGGAGACTTGTTTATGGCCTTCTCTAACTTTGCCTATGATCCCAGAGGGTCGCATCTATTAGAAATGTACCCTTGATAACAAAACCAAACTTCCTCGAGGTCACACAGTTAGAGATTCTGACACTAAGCTCATTGTTCATTCCACTACAATACACCTGCCACTCTTGAATGAAGCTTATAGCTGGCAACCAACCAATTCCATTACAGCACAATCATCAATCTTTGTTCTTTTCCATGGAGTCCCATGTACATTTTAAATGAAACTAGTCATATTTATTTTTGTTTTAGGAATTCAATTATTGATAGTCAACTGCATCAGCTCAACTCTCCTAATCTGGGGAAGGATTAGTCATATTCTTAGTGAAACAAAACAGACCAAGGTCTCCTGTATTTTTTTTTTAAATAATACTTAACATTAGTCATAAACAGGCTGAACACAGCACTGCATTTTTAAATCAGTCAGATAGCACACCAGTCTCATGTTTAAACTTTATCATCTATATTTCACTTCACGGCTTCTTCATTTATTTGTACATATTATTTAGATTCATTAGGAAATTGTATCTTTATCATTCATTGTTTCTTAAAAATCCATGGCTATGAACTTACAATGTTTAGGAGCTATTAAAAAAACAGAAGGGAACAAACAGAACTATAACCACTGCTGATTGGTCTATAGCAGCTATTCTCAAATATTTTCATTCCTTGAGTACATGACACATCAGATATTATGCATGGAAAATTCGTATTTTCTAGAAGTGAGAAATAAAAGAAGAAAAAATCACAGAATAACCCAAGGAAAAATCATGTGGTGAAATAGGAACTGAAGAATGACCAGGCATTTTGATGCAGATTTTAAATTTTCATGGTCTTGATAAATGATAAGCCAAAGGGATTATTTCCACAAAAATGACTTAAGAAGTCTTATAGCACAATACGGATGTGGTGAATGCATGCGTACATGATGCTCAAACTAACAAACACATATGCACTCCATGAAAAGGAAAATATAATTTCTAAGTTTATTAGTTATACAATACAGCTTTATAAAAAATTCAATAGTTCCTACTCACTCTAGAAATGACCCTAAAAATGACAGACTCAATATTTTCCATTTATCGAAAACAATGTTTTATCCATCTTGCATCTATCCAAGGATAATTTTATTTACAGTTAAATAAACTGGCCATTTTGAAGGGGGTTTGAAACATGAACTGAATTTAGTGGGGGGGCGCCTGGGTGGCTTAGTCGGTTAAGCGTCCGGCTTTCGCTTAGGTCATGATCTCGCGGTTCGTGGGTTCGAGCCCCGCGTCGGGCTCTGTGCTGACTGCCAGCTCAGAGCCTGGAGCCTGTTTCAGTCTGTGACTCCCTCTCTCGCTGGCCCTCCCCTGCTCACGCTGTCTCTCTCTCTCTACTAGAAATAAATAAAAACATAAAAAAAAAAATTAAAAAAAAAAAATTTAGTGGGGATTGAAAAGGTCAAAGAATGGTTTCCATCAGAGAAAACTGAAACTAAGATTAAATTAGAATACATGTCCAAGGCCTTGGTGCCATTTCTCTTTTTGGATGACTCCCATGATGCTCAGGGAGAGCATTCAAGTCAGATTATTTTTCTGCCTTGGTGAGAAGTAAAGAAGAACATACTGGAAGGATGTTAAAGGTCCCAACCAGGGTAGCAAGTTCAAACTAGCCTATTTGTCAGAGGGTTAATAAGAGAAAAGAAGTCAAAGAAGAAGATTCAAAACTTGGTTTTCTAAGCTATGCTTGATAAAGTTAAGTTTGTAGGAGACCTAGAGAAATTTCAGAAATAGAGGAGAGATCTCAAATTTCTTAATGTACATCCAGAACATACTCACGTAATTATGACAAATTAAGGGTGTATTTATTTTGCTTTATTCTAAGAGAGATTTACAGCAGTTTCCAAAGACTCATAAGTTTTAACAACACATATCAATTAAAGGTAAAACACTTTCCCATGCCTGAAAAAGCATGTCACAGCAACCTACACAATTCTAGAGACTGGTCCCTATTTAGCTCTATCATTTCGGTTACCTAAGCAAAGGAGAAAACCTGATTATATAATTTACAATATGCATATGAAAATATAATTAAAGATAAAAAAGATATTTCTCATAGGCCCATGAAAACATGAGTCTATAAATGCAGTTCTAGGGTGGTTCAAAAATAAATAAACCCAGACACTCAATTCTACCCTCTCTAGCCTCTAAGGTAAGTTTTAAAAAATGTGGCAATCAAGCAATTCTTTCTGAATACTGCTGTTATCAAATAAGCTTTTGATAAATATGAGACGTACTGATGTCATTTTTGCAGCATCTATCAAGTTGTTAGGGTACCATGCCATGGTGAATTAACAAAAATTTGAGTTCAATGTAAGAGGCTGAAGAGCCTAGGGGTGCCTGGGTGGCTCATTCAATTAAGTGTCAGACTTCAACTTAGGACATGATCTCAGTCAGTAAGTTTGAACCCTGTGTCAGGCTCTGTGCTGACCACTGAGCCTGCTTGAGATTCTAGGTCTCCCTCTCTCTCTGGCCCTCCCCAGATCACTCTCTTTCTCTCTCTCTCTCACTCAAATAAATAAACACTAAAATAGATTTTAAGAAGAGGCTGAAGTGCCTAACTTATAGCTAGAAATAAAGTCCCCGCCTAGGCATGGGGATTAAGGGAGCATCCACAGAGGAGCTGGAAGTCTCATCCATGTACATGTTTGTTTGTTTATTTGCTTGTTTTATTTTTATTTTTTTAACTTTTTAATGTTTTATTTATTTGTGAGAGAGAGAGAGAGACAGCATGAGCAGGGGAGGGTCAGAGAGAGAGGGAGATACAGAATCTGAAGCAGGCTCCAGGCTCCAAACTAGCTGTCAGCACAGAGCCCAGTGTGGGGCTCGAACCTACGAACTGTGAGATCATGACCTGAGCTGAAGTCAGATGCTTAACTGACTGAGCCACTCAGGCATCCCATGTTTATTTGCTTGTTTTAATGAAACTTGCAATTTTGAGATAACTGCAGTTTGATATGGAGTTATCAGGGATACTACATAGAGATCCAGGTTTATTCAGTTTCTTACAAATGTAGTATCTTACAACATGATCCTACAATGTCACAACCAAGATATTTAAATGGATAAAAGGATATCTCATGTTGCCTTTTAATGTGGCCACTTTCCTTCCACTCTCACCCCTTCTGTAAATCCTGGAAACTACAGTTTGTTTTCTATTTCTGTATTTTGGCCATTTCAAGAATGTTATATAAATGGAATCACACTGTACTTAACCTTTGTGGTTTAGCTTTTAAAATTTAGCATAATTCTTTCTAGATCATCTAAGTTAGTGTACCAATAGTTCATACTTTTTTTTTCCTTGATAAGTAGTATTCCATAATTTGGATGTATTACAGACAATACTCATCCACTGAAGTACAAGTGGATTATTTCCAACTTGGGGCCATTATGAATACAGTTGGTATGAACATTCATGTAGAAGTTTCTGTGTTAGTATGTTTCTATTTTTCTAGAGTAAATGTCCAAAAATGCAACCGCTGGGTCATATGGTAAGTGCCATAGGTTTAAGAAAATGGCAAACTGTTTTCTATAATGCTGTTCTATTTGCATTCCTACCACCCACGTTTGAAAATTCCGTTTGCCCTTCATCTTCAAAAGCATTTAGTGTGGCCACATTTTCTTTTCGTTCCCTTTTCTAATTTTGGTCATTCTGACAGGTACATAGTGACATCTCACCGTGGTTTTAATTTGCTAATAATGTCAAGCGCCTTTTTCCGTATTTATCTACCCTCTGTATATCCTCTACAGTGAACGTGTCAAAGTCTTTGGCTCATTTTCTAATTATTATTAAGCTGCTGAATTTTGAGAGTTCCTTCTATATTCTAGATGCTAGTCCTTTGTCAGATATGTGGTTTGAAAGTGTCTTCTCCCGGGCTGTGCCTTATCTTTTCAACCTTATAGCAGGATATATCTCAGAGCAAAAATTTTTAATATTGTTAAAGTCCAATTCTTCAAAATTTCCTTTTATATATTGTGTTTTTGGTGTCAAGTTTAACAATACTTTGGTGAGTGCCACATCCCAAAGGTTTTCTCCTTCATTTTTTTTTCTAAAAGTTTTATAGTTTCAAATGCACATCACATTGTCCATTTTGTAGTTTTATGGTTTAAGTGCTTAATCCATTTTAACTTAATTGCTTTATAAACCATTAGGCTGGTGTTGAGGTCATTTGGGGGTGGAGGGGATTTGTTGGTTTTTTTTTTTTTTTTTTTTGGCATATGAATATCTGATTGCTCCAGAACTATTTGTTGGAAAATGGATCCTTCCTCCATTAAATTGCTTTTACAACTTTTTTGCAGCTTTTATTTTGGTTTCCATGTTCATTGATAATATATAAAAATGTGATTTGTATGTGTGTGTGTTGCTGAACTTGTATTTTGCAACCCTGCTGAACTTATTTATTAATTCTAGGATCCACATATCATTTTGATAGATATCCCAGTGCAATTGCAATAGTATTAACCAAGAAGACATGTAAGGCAATTGAAACCAGATGCCCAACTTAGTACAAAAGGGAAAAAAATGTGGTGTGTGTGCATGTGTGTGTGAGCATGTGTGCATAAAATGCATGTTTAAAAATATTTAAGGATGAGTCTTTGAGCAGGACTAGTTCTAGGTAGCTACCAAGATTTGCAGTTTATAAAATATATCCAAGTAGGGGAGACTTCATGGCTCTGTTGCTTAACCGTACAACTTCAGCTCAGGTCATGATCTCATGGTTAGTAAGCTCGAGCTACAGGTCGGGCTCTCTGCTGTTAGCACAGAGCCTGCTGTAGATCCCCTGTCCCTCCACCCCCAACCCCTCACTCACTCATGCTCGCTCTCTCTCACCCTCTCTCTCTCTCCCTGTCTCAAAAATAAATAAACTTTAAAAAATTAAAAGAAAATACATCCAGTTAAGTGTGTAATCATTGGGAAATATATACCAAAATTAATGGATTTTTTATCAACAATTAAGACTCAGAGAGTTACAATTTATTGTCTTTGAGGAAAAAAATACACTAATTTGTTGTTTTAATGTTAATTCACAGTACAAATAGAGAATAAGTATATAATATGGACAATATTAGAATGTCCTTCATGATTAAATACATGGGCAAAATAAGAATTTTGCCATTAGAATGCAACAGAAGAATTGAATCTAAAAAGTTGTGCAGTCAAAGTTTAATATAACATTAAAAAATCATGGGAAGCCAGGGTGGCTCAGTCGGTTGAGTGTCAGACTCTTGACTTCAGCTCAGGTCATGATCTCATGGTTTATGAGTTTGAGACCCTGAAACCTTATGACTGTCCTCTGCTCACTTGCTCTGTCTCTCAAAATAAGTAAATAAACTTTAAAAAACAGTACAAAAATCATAATTAGGCAGAGCAATTGTAACATGGTGTCTTCAATGGTACTGTCAGCCATTTATCAGAGCAGCCAAATATGCTATATCCAAATGCTACTCTCCTAAAGATGCTGGTGCAGTTCTGAGAAGAAGATCATTCATGCAACAGAAATGCAATAATAGTGGGAACAGGAGCAATGTTATAACATCAGGAGTTTAAAAGGGAAGTCAGGATCGCAAAATGGGTGAAGGACAATGGAGGTACATGCTTCCAGTTATGGAATGAATAAGTCACAGGAATGAAAAGCACAGTATAGTGAATATAGCAAGTGATGCCACAAGAGTGTTGTATGGTGATAAAGGGTACCTATATCTGTGGTGAGCATAACATAATGTGGACAGATGCTGAATCACATCACCCCTATGTTGTACACCTGAAAGTAATGGAACACTGTGTGTCAGCTATACTCAAATAAGTAAAAAAAAAAAAAAAAAAAAAAATCAAAGCCACAGGCTTAAAATCCTTTTTAAGGCAACAACAGTTCTATAGCCCTTCCTGAAGACGATGTTGCAGCGAGAATGCAGGTGTCAATGGTCGGCAGGAGGGAAGAAAGGTGAGTCTGTAGTTAAGTAGATAAAACTAGAGTGATAATTGAGGCAAATCCATTTTGAGTGATCATTTATTCAACAAATGCCATACTCTTATTTGAAAATGTCAAAATACCGTCAAAATTAGAATGGCATAAATAGAATCTTCAAAGAAAACAGGGCCACAGGGAATTGGGTGATGCTTATTGTTCTAACAACGCTTGCAGGCAGACGCCAAGTGGAGCAGTGGTTATTAAAGCCATTATTCCTTTTGCAATCACTAAATGAGCTTTCCATTTTGTAAATATATTTGTATGCATTCACTACAAAGTCATTATTTTAAGAACTTTGGTTAAAAATACTATATTGAGGCAAAAATGTTTTTCATTTGGTGTTTTCACATGTACAGAAAAAAATGAAGACACAATGATACATATCATATGAAACTTCATGGCAAAAAATTGAAAAGCTGTTAGAAATTAATATTCTTTTCATATGTAACAAGCTCCCATGAACACAGCCTATGTTGCTGAAATTCCAGTAGATTAATCTTTTATTCCAACCCAAGAATACAAACAGAATGCAAGGAAGAGAGAATCATGTTATTACAAGGATAACCTTGAATGTACTCTACAATTTTTTTCTTCAAATAATCTTTCACAGATATTGGAACTTATGTTCTTATTTGTGTGATGAGCATTCTACCTGTGGTGCAATTAGTTTCCTCTTTTCTGAAGCAGAGCACAAGATAACTAGTTAGCCATTGGCCTTCTCTGATGCCTCTTGCTGCTGAAGGTAGAGAGAAAAAGGGTTTTCTTGAGGAGAGGAGAAATGAGGAACAGAAAGAGGTATCCTACTTACCCTTTTCCTCACCCTGTCTGCCCTGCTATTTTAGTCTCGAGCACTGATGGAATGAAGGATATAATCAGAAAATGAACTAGCCAGGGGTGCCTGGGTGGCTCAGTTGGTTAAGCGTACGACTTCGGCTCAGGTCATGATCTCACGGTTCATGGGTTCGAGCCCCGCGTCGGGCTCTGTGCTGACAGCTCAGAGCCTGGAGCCTTCTTCGGATTCTGTGTCTCCCTCTCCTTCTCTGTCCCTTTCCTGCTCACACTCTGTGTCTCTCTGTCTCCCTCTCTCAAAAATAAACATTAAAAAATGAAAATAAATAAAAATTAAAAAAAAAAGAAAATGAATTAGCCAAAGGCCAGGTTGATAAACAAAGAGTTGAAGAAAGAGCCAGTACCCTTCTCTCTCTAACACCTCAGACCACAAAGAAGGTGAGAAGTTCATAGATAAACATGAAATAAGAAAGGTCCACTGAAAGACATCCTCAAGGGTAGAAGAAGCAGAATTTTTCTAAAGAAATATGTGCATATAAATCACTGCCTAAGGTGGGAAGAGGTGCCCTGGTCTAGCAGCCACTATAGCGTGCCTATTAATGCTAACAAGACCAAATGTGCACTTACAGGCAGATGATGTCTGGTACATGGAAATGTATCAAGATACTCATGACCTATCTCACAAGTATGTTTCGTAACACTGAGCATGGGATGACAAGCCAGCATATATAGAGGGTTATCCATCAGAGGGCATGCACAACACCTGAAAAATGCAAGGGCCAGCTAGAGCTGCAAACCACTGGGTCAGCATCATTACCATGGCAATGCCACATTCCACTGGAGAATGAGCTCCAGAGGACAAAGAATTTCTTCGCACAGTTTTATCTACATTACTTGGAACAGTACATGGCATGTGATAGCAACTTAATAAATATTTGTTGACTGAATGAATGCATCTGGACAGCATGGCATCCAGGCCTGTGTCCACCTCCTCCTGAATGAGCATCAGTGAACATGCTCCTCATCCTCTACAGCCCAGCAAAAGTAGTATCTCTTCTATACACACTTTCAAGTCCTAAGCTCTTTCCACTCACTAGTAGAATAACACCATGTAAATTAAACTTTGGGATCCTTGGTTTCTTCTGTGATGAAATGGGAATGATAATAGCTACTTAGGAGAGGGGTATTCAATGAAATAATGTAAGTGACATGGGAAAAATGCAATACCCTCACAATAAACAGAAGTAAAACTCCATGTCACCATTCAATAAATATATGGGAAATTTATTTGAATGCAATTTGGCTCCTAAAGATAGTAAGAGAAATTCACAGCACCAAACAAAGATATGTATCTCAATTTCCAAGTAATCATAAAGTAATGAGTGGGACTCTATTGGGGCATCCCTTACAGAGAATTATCTATCCATAGTTTTGTCCCCAGCAATGTATCAGAATGAAGATCTGAGTATCAGCCTTGACTTCTGGAAGAATTAAATTTGGCCAGGCCAACTGTTCTTGCCAGGATTTAGCCCTAATGATCATGGCCAACATCTATCTCTTATATAATAACAACTGGCTGAACATAAGAGCTGGGCCAACATGTCAAGAAAGGAGAAGACATGGGTCCAGGCTGCTCATAATATGAATTTTAATAGCCACCTGTCACTTTAGCTTTGGTCTCTTCTTTACCAGCTTCAGTTTTTATCTATGACCCTGAACCCAGAATTCAGCCTAACTTGAATCTACAAAAATTAATCTTATTACAAAAACAAAAAAAAATTGCAAACAATAAAAACTAAAGATGCTTTAGAAATCTCAGGAAAGCATTATCTCTTATCTTCCAAGATGCTGCTCACCCCTACCCTCCCCTCACCCCCAGAAGCCCTCCTCTTGTTTGACCAATGCTTTCTCATGCTCCATCAGCTAATGTTGCCCCCTCCTTCTTCTTAGCTGGGTTGCAGTTCAGATTGTCAAATTCTCCTGATGTTACAATACTTTAATTAACTCTTCTCTTCATCTCCTCACTAGGTACCAGACTACTGAGTCCCAGAAATTCAGGACTTCCCTAAATTCGAGTCTTCTAAAGTATTCCTCAATAAAGACTGTTCCATCCTATAGGAAATATTCATAATGAAAGATAAAAGATTGATTAATTCTTGTCCGTTTAAGTTAGAAGATCTAGTTTCCCTTAGAATGACTTGGTAATTCAAGTTTCCACTCCCTGACCCAGATGCTCCTTTACCCACTTTGTGACTGTAAGCCTGTAATCCTCCAAAGGCAAGAGGAATGTCTCAGAAGGCTGATCTGTTTCCTGCTGAGGGCTAAGCCTTTGCTAACCAAGGCCCAAGGGGAACAACTTCTTCGATCTTTTTCAGAAAAAAAAGGGATGTTATCAACCAAATAAATACAAGTTGAATGAGGAGTTTAACCATAATCTCTTTTCTAAAATATGGTCTCTTGGGGGATTCTTCAGATACAGCTAAAATCTTAATTTAAAGCTGAGTGGGTTTTAAATATACTGTGTTTTCCTGTCTACTTGTAAGCACCAATTAAAAAAGAAAACTGCATACATTATAGAACTGGGGAGCAAGTAAATGGAATTAAATGGAAAGAAGATCTGGTACGAGAGTAAGATTAACATGAAACACAAGTTTACAGAGCATGTGCCTCTTTGAAGAAGGTCAATACATCCTAAAATAGAGAGACAAGAGAGTAGGCTTCACATTCAGTGTGGAGCCCAATGCAGGGCCTTACCTCAAAAACCTGAGATCAAGACCTGAGCTGAGATCAAGGGTTGGGCACTTAACTGACTGAGCCATCCAGGCAACCCAAGAGAATATTTTTAAAAAATAAAAAAAGAAAGAAAGGAAAGGAAAAGAGAAAGAAAAAATGTCTCTTCCTAGACCCCGAGTATTCAATGCCATGTGTTTAGGGGTTGTTAAAACTAAATCGCTATATACAAAGAACAGAGAAAAGAAGAGATCTATAAATAAATGAGAAATTAAAGAAGTTATTAAGGAAATCATTGATGAAATAGAAATATTTTTTTTCTGTAGAAAAGTTGACCTTTTCAAAGAAACAGATCAAATGAAAAATAGGTTCCTCTGATAAGCACCATTGCTTGTTAATAAAGTGCTAACTTGGTAGGGTAAATACTCTAGTCTAAATCATGCGGATGACATCACTGTTTTTGTGCTCCCTCTTATATCTATGTGAAACAAGCATCTCCACAGCTTTATAGAAACATCATCTGCAGTGAATTTAAATCTATGAGAGCCCATGTTCCTGGTTGATTAAACTAAGTTGTTTACGGTGTCTGTGGTATGAATTCAACTTGGGAGCAATTAAACTATCCATTTCTGGAGGAAGGGGCTCATGGATCCACATCTGACCATTCATCACTTGCTATGCACCTTTTCATTGTCATTTCTGCAGCTCCTTGATACGCAGATATTGGCTCCCATTCTAAAGTGGGTTCATTTGTCACTATCATCAGGTGGCATACAGTGAGTGCCAGTTAATTCTAGGTTCTGAGTGTGTGCTTTGTATTGGATCAATTCATGTTGAAAGTCCATGCTAAGAATGGCAATGGCACTTTCGCTTGCTCTCCCCTCCCCCATCTCATTTTTCCTTCTAAGCAAACTGAGAAAATTATGTGCCACTGAGAAGCCAAATCATAACCCCAATTTCACTCATGCATCCATTCAAGAACTCTTTTCTAAGCAACACGATGAAATCCTGGCATGCTTTGCACTGTCAAAAATTCAAAGATGAAACAACAGTCTTCAGCATAAAGGATTTGAAAGACTTTGTGAAGAGATACATAGAAATGATGCCTTGTGATAAGCACCATGGTATGGGGCCACACAGGTGATTCCCATGACCCAATCTGAGGCTGGGTGTCATGGCATCTTCCAGGTCACTGAGAACACATTTCTTGGCATGAGTAATTCACAAGGATCAATATATTTAGCATAGTTATAATAGATATTATTGCATCTCCTTTATTGAAAATCTGCTGCTGTGTGTGTTTCCCTAAGCTCTCATATGATGTTGCATACCATAGACACTGAGCTGGAAATTTATTTCTCCTACTTCTTTGTTCCTAACTGGCTATTTATAGGTTGAACTATTTTTGGCAAAAATAATCAAGGTTGCATAGGAACACTTCAATTGCTGAGTTATAATAGCTATTTTCCAATGAAAGCTTGACTTCATGTACTGCCAGAAAGCATCGCATGTTTGTGTAATTATTAATTTTCTCAAAAAATAACGTACCCTGAATTCAAGCTCCTCAATTACATTTGTGCTAAGAAATATGAAAAACCATGGATAAACTCCTGAATGGCACTGTGGAACCAACAAATTCACCAGAGGCCAACACAGCAAATCAACCCCCAAGTGACTTCAATCCCACTCCAGAACCAAGCACAAAAAGAACCCAATCTTCACCACTGGAAGCCCACTTTCCTCCTCTCTGTTTCCTTCAGAGTATTTCCCATATCATAATGGTGAGCCTTTCACTAGCCTGAGATCAAGAGGATAGGAGAACTCATGCGTTATGCGTCATGAATTGTGTTGGAGATATTCAACCTTCATGGAACAAGGTGTGCATGGAAAGCAAAGAAAGCAAAGAAAGCGAGATTAAGATGGAGTAAGACAACAACTCAAAGCAATACAGCAAATAAACACAAGAGCCAGAGTCTGAGTTCTAAGAGCCAGATGTCTCTGTTTGTCAAGTGGCTCTGCACGTAGGGAAGCGGCACAGTGACACAGGAAGTATGTTACAAACTCATGACACCAGGGTCCTAACCTTGGTATCAGGAAGTATGTGGAGGTGCTGGTGGAAAAGCATCCCAGTGGCCTGGACATAGCTACTCACAGACTCCCACCTAGGGGCCACCATGTCCCACCTCCTTCCCTCTTTCTTAATGGCAATGGCAAACACCTCTGCCACTAAAGTGCATCAACTGATATAATCAAAACAACAGTTTTATGAAGCACAGGCTTGTATTTTCTCCACTTGATAAATGAGGAAACTGAGGCCAGAATCATTAAACAATCTGCATAAGGTCACACGGCTGGTAAATAACTTGCTGGGATTGAAGCTCAAGGGCTACAGGTGCTCTGAGTCATCCTTGTAACTTTTCATGTTACAGAGCTCTTCAGTTCTGCCACCCCCAAATCCTATGCAGTGCCTTGGCCTCCAGGGGGACCCACCATCAGTGGGAGTAGGCCAGTGACAAGGAAGTGACTTTTCCAACATGAAACCACGCTTTTCATTGGTTCCAAATCACTTATACCAGAGCAGGTGAATGCTGTAATGTTACAAAATTAAAATTTGTAATGTCACAAAATTAAAATTTTCTTTAAAAACTTCCAGTCATCTGCCTAGTGCATATCCATCTACTCCTGGAAAATAACAACAGTGGAGCAGCACTGGGCCACTTTCAATAGACAGGACATAGATTCTTCAGCCCATCAAGTCCCCACTGCCCTGACCCCAAACTTCCATTTCTGTTCATCCCCTGTGGTCAGTTGAGTTTGAGACCCACCATCCATACAAGCACAGGTATGGAATACAGCACTGGGGAAAAGGGGAAAAGATTCCCATCCTACCTGGAATCAAAACACTTCATGTAAAATACAGAATAAAGCAACCAACAGACCTCTGCAACAGCCCTTTCTACCGTCAAACCTATCCAATAGACAATATAAAAATAAAGTAAAAGCTACTATAGGGCAAGACGCACTTAATGTCTGTTGCCCATGAGATGAGGGCTGCTGGGTGCACCCTCTCCATCTTCTGCCCTCCCTGGGTTCCTGCACCCAGCCACATCAGGGAGAGCATCCTAGTGCCCCATGCAAAGTCTCTTGGCAGAAGATGGAGTTTAACCCTTTGGACTCAGCGCTAGGAGCTACTCGAGTGCCCCAACTGTCCCTCCTGCAAATTGAATGCCCAGCTGAAGTACAGTAGTGGGGACCAGCGTCCCAGCAGTCAGCTCCCCCACCCCTCTGTGCCTCTCCTCACCCTCCTGACCAAGGCAGCTCAGTTTGGCACCAAAATTCTTCCTTTGTTGTTTCTGTCTGGCTCCTGCATCCCATCTAAAATGCCAAGGTGTTTCTGAAAACTTCTTCTGTTAACCACAACAGGGATACTGTTGTCCTAATTAGTCCCTATAAATCTCCTTCCTAAGGTTAAATTCTCCAATTCTCTTTTTCTTTCTGCACACCATTCATTCTGCACTCATACTACCTCCATCTGGGTCCATGACTGGGCATCTCATGGCCACAATTTATCCCAGATGGATACTGGCTCAGGAGCCCCCACTGTGACAATGCAAGCAATTAAAATAGAATAAACCCATGGACTTTTCTCCAAAGAAAATGTTGAGAAGAGTCTAATCTGGAAAATAAAAGTGAGGTGTGGGTCAGAGAGGGCCTTCCTGCTTCTGGGTCTGTTCCCCTGAGGTATCGATGTAATGCACTCAGGTCTAACGGCCAGTAGCTACGGCCTCGTGACAATGCACAGTGTCGCATGCCACTCTTACCATGACCAACACATGCAAGCACATGACTTCTCCTTTCTCTACCCAGAACGGGGTAAGAGTACCAGGATGTCACCCCAAGTCTTCCAGTTCATGAACAGGCCAATTCCAACTCACAACTCTCTCCACAGTTTACAATATCAGAAAATTTTCAGGAAGGAGCCAAATTACATGTGCAAATATAAAATTTAAAAAATGAGATCTATTGAATCAGGCCATAACTATCAGACACTGAGACTTATCTTTAGAGTTTCTGTTTCCAGGTCCAAAGGTTGCCCCTGGCAAGTAGACATCAGTCTGCTCTGGGTGGCCAGCTGGCACAGGATGGACTGTCATTAGGGGGTTGTAAAAGCTGCAACTTCTCTTCACTTAATTGCCCATGTCTCATGCAAAGGAGCTATTAGAGTACTCCTTACTAATACAGTGATAAATAATTGCCTTATTGGGAACCTTCTTGCGAGCACAGGAAATGCAGGATGATCGAGCATAGGAGCTATATATAGAAGCTAATTTATTACTATGTAGCCCAAAGGTTGACGAAAGACCTCGCCAAAAGGTTTTACAGAGCTTCCAAAGCGATACCTTCTAAAACGCCTGTAATTACTATCAAAAGCACAAGGGCTATGGTTAAGGGAGTATGTAAATGAATTTCAGGATAATGTTTATGGTTATCTTTCATAGCCTTTCTTCGAGCTCTGCACAAGCCAGGAATACAAGGTCATCTGATAGCTGGAAGATTCGAATATTGTTGGGTGCAATGAGGAAACATTTGGGTGTCGTCCTTGTACAGGGACCATGCTACTCTTCTCTGGGTCATTCCAATTGTATGCGTGCTACGTGCTACAGAAGCGAGCCCGAGGAAACATTTGGGATAAAGTCTTCTAGAAGGAGATTGTCCAAGGACTAGATTGCATCATATTGTCAAAGGCATCACCCGGGAGAAACTGTCACATGACATGCTAAGCAAAAGGGAACCAAACTGTTTAAATGACCTATATTTCTCGCCCTACTTATCCTTCTATAAAGTTCAGTGTTAGTATACACGGCACCACCTTTATTAATATATGTTTAGAAAATAAAGATCCTCTACTCAGCTTTTCCCTCTGTTTGGATAGGGGGAAGAGAAGTTCTGAGGTGCTACCTTTCTCCCTCTCCTTTCCTTCCCTTGTTTTATGTAGGTACTTGCCTCAACTATTAATTGTCATTGCCCCCAATCCCCACTCAGTGATCCTGAGAGGGGTACTGTCAGATCAGCCTGGAGACTTCTCTCATTCAAGTTAAGTTATTTCAATCCCAATGACCTCTCATTTACCTTAAGGAGTAGATTCAATAGCAAAATACGTGTTCGCTATATTTTGAGAACTCTTCCTGGGAAAGGCCATTACTTCTTGTAGTAAGCTAAGGATAGAAGTGATTTTACTGTCTCTCAGGATAACTAACTTCGATTGATCTAGTTTAGCTGTAAAAACATGTTGCCAAGGTTAATTATAATTCATCAATCACACCGACACATGGCATTCACTGATGGAGACAGCCCCACATATTTGTTTGAGGTATGCAAACAACATCGTGAAAGATCAGTTTTAATAATCTTCCACTCCATGTTCATTGTCAGGAAAATGTGATTTAAGGAAAATCATTTACCCACCCCCAAATGTATTAGCACAAAACAACTTCACTTTCTTTTTATTCTTTATAAAGGAAATCAACACAGCCAACAGAAATCAGTTGACAAGTATAAAAGGTTTTCAGTCAGTTTAATCTCCATGAAGTGTTTATTGATGTTGTGTGAAGCCAAAACATTATTTAGATAAATGCCTTTATTGTCTATGTGGATTTTGGAAAAAGAATCAGATGAGTCTTTTATGGCTCCTTTCTTGGTAAACTTTAAAGAAAGATTGCAAATAAGTCAAAAGTAGTTTCAGTTTGATGGTCCTTTTCAGCAGGTGCTGGCACTGATGAAAAACTTGGGAGACTTGGAATCAAATCAAGGGTTATCTTCCAAGGCCAAGGGATATTTTCCTTAGCTCTGTTTAAGCCAATGACCAGCAAGAGTACTGCAGCCTAGAGGCTTTATTTGTTAACGGTCTGTCCAGGAGAAGAAGAAAAAGTCCATTCATTCATTCACATACTCATTCATTCATTCTAAAGTGACTATGAGATGATTTTTACTGGGCATTGAGCTAGGTACTGCCAGATCAGCAAGAAACAATCCAGATATGGTCCCATCACCACACAGCTGATACTCTCATACATACAACAACCTTTAAATAAATGACTCTAATAAAATGTGCTTTGAATCATCATCGGAGAAGCACAGGGCACCTTGTGAGGAAACTAAAGCAGACACACACCTCATCTAAGAAGCAACCAATATGTCCTGGTGGAAGTACTTTCGAGTTTGTATTTAAAGTTTAATTATTTATTTGGGGGAGGGGCACAGGCAGAGAGAGAGAAAGAGAGATAGAATGTTAAGCAGGCTCCATGATGCCAGCACAGAGCCCAATATGGGGTTCAATCCCACAAATTGTGAGACCATGACCTGAGCTGAAATCAAAAGGTGGATGCTCAACCGACTGAGTCCCGCAGCCCCTTTCATTAGACAGGGCACATATTCTTCAGCTCAAGTCCCCACTGCCCTGACCCCAAACTTCCATTTCTGTTCATCCCCTGTGGTCAGTTGAGTTTGAGACCCACCATCCATACAAGCACAGGTATGGAATACAGCACTGGGGAAAAGGGGAAAAGATTCCCATCCTACCTGGAATCAAAACACTTCATGTAAAATACAGAATAAAGCAACCAACAGACCTCTGCAACAGCCCTTTCTACCGTCAAACCTATCCAATAGACAATATAAAAATAAAGTAAAAGCTACTATAGGGCAAGACGCACTTAATGTCTGTTGCCCATGAGATGAGGGCTGCTGGGTGCACCCTCTCCATCTTCTGCCCTCCCTGGGTTCCTGCATCCAGCCACATCAGGGAGAGCATCCTAGTGCCTCATGCAAAGTCTCTTGGCAGAAGATGGAGTTTAACCCTTTGGACTCAGCGCTACGAGCTACTCGAGTGCCCCAACTGTCCCTCCTGCAAAGTGAATGCCCAGCTGAAGTACAGTAGTGGGGACCAGCGTCCCAGCAGTCAGCTCCCCCACCCCTCTGTGCCTCTCCTCACCCTCCTGACCAAGGCAGCTCAGTTTGGCACCAAAATTCTTCCTTTGTTGTTTCTGTCTGGCTCCTGCATCCCATCTAAAATGCCAAGGTGTTTCTGAAAACTTCTTCTGTTAACCACAACAGGGATACTGTTGTCCTAATGAGTCCCTATAAATCTCCTTCCTAGGATTATCTATTATAAATAAATATTTTTATTCAATAGATATATTTATATTTTGATATAAAATTAAGTTTATGTTTAAAAAATTTTAATGTTCTATTTATTTCTGAGAGAGAGAGCACATGAGCAGGGGAGGGTCACAGAGAGAGGAAAACACAGAATCTGAAACACACTCCAGGCTCTGAGCTAGCTGTCAGCACAGAGCCCAATGTGGGGCTTGAACTCACTCACGAACTGTGAGATCATGACCTGAGCCAAAGTCAGACACCCAACCGACTGAGCCACCCAGGAGCCCCAAAATTAAGCTTATGTTTAAAGATAATGCATAAATTGTCAAGGCAAACAGAACAAAGAATGGTAGCTCCACAGAGAGATGGTCAGGGATTCTTACATTTTCTTTCACCATGAGTTACCATCAGCCAAATAGCCAGGCCATGTGTGAAATAGAGAGCAATGAATACAGTCAGGGACATGGGGATCCGCCAGAAAAAAAGAGGGTCAAAACTAAGAACTAAACACCCTCCTTTTCCAGTCACTTAAGAACCTGTTTCTTATTTCACACAGTCCAGCACTGGCTCTCAAATCAATTTGTTAACCAAACCAGCGTGAAAGTACTCACTCACTCTGCTCTTGTCAATTCTGCTTGCATGGACCTCTAGGAGAGAAAGCTTTTTGCTATTAGTAGCACAAACGGTCCTGCCAGAGGGCATTTTCAATGGAAGAGAGTAAATGGGGGGTGGGGGTGGGGATAGGACGGTCTAGTCACCAGGTACCACTAAGACCTCAAGATGACCCTTCTCTATCTAAAGCCAGAACATTTTATTCAGCACCACCCATTACACAAGCAGAAAATACTGCCTCAGCAAGATGTGTGTAGATCTTGAGGAATTCATCAATGCACCTGAACTTTCTCCCAGTCTCAGGTTGCATGATTTGGTAATGCTATTCTGTCAGAATAAAGAAGTGTGTGTGTGTGCGTGTGTGTGTGTGTGTGTGTGTGTGTGTGTGTGTATGTGTGAGAGAGAGAGAGAGAGACAGAGAGAGAGAGAGAGACAGAGAGAGAGAGAGATTATCTGGAACAGTGCCTTTAAGATATAGTAACTTTGATGTAGGTCCTAATTTCAAAATATGGACAAGTCTAGGTCTATCCCCAAAACTTTCATCAATTTATGTCCTATTAATCAGGACACATATGTGTGCCACTCTGATTTCAACCCCTCCTCTGGTCTTCAGAGGCATGTAGTGATGTCTGAAGTTTACTGAAGAATCAAAGTAATACGGCTAGAAATCTCACTTCAGGACATCATGCCTATCATCAGCTTTGGTTCCATCAAAGCTCTCCAAAGGCTGAGAAAAGAAGACCAATCTGGTTGTGTCCCTGCTGCTCTAAAAAGGACACCATGCCACTTGCTGGAACTCAATGAAGAAAATAATCATCTTATTACACACTGTGGCCAGAGTCCAGCTAATGTGTGAAAAGTGTCTACTTAAAGATTAAACTTTAAGCGTCTTTAGACAGAAATACTGAGAGTTCTGGCAAGTCACTGCAACACTAATGCCATGATATTACCGGACCAACACAGAGCAAAAGGATCCTTTAGCCAAAGGCTGAGATCCTAGATCAAGGCTGATGGGAAAGGAACATGGGTAAATGCATCCAGTGAAGGGCAGTTACTCTGGAACTACCAATTCTCAAATTTTGAATTTTACCATCTCCCTTAATGTGAAGAAAATGATTATTAACTATCTTTCTCCAAAGTAGAGATTCTTAGTGATCAGTTGAGTTGTCGGTAAGTCAAATAAAATAAAAGTGATTCACACTACAATGTAGCTTTTATCATTTTTCAAGTTACAACCCCTATTTTGGAAGACAATTATCTGAACCAGGGGGCCTTAACCTACACTTACAATCATGCCAGAGTGCAATTTCAGTGAGAAACATAAACAGGAGTCTTTTCTAGGTTAATGATTTCCTGTTTATGAATCTGTATTTTTTCCATTTATTTTATGATTCAAAAAGAGCATTTATTAACCACTTAAAGGTCCCTTGTATGTTAAAGGTTTCAAAAGGACATGAAAATAACACATATTCTTATAATGAAAATGTCTATTATTGAACAATTTGAATGAAGAAGCTAACCATTCAAGAACGTTAAAAACAATAAGGGAAGGAAAAATGAGATAAAAACAGAGAGGGAGCAAAACCACAAGAGACTTTTAAATACTGAGAAGAAACTGAGGATGGCTGGAGAGGAGGTGGATAGGGAGATGTGATAATGTGTGATGGGCGTTAAGGAGGGCACTTGTTGGGATGAGCACTCGGTGTTATGTGTAAGTGATGAATCACTGAGTTCCGATCCTGAAACCAATACTACATGATGCGTTAACTAACTTGAACTTAAATAAGTAAATTCAACTAAAACAAAAACAAAACAGAACAAAAATATCTACTATGGAGTATTTGAAATTTAAAGTTTATTTTTTATTTTCAGAAAGACAGAGACAGCATGAGTTGGGGAGGGCAGAGAGAGCGGGGAGAGAGAGAATCCTAAGCAGGCTTGGCACAGTCAGTGTTGAGCCTGATGTGAGGCTCAAACCCATGAAGCTGTGAGATCATGACCTGAGCCAAGACCAAGAGTAGCATGCTTAACCTAATGAACCACCCAGGCCTCATGGAATATCTGAAATTTAAATCATCTGAGTTGATAATAGCATCATCTTCACTAAAGAGAAAGAAAACATTTTTATGAAAATAAAATATATTATTGTCTTTAAAATTTTTAAAGTGTGTAAGACACTTCAGGAAATTTTTTTGAAAGTTTAAAGTTTAGCTTAATGCCAAAAAAGGAAATACACTATCTTTTTGAACTGACAGGGTTCAAGGGTTTTAAAATAACACCCTGTGCTAGATACATATAAAGTTCAATTCAAAAATATTTGAGTGTTTATTATAAGCTAGGTACTGCATATATAAAAATGACTATGCTATTTTTTCTGTCTTCAAGGATTTCACAGAATAATATTTACCTATCTGTATACCAAGCCAACTCATAAAATAATATTGCATAATTTATATATCATCATCTATTCAGTCAAAATAAAAATATGGTATTTACTACTATTTACAGGTTAGCTTTTCTGCACTCTTTACTGGAAAAGCTTAAAACATTGGTTTGCATTATTCACTATTACCCTGTACTACATTTCTTTGTAACAATGAAAAGCAAAATCATGTCAAAATATGCGAGTGAGTTCCTTTACAACTTCTTAGAGGAAGGGACTTATAAAAATACAAGCCAGGTATAAAGATAACCTATAGAAACACAAAAATTCATTTCCCTTCAGTATTTATTATTTTTTATGAATCATTATTTCCACATTTAGAATCCGTTTACTCAACTCCTGTAGAATGACATTTCATTTAAATTAAATGCAAAATACCCTAATTTTTTAAACCAATGTAGGCATTTGTGGACAGGCATTTATAGTGTATATCCTGTTTACATTACTACCTATGTTAATGGATTTATATGCAAATCAAGGCCAAATACCTATTTATGTCTATTACACTTAAATAATATTTTGCCCTGGTAAGTATTTTGGAAAATGAATTCTGGGTGAATCAAATGAACTTTCTGTTTCCATTAAGTAAATAGGTCATCATCTCAGTTAAAATTGGGTTCTATGCACAGTATGCACAAATATTTTCAGTTCTTGGAAGACCACTATATCTTTCTATTACTTACTTTTGTCAAAATATATGTATATTAAAGCCTTAACAATATCACACGCTAGGTGATTACTTTCTCTTCTAGAACATAGGTGGTACAGAGCATCACTGGAAGTATGAGTTATATTTAGATGTTGTTCCTAAATTTCAAGTTAAAACACCACTATGTCTAGCATACTTTATAGTCTATCTCATAAATTTTTCTTCATATATTACAAATACAGTTATATCTTTTGAAAGATAGCCTTTATAGTAGAAGCATATGAAGGTTTGGTAAATAAATACAAGAGCCACTATTTCCATTTTAAGATAATTGCCTATCCAACATCTGAAGCAGATGGGTCTTGGACTCCGGACACCCTGATTGCCACTGATTCTCCCTCTGCTGAAAGTATCCCTAATCTATACCTGAGTATCTTTCACTGGCCTCCTGCCTTGAGGGAAGTTAGACTCTATTAAGAAACAGAGTCTGGGGCGCCTGGGTGGCTCAAGTCAGTTAAGTGTCCGACTTCAGCTCAGGTCATGATAACATGGTTTGTGGGTTCGAGCCCCGTGTCGGGCTCTGTGCTGACAGCTAGCTCAGAGCCTGGAGCCCTGTTCAGATTCTGTGTCTCCCTCTCTCTCTGACCCACCTCTGTTCACGCTGTTCCCCTCCCCTTCCCTCCCCTCCCCTCCCTCTCTCTCTCAGAAATAAATAAAAAGTATTAAAAAAAAAAAAAAAAGAAACAGAGTCTAACTTTTCAGGTCATCTCAGTGCCCCACCCTTCCAGAAAATTCACATTTCAATATCCTGCAAATAAAATAAATAACATATAGATACTGTTATCTTCTGCAATTTCAGTCTATGCAGCTATAATCTAAGGTAAACTTCAAAAAGTTTCCTAACCCCTATGCCTATGTCAACTCTAGGAAGACTGCAGTATGAAAGAAACCAGTGACTTCCAAAAGAAGATGGTGAATTGCGGACACATGTACCCTACATGGAATAATGTTGATAAATTAAGAAACAGATGTACAAGTACAGTTTTAATACCAAGAAAAGAAACTTTAACAACAGTTGCTCCAAGATGTTCAGACTTGTAGGGGAACACTGAAACTCTGCATTTATAGTTTGAGTTATTTCTTTAACTATATGAGTAAGCTACATTTTTTAAATAAACTAACATATACACTTTTTAAATAGGGCATAATCCTGCAATATTGGCTTTCAAAGAGGAATAGAACTGGATGGGACACTGAAAAATCATCTGGTCTACCCAGCCACCTATCATCCAACAGGCAGATGTTCAGATATTGCCTGAATCTTTATTATGGAGAAAACTAAAAATGTTCAGACACATTGTGATGAGATATGAATGAGATAAAGTAGAGATTTTCCAACTGAGCCAGTTAAAAGCCTTAAAAGAGAATAAAACACCAATCTTCCAAAAACATCATGATACTCTAGATGGAGCCTGAGAAAAGATTCCATGGAGAGAAATAGATGGGAGTGCAAGAAAACTAACTGAAGGTGGGGGGTAGGAGCAGAGGCTAGTGTAAGAGCAAAGCACAGGGTCTGGAACTGGCCAGGATTGGCTTTGAAAAGAGTTCCTGTCCTAGTCACATGCTTCGTACACAGGTTTGTTCTGCCTTCTGATCAAATAAGTAATAAACAGAAACTGCACCACAGGATTAATGGAAAGATCAAATAGACTTACGAAATACCATTACAGCTTATCAACAACAACAACAATAAAATAAACCCACCTAAATAATCTAAAATGTTGGTTTTTAACATTTTGACTCATTACCAAATTAGACTTGGATTTTGTTCTCTAACAGTGCCAAGGTTTTATACTGGCATATTCTGTTAGAAAGTGTTTATAAAGAAATGTTAGAAATGGAGTATTTCTTAATTTTTAAATTAGTCTTTTATGTATGCATGTATATGTATGTATGTATGTATTTATAACCTTATCTTTCCCATCAGAGTCCAATTCTTGTCCCTGGTGAAAGAATCAAATAGAAATGTACAAGAGTCATTTTCATTCATTTTTGCTCCTGGATGAAGTGCCTAAAACTAAAATTTTAAAAGGAAAGGCATCAATAAAAGCTAACTATAATTCTAAATCAGACAACTAATTCTTCCCTTAAAATGGGAACTCAGACTTGAAATAAAAGTTGTGGATTCTGCTTTAGTTCATGTAACCCTCCAGCCAGCCTTGAACTTTCAGTGAAAGAAGCTTCAATAATCTCAAGAAGAGACTTTCTAGACACCCTCCCTACCTTATTTGCTATACTAAAATTTCTTCATGCACAGTTGCAGATCATTTGTCAATGTTCTATTTTTATGACTCTTGCAGGTTATTTTCTATTCTTTGACAACATTTTGTTGTCAAACGACATTATCGTTTTTACTTCTAAATTAACATGAAATTTAGGAGAAATGAATTCTTTCTCCTCTTCAACCCACTCTGAAATCACAGCCATTGTAGGAGGTGAAAAAGCCACACAATCCCTAACAGGTGTTTCAGTTTGCAAGGAAGCTGCAATAATCTTATGGCTCTATTCTTCTGAATAGAACTTAGAGTTAAGTTCTTTTCTCAATCATCGGGTTATGAAATTGAGCGATGTTGGTGGGGAGTGAGGAAAGTGCTGTGGGGTTTGCCTAGCTCATTTTTCTCACCAAGTTTTATCCTTTGCAGTGTTGAGGGAATCAGGAAGATAATACTTTCAAAGGAAAGAACAACGTGTAGCATTTCTTGTTCTGCCTAGGATTTTATGGATTCAGTTCCTTCTATTTGGATTACCTCTTATTTAAGTGTTTTTCTTAGTTACTATTATCCTTCCAGAGTTCACCTAGTAAATTTACATGAAAAGTGGGTATTTTTGTAAATTAAAACACATATTAGGAACATATTAAAAATGTGAAAGGGCACCTGGGTGGCTCAGTGGGTTAAGCGTCTGATGGTATCCAACTTCTGCTCAGGTCATGATCTCAGAGTTCCTGAGTTCTGGCCCTGCATCAGGCTTTGTGCTGACAGCTCAGAGCCTAGGGCCGGCTTCAGATTCTGGGTCTCTTTCTCGGCCCTTCCCCAACTCATGCTCTGTTTCTCTCTCTCAAAACTAAATAAACATTAAAAAATGTATAAGAAAAAAAAATAAAAATATTAAAATGGGTTTATAGGTGCTATAAATAAGTTAGAGATTTCAAAACCTTGTTCAAGATATTGTTTGATATATTTTCTTCAATTCCATGCAATTTCAAAGGGCCCATTCAAGCTCTGTGGTTTACAATGAATAAAAGTAAATTGGACTCATTTTAAATTTTAAAAATATGTTTTAAAAACTAGAAGCACATAAATTAGTTTAAATATTGTGTTTTTAAAAAAACTAGAGGCACAAAAAATAATTTAATTACTGAAAATAATAAATGACTTAACTAGGTTGTGTGAAGGAATGCAGAAGGTGTGAATAAAACATCCTTCCTGTACTTTTCTGGCCCTAGATCCACAGAATTAATACTAATACCTAATCTATATAATAATTTTTCCAGCTTGAGGTAAGTGTCCTGGAATATGACCAAGCAGCTCAACAGAGAGCAACAAATGTGTGCATATGGAGACTAAAAGGTCAAATATAGAAAAAAGAAGCATAGCAAATCATTGTACAAAAATACATACATATGGCACAGTAAAGGTAACGATGAAACACTGCTCCAGAGGTGGATACACGTATTTGAAATGAAAGGACATTTCAGACTCCATTAATTTCTTCTCAAGTCCACAAAAGAGTGAAATACAAAGAGGAAACAGTGCAGCTTTGAAGGAGAGAAAGAAAAATCATAGCAGATCAAGGCCACATTGAAAATGTCAGGTTAAGGGAAGTAAGTGAAGAGATACATTATAAGCCATCTCAAAGGTTTCTAAATTCAGTAACAAAAAATACAAGCAGGTAAACTCTATGTTAAAAGATCTGAATCCAGAAAACAGACAAATCACAAGTGATTATCCACTTATTCGGCACACTGAACCATCCAATTCCTCAATATGGCTATCTCTACAAGCATTCAGTGTTCACTTACAACGAAAACGAAATCTTTTTCTGACTACAATTTTTATATTGACTTCCAATTGCATAGAATAAAATCCTTACCCCACCTACAATGCCCAGCGTAATTACCCTGCCAGTCTCTCCAGCATCTATTTTAATACTCTTTTCCAAGTGCTTGGCACCCATTGCTGGTTCCTTCTTTCTTTCGTCATTTGAGTTGAATCGCTTGCTTTGCCCTCTGCCTGAAGGACTTGGAATCCATATATATATATTTCTTGGCCTGGTTCATTATTATCATTTGAGTATCAGTTCACAAGTGGCCACAGCATTCTACACAATTTAAAAGGTTACTCACACCACACCATGATCACCTCCACTCTATCACCTTTTCTTCATAGAAAATATCAACCATCTAAAATTACTGCCTGGGTGCCTCAGTCAGTTAAGCTTCTGACTAGATCTTGGCTCAGGTCATGAACTCCCAATTCATGAGTTCCAGCCCTGCACTGGGACTCTGTGCTGAGAGTGCAGAGCCTGCTTGGGATTCTGTCTCCCTCTCTGCCCCTCCCCCACTTGCTCTCTATCTCTCTCTTAAAATAAATTTAAAATTTTAAGCTTAAAAAAAAAAAAAAGCTACAGCCAGGTTATTTGTTTGCTCACTTGATTATCTAAGTTCCACCTCCAAAAGATGATCTCCATGAGAAAATTGGCTTTATCTCTTTCACACACTATAGTTAGCTCTAGAACTGACTTTCGGCCCAGGAAACAGCCAAAATATCTCTGAATGAATAAATGACTATTTCTGAACAACACATTTCAAGGGATTTAATAATGTTTTCAGGAAAGGAAAAAGATAACCCAAAATACCTAAAGTATAAACTATGTGATCGTCGTTAGAAAGGTATTAGATGTCGTTAGAAAGGTATTAAGTTCTAAATAACTTCCAAACTATTCATCTTTTAAATCTGATACAGTAAATATAATGAAGGTGCAAAGGCTCTATCTTCACAGCATCGGCTCATGCTAGTTCATGGGGAACAACAGTAAATCAGCAGTATTGCTTACAGGATTCCAATCAATTAGAGTTAATTAGTTAGTAGTTAGATGCTATATAACATTTAGCCAAGGGGTTATTCCATCATCTTATATGTTAATAAGTAACAGTGAAGATAGAGGTAAGAGATAAGAGGCAAAGGGCTTTAAGAGTTTTAAAGGGGTTTTCTTGATTGGTATTCCATACAATATTTATAGGGACAGCTACCATTTATTGAGCCAAATACCATACAAAGTCTTCTATTCTACACGTTTTCCTTTAATTTTTACAACAGCCCTGAGGGGGAATATTATGATTCATGTTTTTAAGGGAAAAGAAGCTCAGGGAGGTTAAGTTAGCAACCCAAAATACACAGTTGGTGGTGGTACTGAGATTTAAGTATTTTTTATTCACCTTGCACATATTAAATCAGGGGTCCTCACGGTCAAGGTTTTCCATGACCAGATGTTACCAAGGACCCTGTGTTTTCCTTCCTATGGAAATATTCCCCCCTAATCCCTCCAATTGGTCCCTTAGGCCTCAAAATCTAATAACTTGCCTCAAAGCATGAAGTCACCACTACAAATCAGTATATTTCCCCTGATCCAGACACTTCTTTCTCAAGTCAAGGTGTTGAAGGCTTCTCTTCATTCCTATTTTCATTTACTGCCTGTCAGTATCATTCTCAGAATAAGGCTTGGCTTTCATCTTAGAACAAAGAAGGGAAAATCATAATCGGAATAAAACTAAATTTGATAACTCAGGGTATGTCTGTATATTTGTGAATTTGTAAAATGCATTGAGCATCTATAGTATAAAATATACTGCATGGCAGGTAAGACGATGCTTGATACAAATTCTTCCGTGCAATCCACTTAGGCCCAAGGCAGACATTGCTCATTAATAATAACATTATTTCCTATTGAACCCAAGCATATCTTGGCCTCAGAATCCTTATAATCTCCCTAAGAAGCAACCATCAGTCAGCCTTGTCACAAGGAATGAGACCAATTTGCTATACCTTTGGATGAGGAAACGGAAGTTAACCAGGCTTTGAAGAATGTTTTGTAGTAATGAGAGAAAGGATAGATATATCACATGTAATGAGTGTTATAGAAGAGATAACAAAATCAAGAAAGCAAGAAAGTGTATACAGAAAAACAGAGTTTGTATCATTACTGTTGTATATGGAGTGGCAAGACAAAACGGTGAAGGGTCAAGGTGTCAAAGAGGGTCCTAAATGCCCTTAATACATTAAAAGTGTGCTTTCTGAGCAAGAGGGGGTGTATTTAAAATGTTTTTTTAAGAGAATAAGTCAGAGACTGACAACAGGATGAAATTGATGCACAAAGTGAGATCTTATCAACCACTTAAATGGCAATGATTACAGTCAGGTGAATGATAATAGGATTATGCACTTAACCCCAGCCCTGGCAACAGTGATAGAGAAACATGCATCCAAAGCTCCAAGTGTATAAGGACATGGGTGATGATCAGTCACAGAAAGTCAGCAAAAGAGATAAATTAACTTTCAGTTACAATTGACAGTGCTTAAGAGTCTGCCAAACACTTAGACTAATTCATTGAGTTTCAAAAAAATTCTGTAAGATAGATATTGTATCTCGATTTTACAGAATAGGCATCTTGAAGCACGGAGACTGCAGGCAAACTCCAGAATTCATGCATTAAGTAGGTGAGGAACACCAGACTGAATCCTAACTCCATCTGGCCACAGACTCATGCACCAAACTGATGGCCTGGGCCAGCAGCGGCAGTGGCAGCAAAGGTACCCAGGATCTTATTAAAAATGCAAATTTTCTTGGAGCACCAAGAGAATTAGTCAGTTGGTTAAGCATCTGACTTCGGCCAGGTCATGATCTCATGGTTTAGAAGTTCAAGCCCTGCGTCGGGCTCTGTGTTGACAGCTCAGAGCCTGGAACCTGCTTCAGATTCTGTGTCTCCCTCTCTCTCTGCCCCTCCCCCACTTACCTTCTGTCTCTCTCTGTCTCTCTGTCTCTGTCTCTCTCTCAAAAAATGAATAAACATTAAAAAAATGTTAAGAAATGCAAATTCTAAGTCCCCATTCCAGGCCTGTTGAATCAGAAACTCCAAGAGTGGGGCTCAAGCAATGTGTGCTTTTATACAAGTGGTTTTCATCTCACCCAAGTTCAAGAAGCACTGCACTAAACCATTACATATTTTTTCTTCTTTTCTATCCCCCACTTTATTGAGGTATAATTGATACATAGCATTGTGCAAGTTTAAGGTATACAGCATGTTGATTTGATACACTTATAAACTGCAAACTGACTGCCTGCAAGGAACGCCATATATATATATATTTACAGCACATTAAATCTGAGACGTAATGGCTGCATGATGAAGAGGCTGGATGGGCTTTAAAGAGCTGAAAAGAGAAACGGTTTGGGGATGCGATGAGATGATGAGTTTTCCATCACCCCCATTGAGTCTGGGACATATAGAACTTTCCAGTTAAAGAAATCAGTGAGTAGTGATAAAGAAATGCAAAGCCAGACCCTGAGAGAGCCTGATGCTAGAGATAAGAGTGAGCTGTATATCCACACAGTGCATTATCTGAAAACTTGTGCTCAGAAGCCTTTTCCAGAAAAGGTCCAAGGGCAGAAGATGTGGGTTGTTTTCACTTACAGAAACACAATACAAAGAAACTCCAGAATGATGGAGACTCAACTGTCTCCATGCCAGCTGCGACTCTGCCATGCCCTTGGATGATCCCCTCTGAAGGTGGAACTGAAAAATTAAGGGAGAAGAGAACGTCTAGAAAAAGCTGATCAAATAGTGACCAGTATCAGAGGAAAACTAAGAAAGGGATCACTGGACTTGTAAATTCATACACTGAATTTTTTGAGAAAATAGAGGAGAAAATAGTATCAGAAGAATGTTGAGGGAGAGAACATATTTAAGGACTGTTAGGAAAACGTATTGAAGGAAGTGGCAAGTGGCAAATACAGGCAATGTTTCTGAGAAGTTCAGCAGTGATGGAAAGGACTAATCGAAAGCGGGGACAGCAGGGAGATGGGCTAAATCTGCAAAAAGGCTAAAAAGGCAAAAACGGCTCCAGGGATGACATTCTCATTGAGTATCATACACTGTCACCCATGGAAATGGCCTTGGCCTTTTTCCTCAGGGAGGCTGTGATTATAAACCTGTCATCTCCTCATCCTTCCCATTATTCAACCCCTCATCCCACCATCCAAGAGAAACACCAAAATCTGTCCGTGGTTCCCGCAGTTCACTTTTCTGTTAGGATGGACAAGAGAAGATAACTGAGCACCTCAACTTTCCAGGGTCTTTAGGTCAGTGATTCTATAACGAGAAATGGGCATGTATCTGGTAAGAGACAAAGTTGACCCCATATTTTTTTTAAAATGTTTTATTTATTTGTTTTTGAGCGAGTGTAAGCAGGGGAGGGGCAGAGAGAGGGAGAAAGGGAATCCCAAGCAGGCTCGGCCCTGACAGCATCAGAGCGTGGTGCAGGGCTGGAACCTACAAACTGTGAGATTGTGACCTGGGCCAAAATCAAGACTCATTCGCTGAACTGACTGAGCCACTCAGGCACTCCAAAGTGACCCCATCTCGAAACAGTATTTTGTATTTGCTCAATGAAAGTAGAACCTATTTTTTAAATAGACAACCAGAATCCAAAGAAGAAGGAGGAGGAGGAGGAGAAGCAGCAGCAGCAGCAGCAGCATCTTCACAAAATCTATAGAGAGAGAGATGACAGATCTTTTTTTTTTTTTTTTAAAGGAGATATGTGATTTTCAAATAGGGGCACCTTGCAGGGGAAGATGAGTATTTTAGAGTGGAGGGATATGGGATGGGGGGTGGGCGCGTATTGAGATGTCAAGGGCATATCTTTTATCAGGTTGGGAAAACTTGTTCTTGGTGCAGCATAATAGGAAACAGGAAGTTTCAGACTGACCACACTGGCTTCTAAGCCCATATGTGCTATGTACTATACGCAAGGATGTGAGCAAAATATTTAGTGGCTTGAAGCCTTCAGGTTTCTTGAAGCTTCAATGTCCTCATCTAAAAAATGAGAATGATAATAGCACTCTTGTAAAATAACAGTTTCTCACATGCATTGCCACAAAGATTAAATGAGAGCTTAATCCAGGAAGGGAATAGTGTGATTTAACGTCCACTTTTCACTCTCCATTCCATGAGGTCAGGAGGAAAGCAGGGAGGAGTGGGAAGAATTTCTTCAAAATCTGTCCCACGAGAAGGAGCTAATAACAAACAAACAAAAAGGAACTCGCTAATATTCACATAACGCTTTTGCCTATCACACTATACCTTTTCTCCAAAATTTGCATTTTATAATAGAACACTTTCTACCCTTTTCTCAGAGCACACAGCCAATCTGTCATTAATTTTTTAAAAGAATTCTGAAGAGACAGGTGTCCCTTCAATTAGTGTTATCTCAAATGACTTTCTGCAGGAGGATGTGCTGCCCACCACGATGGCAGTGTGAGAATTCACCTGCTGTCCAGAGAGAATGCAAATCACCCCCACATACCCCTCATTGTGCAGCTGGGTAATAAATAGGTTTGCATTAGGATACAAATTGAATGACCTCATCCAGCACAGAACTAATTAAACTAACATGTCAGTGGTAAAGATTGAAGTGCTGGGCAAATCATGGTTTATTTCTGAATTGACAAGCACCAATAATAGTCATTCCATCTGTAGGTTTTCTCAGCTATGAAGAATGTGTCTGCAGAGGCTTAGAAGCAGCGGCCTGAGCAGGGAGAGAACCAAGGAGGCTGCCTGCATGTGGTGTTTACCTTACACAGAGCCCCAGTCCTCACGTGAGACCCCAGGGGTCTGTTCCAACTAGCTCCTGGCCTCTGCAAACTTCCTTTGCTGCAGCCCTGCTTCTGGATTGGGTCTCACCAAGGCACAAACTTTATACAAAGACAGAACACAGTTGCGTGGGTGTGCATGTACATGTCTGTGTGGGTGCACGTGTGCCTGGGAGGGGCGAAAACTGTGTCACTAAAAAAAGGTTCAGAATTCTAAAAAACAATGAAGTGTCAGAGGTCTTCCGCAGCCAACCTGTTTGTTAACCTAAAGAATTTGGACAGAATCAGAGCCCTAGACTATAGCTCTTAACCAAAGTTACACATAAGATCATCTTGGAAACTTGAAAACTACTGAAGCCAGGATCCCAGAGATTCTGGGATAGAACACGGATATTTCTTATTGACATTCCAGGTGATTCTATTCTGAAGCCAGCTTTCAGAATCATTCTTTTAGATTCTAGACCAGAGGCATCATGAGTTGTAAGTTCCTACGATTAAATCAGGATCACAGGCTAAGGGGAAATATAGGCATTCCAGCTCTGCTATACAAGAGTATGGCATTAAGTGCCTTTATGGCTGCTGGGTAATGAGACGCCCATCTACCCACTACTTCTCTCTCTCTCTCTCTCTCTCTCTCTCTCTCTCTCTCTCTCTCTCTCTGTCTCTCTCTGTCTCTCTCATGCATCACTTGAGCTTAGCTTCAGATGTGCTCATTGCCTAGAGAGATTAAGACCTGAAGTTACCAGGTTCTTGGCAGAATCTCGCTTGCATCTCCCAGCTGGGACCCTCTCCCTCACCACCCCAGTTAGGGAAACCCGGACCGAATCCTGGATTCTTCCAACTTGTCCTATTTGCTATGGGTGATTGAAGCACACTAGATCAGTCTTATAAAAGAAGGCACCTCATTGATAGGACAGCAATAGCTCTCAGTCCTAACCATGATGATTTATTTAGGCTGGCCTTCTACAGTCTTTGACATTGTTCAAATGAGTCAAATGTAAATATAATGAGGGTCACATGTAGGCTCACTGGTCTCTGAATGCTCTAAGCACCATATGACTCAATGGGCTTCATGTAGCCACGTGTTCCTGGAAAGACAATTATTGTCCACCACATCCTCCAATGCTGTGCCTCACCTCTAAGAACCTAGGGACCATTTCTCCAATATGGTTATAATGAAAACCCATCATCCCTTCCTGCCCCTGCCCCACAAACAAAACTTACCAATGAGCTCAATTCCATTAGACTCTATGTTTTCTCTAATCCTGGCAGGGAGCCCAAGTTTCCTGGGTCAATCTGTTCATCAGGACACACATCCACACACTGTTCTAAATACCCTCTCACAGGGCTCAAGATCCTAGGCCTTCTAGATTCCCCAAACCGTTTGATGCTCTGAATATGCCCTATCTCTTCTGCTGCTGTAAATCAACTAACCACTGGGAAATGAGCTCTGAATCCCTATCAAATAATGGATTTTTTTCCTATGTCTCTCTTATGCCATCTGCTGCTAGTCTTAGAGTCCCCAGAGGAATACTTCACACTCCTTATTACAACCCCTTCCCCTACTTTCATACCCTAAAACTAAAATCTCCACCACCAATGACCCCTTATCTCTATTATTTATAGTTTTCTGATAGCCTCCCCTCATTCATCATTGACGCCAGTACCTGACTTTGATTTTGTAAGAAAAATTACCACCACCATTGGTTGTGATATCAGTTGTGCATGTAGATAAGCCAACCACTGTAATCGTTCCTCAGTTTATTAACCAATATTATCCATGTCCTATATTTAATGATTCCTACCTCAGGCCTTAGCATTATAATTACTTTTTTACTACCCAAAACTACATTACAGACATCATAGTCTAGTTACCACCCTGTAACTCAAATTCTCTTATGAATAACTAGTAACTACTAGTAACACTAGTAGCTCAAGTGTTACTTTAGTCGGCCTCTGACATGTTACATTTCCAATAAACTGACCACATCACATTTACATTGTGCACAATGTTCCTGATCCTCTCTCTCTCCTTCCTGGCTGATTTAGATTTCACAGTCCATCATTGCAATGCCTTCTGTGAACTCACTTCAATGTCTTTGCCCCATCTCCTTCCATTATCAGAATCTCAGACTGGTTTTAAACACATCTCTGTCACTTCCATACAAAGACTTTAAGACTGAACATGATGTAGATAAAGATTAACAAATGTGAAGAATCTTTGAATTTAGAACCGCAGTCCACAAGTGAATTCTTAGCTTTGCCAGTCCAGCATTTTGCTGGTTAATCTGCTCTCACTTCAAGGACACTCTTTCACATCTTTTCCTCTGTTCCCACATCTCCAATACTTCTCATTTTCAGTTAATTTGCTGAGAGAATTCCCTTGCCCTCCCATGACTACCCCAACTAACTTAATTTCATCTGCAAAGCAAGTCTCTATCTTCCCTCCTGATCCAGTGGACGGCTGATGCAAAATTCTTTGCAAGACTTGTCTGTCCTCACTGGCTCCCTACCCTACTGCCTCTCAGTGGTACCCATTCCATTCAGGCTTTTATTTCACAACTCCAGATGGCATTCTGATCAAGTGTCCAGTGGGCACTTCTCAGTTTTCTCATTCTACCTGGTCTTTCAATAGCACTTGTCATGTTTGATGCATCTTTCATTCTTGAAACATCACCCAAGCCACTTTCGCCATTAGGACATCGTCATTTCCTGGTTTCTCTCATGGTGCACTGGTTGCTCCTTCATAGTCACCACTGGTAGATCCTCTTCTTCCTGACTTCCAAAGCTGGCATTTCTCAAAGTTCAGCCCTTTTTCCTGTGCTTTTCTCTATATACACACACTTACTTGGTGAGCTTATCCAGTCCCTTGGCTTTAAAAACATTTCTAAACTGAGGTTCTCAATTTTTTATTCCCAAGCTCTACCTCTCCCTCTGCATTCTTGATTTACAGATCCAAATCCTATGTGACAACCCCTTTTGGTTGCCCAACAGGAATTAAGTGCCATCACATCTGGAAAAATGATTTATTCAGTCACCCAGGGAGGGAGGGGCAACCTAAGTCTACTCTGACTCTTCTCTTACTCCTTACATGCAAAACATCACCATCTCCTACAAATGTTAACCTTAACCAGATTTCAAATACAGTCCCACTCTGAGCCACAACAGTTACTACAGTCAGATCATCTTGTTCAGCAGACTATATGGTGATGCTACCGGTTTTCAGCTTGTGGTTAAATGGATCTTTAAGTTTCTTATTAGAATAGATAGGCCACATGTCTTCTCTTGGGGGAAGGAAGGTAAAATTATGCACCTTGGTTAGTTATGGAAGACATTTCTACAATTTTAGGTAAAGAGGTAAAGCTTGGAAATATGTACAAGTGTGTATATGTGTGTGTGAGTGTGTGTGGTAGTGTAAGAAGGAAAGATTATAGGTTAGACTTGAGTAGTCAGATGAAAATGCTCACCAAATGTTATTTTGAGCATTTTACTGTATTAGTTCAGCAAAATTAATGCTTATAAATGATGGGAGCATAACTGAGAGAGAAAACCATTAGATAAAGGTTATAATCTTAGCACATTGGAAGAAAATGGTTTGGAGGATAAAAATGCTCAACACAGAACTTGAAATGAAAGGTTTTAAGATGTCCACAATCTCATTCAGAGTACACAGACTTTGATGATTCAGGGACAAATACCCGAACTGGCCTTTCTTCTCCTGCCTATGCTTTTGAACAATTCAAGCCTCAGTGTTACTTTGTGATCGACTCTACCCAGTATGCCCATTTTCCCCTTCTATTTTTTCTCCTGGTAATCATCCCTGTCTTTCCTTTCCCAACACCTCCCACTGATGTCCACCCACCTTCTGGTATTGCTATTGCAGAAGCTTCTTAGTTGCTTTGATAAATCCTCAGACTTATCCTTCTAGAAATCATCTTAGGCACTTCTGTGAGACGCATCTTGCTCCAGTGTCACTTTTATAAAAATATTCCCAACCTATGACTTGTGACTCCATATTTCTTATAAACAAATGTAGCTGCTTTTATTTGTCTGTTAGATATAAGCATTTTATAACTCTACCATCACCTTCTGTAACATAAAGCATATCCCTCATTCTTTTTCAGATGCATTCCCCACTACAAACAGCCCCTATATCCTGGTCCCAGATGAAGCATAAGGTCCAGAAGTTCAAACAATGAGGCAGTGCCAAGTAAGAAGTTCACAGAGGCTCCGTGTGGCTGACAGAAATACTGCCCACCTTGTTCTCTGGGGGCAACACTGAACCCTGGGAGCAGACAGAGCTGCATGTTGGTAGTGACTAAATTTTCCATCAACTCAGAGGTAATTAGCTCATGAATGTAGCAGCTGAAGGGGACACCATCAGAACAAACTGAGATTAGTTATGTGTGGACAGAAAAAGAGCCAGGACTAGAACTCTTCAGATACCAAATGTCAGACAGAATGGCCTCACTCTATTGGACACAGCCATTGCTACAGTGGGGATGAATACTTTAAGGTCCCAAACCAAAGAAGTAACCTGGAACAAACAGGACTGTCTCTCTTCTGTGACCCACTGGCCAATCCTTTTCCATGATACAACCCATGCAGTGCCCTACCCATCTCTTAATAGTCAACTCAAATCTCATGCATGCTTTGACAACTCCAGTCCGCTATGCTTACCTAATTCTCAGAACTCCATTAGCATGGTAGACTGCATAACATCACACAACACCTATATATATACTGTACAGCAGTCACTTCATGTTCCCCTCAGCTCTGCTGAGGTTGTTCTTTTATAGCTACCACCTTTCTAAGGCTATATAGTAAAATAGAGAGAACTAAATGGTCTCTTTGCCACAGTTGCAATCTTTCCAGTTCAACTTCATTCTTCTTTCACAGCGGTCTCGAAATCAGAAATCTGATTCAGATATAGTCCCACGTAAAACACCCCTGCGTATAAGATACATGTCAAACCTCTTGGATGCCTATTGACTTTATCAAATTTGCCTTTGCCATGTTATTTCCCAACATCTATCTCAAGCTACAACTACATTACCAACTTGAGCTTTCCTAATCAGGTAAAAGAATCTGATATACCAGGCCTCTGCGCAGTGATTAGATTTCTCATTTCTAAGAATCTCACTCTGATGCTCCAAAAAAGTCTCGAATTCATCCTAACTCTGCTTTCATAATGTTTTGCATCTCTACCTGCTCTTGGCATTGTGAATGTTTTCCATGGGTTAATCAACCCTTTGTAATATGTCCCACCAAAGCCAGGGCACTGGGTACAAATTCCAAGTTGGTGACTTCCCCTAATCATTAGTAGATACATAGATGGGGTGAATTACTGAGCCCTCTCTCCCCAGAGAGCAGTGTTTGGGGGAGGAAGGCACATTCAATATGTAGAATATGGTTAAAAAGATACATATCTCTTTGCACTAACTAAAAGGAACAGGAAACAAGATTCTGAATCAACAATGCTAAGCAGGTACCTTCTCAGTCTTGGAACTATGTGTATGCTATGGGTTAAAAATGAGAAAGTAGCATTCCATCAATAGAAAATACTTAGGTGCAGCCTGACTGACCTCAATAGTGAAGTCTGATTCCTTTTTCCTTTTTATTCTTTTCCTTTTTTATTCTGATACTTATTCCTTTTTTATTCTTAATGTTTGCCCATTACCATGGTTCACAACAGTGCCCGTTTTATAATCACTAAAGAGAAAAGGTCTTAAATTTGCACTGGGTCCTGGATTTAAAGTTACTCTGCAAAGACTGGGCAGCAATAGTTTCTCGGTCTTCTTGGATTGAGTAAACCAGGAATTCTTTCTGTTAATCATCCTTCCCCAACCACTACTGATTCTCCCAACAATAGCCAAGTATCTTGGCAGCATCAAGTAGGGTATGACTCCAAGAACACACAAAGACCCTGAGATGGACTGATTTTCGGTTTTATATGTAAAGTAAAATTACATGACAAAGAGAGTAACTGCTCCATAAAATCAGAGATTTTTGTTCATCATTGTTTATCAGCAGATGATTCCTTTGTGTGAAGTTAGCCCGTGGTGGATACACAGGCTCCCTTTCACCTGGGGCAGCGTCAGTTTCAACAGACTATAGAATGGGCCTGCACTCTGGGTGCTCCCTGAAATATCTTTACACCCAGCACCCAGCTTTCATCTTCCATTTGACTATTCATTTCCTGGGGATGTCATTTTCAGATCAATGTCCACAATTCTCATCCTTTAATCCACAGCTGCTTTGGTTTCTAATTTCCCAAGTTCCAAGTGAAATGAAATGTGTGTTATTCTCAAGGTAGAAGATTGATAGGGTCGTTGGTGTGAATATACCCAGCTTTAAAGCCTGGGTCTATCACAAAGGAGCAATGTAGCCTTGATAAGGGTATTCCACCCCTCTGAGCTCTGATTTCTGCATCTAAAATGTGAAGAACAGACCATTCTTCTCAGAGTTTGCTGTAACCGTGAGATGAAGCAATACATAAACATGCGGCTAACACACAGGCTCTTGAAAGCAAGCACTTGATGAACCATTTTCCCCTAATGTAACATGAGGAAAATTTCACATCATCCGGCAAAACACTTAATTAATATCAAACAAGTAGTTTCGCCATTTACCCTGCTGCAGTGGCCTTTTTTTGTACTGATTTTTATTTAGTGTGTGTAATGAAAAGTCCATGTGATAGATACAATAAGGATGCCTACTTAATTTGTGAATTAGTATTTTCAATTCCTCAAATACATACTTAGCATATCACATACACAACTTCAATTTATAAGTCATGTCTCTCTCAAGCTCTCACAGTAAAATAATGGACTCTAATATGAAAAATAAAATTATCAAATATAGAAATGTTGCATCCCAATTATGACTCACATAAAAACCAGAGGACACTTTAAAATGATAAGATATAATTGAGCATACCTATTATCATCATCTGTTCCCAAGGGGCATTCCATTTTCCATCCATGACCAATATAATTGAGACTGTAAATAACTAGGTCGGAATCATTTTAAACTGTTGCATTTTCTTTTTTTATTATTATTTTTTAAATGTTATTATTTATTTTTGAGAGATAGTGAGACAGAGCACAAGAAGGAGAAGGGCAGAGAGAGAGGGAGACACAGAATCCAAAGCAGGCTCCAGGCTTTGACCTGTTAGCACTGAGCCTGACACGGGGCTCGAACTCGTGAACTGTGAGATCATGACCTGGACCGACGTCGGATGACACTCAACCAAATGAGCCACCCTGGCGCCCCTAAACTGTTGTATTTTCTTCTGGCAGAGCACCTAGGCCTCTCCCACATCTGGACAACTATTAAATAACAAGGCTGTGAAGAAGAGAGATGATTACTACAGCCTGCAGTCTCTCAAAGGCTATGTCTCAGGCACCAGCTAGGCAAGGGGGCTCTCTGATCATTACAGAAGGCGGGGCTGTTTTTTAGCCAGAGACATATGCCAGGTCCAGAACTGACAAAGGAGGAGTCAGCAGGTAATAGGGCTGGGGTCCCAACTTGGATTTACCCAACTCCGAAATACTCCTGCCCTGTGAATACTCTGCTTTTCATGATGAAATGCAGAAAATCCAATGATTTGATGTTGTTAGACTTGAAATATAGCCGACACACAATGTGACATTAGTTTCAGGTGTACAGCACACTGAGCTGACAAGTCAACACATTACGCTCCGCTCACTGCTCTAGCTGCCACCTGTCATCACACGACCGTAACACTGTACTGCCCAGATTCCCTGCGCTGTACCTTTTCATCCCCGTGACTTACTCCTTTCGTGACTGGAAGCCTGTGCCTCCAGTGCCCCTTCACCCATTCCGCCCATCCCCCCACTCCCCTCCCTTTTGGCAAACACCAGTTTCTTCTCTGTATTTTATAGGTCTGTTTCTGGTTTTTGTTTGTTGATTTGTTTTGTTGTTTAGATTCCACACATAAGTGAGATCATATAGTATTTGCCTTTCTCTGTTTTATTTCACTTAACACCATCTTATTGACCTTTTTCCCTGAATATTGTAAATGTTTGATAATCACTCTGAAAAGGCCATTAAAACTGTTTAAAAAGGATTATTTTATTCCATCAAATAACATGAATTAAAGGCCTTTTATGGAAGGTATAGTAAGTCACCAGAACATTAATATAGTCTGGACTCCCTGCAACTGGATTCTGGGGAGAAAGAAAAGACATTTTTCTCCCTTATCCCTCACTCCCTTACCTTTTCCTCTCACTGCAACCCTAATTTGCTAGAAATGAAGGCAATTGCCTTTAGACTGAATCAGGGTCTCAAACAGTACTTTTTGGCATTTGGGGTGTTTTAAAAATCAGAAAATTTCACATACACTCTAGAGTATTCTAGCTCCTTTTGAGAATTTAAGACTATCTTGCAATTGGGCTGAGTGTTCAAGTAAATTCTATGTTACGGAAAGTGGCATGAGGAACAGTACTGGTTATAAACCTGTCGCCTACACGTTGTCAACAGAGAGAAATAGCAACTCCAAGGACCACGACCTCTAATTTATCTGGCCATCGTTTGCAGGAAGTCATTTCCTAGTGAGCAGAAAAACATGCCTCTCATTGGAGATAGAGACATAATGGTCCCTGCTTCTCTTTCTCAGTAAGAATTCAGCTATTGATCCTGCTGAGATTTTTTGGCCTTTCCTCTTCCATTGCTGAAAGGGTTCCAAACACACTCTCTTACTTGCCCTTATGCATTCCTTGTGAGTCTAGAAAACATCCTTATTTTGCAAAGTTAGAAAGTAGGAATAGGAGATATTGACACTCCCCAATTCGTAACGCTACACAGAGGAGTATTAGGAAAAGAAATGAGAACTTCTTCAGTATGTTCATCTCTTAAGAAGAGGCACAGAAGAGAGAAAGTGAGAGTGAGAAGAAAAGGAGCATTAGAGAGAGGGAGAGCCTCAGCACTTGCAGGGAGACCAAAGTTTAAGAAGAGTCAGCGATGCTTGAGAATAACTAGCATGGCACCTTAAGGAGAAGTAAGTCATGAAAGGCCATGCTGAATCTATGTAACATTTTAGAGCATCTAAAGCATTCAAAATAACATCACTTCATTTGTGGGATGATGGGAAGGCCAGCTCAGAGATCTTCTGTAACCCTTACCTGTTGAGAAGCAAATCTCAGCTTCACACACATAATACACTGGATAAGGATTTTAGAAGCTTCAGAAGTTTTAGCAACACAAACATACAAACAAACAAAACACTGATTTGGGGAAAAGAAAGTAGATGCATCTGTATAGTCTCAAGACTATAGTTGATTATGATGAAGATGAGGAGGAGGACACCGCACAGTTGTTTTGTTTTTTTTTTTTAAAGAAAAAGCTTTTCTGAAGTTCTAGATTTATAGCCTTTACACTCCATATCCACTTTCTTCTACAACAAAATTATATTACACATCACATTATTATGGTACATTAGCCACAATTAATGAAGCAATGTTGATATATTATTATACACTCAAGTCCATAGTTTATTCAGCTTTCTTAGTTTTGACCCAATGGCCTTCTTCTGTTCCAGGATCCTACCTTGGATACATATTAAATTAGCCATCATGTTTTCTTAGGCTCCATTTGGCTGTGGTGGCTTTCAGATTTTCCTTATCTCTAGTGACTGATAGTTTTAAGGAATACTAGTCAGATATTTTATGGCATGTCCTACTCCTGGAAATTTGACATTTTCCTCATGGTTAGACTGGACTTATGGGTTTGGGGAAAGAAGACTACAGAGGTGAAGCACCATTTTCATTTCTTCCTATCAAGGATACATACTATCAACATAATCATGACTGCTGTGGACAATTATTGTGTTTGCCAGGTTATTCTACTGTAAACTTACTCTTTTTCTACTGTAAATGTTTTCCTGTTTCCATATGTATTCTCGGAAGGAGGTCACTATGTGCAGCCCACATTTAGGAATGGGGAGTTATGTTGTCACTCCCTGAGGGTAGAAGATCTCTGTAAATTATTCTGAATTCTTCTGCACAGGAAATGCGCCCCTTCCTCCCCATTATATATTTATTCAATCAGTTATTTATGAGAAGATAGTTGTATTGATATTTATTTTATACTTTGAGTTATAATCCAATAATACTTTATTTTGTTGCATAAATTTTTCCAGCTTTGGCAATTAGGCCTTTGGTTTATTTAATTCTGTCTTTAGCACTCCTGTGCTTTCTAGAACCTCAAGATGCTCCCTGCTCATCTAGTATATTCTCTACCTCAGTTCTAGAATCTGCCCTTTCTCCAAAGAGCTCTGGTGACTTTTACTGGAGAATAGTATTAGAAACTAAGACCCAGACACTTAGTCTGCTTATAGATACTGGGGTCATCTGCTATGCTGTCCATATGGTACTTCAAAATTTACTGTGTATGTTTTCCAGTCATAATTACATCCAAAGCTTATGAGGGTCCTCTAAGGAATGCTGTGCTTCTATTGTGTCACTCAGGAAATTAAATCTCTGAGAGGTTAAGGCACCAAGTTCAAGGCTTCAAATGTAATGTATGGTGGGATGAATTGTTTATCAAACACATCCCATATTTCAGGCATTCCACAAGACCAGGATTACAACAGTAAGTGAGCTGATCTGGAGCCTTCCTTTCTGAATCTTATAATTTCTGAGATACAATTTAAATATCTAAGTACATAAATACATATTTAATCCTACCATGATTGATCCTTCAGAGGAAAAGTACACTATCCTAGAGCTGTGACACAATGACAGGAGCACTTCACCACAATGAAGGAAGAGGAAGAAGATCCGTGATGCATTGGGAATGTGATATTTACACTGAAATCTTGTACGATTGACAGTCGGGGAATGAATGGGTGATGTGCTGTAAAGAGAGGAAAGATTATAAGCAGAATGAACAAACTGTCCTGGATTGGAAAGAAAGCTTGACATATTCACAAAGTTAAAATGAGATCATGAAGGTAGAGTGTAATCACTCAGGGTGAATAACCTATATGTAGGAATAGTAAAATGCAGAGCAAAGGTGATGCAAAACTTATAGGCTATGAAGATGAGAAATTTTTAGATTTTATTTTATGAGCAATGGAACATACAAATATATTTTAAAGCAGAGAAATGGAATGATAAAATATATGATCTAAATATATTATTTTGACTTCTGTGTAGAGAATGGGTAAGAAAGAGGGCAAGACTGAATAGAGGGAGACCAACTAGGAAAATATTTGGCATTCAACTAAGATGGTGGTAACTCAGTCTGGACTGTTTGAAGTGAGAAAGAAAAGAAATGGTAGGATTTGTGAGCTATTTATGTGATAAGGTAAAGGTGAGAGAGTTACTTGGATAGAAAAATGTGGTCAGATAGATGGGCAATGGTGAGAGATCAGTTAAAGATGACAGCCTGAATATACATTTCATGAGCAATATAACCGATCTCCCCCAACTGTGAGGTTATCTTCAACTTTTTGGTTGTCCTCAGAGAGAAGGTTGATAGAGAGGTTCATCTAGAACTGAGTGTGGGCATGGAGGGGGTAAAGAGTAAATGACTGAAATCATGCACTGAAGCAGGAGATAGAGAAAAGTGATGTTCACAGGAAGCTAAGTATTGGGGGAAATGGAGAGCATGGTGGGGTACAAGAATATTGGAGTATATGAATGAGCCAGCTCATAAAAGGGAGGGGTTGATATCTGGACAGGGCATGTTAAATAACGTTATATGTGAGGTAGTTGCTGATGATGGCCAAGATGAAAGTGATAAATGATAAATTGATGGTTCAGTTGAACAGGAGAGGAGCGAGATGTAAGGATGTGGATGGAAGGGGCTCTGTGGATGCTAATGATACCAGTTGCAGTAGTGAAGGCAGGTCTGGGCCAAGTTCCAGTCTTAATGAATGAGTATGAGCATCCAGAGGTGGGTTTTTGAAAGAAATCAGGAGGAAGAAAATGGCACAGCCAGTTATGAATCTCAACATGGCAAGGTAGAGCCAGAGGCATTATTCTGTACCCACTATTTTAGGAGCATATTGTTAGTATTCGGTACTTATTGTTCTTTCCATTCCGGGAACCTTGAATAGAATAACTGAAGGCTCACAGACAAGTCTTATAAAAGAATTTTACATCTCTCACCCTTGGGCATCAGCTATCTTGTACCCCCATGCTTTGGGAACAGAAAGAGATAAATCCAACTTCTCCTATTATCATGTACCAGCAATATCATCCATCCCAGACATGTCATGTAAATGTCCAGAATCTCATGGTCCTCATTTGTTATATGGAGCCAGAAATATCCATTGCACTGGGATTATTATGAAAACTACACATAGAAGTATGTATGAAAAATACTTAGCACAGAATTGAACACTTCAACTTCCTCTGTTTTGTCTTCTATAAATGGGGCACCCACCTCATGGAAATTTTATAAAGATTACCTGAGTCAGTATCAGTAAAGTTCTCAGACGGTGTTTGGTACATGGTACAGGTTATATAAGTAGGGGCTATTTTTTATTACTAAAAAAGGCACACGGTAAGGTACCTGGTCCCCAAGTGAACAATGTTTTTGTTGACATCATTTGGCTTCCTTCATGAATTTGTAGAACTTTCCAGCAAGAAGTTAGATGGGTGAAGAAACAGGGACTAAAGAATCAGAATCAATCTGTCCTCTCGGCTACCTGAGGTCCCACAGGAGACCTCTTATTAGGAATCTCTTATTCCTGTGTCTCTGTCTACAACACCATGCTGGGTGGTCTGCAGGAGACAGTGCTATCCAGGGACAAACCACAAACCAGCAAAAGGCACCACAGAGAGCAGAAGGCAGGACCCATCTTCAGCTGCCCCGTGGCTCAGGGGCCATTTTGGGAGCCCATCCTCCTTGCCTCTGCCAGAGGCTGCCACCCCGGAAAACCTGCCCTCACAGGAAGGCTGCATCATCAGAAAGTGCCCAGGCCACAGCTGATTGGACTTAGTTGGCCTGTACTTAGTGTCAGGGCTTCTCTGATTGGTCTCATTAACCCTGGTGACCACATGGTGCTTTTTAATGAAGACCCTAACTTGCCCAAATCTCAATTTAGACAAGCACCTTAGAAAATCTCTCAATTGCACACTGATCAATTTCCACTTAGAAAAAAAAAAATCAAAGCCTTCGCCCCTGGGTGGTCAGAAACAGCATAAGGATGTGCCTCTTTCTTGCTTCTCAGGCCAAAGAAGGTGACAAGATGAAGGAGCAGCACAAAATCAACAAGGGTTCTGAAGTGAAGCTCTGCTGGTCGGTGAAGAATTCCTAACCATGACCATTTTCATGTGAGGCTGGCACTCCATGGAAGACCCTTTCCAGCTCTGTGGGGCCTCTGTCGATTGGGGCTAGCTGCCACCCTGCAGTGCAGTGGCTGGGATGACAGTCTTAGGAAGCACGATCCATGCTCCCTCCCACTAACAGGCAGTCTTTAGGAGAAGGGAGAGGAGACACTTGAAAGCATACCCTCAAGGGATAAACAAGAAGGGAAGGAGCAGCGGAGTAGAGCCAAGGGGTTAAACAAAGGTGGGAACCAGCCTGCTTTACGTGGAAAGTCTGAGGTAGACTGGAAAGCCCTTTCTTTAGGGCTAGCCATTACTCCCCTTCACTAGGAGTAGCCATTACCCCCTTCACTAGAGGTAGGCAATATCAGATTCAGCAGCATAGGCCCAGGGCTGTCAGAGGTTCAGCTATGTCAAGAAAAGCTACAAATGGGAATTCATGATGGGTGTGTGTGTAAAACCTCTCAGGTTCATTTATGAATGCTAGTGACTGAAATTCTTGTTCTTAAAAACTTGTGCACCAAAACTTTCTCAGTCAAATGTACAACACTGCATGGCCAATACAGCCTATATGCTGTCACATGAGGCATCTGGGCTATAGAGCATTAGACTCAGAGGAATGAATGGCCATGCCTTAGTCCCATCCCTTTTAATACAGCATTCAATAAACATGGAGACTAGGACACCCCCTTTGCAACAGACACTGGGCAGGTTGCTGGAGAGATGTGATTTGCCTCCAAGCATCTTATAATACAAATGGAGGAGTATACGGAACAAAATTACAGGCAAGTACAGAGGCCTATGGAATAGTATCAGACTCAGTCATGAACAGTCAGGCAAAGCTTCTGGAAACAGCAGCCAAGAGAAATGTGGTTTTGATATCTCAGCAAAAGCTTTACTCCTCATTTCTACTCTGTCCTCTGATTGGCATGTAAACACTCGTTTAAATGTTTAGCTGGATGCACAGAGACTACTTAACTTAGTATTCTCACTCCGTCTCACCTAGTGGGGTTACCGGTACTCTCCGATGAACATGCTGAACGCTGAAAAAACCCTGACATTTTCTGCATTTTCCTAAATATGCTCTGAGAAAATTCAAGCAGAAAACCAGCAAAAGATGAGGAAAGCAAAAGGAAACCTTAATATTAATACATTGATCTACAACTCCTGTGACATATTTCAATCGTCTCGTATTTGTCAGTAATTTTTTTTTACTCCCAAACTGGCATTTCTGAAGTCGTCCCTGTAAGGTACCAAAAACCCCACGGTGACCCCACCTCCTGAATGGGGTGATTTGCTTGCATCGCTGTGTGGCTCCAGGGGGCGCTCCCGAGGTGAGAACATAGCCCAGGATGTCTGGAGAAGAGGCATCACCTGTCTTATTGTGGCTGGACACCGTAGACCATTTTCTACACTCAACCTAGTGGAGCGTCCACACCAGCTCACATTCACATACGGCTTTTAGAATATCATTTTTCCTGCAGCAAATGTTTTTGGTGCAACTGCATTGTTCTTATGGTTGCTGCACTGAAAAAAATGAGTGAGGCAAATAAACTTATTTAAACCTGTTTTTTTACTTTTTTAACACGTATTTATTTTTTGAGAAGGAAACAGAGTGTGAGCAGGAACTACAGAGAAAGGGAGACAGAGAATCCAAAGCAGGTGCTAGGCTGTCAGCACAGAGCCCCGGCATGGGGCTTAAACTCAGATCATGACCTGAACCTAAGTCAGACGCTTAACCGACTGAGCCATCCAGAGACCCCCCAAATTTATTTAAATCTTACCTGAGGTCAAATTCAATTCAGAAATGAAGCTGATTTTTAGAAAGATCAGAGAATGTACTGCAAAAGCCAGTATTTTGATAGCATCATCCAATGTACTTTGTAAACACAAGCATGCCTCTCAACTTGAGACTCAATCTATGTTTTCTACACCACTCAGAAGCATGTGTGGGTGTGTGTTTTTCCTCCAGAAAATGTCTCCTTACATTTTTTTCCACTTCTGGCAGTCAAGTGGGGCAGGGTGTGGTTCCTTCGATATTTACTTTTTCTTTCTCATTCAGGAAACGTTTACTTTTTTTCTTTTTCATTCACCAAATATTTACAGCTATGAGGCGAGCAGTGTACTTTTAAGTTTATTAACAGCCAATCTAAAAGATGAGGGGAAAAAAAGAATTTTCACAAGCCACCTCCATTAGTCAAAGCCAACAAGGCGGCCAACAAGGCCAGTGGCCTATGCAAATCAGTCTGTTTAAGGAACACAGCAAGATGGGAGGTGAATGCCCACTCTTTTCTGATACTGAAATCAACATGTATTCAACAGTCCTTTGTTGCACATCTTCCTAAAGGGTGTGATATTCTGTGCCAGACGAGGGAAGGCTACACCGAAGGAAAGGCTCTTCCCCAAAGGGCTTATAATTTGGGAGGAAAGATAACAACATATACATGAATAAGTAAAATATCAGACAGAGGGATAGCAGACCAAAAAGAAGAGCTTTTGCTTTCTAAAGAGTTTTGCTTAAGGGCTTCAGAGAAGAGAGACTTAACCCTTGATCTAGAGTATTACAAAGGCATCACGGGACTGCAGCCTTTGTTCTGAATCTTGTGAATGGCAGGTGGGGTTTTAGAAACATGGACCAAAAAAAAAAAAAGGAAGGCATTGTTGTGGAAAATAAGGAAAGCTCAGTGGGAAAGGGAGACACCAGTATTGAATATCATGGTGACAGCTGTAGAAGATAAGGCTAGAAAGACAAACCGGTACCACTGTGAGGGCCTTGAGAGACAGACCGAAGCTGATTTCAACTGAGAGACAATGTGTACTATAAATATAAATATAAAACAGCTTAGTAACATTAACTAAGCTGTGTTTTAGGGTGATTTTGGATGCTCTGTGTATAATGTACTGAAAACAAGAAATCTAATGGCAAGGTAAACATTCAAAATGGTGATAGTAACTAATATTGAAACAGTCACAATATTCGCAAACTTACATAGCCCTTATCAAGGCCAGAAATTATTTCAAGCATTTTTGCATATAATGACACATCGATCCCTCTCTAGCACCCTATGAAGTAGATATCACTATTGTCCCCACTTGACCAGTGAAGAAGTTGAAACTGTCTCCCCATGGTCACCAAACTATGAAGGGCAGAGAGAGGTTTTAGAGCAGGAAGGCAGGTACCAACCCCTCCCCCCCTTAACCTCTGCATTCTGCTCTCTTGCAGAGAAACCAGCTCAACACCTTCATGAAAGAAGATGATAATCTGTAACTGAGGAGCTACAGTGGAGGTAGAAGGGGAAGGTTTACACACAGGGCAGGAGGCCCCAAGGAGCTCTCAGAAAGGAAGTGGAGGGGTTGCCTAGGTAGCAACCCCTAAAACCTCTGACTTCGGCTCATATCATGATCTTGCAGTCTGTGAGTTACAGCTCTGTGTCAGGCTCTGTGCTGACAGCTCAGAACCTGGAGCCTGCTTTGGATTCTGTGCCTCCCTCTCTCTCTCTGACCCTCCCTACTCACACTCTGTCTCTCTCTCTCTCAAAAATAAATAAACATCAAACATTAAAAAAAAAAAAAAAAAAGGAAGGAAGTGGAGGTTACAAACACTGAGGGTTGGAGGATTTCAAAAAGAAAGACACTTTTTCAGAGAGACGAATGGTACAGAGTAATCAAAGCAGGCCAGAATTCTGAAAGAGCTAGTGACTTGGATTATAGTGGGGTCACTGGTGCCTTTTGGGTCAGCAGTTTTAAGGCAGAAGTGCATCCAAGAAGGATTAAGAATGAATGCATAATGAGGAAGGGGCGCATTCAACAGAGATGACACTGCTGACATTTGCACAGAAAAAGAAATCACAGAACCAGAAATAATAGTGCATGGAACACTGATGGAGCTCAATAAATAGTAGCTCAGCTATAATGATGACTACTACTATTTTAATTCTTTTTAAAATTTATTTAATGTTTTTTATTTATTTCTGAGAAAGAGAGAGAGAGCGTGAGCAGGGGAGGGTCAGAGAGAGAGAGGGAGACACAGAAACTGAAACAGGCTCCAGGCTCTGAGCTAGCTGTCAGCACAGAGCTCGACATGGAGCTGGAACCCACAAACCGTGAGATCATGGCCTGAGCTGAAGTTGGACGCTTAACCGAAATGAGCCACCCAGGCGCCCCTTTCTAGTATCATCCAAGGAGAACAAACTTTGCAGAGAAAGTTGGCAGACAAAACATCAGCAGTAAGTTGTGATGGAAAAGAAAGCATACCTAGATTATTTCAAATCAGTTCAAGGACCCCAATATACCTAAATGGAATCAAATCATTATAAATATCCTCGAATATATATATATATTTATATATAAATATCCTCGAATATATAAATAGCCTCGAATCAAATCATTATAAATATCTACATGTTAAGCTACATAGAGACCAACATTTAGATTTTGGTCTCTCCGTCCCAGGATACACCTGAAGGTTTGGTTCAAGTATAGTTAAGTTTCTGCAGGTTCCCTTTTTAGCATGAGGCAAGGCAGATCCCTAGATTCTAATGTTCCTCTGGATGAAGTTGTATCAAATATCAGATCGTGATAGCCCAGGGATAGTGCAGCAACTTTAACTCTAAGATATCTATGGACGGCACTTCATTGGGTGCAATACACAAGGCAATACATAGATGCTAAAAATGTTCACTTGATTGAGCAGATGTGAAAGAGCAGATTTTCTAAGGAAAACAGTGTCATCCACAATGTTTCCCTCACTTCTGGGGGCAATCTCAGATCTTCCTTGGCCTCTTCTTAATCCCCAGCAGTTGGCTCTGCGGCTGACTGGAAAGCAGCATTACCTAGATTCTGACATTCTATCCCCTAGTCAGTTACAGCTGACAACAGGCTTTCCTGGATGTACTTTTAGTAGACTTTATAACACTTCCATGAGACAGCCATGGGGTGGGATAGGAGTCTATCCGAGAGATGAGGAAAACAAGCCTGAGAGGTGTAGTATCTTGCTCAAGATCGCACAGTCAATGAGGTCAGCATTCACATCTGGACCCTATGACTCCACACATTTTGCTCTTCCACAGCCTTTATAAACACCGCATGCCTATCTTTACAGACAAGGCAAAACACACCATTCCATGCTTCAGACTAGGATGGCTGGCCTTCCACTGTTTTTTTGTTTTTTTTTTTCCCTGCTGTAACTATGTTTGACCTCCTGAAAATACTTGACCCCTCTTTCGGTCAAATGTTAATTACTGAGGTTATGTTAAATTTTTCATGCCAAAGTGTTAGCATAGTGCAGCATTCATTGGAAACCAGGAAAGCAATCATTACACTGTTTGCCAAAAGGGTAGGTGTCCTTGTTACCTGTCTCTAGGAAAAGTTTGTTTAGACCTTCCATCCCTCGTGACCTTTCTTTAATAAATAGTTACCCTGCTGAATTATTCATCACCGAGTGCTTCCTGGAGAAATAAATTCAAAAACATGTTGTTGCACCCTAAAGAAATACATGTCAAAGCCTGAATGATTACTAAGGCACACATATGGGGCACATTTAAGATTTTGCAGGGTGGAAGAGAAAAATAAGGCAGACTTGGGATAGGCCAATATCCCTCTCTTCAGGAAAGGAAGATGGCCACTGGGTCAAGTTCTTTCCTTTTAAAATAAACCAATTAGCAAGGGACTACCTTTCAAATTACAGCTGCGGACACCACATAGTAAGTGGTTATATGTCAAAATTTTAAAGATATTAAGGCCACCTATGTAAAAAATTCACTACCACAAGGAATATCTAATTAATTCTCATTCATATGTCATGGTTTCCTTGGGAATAAATATCTGAGAGTTTCACAATATATGTTAAATGAAAGAAGCTAGAGACTGCAAAATCAGGCTAATATTATGAACACTGGTATTTGCACAGATTCTTAAAAACCAAACCAAAAAAAAAAAATACTTTCCATGAGAGCAAGCAAACCAGGGGATGGTGAAATAAATAGTTGATCAAAGGAGACTTTTATTAACGATTTTCAATATTGTTCAGATTTCCCTCATCCTTTATCTTCTCAAAATGAGATTCCCTGTGTAATTAAATTCATGCTCTAGTTCTTAAGTTAGAAAGCACCACCCAAATAACAGTTGTCATTAATTGAATGTTTCTATTATGCCAGGCACTTTACATATATTACCAGCGATTTCAAAAACTACTGAAAGCCAAGTACTGCGTTTCCCTTTTTATAGCTGTGCAAGCTCAATCTCAGAAAAGCAGAATGATCTAACCCAGACCATATAGCTCCTAAGAACCGGATCCAAGACCAAAATCCAAACATGTACAATTTCCCCCGTCGGTCTCCTCCTTCACCATCCTATAAAACCACAAGCCCTTCACATTGCCATCTATAATAACAGAGCCCTGCCAAAGCAAACTACATGGGAAACCAAAATATGGAAGAGAAGTCAAAGAACAAGAGAAATTTATGATAAACATGCACATTAAAAACCATCTACTCCACTACCTTTATTGTTCCAAGTAAGTGATGGCACTCCAAAGGATAGATGAAAGACAGAGTCACAGTTTGGGCCACTTGACTTCTTTTTAAGTTTATTTACTTATTCTTGAGAGAGACAGAGATGGTGTGAGTGAGGGAGAGGCAGAGACAGAGGGAGAGAGAGAATCCCAAGCAGGCTCCAAACAGTCAGCAAAGAACCCGATGCGGGGCTTGAACTCCCAAACCATGAGATCATGGTCAAGAGTCGGACCCTGAACTGATGGAGCCACCTAGGCAGGTGTCCCTGGGTCTCCAGACTTCTAAACCAGGGCCCACTTTCCTTGCCACCCCATCTTTGCAAACTCTAGATCTCACAATTTGCAGAGTTCATGCTATAACTCTCATAAGTGCACTGAAGAATTTAACAGATTGATTAAGGTAATAATCTTCTTAAGGAGCCTTGAGATTATTTGAGCTTCAGATAAAAAGCCATAATTAAGTTCCCTGCCAGTTTAAAAGCATGAATGCTATTGTCATGCCCAAGCCATTAGAACATATCATAGGACAAAAGAAAAAATTCACAATGGGGTCTTTCTATGCTTCTTGGTAAAAAGTCTGTTGATGAAAAGACCACTGGAAGTTTGCTTCATCAGACCCTATTAGGCAAGTATTTGCACATCTTCTTTTGTATCTATTAAACTCATTCACCAAACTCAGACAAACAAAACATCACAGTTAACATTTTAAGAAATCACCAGCCTAACATGATTTCTAGGCAGACCCTCGCTTGAAAATGAGATTTCTCCTATTACATATTATCTTTGAAAAGACTATTCTTCCTCTCATAGCAATGTCTCTTCTTGCCCATTTAAGGATAAAGTCATTGTATACACAAGAAAGCAAATAGACGTTTTCCTCAGAGCTCTTCAAAATCAAAAACTTGATATATTAGCTTGAACAAAGATCGAAAGTTAAAAAAAAAAAAAAAGACCAAGTACAGGAAAATTAGTTTAACTCATCCACTTTAACCCTTACCTAACAGTGGCAACTCAGACTAAAAGAGAGTTATTTTCCTTCAGAATTTGAATGTGTTGCAACAATTTCTCTTCATTTCCAGGTTTACTACTGAAAGATCTGAAGTCGTTCTGAGTGCTGATCATTAGGATGTGATTTTGTTTGATTTTCTAGAAGATTTTGAGATTTTCTTTTTAACCCTAGCATTTTGAATTTATTCAAATTCAAATTTATTCATAGTAATTTATCTTGGATCTTTTTTTTTTTAATTGTGCTGGAGCATTTAGTTGGAAATGTGGAAGAAATTTTTCTTTTATTATTTCTTTGATTATGTCTTCTTTCTCTCGCTCTCTCTCTGTGTGTCTCTCTCTCTGTCTCTCTCTCCTGCTATTTTAGAGACATTGCTAGAGTTATCAGTGAGAACACTGGTTGCCTATGTGTGTGATTTACTAGAAAGCTGCTTTTTTCCTCCACATATTGTAGTTTTGCTTCTGATGTGATGTCATGTTCTGCCAACTTTACCTTTGAAAAGGATCTAATGTGAAGCAAAACCCAGAGTGAACAGAAAAATTCTGTAGAAGGAAAACAGCCCTCACATGTTGTCTTCTGTTTGTGCATTTTACTTTGGTTTTGTGTTTGTGTTTGTCTTGAGGATCAAGCAAATTTAGCCAAAGGCTTGAGCTCAAATGCTAAGGAGGGATCTTTAACATGCTCTGCTCAAAAAGTCAAGCAGTAGATAAAAACTGAGGGAAGAATTGGCAGTGAGGAATAGGCTGTGCATTTGACAGTAGAATCCTGTTTTCTATAAACCCAAAAGCGTAAATAAAACAGAAGGGGCTGGAAGTGGGGGTGGGGGGAAGTTCCTTAGCTGAAACATGCAGAAACTCCATAGTTGGTGTTTACTTTGCATCCTTATTCAAGGTCACACTCCCTGCTCTGACCCACAACCTTATGCTTTCTTTCCACATAATCACCTCCACAAATACTCCAACATCACCTTCTATCATACAAGTAAGCAGTTCTTTCCACCTTTTCCCCTAATTTGAATATACAAACCTGTCAGGGTTCTCAAGAAAATAAGACCTTCAGGATCTACACTGCTTAGAAAGAAGTTGGGCACAGAAATCACATCTTCTCTTGTTTAAATCATTTTAAATTCATAGTACTTCACTGTGCACTCAGAAGCTCCTCAAAAAAAAAAAAAAAAAAAAAACCCACACACACATTTATACATATGTAGGGGCAAATATTCTTGTCTGTTCTTTTCCTGTAAATGTTCTTAGTTTCTGGTCCACGGTGAGTTCTCAGTAAAATATTTTTGGATCCATAGGTTTCTTACTTCTCTGTCTTTCCTAAAATATCACCGACATTGTATGGGTTCTAATTTTTCCTGTCCCATTATTGAAAGTGACTTGAAATAATTATTTAAGAGAACATCATTCTTGATATAAATATTGTACACAGTTTTTCCAGGTAAGATTATTTTTCCTAATTGAACAAAAAATAAAAACTTTCTTCTTCTTGCTTCTTTGAAGAAATATACTAACAAACTTTTTCAATCAGGCCTGTCCTGTGAATTTACATTAAATGAACTTCAATTTGGTAATTCTCTAACTGGCTTGAAAGCAGTATGGTGAGAGCGATCTTTCCATTCCACTCAGCAAAATGCTACAGACAGGCTGCCTGTTGTTTCACACAGATGGCAATTCACAAATATGTATGTATATTTTGGAGACTTCCTAATGCATCTCCAAAAAGACAACTATTCTGCAATGCTTACAAAATATTCCATTCTTCTATTTTAAATCACTGGGTGAATTTAACTTCCATTACTTAAGAGAATTAGTTTGACACTGATATAATTAGCAACCAGCACAAAAGAACAAAGATTATAAGATCAATGTAAATAAAGGCAAATTATTTCACTCCTCTAAAGAAATATGGGCTTTCCCCTTTGCCGTTAGTCATAAGGAGACAATTAAAAAGGTATTAAGTGCTAAACCAGATAAAATAAACAATGTGTCTCTCTTATGGTTAAAATTCAGCTTGGTTGTTAATGCAAGGATCTGGCAATGGGGGTAAAGGAAAAAAAAAAAAGGAAAACCAAGTACCCACTTGGGCTAAGTATGAAAGCTATTCCCTTGCTTATGTCAAACACGGACATTTCACTGAGAAGAACATAAGCTTAAAGTTATAACATGATATTGTTCTCAAAATGGGAAATATCAGAGACGGGGTTTCATCTTTAGTGTTTCAAACTCTCCTACATATTACCGCTCCTACTATATTTCATCTGTAACAGAGAAGGTATATTTCCAAGGGATATTGTTTAACATTTTTATAATTTGGATTCCATCCATAATTCAAATGCAATATTATCATTTTCACAAGTTTTTTTGCCCCTACTTCCTACAGTAGATCACTTCTGACACCACTGCCATATTTACAGAAGGTATGAATTATTCTAGCTCAGAGATACCTTATTTTCTACCCCAAATGCAAAGAATATCATCTCTTAAAATGAGTGCATCTTAAAGAAGCATTTCCTCTTGCAGGTTCCTTCTCTATCACTTGCTTAAGTTACAAGAATAAAACGCTGTACCATGTCTCTTAAAATGCCTTAGACACTTTCATTATGAAATTGAACGAATACACTTCCTATGTCATAATGCTGTCAAAAATCAGATGATCTCTGCAGAATGGGAGCATCGAGCAAATGAGAGGGAAGAAAACTCAACCAATAAAGATATTATTAGTAAAAACTAATAGAAGACCTCTCTAAACATGCTTGTATCAACATTAATAAAGGGAGATCTAATGCCATTCCATTTGACGGAAATCCAAATCTATTGAACTTTCAGACAAAGTAAATGGCCTATTTATTCTTGAATGAACTACATAATCAGCTAAGTGCTTCAGTCGGGTCCATCTTCCTTCACTAGATTACCCCTGAAATAGTGTCCAAGATCCCCACTGCACTCTAGTGACTGATTGAAAAGTCTTTTTCTCCTAATACAATTAGAAACACATTTCCTACTTTTTTTTTTTTTTTTTTTGGTCTCCCCTTCAGTTCCAGCTCATACTTCAAAAATTCCAGTGTAAGCAGCCATCATTTAAAGGAAAATAAATCTATTAAATCATATAATGCTATTATAGACCTTTATTTTCTAGCAATCTTAAATCTACACTCTCACCTTTATGTTTGGAGATGAAACAAAGGCCTGTGGATGATTCCCATTTGTTTCAAATGCATATCATTTACCAATTCAAATAAATCCTTCTTAATCAGTGAGAAATTATTTATTTATTTATTTTTAATTTAAATCCAAGTTAGTTAACACGTAGTATAATAATATTTCAGGTACTGACTTTAGTGATTCAGCACTTTAATCTAACAACCAGTGTTCATCCCATAAGTGTCCTCCTTAACACCCCTTGCTTAATTTTAGTCTCCCATGTAACTGACACAATTATGTAAAGTTATACTGATAGTGCTATGTTAATTGCTGCAGACAAATAAGGGTTTTGGAAATATTCAACTTAAAATCCATGCCAGCTCTATTGAGCATTCTGAGTGAAAAGAGGAAGAACCAGAGGAAATGTGCCTTTACAGACCCACACACATACCAAAAGTATGCTTGATTAGATCCAAAGCTGATAAAATGTGATTTGTACTCATAAAAAAAAAAAAAAATGTTGACAATTTCTATTGTGGGAAAGGAATCTGATAATAAAGATTCATTTGTTTTCTTTCTCCAGATGTAAACATAAGTTATTTCAATGAATAAGTTTGAAAATATGCTCAGTATCCCGTTGTTTAGTAGACGGTATAAAAATACTGGTTCACTCGAGATAAACAGAACTAGCACTTATTTAATACCACATACAAAGTGGATTAAAAATCTAAATAACACATATAAAACTACAGTTATTATGAAAGACTAAGGGAGGGTATCTTTATGACTAGGGGGAAGTAAAGGATTTTAAAACAGACGCACCAAATGTAATGAGTTAAAAACAATACTAGATGGCAAAATGAAAATAGACATTTGACTCTACAAATAGAGTATTTGACAACAACTCGTACAAATCACTGATAAAAAGAGAATTGCCAAAATAGGGAAACAGGCAATAATACACATAAGGAATTTACAGAAGAAGATTGCTAAGAAACTCTGATGCTAAAAAACAAAGAAATACTTAAAATTATTAATAATCAGATAAATTAAAGAACAATGCGGGGCACCTGGGTGGCTCATTCGCTTAGGCATCTAACTTCAGCTCAGGTCAGGATTTCATGGTCTATGAGTTCATGCCCCGCTTCTGGCTCTGTGCTACAGCTCAAAGACTAGAGCCTGCCTCAGATTCTGTGTCCCCCCCTCCCTCCTTTCCCCTTCCCACCCCCCAAAAATAAATAAACATTAAAAAAATTAAAAGAAAAATAACAATGACATATCACTGTACATCAATTAAATTGCCAAAAACTGGGATGCTAGGTGGCTCAGTCAGTTAGGCGTCTGACTTCAGCCTGGGTCATAGTCTCACTGTTGTGAGTTTAAGCCCCGCATCAACCTCCGTGCTGACAGTGTGGAGCCTGCTTAGGATCCTCTGCCTCCCTCTCTCTCTGCCCTTTCCCACTCATGTTCTCTCTCTCTCCTTCTCCAAATAAATAAATAAATAAATAAACTTTAAAAAAAGAAACGAATAAATAAATTGGCAGAAATTGGTGTAAGCCACAGGAAAACCAATAGACAGGATTGGTTTTCCTATCTAAGGAAAACCTAAGCCTGATGAGCCAAATTGACAAGAGAGGAAATTCACTCCTATATATATATATATGTATACAAATATATATATCTCATATATATCTCATATATATGTATATATATATACACATATATATATCTCAAATAAACAGTTGAATAACTATGTCACAATGCGTATTGTTAGCTACAGTGTCATTTATGATGGCAGGGCGTTGGAAGAAAATTAGCTTTCTATCACAGGTGGAAGGACAAGTAAAAGGTTGTGGACATACACTCAAAAAGCATCAGGTAACTATGGGAAGCTGTGGACTGGATGCACGCTAATAATATGGAAGAATCTTAAAAAAAATAGAGTGCTTAGTCAGAAAAAGGAAAAAAATAGCTTTTTAAGACCATTTTAAAAATACACATATACAAAGGATACATATTCTGCAAAAATATACACACAAAAATATACACATCACATAATTTAGAATGGTTGTCTCAGGGAGGGAATGGGGTGGGGATGAGAAATGAAGTCAGGCAAAATAGTGGGGGTGGAGAGAGAAAGAAAAAGACTAGATGGTATGAAAGGTCAGAAGGTGATCAGCATGCAAGGAATACCTATGTGAAGTGCAAGGAGCCTGAGCCCAAATGCTAATAACTGCTATTTACTACCAGTGTGACTTGGAACAAGGTACTTTTCTCTGGGAAAATTGGGATCATAGTCGTCACTTCAAGTTACTTTATTTTATTTTAAAATTTTTAATGTTTATTTTTGAGAGAGAGAGAGAGGCACAGAGCGAGGGAGACAGAGAGTCTGAAACAGGCTCTAGACTCTGAGCTATCAGCATAGAGCCTGATGCAGGCCTTTAACCCACAGACTGTGAGATCATAACCTCAGCCAAAGTTGGATACCTAACCAACTGAGCCACCCAGGTGCCCCAAGGTACATTATTTTATTATATGTTCCATACTCAATATGGCTGTTTTTCTTTTTTGAAGCTTTTTAAAAAGGCATTCATATGTGCCTATGTTACAAGGGTACTACTGTCCTCCCTGACACTTAAGAGTGTGGTCTGAGTTCAAGAGTTTTCCATTCAATTCTAAAATGGGAATAAACCCCATACAAAGAGAATATCCATCCATGGATTGTAAAAAAAATTCAGGCTTTGTAAAAGCCTTTCATAATTCCAATTAAAATATAAACCCTTATTCTCTAAAATCATTCTGAGATATGTAACTGAAGTAGCATATTATTAGCCTTAGATATCAGAAACTTCAGATTACAGGTCACAGAGGATAAACCATGAGATCACTGAAGGCTATCTTAAAATGTGCCTTACCAACTGAAATCCAGGACCAAAGCCACATTCTATTACATTTTGCTGTACACTAAACCTCAAAGAGATTCTGCAAACTCTTGGAAAATTAAAATGCTGAGGAGCAAAGCAACAAAATACATTTATTTTGTCTTGTTCCAAGATTTGAGAAAAAAATCATCTTGAAAGGGACTGATCTTCTTACAGCAGAAGTCAGGTAAGAACTCCCACTCATTTTTCAAATCATTGGCATATCCACAGTCTCTTTAGAAAAGATACACTTCAACTTACAGGTTAGAATTTTAGCCAGCCATTTATACTAAGAGGAAAACATACTGGAGAGAGGGAAGTCTGCCTAATGTCACTGTTAACTCTCTCATTCATTCAAAAAAAATCTAGTAAGTGCTGCTATTTATCAAAACAAACAAAAAAACTAGGGCTGGATGTATATTAATGACTGAAGCAGACATGGTGTGGGCATCAAGTAGCATATAAAGTCACAGGATTGTTAAAGACAGAGGTAAATACTAATGTAGAATTATAAATTATGGTCAGATAAGCAGGAACAACAGAATTCTAAGAAAAGAAATAACATGAAGCACAAGGTATTCATGAGGGTCCCTGACAGTAAAATTTTAACTGACACCTGATGGATATAAAGAGTGACCCATGGAAAAAAGAGGCAGGAGGGTGTATGGGCAGAAGGAATGAAATGAGCAGAGGTACTGGGGCAGAAGTTTGGTCTTCCATCACTGATTCCACAGGGCTTTGAGCCCTGTACATGGTGAGAAAAACTCCAGGATAGGGGATTAAGTTAGAGGTATCATTAGGAGGAGGAGGCTGTAGTCCATAGCATGAGAATTTGCTGTCATGACAACCATCAGGGGAAATGATGAATTTTTGAAAAGATACTGTCTAATGTCTGTGTTGAAGAGATCATCTGGGGCAGGGGGTGGGGGGAGGTACCTGGGTGGCTTGGTTGAACATCCGACTCTTAATTTCAGCTCAGCTCAGGATCCCAGGGCAGAGGGATCGAGCCCCGTGTCAGGCTCCTTGCTGGGCGTGAAGCCCACTTGAGATCTCTCCTCTCCCTCTGCCTCTCTCCCTCCTCTCTTAAAAAAAAAAAATTAAAAAATGACAATAAAAGATCATCTGGCTTTCACTTGGAAGAGATAGATGAAGACCTATAAAAAAGTTTTCTACTAGAGCAGGGAAAAGAAAACAGTGATTTGAGCTAAACAGATGACTGAGAAGCTAGTGAGAAGCAAACAGACTAAGGATATATTTAGGGAGGTTTGCTGATGGACTAGATGGAGGAAATAGCAATAATGACTCAGAGTTTTGGCTTCAGCAGTGTGGCAGCTTGTAATCCAATGTGCTCCAATGAGAAATAATGAGGGGATCAGGTATCCCAGGGAGCAGAAATCTACCTGCAGGTAAGAACCCTGACTCCCACAACCTAGAAGACTACAAGGCAGGGGCCTACATGGCTGGGAAGCAGGGCTTCCCTCAGTGGTTTGATGTGGACATCATAGGTCTCTGGGAACACAAGTGACCTCTAGTGACCACTACAGTGATTTAGAGGTTATGTGGGCGCCTTTCAGATGATAATCTCATTCACTTCCTACCACAGCTCTGGGAGGTGGCTGTTATTAGCTGCATTTGAAAGATGATGAAATCAAACATCATATTATTTACCTTGTTCAAAGTGACTTGATTAAGTGCTAGGGTTGGGATTCAAACCTCTAACTATAAAAGAACAATGTGCACACTCCATTTTTGAGCTCTTGATTAGAAAAAGTGGCCACCTGCGTATGTCTGTGTGTGTGTTTGGGGGTGGGGGCGGGATGTGCTGAATAATGCTTGTTTTTGATCCAATCCTATCATCATCAACACAAGGCACACAAACAAGTCCTTATTAATACAGTGGTGCAATTCAGACTCACTCATGCATTCTAAAATGCCTACCAAGTGGCATGCACTGACCAAGTTTCCGGGTCAGCTGAAGAGGCACAATCTCTCCAATTGTGCAGTTCGGAGCCTAGCAATCTGTCGTGCTCAAAACACAGTTTTCTTTACACAATGCCACACCAGTAGGCCAGATTAGCCATGCACACACATGATTCACATGCAAGGTCAAAATGCTGCGTGCTACGAGAGATAAAGCACCAGGTGAGCTAAGCACTATAGGAGAGAAAGTGCTATGTGAGGCAAACACCATGGGAGTTGAGAACAGCAGATTACTTGGGATAGAAAGTCACAGAAAGCTTTATTTATCGATTAAGTAAATGCCTGGAACATAATAGGGTCTGAACTAGGTGATATTAGAAGTCATAAACAGCATCTGATTTCCCTTCGAATTAATTATTAATATATAAATGGAGATATTAAAAAGTAGTTAAACTATTCTAAAATGAATCTAAGAGTGAAGGAGGCTATACCCTAGTGCAGATATTGGCAATCTTTTCCTATAAAGGGACAGAGAGAAAATCTTTTCGGCTTTGTGGACCACATGACCTCAGTACCATCTGTTCCATGCTGCAGTTATAACCAGAAAGCAGCCACGGGCAACACATAAATGATGGGTGTGGCTATGTTCCAGGAAAATGTTATTTGCAAAAACAAGTGATGCGCTACATTTGGCCTGCAGACCACTGTTTGCTAACTTCTGCCCTGGCCTCATATCGCTCCCAAAACATAAAAGAGTTACTGTCAATCAATTTGCTGAGAACGTAAGGGAGAAATCGAGCCTAATAAGGATATATCAGACACAGAAAAAATTTGGAAGAAATCAATGTAAGGTGTGACTGAAGTGAAGTCCTTTCTCTTGAGGGGTTTCACCAAGACAGAAAATATTAAAGGAAACTCCATGCTCTAACTGAGGTATTCTCGTTTTCTTCTCTCTTTTGCCATTTTTCTTTTCCTAGGTCTGCTCATAATGATTAACTTTAATAACAGTTTCACTCCCAACTGAACCTCGATCATCCATTCAACAATTATGTACTGGCGCCTACTCATGAGTGCATACTATGTCACAGCATTGTGCTAGAGCTGGAGATGAGATATTGAGGAAGTCACTCATACTGTCCCTACACTACTGGAATATGCAGTCCAGATGATGGGTCCACAAACCAATATCACAAAGAAACACAACTGCAGCCTGTGTTCACTGCTTTGAAGGAAATGAATAAACAGCCAAGGTGAAGAATACTATGGGGAGAGATTAACTTAGACAAAGCAGAGAAAGGTTTTCTATGAAGATATTTACTTAATTAAATGTCCTTTAAATAACGACCAGAATCATTGTCCCAGAAACTGTTTAAAAACCATTGGGTTTAAGCATACTGGACCAATGAGGAAGAGAAAAAGAGTGAAAACAGATTGGGGGGAAAAAAAAGAGAGAGAAAAGATCAATCATGTTGAAAGACCTCAGTAGGGTTTGGGTTTTACCTCCTGAATGCAGCTAGAAACCAGTAAAAATGGTTTGAGCTAGGAAGATAAACTAAGTTGCCTGTGAAGAATATTTGTAGAGGGGAAGGGTGAGTATAGAGGACATATAACAGGGAGGGGTCACTGGAAGAGACCAGAGGTGAAATGATGGTGCCTTCCTTGGTATGGGTGGTAGAGGTGTACATAGAGGAGCTGTCAAATTGAAATTTATATCGGAGGGAGAACCAACATGATTTGTGATGAGTTAAAAGGTTTATAGGTGTGGGTGAGCAGGCAGTGATGGCACAGGAAGGGAAGGGTTATGTAGAAATCAAGAGGAGCCACGAGGTTTTCCGTAATAGTTGCACCAACTTACATTCTTACCAACACTGCACAAGGATTCCCAAAGAGTATTATGCCAAGGGAAATGAGAGAAAGACAAATGCCACATGACCTCACTTTTATGTGGAATTAAAAACCAAAACAGAGAAATAAGCCAAAAATGAAACAAAGCAAAACACACAAACACACTAAAACAGATTCACAAATACAGAGAACAAATTGGTGGTTGCCAGGGGCACCTGGGTGGCTCAGTCAGTTAAGTGTCCAACTTCGGCTCAGGTCATGATCTCATGGTCCGTGGGTTCAAGCCCTGCATCAGGCTCTGTGCTGACAGCTAGCTCAGAGCCTAGAGCCTGTTTCAGATTCTGTGCTTCCCTCTCTCTCTGACCCTCCCCTGCTCACGCTGTCTCTCTCTCCCAGAAATAAATAAAACATTTTTAAAAGATGGTGGTTGCCAGAGAGGGGAAAGCGTGAAATCTATGCAATAGATTAAGAGATACAAAGATTCAATCAGGGGCGCCTGGGTGGATCAGTTGGTTGAGCATCCAACTTCCAACTTCAGCTCAGGTCATGATCTTACAGTTGGTGGGTTCAAGCCCCACGTCGGGCTCTGTGCTGACAGCTAGCTCAGGGCCTGGAGCCTGCTTCGGATCCTGTGTCTCTTACTCTCTGCCCATCCCCCACCTGCACTCTGGCTCTCTCTCTCTCTCTCATAAATGAATAATCATTAAAAAAAAAAAATACTGTGGGGCACCTGGGTGGCTCAGTTGGTTGGGTGTCCGACTTCGGCTCAGGTCATGATCTCACTGCTTGTGGGATCAAATCCCACGTCAGGCTCTGTCCTGACAGCTAGCTCAGAGCCTGGAGCCTGTTTCAGATCCTGTGTCTCCCTTTCTCTCTGACCCTCCCCTGCTCACGATGTCTCACGCTGTCTCTCTCTCTCTCTCTCTCTAATAAATAAAATGTTACAAAATGTTTAAAAAGTTAAAAAAAAAGATATTGAACCAATTATTCCATAGGTCCTCCATGCCCACACTATTTTTTTTTAATGTTTACATATTTAGAGGGAGATATTGTGTGCATGCACACAGGGGAGGGGCAGAGAGACAGAATCCCAATCAGTTTCCTTACTGTCAGCATAGATCCCAATATAAGGCTCTATTCATGAACGATGAGATCATGACCTGAGCCAAAATTCAAAAGTCAGACACTTAAGCGACTAAGAAAGTCAGGCGATCCTGTGCTTACTAATTTTTAGTTGTGGTTTATATGGATTAAGTTTTCTGCAATTACTGTGTTATGCTCTCACCTTGAAATTTCTGTAGATTTTTACTATGAACTGTGAGGCTATGTCATTTGTGTACAGGTATTTATTCTTATGCATTTCTTGTGGAAATAAAAAACTTGACCATTAAAATGCCATAAAACACAGTGACGTTTCTAACATGACAACATGCTCAGATTTAGTTATATCTGTTTGTTATACTTCATGATGGTACTACTTTGGCTTTTCAATCTTTTACTCTGTCCTTCCTCTTAGCTATATTCTATAAGTATGTCTTGGTGTTACTTCTAATAATTTAAAAGCTTTCATTGTTCTTATTCTTACCTTTATTAATCAATGTAATCTAAGAGGATAAAATCTGCATTTCTTTATCTAGTCCCCAGTGACCTTTCTTTCACTGTACCATTGACAAAATTCATGCCTCCATATTCTTCCCAATGCCTTCCCATCCTGCATTACTCAATTTTAGATGATTACATTACTTTTTTAGTTCTAATATACTCTTATACCTTTAAATGTATATGCATTTATTATTCTATATATCAACTTTAAGTGGCATTTTGTTTTTCCTCAGCTATAAAATATGAGGAGCTCACCATGCATGCCCCACCTGTCACCCTCTCTTGTGCCTCCCATCCCAAACTGAGTCACATACACCATTTCTATGCTATTATCATTTCCAACCCTTTCATTCTGTTCTGTAACTGTGACTCTGAATGGTTTTTTTTTTCCTTATTACTACAGTTAGAAAGAGGTCGTGTTTATCACCAGTCTTCTTGCCATACTTCCTTCAATTTTATTGACAGAATATTTAAGGAATCTAGAAACCAGATCCCTAGAAATCATTATATATTAGAAAACGTTTTTCAGTTGCCTTTACTTTGAAAAAAATATTGGCTAAGTTTAGGAAGACAGGTCACACACTCACTTCCTAAAGGTAAAAGAGGCACTGATCTGTTATTTCTTAATGCTCAATACTGCTGAGAATTCTGAGGTCACTCGGTATAGGAGACTGAATCTTCCTTCAAGCTTCTCAAAGGATTCCCTTGTATTTTAAAAATCAAGACAATTAGGATATCAATGTGGACCATGTGATGCCAATTTTTCCAGAGTGGCGCTTTGTGAACCACAGATTCTGTTCAAAAATATTTACTCTCAAAATTTCTTCATAGCTAGAAAAATAACTTAAAACATGTTTTTTCTCCACATGGGTATTTCTTCTTTTCAGAGATACCATTTAGGAATATTAATTTTTTTTCTGTCTTCCAGATAAATGACTTTCTTCTAATCTTATTTTAAGTCATCACTCATTTAAATTTCTTTTCTTTCACTTTTTTCAATTTCCATGTCCTTTATGATAGTTCAGCAGCTCTAAGTCTCTTCTATGTTATTTCCTGTGTAACTTTCATTTCTTTGTACTATGAATATTCTTTTCCGCTATTTTCCTTGCATTATCTGCTTCTATGTCATCTCTTTCTATTGCTTGCTTTGTCTTTTTGTTTTTGCTGTGTTTTTCCTGAAATGCTATTTGAGAATTTATTTAAGAGATTATTGCTTAATAAGTTATGTTAATTATGGTTATATAATTGGCCATTCACTTCATTTTCTCTGTGGCAATATTTTCCTGGTGAATATTTCACATCTGTTTTCTATTGCATTCTACTTACCCTTTCAATACCTTTGTATTAATCCTGTAATGGTTCCTTTCCCCATCCCCCACCACCACCTTTAAATAGGATAAGTCTTCTTAGACTACAGGTAGGAAGTTTCTCTTTGAATATGGTTGGGTATAGGGAAGTTATATTGGGAGTGGCCAAGGTGGGATTCAGTACAATGGTGATTGTCCCTGGTTGACCATAAAGCACATTCCAATGGGTTTCTGAGTGGACGTTAGTTTAGCCTTTACTTCTCCCCAGCAAGGAGAGATTCAGCAACTCAGGACTACTCCCAAAGGTGCTTCTCCTCCAGCCTGGCCCACCATCTGACCCCTTCCTGTAAAGTGGGAGGTCTCAATGGGCCCTGTTCCATCTCAGCTTTCTCCAGGTTCTCCATCATATGTGCACATGCACTGGGTTCCAAAGACATCCAACTGGTTCTTATTGTTCCATATAAGAGATTGTTTCAGTTTTAGCCAATGTCTCTCAATTACCATTTTCCAGAATGAGGAACGGAAGGCCTTTCTCCACCATCCAGTTCTGATCAGATACACCTTTATTTTTCTATTTATCAAAGTTGGTAAAATTTAGTTCTGACCTATAACCATAGTTATGTCTTTTGTCTGAAAGTTCATTCTGTAAGTTGAAAACTAATAAATACCATTTACACAGTTGTGATAATATAAAAAAAAAAAATAAGAGATTGTTTCCTTGGAAAAGTATGCCATCTACTTTTGAAACTGCATACTAGGGTCTGGAACCCTTCTTCACATATTTGACTGAGGGTTAGTTCCACTGAAGGTTGAGTCTCTTTCTGAGAATTATAAGTTAATTTTCATGAGGAGAAAGGACTGTTATATTTACTCTGTCATTTTACACTAGAAAGTTTCCTACATTTCAAAAAAATTTATATCTATAAACGTTTACTTTAACCTTATCCAACAATATTTGATTTGGTAAACAATACTATCCACAAAAAACTTATTAAAAAATGCTATCCTGGGAAGTTTTGTGATTTATCCATGGCTACATAGCAAATTGATATCATATTTCTTTTTTTTAATGTTTATTTATTTTTGAGAGACAGAGAGAGAGAGAGAGACAGAACGTGAGCGGGGGATGCACAGAGAGAGAGGGAGACACAGAATCTGAAACAGGCTCCAGGCTCTGAGCTGTCAGCACACAGCCTGACACAGGACTTGAACCCATGAGTTGTGCGATCATGACCTGAGCCGAAGTCGATGCTTAACCGACTGGGCCACCCAGGTGCCCCTGATATCATATTTCAATGAAAAATCAAATGCTATTGTTTCTAGGTTAATTTTCCTTCCATTAAGAATATGCTCTATTTATTATTTTCCCTCTAGTAATTCGTCACAGTGTTGGGCCAAGGGTACAACATAATAGCAATTTAATCTGTGCCCCACATTTATAAAGAGCCCCAGATTTGCACTCGTGTTCAATTATACAATAACAGCACACTTATATATTTACAAATACTTTCACTTCATCATATTGTATTGTATTGTATGTATTATATTGTATTGCATTTTGTGCCAAAGCATTTCTTTTGTAAATCCTTTTTTAAATGCACTCACAAATTTAAAATGTTTCAATTCTCAGGGTGCTTGGGTGTCTCAGTTGGTTAAGCGTCCGACTATGGCTCAGGTCATGATCCCATAGTTCATGGGTTCAAGCACCACACTGAGCTCTGTGCTGACAGTTCAGAGCCTGAAGCCAGCTTCAGATTCTGTCTCTCCCTCTCTCTCTGCCCCGCCCCCACTCACACCCTGTCTGTGTCTCTCTCTCTCAGAAATAAACAAAAATTTCAAAAAAAATTGTTCAGTTCTCTTTGGAACTCTCTGGGATCTGGGTCGGCCCTTGTTCTAGACATATGTGACGAAGGTCCTATTGGCAGTCACATTTGTATACCCACCTGGGGACCTCTGGGGCATCAGGCACCATCACCAGGTATCTGATTATATAGGTGATCTCTGGTCCAAAAAGAGAAACGATGAGTGAAATTTTGGACCTGATAATCAGACTCAAGGATAACCAATTTTAAGCAAAGTGAAAGTTCCCTGAACGTAAATGGAAAATGAAGGATCCCACCTATACACGGACTCAAGGGTAGGAGCTGATAAAGGAGCTTAGTGAATGTCCCAGGAAGACAAGTTAGAGAGAAATGGAATGAATAAAAGGCCCACAGTCTAGCCTGGAGTAACATTTCTTCCAAGGTCATCTGTTAACACCATGTTCTTTATATTCAAGAGGAGAATTTATTTAAGAACCTTTTATTGAATCTCCTCCACTTCAACATCCCCCTTTCATTATAAAAATCATTCCCAGAGTCCGTCAACACCATTTACTGAGTATTTCTAATCAAAACAATGAGAAAGCAATATTCAGAAGAAACATTACTGTACCATCTCAAACACAATTTCATATTTCAACTGTGTCAAGGGATGAAATTAGATATAAGGTAAAGGAATAATCAAGATGAGAAAGGAAAAACCCTTTAAGCTTTTTTCCTTAATCAAATTCTGTACCAAAGCATTCCTCAAAAGCCTTATAAGAACTTCTATTAGTGCTCACCATACTCTCAATTACCACTGTCACTTATGATTGATTTCAAGGTTTCATTTTGATCTAACAATTTAACATTCATTTCTATACTGGTATAAGCACAGACCACCCAGGAAAATGGCAAAGAGCAGAAATGTAAGAAACAAAGAATAACTAGATTCAATAAGCAAGCATCAAGTTCAAAACCAATGAGTGATGTAATAAAATATAATTACTCAGTTGCTAAATATGAGGGTGAGTCACTCACCAAGAATTCTCCCAGCAGTGTGTGTCCGCAAAGACAAAGGCGGCAGAGAACAGCCATGATAGAATGAATAGTTCCAAATTTAAAGTCATTAACTCAACATCCAATATTTGGATAAAAGGAAAAGCAACAGGGAGCACAGACTGAGGCACTCTTGCACTTGCTGAGAAATTAAAAGCCTGGGTGGACATTGCACAGGGCAGAACTCACAAAGGAGAACAAGGAAAGATGGCATTCTCATGCCTAAACTGAGAGATGGGTGACAATAGAGACAGATAGAAAGTATCATATGTACCCCAAAATCTGACTGTTAGTGGATGTGCAGGAATAAAAAGCATGTGTTTTAGCACATTGACAGTAAACAAGAAGAAAAATTACTTATCCTTGAAAGAGGCTTGACTCCATCTTTGTCAACTGAGAGTTTCTGGAAAATGCATTTTGAAGTTTTTCTAATAATAGTAATAATAATAGTGAGCAATGATTGATCACTGAATAACATGTGAGGCCCATTCTGGAAATATAAAGACAAACAGTCCAAAAGCTGAGGGTTTGAATCTGGATAACTAACTTTAGGGTCAACTGACTCATTTAGGACCAATTATATGGGCATTTTGAGCCTCACTTTCACACCTATAAGTGGAGATTTAAAAAAAACTACTGCATAGAATGGTTAGCACTAAATTAAAAGATGGACTCAAACACACAGTATTCAACACACAGTATTCAACACACAGTATTCACAATGCCTCCAGTGTGTCCAGACCCTAGTGAACATTTGCTTTCATTATGATTTGCTAATTGCCATCGCAAGAGTTTTAGGACAGAAGCACTAAGATTATTTCTTTTTCAGTAAAATTAATCCCTGGGTTTCAAAGAGGTTTAAAATGTGCCCTGCCAATGGTCATATAGCTAATAAGTAGGGAAACAGGATTCAAATCAAAGATCCACAAGGACCCCAAAAAGGGGCAGTGCTGGGTATGCCTCTGGACAAGGCTGTTCTGCAACTCTGTACTGCTGACAGATGGCTTTAGCTCTACCTGCTTTTCTAGGATACAGTTTGGAACTGCAAGTAGTCCTACACATGACCAAATGTCCTCAGCTTCTATAAACAGTAATAGAAATAAGAACTCTTTACCATACAAATGAACAAGGGGAGCTCTGGGCTCAGAGAGCAGACTCATGATGTCAGTATCCTGGGAGTCAATGTGTCTTTTGCTGGGAAAACTGGAATCTGGAGATGTGTATTTTCTTCCTTGATCCTGTTAACTCTGAAAGTTTCTCCCTCTCCCCACTTACTTTACTATTTGAGTAATATCTGGATAGAATAGTGTTGTAAAGGTGTAAGAAAATGAAAAATATTACTGTACATGGAGATATTAACAAGACCCCACCCAAAGGCCTTGAGTTGAATAAACAAAAAAGTATTGCAGATCTTGACATCATCATTAGGTAACAGAGGTATGGAGACAGCTCAAAAAAAAAAAAAATGGCATGTGACAGATACAAGCCACATGGTCTCAACTTACTTCAACAAAAGAGAAAGACTAAAATAGCATTAAAGGGCAAACAACACTAAAGAAATACATACAGGGGCGCGTGGGTGGCTTAGTCGGTTAAGCGTCCGACTTTCGCTTAGGTCATGATCTCGCGGTTCGTGGGTTCGAGCCCCGCGTCAGGCTCTGTGCTGACTGCCAGCTCAGAGCCTGGAGCCTGTTTCAGAGACTGTATCTCCCTCTCTCTCTGACCCTCCCCTGCTCATGCTGTCTCTCTCTCTCTCTCCTAGAAATAAATAAAAATATTTAAAAAAAAGAAATACATACAAACTCAAACATTTCACCTTGCACATTATACAGTGATTGTGCAAGTAGAAATGTGGGGATATTTCGATTCTTAGGGATATACTAAGGACCTTACTCGGTGCTTTGCACATACTTAATATTATATAAATACACATATATAAAGGCCCATACATATGCACGTATATAATCATATATATGTAAAGCTTTATCTATATAAATCAACTATATATATGTAGCATATATATATGATATATATATATATCAGCAATGAGTGAAGCATGTCTGAATTTCTCCTGTTGTTTTTTTATATATAATATATATAATATATAATGCATTATATATATATATATAATTATATATATCATGGCACATAAAGATTGAAAACATTTAGAAATATATTGATTTATACTTTTTCTAGTCTGTAATTTTCAGTCATTGCAATCAAGATAAAGTTTCCTTATAGGATGCCTGGGTGGTCAGTCAGTTAAGCGTCTAACTTTGGCTCAGGTCATGATCTCACAGCTCTTGAATTCGAGCCCCGCATCAGGCTCTGTACTGACAACTCAAAGCCTGGAGCCTGCTTCAGATTCTCTGTCTCTCTCTCCCTCTCCCTCTCCTCTCTCTCTCTCTCTCTCTCTCTCTCGGCTCTTCCCCCTCTCATGATCTGTCTCTGTCTCTTAAAAATAAACATTAAAAAATTTTTTTAAGTAGAGTTTCCTTGGATGAGCACTAATTCACATCCTCACACCCAATTTATTTATTTTAAAAAAATGTTTTCTTTAGTGTGTCTATTCCTAGACAGGGAAGACATTCCACAGGAACCCCATTTAGGCAGGTTGTCATCATGAGGGATATTTCCCCCTAATTCTTCCTGTGATGTAAACCATCATTTGCTGTCATTTCCACTGTTACATTCTGAAATATGTTGCACTGCTTTCTTATAACTATCATATTGATAATGACTCTGATTTTAATTACTTGGATTAACACTTGTGTGTGCTAGCATCTAGCTTGAGTGTATGCTCATCTAATGGCTAATTGTTATTTATGTTTTCCTGGCCACACTGCTATGGTGTAAAATGCCTTCAGTTAGGAACCAAACCATATTATTTGACTTAGTATACTTACTCTACCTGCTGAAACATATTCTTCCCCTGTTTCCTACTGGTAAAAAAGAGACATTAATACTTACCATTCAAAGTATTATGTGTGTGAGAGAGGATTTATGCATAAGGTTGATCCGTTCATAAATCAGTGTCTAATTAATGCAGTTTCCAGTGGCAATAACAAAAATATTAGTGTTTTATTTAGATTACGTGTTCTTTCTTTGCAAAATTATAATCAACTGATTTTAGATTTTTAATACTGTAGTTATAAAGTGTCATTTTTTTCCTTGTTTCTCTTTTGTCTCTTGTTTTCCCCTATTAGCGTTTAGTATATTAATTTATTTACCTTTGAGATTTCCTGGTCAGAATATCACTTATTTTTCTTGCAATTCCACACATTTAAAACAATGTTTTACTTGCTAATTTATCCTTAATAGCATAGTAATAGCATACTAAAGATTTTGAAATCTAGTGATTATATTTTCAACATTATCTTTCATTATTATTTAAAAATTAAATAATTTTAGGGGTGTCTGGGTGGCTCAGCTACTTAAGCTTCAAACTCATGACTTCAACTCAGGTCATGACCTCACAGTTTGTGAGACAGAGCCCTGCATCAGTCTCCATCCATTGGCATTCTCAATCTCTCTCTCTTTTTCTCTCTCTCTCTGCTCCTCCCCAACTCACACTTTCTTTCTCTCAAATGAATCAAACTTCTAAAAAATGAAATAATATTAGCAGCAATGAGTGAAGCATGTCTTAATTTCTCCTGCTGTTTTTTTTTTCTATTGGTTTCCTTCTGAAAGTCTCTAGTATAGTAATAAAATTCTTTAACGTATTTCTACATTAAAGGCAATGCATGTTGAAACATCCATTCTTTAACTTCTAAAAAACCCAGCTTTCTTTCCTAATATTTTTGGTATGTTTATGGCTAATAGTTGTAGAATTTTTATCAGATATTTTCTTGGCATTTTGAGATAATTATATAAGTTTAACAACGTTTTGGTTTTTGTTTGTTTCTTGTTTTGTTTTGTTGCTGTGTTCTGTTCATAATTTTCCTGGTGTGCCATCAGCACAGCATTTAAGGGTTAAGTCCTGTGGTTTCAATAAAGAAGGCTTCTCATATCTTACACCCTATTTGCTAATATTCTTGCAGATGTTTTCATTCATTTGTTTATTCAACCAAATAATTAATAGGAAAGCATCTGCTGAGAAAGATTGTGCTGGGGTCTACAGAGGTTCAAAGATGTAAAAAGGGAAACAACTGTCAGGAAACTGAGTCTGCTGGAGAGGTCAGACATGAATACAACCATAACACTACACATTCTGTTTTATACATCCTAAAAGTGTTCTATTATTCACAGACAAATATTGATATTTTTCTATGTGCTAGACACTGTCCTTATAATAGATGATAACCTGACAAAGAAAACAATATAGTGCTGCCTGCAGGGAACTTCTAGTCTAGGTAAAGACAGCCAATAAAGAGTAAAACACACACACGCGTGCGCGTGCACGAACACACACACACACACACACACACACACACACACACACACAAATTCTCTCAACTTAATCTGCGCTCCAGACCCTTGACTTCTTCTGCCATTTCAGTTGCAGCTGATGTGAGGGACTCCCCATGGGTCTGGCCACACTGCCCTCTAGAGTACAGAGGCCTGCTCTGGCTTTCGTAGGAGGCACTAGCACTTAAGTATTGTTTGGGGTTCTATTTTCTAGTGAACTCTTAACATATTCTAAGAGGAAACACTTGAAATTCTCAAAAAGATCTTATACTGACGATTTAGAGAAAGACTATATTTGTGAAAATGATGTACTAGAGGGTCCAGAAGAAAATTTCAATCTTATTACAATTCAAACACAGCATGACTTCCATACAAATACTGAAACAACATGATTTTCATGTAACTTAGCCAAAGGCAAACAGAGAGAACTGAAAACAGCAAAAAGCTACACAATATGGTATCCAAGGGGACATGGGAGATAAAGAAGATTACAATGGGGAAAATCATACTAAAAACCTACATTGGAGACACTGAAGAGCAGGTTAATGCTAACATGAAGTTAAAAGGCTTGCCTTGAACGTAGAAGAAAAAAATAAAACCTAAAAATAAAAATAAGAAAAACATGGTGGATATGAAGAACAGACAATGGAGATTTTCTATCTAATTACTTTGTATTCTTAAAGAACCTAAACAACTCAGGAAGTATTTTAAGAGAAAACTTTCTTAGGCAAAAGGTCTTACTCAGTTTTAGGTATTCACTTGGGAAAAACAACAAGCCCAGATGCACAGGGCCTGATCTGGTCTCTGCCACATCTGTAACCATAACTTCCTGGAGAACTAATAAACCAGGTCCTATCAGATCTGGAAACCCAGCCTTAAGACAACCTTTATACCTTTCCTTAAAGACTGGCTCAAGTGTCTACACCACACGGTACACTTGTCTAAATCCCTCATCTGAAATATGCCCCTTAGTCCCAAAGTACCTTACACTTCTTACTTCTTGCCACAACTGATATTAACTCCTGATGTATTTCTGAAATTGTTCCATTCTGTCATTCACACCAGATTGTATGTGCCACCAAAGAAGAGCCTCCCTATTTCCCACTATATGTTCATATAATTTTGAAGAATAGACAAAACTTTAAAGCAAAGGAAAGAAGTTTGTTTTATACTGATAAAGGTAAAATGAAGTATTACTTCACAGGAAATGTAAAGGGCTGAGCAACTCATTTATCTGACACAAATGGAAGGACTTCTATTCCATGTTGGACACTTAACCAACTGACACAAGAAAGTTTAAAGTTTAAGAGAAGAGAGGAGCAATGTCCCATCATGCAACTGCAAGGAGCAGAAGAGAAAAGGGCATGGGAGGCTATGTTGAGGATTTGAAAGCAGAAAATCACTGATGCAGGTGATCAGTTTGCAAGGGTCTGGTAGGCAGCACCATGGAGAATGGATGTGTTGCTCTTCTGAGCTGACTAAAAGCAAGGCAACTTCAAAATGGCATCAGTAATAACTGTTGGAAGCTCAACAAAACAGCTGGCTTTGCCCTTGACTTAATGACCATGATATTCCCGAGGCTCAGGAAGAATGGATCATTCATCAGAAGCCAAAGGTCTGATTCATTAGAGATTTTATAGTGTACACATTGATTTACTTACTTTATTTCATCCACTGTGATTTATTCTGTATATTACTTTCTTTTGTTTTTAATCTAAACTCTGCTTAAATTCTTCTTTGTCTTTAACCTTATTGGTTAGCTTTAATTTTTTTCTTGCCCTGATGAGGTTTATGCAGAATTATGCCTCAATTTCTGTCTGCTTGGATCTGCAATAGGGCCTGGCAGGCTTTAAAGAGTCCTAATGTACATGGTCAGAAAAATGAGTTGAAAGTGTTTTGATTCTAGGGTCGAAAAGTTGCACTTTAGCAGGGATAAAAAGCTGTTTGTGCACTGATGATGCTACCTGAAAGATGTCGAACAATAAAGGAGAAAGCAAATATAAAACATAAGTTTAGAATGACATTTATATTATATGACCTAATTTTTTTTCTTCCTCTGTCTTGCCAAAAAAAAAAAAAATGGCAGTAAGTAGAATTCAAATTAAAATATGTGCCTAGAAAAAAACCTAAGTTCTAAATCAAGTCTACTCCATAATCAAGAGCTCTAATCATTTTATAAATATTAAAGATGTTGCAAAATGAAAATGTCTTCCACTGGCACTGTTGCAGTATTTAATAACCGAGCCATGTATGCAGAGCAGAGAAGGAAGGAGAAACATCAGAGTAAAATTTCTATTTGAGGCGTTTTTGCTATGTGAGGTAAATCTATTTTAAATTGCAACTTATGAAAAAAAAAAACAATGGATCCAATGTGTTTCTAATGCTTTTGAAAAATTATAATTTTAAAATTAAGTATTAAAGCAAACTAAAACTCAGGAATCAAATATGGTTACACAGCATGTACTAAGCATGTGGTATTGAGATCCAGGTGTGATATGTGGAGTGTCTTTAAAGATGATGAAGTGTACTTCTAATAAAAGCCCTACATGCTCTCCTCAACTCCCACTCTCCACTAAATCCACCACTCCCTCACCCCAACCCAATTCAAGGGAGATCTTTAATGCAATGCCCTTGATTTTAACTAACTACCATAAATATAAACTTGAAGGTTTCCAGAAGCTGCTGTTCACTCTAGGTCTGTAGATACATGAAATCCACTCCTATCTCCCTACTACTCCCAAATCCCCCTGCCTGGATTTGACCTCACCTTCCTTAATACTTTTCATCTAAGCCCTGAAAATACAGTTTGTATAGTTAGGAGCTTTAATGGAATATATGTCGCTAAGTCCTGAGCCAAGAAAAGAGTATTCAAAGGCCTTCCGCAGGTTTGGATATATTATATATTCAGTAATACCATAAATGCATGAACATGTCCTTTTGATTGAAGAATCACAGATCTTACCACTTCCATCCTTTTCTCCTACTTTAACAGTAAAATAATTACCTCATTTCAATTTGTTGCCGTGTATGTTTATTTTTCTCGGTGCATGCATTTCTCTCTATGATCATCTTTGGTTATAAATGTTTTGTTGTAATCTTTATCCATATACATATCCTTCTATTCTTCAGTCTTCATTGAGTTAAATTTGGGCATATGTGTATATGTATCTTATTGTATTTCTAATTTTTCCTTCCGGTTTCATGATACAGGACTCCTCTCCTCTTTTTTTAAATTCACAGCATTGAGGTCACATATGGCAAAGAAGATGGGTTTTGTTCATGTAGCCCTATTAAAAAGAAAGTCATTTTAGGGGCGCCTCAGTTGGCTGGGTGTCCAACTTCAGCTCAGGCCATGATCTCACAGTTGATGGGTTCAAGCTCTGCAGTGGCCTCTGTGCTGACAGCTCAGAGCCTGAAGCCTGCTTCAGATTGGGTGTGTGTCTCTCTCTCTGTCCCTCCTCTGCTTCTGCTCTGTCTCTCAAAAATAAATACAAATCTTTAAAAATTTTTTTTTAAAAAGGCAAGTCATTTTGACTTATTAAACTCTTGTGTACCCATTAATATCAAAACAATTGAGGTTCTAGAATTAATTTCCTATGGTAAATTATATGTACTAGATAAAAGCATCTAGCAAATTTAAGAAAATAGATTTAATGAATTTATACGTGTAGGGCCCAGAAAGTAATCATATGGAAAGAAACCCAAAAATTGGGCCAAAAGTTAATAAAGTTTACAAAGGAATGTTTTATGTAGGGTCGGTTTACAAGCAGATATTAAAATGGGTCCATCTTTTGCAGTCACATAAGTAAAACAGAATCATAATTCAAGAATTTAATTGCTCTATCAAAAATGTTTACAGTCTGGGTAAGTGAATCTCAAGTCAGAATGACTGTGCTTCGCAGGAAACATCTGACAATACCTGGAGACATTTCTGACTGTCACAGTTTGTAGGAGACAGGAGGCAGGGACATGTTACTCCTGGCATCCAGTAGGCAGCAGCCAGGGATGCTGTCTCTACTATGCCCAGAGAAGCCCCATGTTCCAGCAAAGAATCATCAACCACAAACTTAAATAGTGTTGAGGTTGAGAAACCTGTGTCCATATTAACACAATTCTAAGAACATATTTGTTACTGATTGCTCAAGATGAGATGTTCTTTGATGTAGCACATTTCATTAATATGTGTGCAGGGCAATTTATCTATTTTTCTCACAATCTCAAACATTCCTTTGATCATTTTAAGAAGCACTTGGAGGAAGAGTTCAAATAATGGGCAAACTCAGATATTTAAGAGGAATAGGTTTTTAAGTACCCCATAGATTGGGTTCTTTTCTTAGCCATTCTTTGTGATGCAAGCCCAACTCCTGAGTTCCCCAAATGGGATCTGCTGGCAATCACTTATCCAGCCCTCCATTGCTAGCCCTTTATTTCTAATCCTAGTGTCTGTAAGACAAAGGCACAGGAACCATTATTATCAAACGCAGATTAAAATCCAACAAATAGAAGAGTCTAGGGAGTGGCCTGGAAAAGTTACAAGATGACTTCCCAGGTAAGGAACAGAATTCAACAAAGATGCACAGGAAGAAAGCCATATGAGAAAACCACAAGAAACCAGGGCAGAGGAATCAGGTCCACAGAGAGTGAGAGACCCATATAGAGGCTGAATGTGCTAGATTACGGAGTAGTATGAATGAAGATGGCACAGAAGAGCTGAGCTGAAAGGCAACCGGCTCCCTAAGAAGAGAAAGTGCTGCAGATGCCCTATATCCACAGGGCGGAATGCAGACTGTGTCCTCAGCGACGGAAATGAACGAGATACCAACACTCCCTGCCAATGTATCTAAGATGATAAAATTTTGCTGGATGGAAAACAAACACATTTAAACATTAGCTTCCTATTCCAAATCAGGACTGGATTTTTGTGCTGAATGTTCACGCAGTTAGTAAAAAGAATAAACTAGGAAATTTTCTATCAAAAAGAATCATAATACAATTTTGCCTTGAAAATGTATGAGACTATCTAACTTGTTATATAAAATATTATTTCATTATTATTGATGACCACATCGTATCTACCCTTCCCATTTGCATGACAAAAAAGGTGTTGACCTTACTTATATATTAAAAGCAGGATACTCATTCATATTCATTGATTTTAGTCACTCTTTCCATAAGAGTATTTTCTTTGGGTGTTTGATAGTATACATTATTAGAACACTGAGAGGATTTTCAAGGAAGACAAAAAAGAAATGAAGAGAGTACCAAATGAGGATGAGAGCCAAGAAAAGAAATGAATTTGTACTGAAAGAAATATGAACTTCATTTAAAAAGTAAAATAAGGGGTGTCTGGGTGGTTCATTCAGTTAAGCGTCCGACTTCGGCTCCGGGCATGATCTCACGGTTCGTGGGTTAGAGCTCTGCATCAAGCTCTGTGCTGACAGCCAGCTCATATCCTGGAGCCTCCTTCAAATTCTGTGTCTCCCTCTCCCTCTGACCTTCCCCTGCTCACACTATCTCTCTCTCAGAAATAAATAAAACATTAAAAAAAATTTTTAAATAAAACACAATGGAGAATCTCCATTTTAAAACAAAAGAAAAAGTATAATAAGACGGGCATCCTAAGGAATACAAGACGAATGAAAGATATTATGAAATGAAATTGTAATGATATTTCACTTTTTAAAAGGTAGATCAGTGTCATGTGTTTGCAACCTTAGCTTCTGCAGTGACTGACTGAAGACAGAAGTGTAATAAAAGATGTTGGTTTTCAAACGTGCTCAGATGCTGCACACAGAAGCCACTAGTACTCTGGGTCATTAGAAAGTACTCCCTATATGCCAGCCACTTCTGCAGAAATCACTTTTCTTTACTCACCACAATAATCCCACAATTATTATCAAATACTATTTGATAATATTACCCACATTTTACAATTGGGGGAAGCTTAGCATGAAGATGTTAGGCAATTTGGCCACTTCAGGACAGTTTTCCTCATTTTAGGCAACATCAGAATCACCTGCAGGGCACAGTAAACTAGATGAGGGGCCCCAACCCCAGAGGATCTGACTTATTGGGTCTGGAGAAGAGCCTGAAAATTTGCATTTCTAACCAGTTCCGAGATGGTCCTGATGCTGCTAGTCCAGAAATGACACTTCAGAACATCTGAGCTAGGATGATCTTAAAGGTGATGGAGCCCAGGCAGTCAGGATGCAGATAGAGTCCACGATCATGACTGCCATGTGAGGGGGCACTGGAAATGTGCCACATTACACACAGGACAAAGGTCACCACCTCTGTAGACACCTGCACCCAAACCCTGTCACATGGAGCAAAACCTGCTGTTTCCAAGCTTTACTACTGTCACATCCTACTCTTCCCTGTCAGGTGGGCAATTTCAGGACAGATGTTTAATGAAAAATAACTTTAAAAAGAAATTATGCCTTTATGTTTCTTTCTTTGAATTGTGAAGATTATCTTAATTTAAGATCAGAAAGCAGAACTGTTTCTATAATCATTAAACTGAAATACAATTTATGATTCTAAAAAACCAATAATGCTGGTTAAAACATTTAGAAACATAGTGTTAAAAACATACCAAAGATGTTATATAAACTTGTATATTATTTGCTAATTCCTACTATTTTATCTGTAAACAACCAGTGATATTTCAGAGTCCTCAAGTAGGCATCAAATTACAAGATAATTCATTGAGCACTGTTTACGTTCTCATTTTCCTCATTTCTAAAGGAAATCCTCTGGTCTTATATAAGAAATATAAAATATAAAAAATATACAAGGATTTTCTTCATAAACCATACACAAAGTCAGACAGTTTACAGTAAGGAACTGGCATATTTTCTATAAGTGATTAAATATTAAACATGATATTAATTGCTTATAAAGCAGTGAACATAGATAGCTACCAAGTTTCTTTAAACTACAAAGATACACTGCCTAAAAATCAGGCCTACAAAGTTTCAGAAGCACCACAGTTTTTAAAATGCAAAACAGGGTTTCAAAGTCCCATATATAATAAGTCAGATGGTGGTGTCACTACCACTCTGTCTGGCATGAGTTGGGGTATATAAGGTTCAAAAGCAAATCATTCCTTCCACCATGAATGAGATAATTTATTCAGAACAATTGGCTTGTCATGGTAATAGCCTGAAAAACAGTAACAGAAGATTACTTTGCAAAAAATCATCTTAAAATTCAAGTGCATAAACATGCATCCACATATACATATATACTCATATTAATCAGAGTTGTAGCACTGATCATTACTGGTGAACTATAAATAGATTTTGAATTGAAGATGAACAAGGGATAGCTGGAGGAGAGATCTCTAACATACGAAGTTTAAGAGGATGCTGAAAAAAAAAAAGCAAGAAGTAAAATAAAACTACAAGAATGAATCCTGAATATTTTACATGATGTGACGTCAAAATATTACTGATAAGGCATATTGTCCCATTTGCTATCAGCTGAGGAATCCTGCATTCAAATTTGATTTATAACCATTTTTGCACATCTGTCCTATTATTAAATTCATCTGTTCCAGAAATATAGCAAATTATTTCTCATAATTTTTCACATGTCTTCTTATAAGAGGTAAAAGCTTTGCTTAATGAAATGTCAATGGGCTTGAAAAAAATTAATTTCTACTCATGTAATGATAAGTGTCAGAGACACACATGTTCTTAATTAACTTCACATTAATAAAGGAGGGCTTCCCCAGATATAAATGCTTAACTGATATTTGCCATGGGGAGGACAGGATGTGTTGCCATGAGGAAGAATCCACAATGTTAACAAAATGAATGAGAAGACAGAGTGATGCCCTTGCTGGAGCAAAAAGAAAAGTATGTATTTCTACTTCCTGGTTCCTATTTTGGGGAATAGTATCTGTAGAAACTTGTGAAGAAGTCCTATGACTTTTTTTGATAAAGGTCTTCATCAAAAATAAAAATAAAGCAAAAACAAGCATACAGAAACCATAATGGAAAAGAATCAAATACTTGCCTGCCTTCTATATAGGTGGTCCCACATGGTAGGAGACACATTGGACTTCCCGCACATACAATCAGGCCAAGGAAAGGCCAGTGAGGCAAAGCTACTGGCTGATTGGCCTGATGGCCATGGCCACTCTGTGTTCTTGATCAGAAAACCCTTCTGGTCTAAGGGAGGCCCATTCTCCTAAGGTAGAGCCTTCTATTAAGCTAAATAAATCCCATTGGTATCATTGTTCTTATCCTGGGCTGATAAAAGAATGGGCCTATGGTAGATACCAGCCACTGAACCTAAGGAGAAAGATTCTGGTAAGTACTTTTCCTTTTTTTAATTTTTTTTATGTTTCATTTATTTCTGAGAGAGCGAGCGAGCGAACATGAGCAGGGGAGGGTCAGAGACAGGGAGATACAGAATCTGAAGCAGGCTCCAGGCTCTGAGCTGTGAGCACAGAGCCCAACACAGGGCTCAAACCCACGAACAGTGAGATCACGACCTGAGACAAAGACGCTCAACCGACTGAGCCACCTAGGCATCCCAGTACTTTTCCTTTTATTTATTTTTTTCAAAAGGTTTTGTGAGAATACAATGTTCCCTTTTCTTATGCCCCTGGATATTGCCATCTTCATAGCTGCTTAGAACTGGGGAAGAATCTTCGGAACTGAGTAGATCCAGCCAAAAAAAGAGTAAACTGGTTTAAGGAAGCTCAGTGGGAACATGGAAAGAACTTGGGTCCTTACCACTGTCTTTGAGCTATTAAATTCACCAAGTTTGGAGCCATTTATCTCTGGATTCTCCTAATTGAGAATGAAAAACAAAACAAACAAAACACCCCAAAACCTTGCTCTGAAAACATATTTTGTCCTGTTTTTTGATTCTTCAAACATCCTTAGAGATATAGCAAGATAATGTGTTCTTTCATTCATTAGTTTTTTTAATTAATTCATTCAATGAACCTATACTGTGTACCTAGGTTTTCCAAGATGCTAGATTAGACAGCCAAGATGAACACTTTGATAGTACCTTATATTTTTTAATATGTTACAGATTCAAAGTATTGTCCATACAGTATTTCATTATTTTCATATCCCGGAATAAACCTATGTTTAGGCAATTGAAGTTTGGGGAGGCTGCACCTTGCACAAAGTCACCGTGTTGGGTGATAAGACCTCTGACTCCAAATAATGCTTTCCACACCACCTACCTGTGTCCTAATCAGCTGCACATTCATGTTCTGGCTTCACCCAAGTTCAGAAGCCTTTTGACCTCACTATGGATCCCATGTCTTTCTCTGCCTTAGGGGACAGCAGCAGGGCCTGGGAGGCACGGAACTAACAGAAACCCACCAGCCTTTGTTAAAGGCATTTCCATTGAGGCAACTGTAATTGTGCAATCCTTTGGGACATAGTTGAGAAAATATTATAACTTATATATTTAAAAATTTTTAAAGAAAACCCAATGTGTATGTATGTCTTATAGCATATATATGATATTATCTCTGTCATGCATAGACAATTTATAGATAATCACATATGTACTGAGGTTTTATGCTCATAACATGGTTACACATAGGGGTGTGTGATCATATCTAAGATCACTGATGTCATTGTTTCTGACTGGCCGACTGGAGATTTGGCATAACTACATGTCTGCTTTGTTTCTCTGGCTGAATATTTTATTAATTCTGAGAGAGTACTGGGCAATGACCATATACTGTACTCAGCAATGTGCAAGATACTACTACTGATGTGGATGATCCAGCTCATGTCACAATTTCCTTTCTATGCTGTTGTTATAAAACACAAATAAGCTAATGTATGTGAAAGCACTTTCTAGGTTGTAAAACCTATAAAAGTGTTAAGTTCAAAACAGTGGCTGAAATTAAAGTGTTTATTATAATGGAGGGAATAGACTCTTCTTGAATATTACCATTTAATTTTCTGATGCTATTTCATTAAGTCTCCACAACACAATGAGTAAATGATATAACCATAGCAGGGCAAGTATGCAATTGACATTTGTGTGTTTATGCATAGGGAGTTTTTCATTTGACCCTTAGACCAAGTCTCAAGAGTATTTATTAGTTTGAACCATCGGAAACTGCTATATTCATAGATCAGTCAAATATCAGCAATTTCTTATGGTTCCAACTAATAGGAAAATGATCATGTTACATATGAGCAGATGGAAGCCAAATTGAAGTGACTTACCCAAGACTGAAGAACTAGCAAGTAGAGAATCTAGACTCTACCTGTCTCCACAGCCCCCTACTGCATACTGACCCATGGAGCGATCGTGCAAGACATGACCTACCTGTGGAGTAGACAGCAACAAGCACCTTGACAAAGACAGCACACATTGTCAACTACACGACAAGCCCTTCAGAAGGTGTGCTCAGGTCCATGGTGAGAGGGCATGGTCCACTGCACTTCAAAGGAAAGGGTGTATTACAGCACCTCTAAAATATGATCTATGCAGCCAGGCAGCTGCCCTCTTTCCAGAATCCATATATTAAGAGAGACAAACTACATATTGTGTCATTTTGGGTGTGCTAGCAATAGTGAAATGCATTGTAGAAGGCTATACATATTCAACTGAATTTTACATTGGATTGCTAATGGCCCCTTATATTTCATTAACTATTATTTCCAGATAGTCCTCAACAACAGGGCCTCGCCAATCCCATACAATAATGCAAACCACTACAAAAAAAAAAAAAAAAAAAGCCCTCATCTTTGCCAGAAGGTGATTGTTAGAAACCCTGCTCTGTTCCAGAAGACTCTTGGCTACCTGCAAGTGTGTGTCCCACACACTTATTCAGCCACTCCTGGGATAGCACTTCTCTGCCAAGGATGTCTTTCTCCTCCCTGAAGTTGAGTCTGGCTTATTCTTCGGAAGCCAAACAAACAAAATGAGAAGAGTAGAAAGACTTTACCTCAAACATGTTCATTATCTTAACATCTTGCATTTACCTGCTGAGAAGCTGTTTGAATTCCTTAAAGAATGCTTTAAAGTAAAGAAAATGGAGGGCCAAAGTTCTAAATTTTGTTACAGTTGAGTAGAAATGCCTACAGTTTAAAACCTAGCTAATGGCTTAAAAAATGAATCAGTGGTTTGTCTTTGGAAATACTCATAATTCAGCTTAATCACTAAAGAAAAGAATTAAAAATACAAGGTGAGAGAATGCCTTTGGTTGTATTTAGCTCTCACTTTCATTCCATCTACTAAGGGAGATGGGAAGACCATGAAGAACATCTGGATTTTAGGAATCCAATAAATATTAACATTGATCAAGTTCCATATTTATGGCAGTGTTGTTAACTGGCTCAAAAGGTCATTCCTGGTACCCACATGACTCTGTAGGTACAAAATGAAGATGGATCCGTTACACTACACCAAGACTTGAAGAGTGTTTTTATCAAGGACCCATGACAAACACAAATGCTCATTTCCTCACTGGAAGTCTCTGCATTAATACTGAGGACCTGTTTTTGAAGATAATTATATAACGTTTACCTATTGCTGCATAAAAATCAGTGTGTGCATAAATATGAATGCTCAATTTTAGGCAAAGTTTACAATATGCATTCACGTGTTTTGACAATACCTGCAACCTTAAACAGGCTGTCAATTTGATGCTGTGTTGATTCGGGGTGTTTTCTCCCCTTCCTTTTAGCTTCCTCTTTGATTTTTGGTCTCATTGCCTAGCTTTTGGCACAGTGAGAAAGCAATTTTCTCCAGAGTCAAAATTAGCATCGCATAATGAATTATTCAGCTCGACACATTGCTTCTTGCAGCGTCCTGTGCTCGTCCAGCCCCAAAGTCTGAAGTTTTCCCTTTCACACATTCCCGTCTCCATTCAACCCCCTGCCCTTCACTTCCCTCTTCTCCCAATATGGCAGTCCAGCAGGCTGGCACCCTGGCGCCCGACTGAATTTGTTTTATATTTAAATTTCAAGTCACATAGCCGCCTCTAGCTGGAGTGCTTAAGAGTGCAATCACATGAGGCAGGCTGTTTCCACATAAAACAACTTCAAATAATTTCTGTGAGATGGGAGCCAGCCTTTAATAACTTCACCTTAAAATAGACTCATTGAGAAGAGTCTGACCGAGCCTCAGATGCCTCAATAAATGTAATATTAACTCCATCTTTAAAATCTTTATAGTTGGCAATTTTAATAAATTTTTATAAATTTCTCCATTTAAAGCCTCTTGTCTGGATATGTTGTAGCCATATTCCACATTACATTTTTCTCCCTGTTACTTCTCAGTTCATTTATTTTTGAAGAAAATATCCCTTATAAACACACACACACACACACACACACACACACACACGACATATATTGATGTCAATACAGATATACAAATAGAGAGGTATCAATATCAATAAGGATATATCCCATCCCCACTCCTCACTGATTAAAAATTTTCAATGAAAGGATTACATGTTTATTATAAGTATCTATTTTAAGATATAACTTGCTTTTGTTTTATTAGTTACACTACTCACAATATTGTTATAAAGCCATACTCTTCAAATGACCCAAGGCTGAGTCTGCATGAGGGAGGGCTTGGAGCCACACCTTGCCTAGATTCGTGTTATAATGTGAAACAGAAAGGATTCTAGAGAAAGTGGAAGCAGAAGCACACAGGTGTAAAACTGACAAATTAATATCTCCCTGAAAAGTTTTCCAAGTAACCAAAACCAACGTATTCATCAGAGCTCCACTGAATCGCCTTAAAAATGTATTCCTGGATAATTTCTCCATGAAGATGCTCCAGAAAGCAAAGTTCTTAACCTATCGTTTTATTTCTCTGACTAATAGCCAGGTCTTATCCTATGCTGTTATAGTTATTCAACATTTTGTGGTCATACTGTGTGGAAAAAAAAGTTCCTGATCTCCCAATTCCAGGGAGCAGGGATGATTATTAGATGAAAATATTCCTTAAAGTATATAATTCTACTGATACATAACTGATATTTGACAGATGTTGTTAACTCTAGTTTTCTATTCAAACAGATTTAATTAAGGCAAGATAGGAGTCTTTATATTGAAAAATATGTCAGATTCCTTTTGAGAGAGATGGTTTCATATGTATGTAAACTTCAGAATTTAAAACATTGAAAATATACTCAAAAGAACCTTGATTTTGATAAATAGATGGCATTAGACTCATTTATGTTGGCCAGTAGCATGCTACATGCAGGATTTTAGTGCTGTTGCTGAAATGATTAATTTTAACGGTGTGCCAAGATTCAGAATTTATATTCTGAAAATTTCCAGTGCCGCAATGTTCAACTTGTATTTTAACAGACTCCTCAAAGACTTTAACTTTATGATTCTTGATTTATGCTTCCAAGTGTGATTTTACGGTTTGAGTAATCAATGTTTCTCTTCCCTCCCGTTCTTTTTCCCCCTATCTTCCCTCATCTCTCCTCTCAATGTCATGTAGTTGTAAGAAGAGAGATTCTGGTGCAATCCCCTGGGGTTAGCTGATGAGCATGGACCATATGTTCCTGACTTTCTTCAGAGATTACTGTGTGTATTACATTGACAAACCAACTCCCCCAAAACCATTCTGGATAACTTTATATTACACTAACAGCTTGCTAATGAGTCATCGTGGCAGTTGCCATATTTTAGTAATATTTATTAAACTGTTATGAACCATGAAACTATATTGCTTTATCTCCATGATAAATTAGATAAAAGCTAGAAGGTTTTGTTTTTGAAAATAATCTTTCTTAATTAACTCTCCTATAGCCCCCCACTCCTATATGTGTTTTAGATACTTTTCCTCCTATTATTGATATTCATCTAGGAAAGACTAAAGAACAGAGATTTTCAAACATTTTTTGAATGGTCTTTTATCTAAGATGAAGAACAGGTTGGTAAAGTTGATGGTCAAGGGTACAGCAAGGCTTCTTGTACTCCAGCCTCTTCAAAGAGGTTCAAGTTGACAGAGTGGAAGCAAAGTAGCTCATAGTAAACACTCAGTGCAAGGATCTACCTCCATTATTATAATTTTTCTGGCCACTTCAGTGGCTTATCAAGGTACATAATTTAAAATGTTTGATTATAGTAAAAATGGAATATAGGTGCAATTCTGAGGTATCATTCCCAATTGTATTTAAAAGGTTTCCAATTTTATTTAGTCATTGCTTAATCTAAAACAGACCAGAAAGACTTATTAGCACATTAACTGGACATATCACCTCTCTGCAGACAAACCTATTGAAATCTTTCTTATATAATTTTAAATAAGTTAAATAACTTCCTTATGCCTCAGCTTCCTCATCCATTAAATGAAAATAATAATTGTCACTACCTGTTAATTTGACTTACATAAGATAGTGGATATAAAGTAGTTTGCAAAAGTCAATGAAATACTATAAACAGTTTTAAGCTATAAATCAATTGGCAATAACTATTGTTAAAAATGACAATTTCCATACATGGCTTTTCTATTTTTACAAAAAGTTAATGTCAGCTGATGATGAAGAACTTAGTATGTGCCAGGCACCATTCTAATGTACCATTCTAAGTACATTACCTGTGCACTCTCATTTAAACCTCACAAAAACTCTATAGACAAGTATGTTATTTATCCCCATTTATACACAAGGTGCTAAGGGTACAGAAAGGTGAAACTAACACAAGACCATTCATTAGTAAACTGTCCAATGCTCTTTTCTACTGAACTCTATGTGCCAATAAATATATGTTTTCCCTTAAAGGACTTGGGATTTCTTTCTTTTTTTTTTTTTTAAATTTTTTTTTTTAATGTTTTATTTATTTCTAGGAGAGAGAGAGAGAGACAGCGTGAGCAGGGGAGGGTCAGAGAGAGAGGGAGACACAGAATTGGAAATAGGCTCCAGGCTCTGAGCTGGCTGTCAGCATAGAGCCTGACGCGGGGCTTGAACCCACGAACCGTGAGATCATGACCTAAGCGAAAGTCGGACGCTTAACCGACTAAGCCACCCAGGCGCCCCTTGGGATTTCTTTCTTAATCAAAATAGAATATATTAAAAATAATTGCTGAACATACTTCAGTCAGCTATCGCTCATTCAGCTAAGACAATTACACTGATTGTCCAGTACTATTGAATATAATCAGAAGAGAACCAGGCACATCCAGATTGAAACAAACATTAAAGGCCACTTAGTCCAGCAACCCATCTAGAAACGCTATTGCTTCTCCAGCATGTTCTTGTTTCCTTTTGTCAAGAGCAATTAGGAAAGCAGAATTAAGGGACTCAGCATCCAAGAATGAGAACCATATTAGCCAAGCAACTAGCCAAGGGTCGGAGCCTCTCCCAGCCTCAATTTCCTTATTTGTAACACGGAAGTAAAAATATCAACTTCATAAATTTGGTGTGAGGCTCAAATTAGATGAAATATGGGAACTTATCCTGTAAATGTGCTGCATGACCCATTTTCACAAGGCACTACTTTTGTTTTCATGATAAAGAAGAGGATGGATTTACAGATGAAGAAGCATGTGGAATGCATATAGAAAAGACAAAAATATATCCTAATATATAGTTCAGTGTAGAGAACACTGAGATACCCCAAAAATATAGTACATATCCAAAGAGCCCTGACATTGGAAGGGAAGCAATTACTTTGGCCAGTCCAAGGGAACGCTAAATGGAAAGCAGTAAACAGCCCTCAAGATGGTTCTGTCTGTACATAAAAATGATCCTTATATTGGGTATCTTAGAAGAGATAGGGGAGCTCTACCTCAAGAGACAGGACTATGATTTCTGCAATATGCTTAGTTCCAGAAACACTGCCTATGGATTAGCAAGGCCTCCTGCCCCAGCCATGTTTCCTGACTGCCACTGTCCAATTCTGCAGTTTATTAGCGATTCCGGCAGAGGGTCAGCTGGGGAAAGTGAAAAGAACGGACTATTAAACCAATGAGAATGACCATTCGTTTAGTAAATTGTAAGCCTCTGCTGGGGAAGAGGCCAAATGTATTGTCTAAAGGAGGTCATGGAGATTTCAATTATTTGTTCTAAACCTGTTCTTAATTCCTGAAGGAGAAAGGTGAGCAATAATGAAGAGATTGCATATTTGAAGATGCAAATTAAACAGAAGAAATTAAGGCCTTTTTAGGGTTAAGAAGAGCAAATGGAAACATATACCTCAACAAAGTAGGGCTCCACATTTCTAAAACATAAAAAGAAGTTAAAGAAGCAAAGAGGTCTTAGAAGGAAGACAAAGAGAGCATCATTGAATGGTTGTGTGTGGTTAATAGAGGATTCCTGGATTTGGAGAAGATTTGGAACAGAACATTTGCTACTAAACGAGAGAATCGATAAGAAAGTATCAGAGGCTAAAGTCTGGGATGGTGATACCTCCTGTTTTGGTTTTATTTTTCAGTATTACTTTGGCTATTCGGGGTCTTTTGTGGTTCCATACAAATTTTAGGATAGTTTGTTCTAGTTTTGAGAAGTATGCTGGTGCAATTTTGATTGGAATTGCATTGAATGTGTAGAGTGCTTTAGGTATAATGACATCTTAACTATATTTATTCTTCCTATCCATGAGCATGGAATGTTTTTCCATTTCTTTGTGTCTTCTTCAATTTCCTTCATAAGTTTTCTATAGTTTTCATCATACAGATCTCTTGTATCCTTGGTTAGCCATGTGTAGCAACATGGATGGACCTTGAGGGTGTTATGCTGAGCGAAATAAGTCAGGCAGAGAAGGACAAATATCATATGTTTGCACGTATAGGAGGATTAGGAGGAACTTGACGGAGGAACAAGGGGGAGAAGAAGGGCGGAAATGGTGGGGGAAAGGGAGAGAGACAAACCATGAGAGACTCTTGAATGCTGACAAAAACTGAGGCCTGATGGATGTGGGGGGGAGGGGGGGATGGGCATGGAGGAGGACACTTGTGGGGATGAGCACTGAGTGTTATGTGGAAACTAATTTGACAATAAACTATTTGTAAAAAAAAAAAAAAAAAAAAGAAAGTATCAAAGTATTATTGAAGAATGATCAGAATCCAACTGTGATTAAAAATGGTAAATGAGATGTGATCCAAAGGAAGAAAGAGTCATTTCTGCAGCTGAAAAAGCATATAAGGTAGAAAGTAAAGATAGGAAGGTCTTCTGAGACAGTAGCAGGTACACTGTCGAAGGCACTTAGGTTGGAAAGGAAGACAGTGTGATGGTAATGGAAACGCATGCCCTGACTGCACTAAAATATCTTCCTCTTCCTAGGGCAGTGCAATGGCCCTCAATGATTTCTGGCCCCTCATTCCAATACTGGTGAAGACAAGAGCATGGATGTCCAAGCTTCCTTTCTACATGTCCTCACACTCCTTCTTGCTTCTGTCACTTCTAACCATGCCTCTCTTCCTGAACGTCTTTCCTGAACTGGCTTTGATGATATTGTGCTAATTCTTATACCTCTTATTGAGGCTTCCTGGTCTACATTTATAATTTCTCTTCATGCTCCCATATTTGTGGACAAACCTGAGAGTCCATCTTTGTCTTTTCTCCATAGAACATCTCTGTGACAGTTCTCACTTTTACAGTCTTACCTAACACAGTGAACCAGGGTGCTGTCAGATGAAATAAAAAGAACTGGCGTGATACAGAAGAACAACAAAACTGAATTCTGTACGACAGGCCCTAATTGAATACAAAAATAGAAGAGGAGAGGAAATTCAAGATGACACTGGAGGTCCGAGCCTTAGTGAGTTGAACAATGGTAATGTCAGCTATAGCTGTAAGGAAATCTGGTTGGGCTGGAGAAATACATTAGAAGCTGTGATAGGGATGGTTTGTGCGTAATGTTCAAGTGTCTTCCAAGCTTCTTATATGTCTTTAATATCAGTCTTCTGAGTTAACAGCCCCATTTCTGTCTAGTGCACACCTCCACCTGTGACACAGATAATAGTATGTGCAACAAAACTCATTTCTCTCCTGTCTTTTGGGTCCACAACAAGATTTCAGTTAAATTATGTTTTGGCCACATGTCAGTAAGATGCAGACAGTGATATGCGCATGTACAGGACTGACCAAAAAAACTCTTTTCAAGTGTCCACACTATCTTTACTTCAGCAGCAACCTCAGGGATCATGCAGTTAAGATGGAAGCACTACAAGATGGACGGAGCTTGAATTGCCATATGATTGCTCTGAGAATATAAGTCCCAGTTCTAGTAGATAACACATGGTACGCACAAATTGAGAAACTGAAAAGAGATACAAAGGGACAAATTATATAGGTGAGGACAAGGTTTACAGATAGCAGTGGAGCAGGATACAGGACCCCAGGGTCACCAACAGTGGGGATATGGTGCCACTCCTGGCCTGAAGAAGCAAATTAAAAGTATATTCCAGAACCCAAAGACAGAGTTGTGTGGAGAATTCCAGAGAATTCCCTTCAAAATGAAGCAGGATACCAGCAGAAAGATTACTGCAGACATACACATCCCTACCTAATCCTTCCTCGTGTTCTTCAGTTATCTCCTGTTGTTGTCCTCCATTGGCTTAACCCAACCAGAAACAGACAGCAAAGGACCCATCAATGGCGTCTAATTAGGATGATCTCCAAGGTGGAGAATGTGAGAGAAAGTGAATAGTGTCAAAGGGAAGATATCTCTCACAGAAGAGAGCCACCAAAGAGAACTACCAGACCCTCATCAGACTATGATGTGAACAAGAAAACTTCCTTGTATTAAGACACTGGTATTTTAGGGCCACTTATTACAAACTAATGACAGCTGTTTTGACTTACAGCTTGTATATCCTATCTGTGCCTCAGATTCTATAAGGTTCCTAAAAATACATGAGTTATACAGTGAGGTGGATTCCAAAATATAAGAGCATTGGAAATGAACCATACGGTCAACTCTAATGAATCAAAACAGTGATATACAATTTAGGTTTAAAAGTTAGAAAATTTCTCACTCCAAAATGAGTTTATTGTAGCTTGATTGATGCATTTGTATTCACATGCATTAAAATATTCAATCAAATGGTTAGTCAAATAAGGAAAAAGAAATCAGAATTGAAAGTTTGGTTGTCATCTAAATCTGACCTAGGGCAGTAGACTGCATTGCAGAATGCTAAATATTCTAGCGCCCTGTGTGAGAATCATTCTCATTCATCCCTGCCTGCCTGAACTCTGGAGAGGACATAATACCTGCTATGTCTAATGGAATATAATATGGGCTGAAGTGACATGTCATTTGCAGCAACTTTAAGAGTGGGTATGCAGTTCAATGTGCCTCTACCACCGTAAACCAGCAGATATCTAAAGAGAGGCTTTCCATCACTCTAATCATGGAGTAAACATAACAGGGACTCGGCAGAGAGCCAATGTGCAATGGACATGTGGTTTCAGCAACAAAGAATCTTTCTGGTCTTAAACCATTAAGATCTAGACTTATTTCCACGGCATACCCAGACAATCGTGACCAATACAGGAAAATGAAGTCCTGATAGAGAGATTTTAGTTGCTTGTCATCCTGGCAAGGCCAGGGATGTGGGCAGATGAATGTGCCCAACTACTGTTAAATATGTGGCCCATTCAACTTTCATTGTTCTGATTCCTTGTTCACCAAGGAACATTCTGCTTCTGATTCCTATGATTTGATTTCCCATGGTGGTATAACCTAAAGGGAAACAGGGGACTCAACAGATATGCATTCATTATTTTATTTGCATTATAATTTATTAATTTTGCCTACTAATTTCATGTATTTCTTAGAATCTTTGTTAATGTTGGCCACCGGTGAAAGATAGATATGTTACTGATTCACACACAAAGTCACATTTGTGAGCAATGCTACCATGTAACTTGTCTCCAAAAACAGTGCACAGAACTTCCACGGTAACTACATCTTGGCGTTACTCTGTGGAAGAGAGTAAGCTACATTCACCTCTTCATGTCAATTATATCCGAACCCAAACCAAGCTGCATTTCTAAAGCTCAAATACTTAAAGGCATTTTTGATGCTTTCTTCTGCCTTACCTCAACTTCTTATCTGCTGCCCCTTCTGTGGAAATGGAATCCTCACAAGAATCCAACTCCCACTCTTCTCTGCCACTACCACTGACTTCATCTGACATTCTTCTAGCTTTGCTTGAACTTTTGCAACAGCCTCCTGGCTGGTGTCTCTGTCTTCATTCTTCTCTTGATAATCCGTCCTACATATGACTCACAGATGGTCTTTCTAAAGCCCAGCTGCCATTATTATTTTCTCTATTCAAAACAATCAAATGATGCCACAGTAATCCAATATCTTCATCCTGACATTCATGTCCTCCTCATCATGACTCCACGCAACCTAACATATCGTCCTATGTGTATATCACATATCACACAAATGAACAGCTTGTTGTCCATTAATGTGCTTTGGGCTAAGGGGCTTTTAGGAATGAGTTTTCTCTATTGTCTAATAGCATTCAGTAATTCTTACAACATATGTTTTCCTTCTAGTCAGATCCACCCTGTCCATCCCTCTTATAATAATACTATGCCTTTTTCATATACCAAGGGGGCTTCAGTAAACAATAGGAATCTATCATCCCCTTAGGTAGATATGTTTAACATTTAAACTACTGATTTGGATTCAAACAATGGTTACACGGCACTGTAAGAAGACCACTGTAAAAAGGAAACATAATCACCCAGCCTACCTTTGAAGGAAACTATTATGAGAGGGTAACTATAAAACCACTTTCAGTAGATTTTTCTGTGATATGTATCATCGTTTCTTCAAGAGATCCAAAGTATACTTCATATAAATTCAACTGAGGCATTCTGAAGAAGAGAAACTTAGCTCTGTCTAGACATATGTAGACAACATGGTTTCCAAGCAACGATGATAGGACTTTCACAATATAAAAGAATGTTGGTTCACTTAGTAGCAACTGTTCATTGACTGGAGGAGATAGAGAGGTGTATGTGGAACCCCTCTCTCAAAAATGGTCAGTGAACCTTAACTTTGATGTTATTTATTTTCCTTCAGTTTCTCGAGAACTAGTCACTCAGGGAAAACTGATGAAGATCCACATGCCCCTTTGTTTGCTCCTCACCCCAACAAGCTGCCACTCTGGATTGACCACATTCTAAAATTCCATTTGTCCCAACTCTATCTCCAATGTACGTATCAAATGTCAACTCTTCCTCAGGGCACCTGGGTGGCTCAGTCGGTTAAGCGTCCGACTTTGGCTCAGGTCATGATCTCATGGTTCGTGGGTTTGAGCCCCGTGTTGGGCTCTGTGCCAACAGCCAGCTCAGAGCCTGGAGCCTGTTTCAGATTCTGTATCTCCCTATCTCTCTGACCTTCCCCTGCTCATGCTGTCTCTCTCTCTTTCTCTCAGAAATAAATAAAACATTAAAAAAATATATATTAACTCTTCCTCAAAGCTTTGACACCCCAGCCTATTCCTCTGAATAACTATCTTATATGACTTAAGTGCCTTAATAGATGCAACACTGGTTTTGAACTGAGAGTAAGTTAAATCTGAGTCTTACGCTAGATTTAAGTGTGAACTTGGGCAGATTACACAACCCATCTAAACCTGCACTTCTTCTTTAAAATGAAAACAATTAAGACTAAACTGTATGTTAACTAATTTAAATTAAAATAAAATAAGAGAAATAACCCAAATCAAATCACAAATGAGAAAGGAGAAATAACTGCCGACACCACATAAATATAAACAATTATAAGAGAACACTATGAACAACAATACACCAACAAATTGGACAACTTAGAAAAAGTGGACAAATTCATAGAAACATATATACTACCAAAACTGAAACAGGAAGAAATATAAAACATGAGCAGTTATATAACCAGCAAAGAAATTGATTCAGTAATCAAAACACTCCCAACAAAGGTCCACAGCCAGATGATTTCACAGGCAAATTCTATCAACCACTGAAAGAAGCGTTAATACCTATTCTTCTCAAACTGTTCAGAACAAAAAAAAAAAAAAAAAGAGGAAAGGAAAACTTCCAAATTCATCCTATGAGGCCACCATTAATTACCCTGATGCCAAAAACAGATAAACACAACACTAAAAAAGACCACAGGCCAATATCCCTAATGAACCTGGATGCAAAAAATTCTCAACAATATAGTAGTAAATGAAATCCAACAACAGAACAAAACAACAGAAAGAATCATTCACCGTGATCAAGTGATTTATTCCTGGGCTGCAGGGCTGGATCAGTATATGCAAATCAGAGTACATATTTCATATAAATGAAGCTACACAGGAGTGTCTGGATGGCTCAATTAGTTAAGTGTCCAAGTCTCAATTTTGGTTCAGGTCATGATCTCGTGGTTCATGAGTTCAAGCCCTGCAGTGGTCTCTGTGCTGTCAGTGTGGAGACTGCTTCAGATTCACTGTCTTCCTCTCTCTCTGCCCCTCCCCCACTCAGACTGTGCATGCATGTGCTCGTTCCCCCCCGCCCCCACATAAATAAACTTTAAAAAATAAAAAGAAATAAAATTAAAACAACTATACATACCTGTTAGGTAGCATAGTCTTCAAAAATATGTGTTCCTTCACCATTTTTCCTTTTCTTTATAGCTATATTAATGAGTGTATGTTAATTATCTTTGTCTATAAGCTTTATGTTCTTACGGAACATGACTTACATCTCACTATTCTCTAAATCCTTAGCAAATTTGAATATAATCTCTTATGTACAAGACACTGGATGAATAAATGAATTAATGTTGAATTTATATGAAGTTTAGTATACTTTGGATCTCTTTAAGAAAAGACACTTAACACATATCATAGAAAATTCTACTGAGAATGGTTCTATAGTTACCCTTTCTTAATGATTTCCTTTCAAAGGTATGCTAGATGATTGTATTTACATTTCCTTCTTTTCTTTTCATTTTATTTTAGAGAGAGTACACATGCAAGTGGGGGGAGAGGTGCCAAGGTTGGAGAGAGACAGAGAGAGGAAGAGAGAGAGAGAGAGAGAGAGAGAGAGAGAGAATCTTAAACAGGCTCCACGCTCAGTACAGAACCAGTCATGAGGCTCAATCCCACGACCCAGGGATCATGACCTGAGCCAATATGAAGAGCCAGCCACTTAATTCTCAGAGTCACCCAGGCGCCCCCATTTACGTTTCCTTCTTACACTGTTCTTCTAAAAATACCTCCTTTACCAGTTCCCTGCTGAAAAAGCCAACTATTTTCAATCCTAATAGAAGGTTTTCCACTCACTAACAATGCCTCCCTTCAAAAATAGCCACTATTCTTTAAGAAGTCAGTTGATCTTCTTAAGTAGATGTCATTAATTTTTTTAATCTCAAATATGCACCTGGAAATCCTAGTGAGCTGAAACAAATACCACAAGGAAGAAGGGAAAGTTCATAACAGAAATGACTTCAGATAACTCATGACTTAACTTCATATGAGAAATGCATACCATTCTAAAAAATATTAAAAACACCAATAACTTTTGGCTAAAGTACTATCAAAATCCTATTTGCTATACTACTTCCCTCTAGGAAAGCAGGCTAGGTCTTCCGACCATGGAATCTAGGTCTTTTGGCAAGCCCTTCTGGCTCAAGCATTCACAACTGTAACCGTGTCTTGCCAAGCTTGAGCTGTCCACCCTGGACCTCAGCCCCATCATTCAGACTGTTTAACTGAAATTGAGCTTGGCTCAGTTGAATATGAAACTGATATCCTTTTTTTTTTTTTTCCTTCAGTGTCAACAGGACATAGATATTGTAAGGCTTTCCCTAAAGCTCTCAACCCTGAACTTGAACTGTTAGTTTACTTCAAAAGTAAGTTATCAGCTTTACTTCAGAGGATAAGGAGAGAAAGGGCTTTGGAGATCAACCAGCACAATTCCATTTTTAAACCCATCGCTATACTAGCTGTGTGACACTGGAAAAGTCATTTAGCCTCTCTTTTCCCATTTCCTCACAGGACAGCTGTAAAGACAGAATTAGATCACACAGTTGATACACAGTATCTGACAGCTAATGTAAGAAATCCACCCCACTCCTCTCCTCCCACTTCCCTCATCTTTCATTCCTTGTGAGAAATAAGCAGAAGGCTGAGTAATCTCATCACATGGTCTTCAGCCTAGCCCTCCTTCAGCCCTTCCTCCATTTGCTAATTACAAAATTATCTACGAACAGATATAATCAATGGCTTCCTCTAGCATGTATGTTCAGTGTTGGTACTGGCTGGGCACGGAAAATTAGAAGTGAATATCAGTGTGTCAGAAAATACCCACTCTGGTCTAAGGGCCAGTGTCCCTGAACTGCAGCTGCTGCAGCTGCTACAAATGCTGTGCAGCCAACACGACCAACCACCACAACAGCGCCAACTGTATTCATACAGAGTGAATCATATAAGCATAGAGCTAAGAATGCACAACGTCATCATTTCTGTAATCTTCTGTTGTGTTCACTATGATAGGCCCTGCACCTACATGAGTTCCTGACATTTCTGAAAAGGAAATCGAGGTGTCAGCAGAACTCTGTGTCCTCTGGAGGTCCTAGGGACATATCCATGCTCTTGCCTTTTTCACCTTTTTTTTTAAGTTTATTTATTTTGAGAGTGAGTGAGAAAGCATGAGTAGGGAAAGGTCAGAGAAAGCGAGGAGAGAGAATCCCAAGCAGGCTTCTCGCTGTCAATGCGGTGCCCAACCCCGGGGGCTCAAACCGACGAAATGTGAGATCATGACGGGAGCCAAAACCAGGAGTTGGACACTTAACCAAGTGATCCACCCAGGCACCCCTTGCTTTTTCCACTTTCTAGCCCCATTTTGCAGATAAGGAAACTAAGGCTTAGGGAATAAACCAACCACTGCAATTAATTTCTTAAGTGCTATGACAGGAGTGTGCTCCTTTCTGTATTCTACCTCCATATACACATGCAGACATACTAAGATTCTGGGCACTTGTCTTTAAACTTTTTGAAAAAACAGAATGGAAGGAGGGAGGGAGGGAGGGAGGGAGGGAGCGAGGGAGGGAAGGAAGGAAGGAAGGAAGGAAGGGGAGGGGAGGGGAAGGGAGGGGAGGGGAGGGTACGGGAGGGGAGGAATGTTTTGGAAACAAGATTAATACAGCAAAACTGGTAATGCTGTAGGCAGCGGATACAGATTGCTTCTTTGACCCTCATCTCAATCCTGGTTTTGTATGAAGTGGTCCTAATATTACATGACAGACGTCACCCCGCCAGGTAAGAAATCACTGTCTTTGTTGTCTGGACAAGTATGCATTAACAAAAGTGCAACAGATGAGAAAGTCAAGGTTTTACATAAAATGCCTAAAAATCACTTCTATTTAAGAAAAGGGATTTTAAGGGTCTCAACTATGCATTTGCATAAACAAATTGGTGTATTAAAATATAGACTGGTTTATCTGTTCATTTAAACATTCATACGAAAGCATTTTCTAATCTATGTACTTAGACTGTCAACTACATTCAGTGAATCAGCTCCCAGAACATGTCCACACATGGAGAACAAAGGACAGCTGCAGCCAACATCCTAGAATTAGAAGATTCCAGAAAGTCCTACAAATCTGTTTCATGGTTTGGTTTAGGCTTGAAAAGCTTGGCATTGTATGATACCCTAGACTTTATACAAAATATGAACAAATTAATAGATTAGTTATATAATTAGTATATGCCTTACTAATGTTTTCTTATGGGAAGTATATTACAGTTAGCAAAAGGTCCTTATACCCCACTAATATTCTGTAAACTCAAACTAGAAGAAAGAGTAAATGAGTGAACTAGCAAACAAATGAAGGAACCAACACTTTATTTTTAACCTCAGATAGAAACACGGCCTTTCCCCAATTAATGTAGGTGGTAAGGAATGATGGTATAAGAAGTCTGAGGCTTTAAAATCTCCTCTGTGAACTGCACATTGGAAATACATCCCACTCAAATAGCACATGTGGCATTGTTACCTATCTTTCAAGAATTTCTCTATTTTCTTATTCATAAGACAGCAAAGAATTACAAATATTATTCTCTCTTTCTAAACCATCTTTTATTTTGTTTCCCCCCTAGGAACTATTGCCAAGATAAAAATCTGCCCTTTGTTTGATCTGCAAGCCCTGGGAAATAGCTTGTATGTGTCTTTTTCTTCCATATTGCGTTGGGACAATCATGAAAATAGTCAGATAAGCTGTGTGTTTCTTCGGCTAATGTTTTCAGGGTTTCCTGTCCCATATTTTCAATGAATATGAAGTGATAGCAAAGTAATGGCCTAGTGATAGCTAAGTGATTAGAAGCAAAGGCTTTTAATGGAACAAGTAGGTAAGATTTTATTTTCATAAGGTAACATCAGTTACTGTGTAAAAAGTAGTCATTGATTTTCAACTCTATATGCTTTACACATTTTTAATTAAATGCCCTCTCCTTTGATCAGACTACATCAGTTTAATATTATGAGTAATATTTTATGAGTTCAAGAGCAATTTAAACAAAGTAGTTATATCAATGAACAGTTTAGTGATGACTTCTGCTTTCTTTATATTAACTGCATATTTGAGGACTAAAGAATTAGAGACTTTTTTTCTAAAAGGAAAACATGAAGACTCTAAAGATCTTTAAAACATTTTTTTTTTTTGCTTCTCAAATTATCAGGATTTGTTTAAGTTCTAGAACAGCCTTTCTTTTTCTAGTATTATCTTAGATGAATATAACATGGTCCCTCATGAGCCTATTGGATCCATTGTTGTTTATCTAGAAAATATACTTTCCTTCTGATTATAAGCACAGCATAGCCTTTTGGGGGTAAAAAATATGGGACAATAGTCAGAACATGACTTTATAGTAAAATTATCAATCAGAACTTGAATAAGCCCATACAAGATCACAGAGAATAATAAAAACAGCAAATACATGGTACTATGTTCTGTGCACTATCCCCAGCACTTTATATATAAAACCAAATTTTACATATTTTCCACTTTGCAGAACAATTTTTGGTCTTGTGTAGGAGGGCTGTGTGCCTGGCACATAGTTCCACACAAGAGCATTCTGGAGCCTTCCTATCACAGAATAGAAAACTCAGAGAGCCAAGTTGACTCACTGAACTCACTAAGTTCCTTGAAAAGAAGAAGACCCATATTTTTTAAAGGGCAGATTTCCTTTATGTAATAGAAAAAATACATTCACTCATTCACTGAGCACTTACTATGCAACTGTTGCTTTGCAATTATGTTTCTGCCTCCCTGAAGTTTCGTGAAAGTGAGTAGGCCACTGTCATCTTTACTTCTAGACCCATAGCCCCCCTTCAAGATGGAATTTCCTTAAATGCTTAAGGTGCATTCTTTGACATCCACAAAACCTCTGACTTCTATTTCTATTCACTGTACAGCTCAGGGAATTGGGTTTGGAACCCTGAGTCACAGAGCTGAATCTTGGGGAGCTACAACTTGTCCAGAAATCAATCGAAATATGGAAGAATGAAGAATGACTATCAAGAAACTTTCTACTAAAAGCTGCTGGGGCTGTCTTAAAACTTGGGCAGCTCAGTCCAGAGAGAGACCGATTTCTGGACCCAGTGGCCAGAGAAAGGACCTGCTGGTTATATGGGCAAATCCACACCTGCTCTTCACCCTCCTCCTTATCACCCAGTCACTATAGCTCATTTAGAAAAGAATAACATTTGACCTTCCAAACGGTCAGAAAGAGTCTGACTACATATTGACCAAGGACAAGGGATAGTAACATTTATTACTAATAATAATTCTTCGCATGTGCAGTGCCTTCATGATGTATAAAGTACACCTGCTTTTATCATTACCTTTTAGCATAGACGAACAGGCCATTATATCTGTATCTTACCAATGACACAATTGAGCCTCCATAAAGACTAAATGGGCTGAAGAAGTTCACAAAGGGTGGCACTGAGACATGAGCCCCGTTCTTCTGTCTCTCAGGCCAGCATACAATACATTCTAATACTCCATAAGTTGGTCAAATTTCTCCCAGGGATTTGTGGGAAAAATTAGGGTTTACCAAATCACTTCGAGTACATCATCTTATCCACATCTCCTCCACAGCATATGAATTAGTTACTACCCCATTGTCAAGCCGAGGGAACAATCTCTGGGGCCTTATGTTTTAAAATTCCTAAGCTTTCATTACCAGATTATTTGGAAGGGTGCTATCACAATAATGCAAAACATTTGCTATATGACTCCTGGGCTTTTCACCTTGTCACTTATTTATTCTCTGTTACTCTTTTTGGGTTTTCCATGAATTTTCAGATTCAGGCATGGAGGCTCACCAGAGCACGTATTGATTTCCTATAGCTGCTATGACAAGTCACCATAAACCTGGTGGCTTCAAACATGTAAATGTATTATCTTAACAATCCTGCAAGTCAGAGATCCACAGCAGGTCTCATTGAACTAAAATCAAGGTGTCAGCAGAACTGTGTCCCTTACGGAAGCTCCACGGTCATATCCCTTTTCTTGCCTTTTTCAGTTGCTAGAGGTGGCCTACATTCCTTGCTTTATGGCTGCTTTCCATCTTCAAAGCCAACAATAGCTGGTCGAGTCCTTTTTAGGCTGCATCTCCTCTGACACAGACTTTCCTGCTTCCCTATTTGTTTTAAGGGCCTTTGTGACTGCAATGGTCCCAGGCAAAATCTAGGAAAAGGTCTCCATTCAGTATCGGGATTAGCAAGCAACTTCAATTATGTCATCACCACTTCCTAGGCAACATGCCATATCCATAGGTTCTGGGAATTAAGACATAGGCATTTGGTGGTGCCCCCATATTCAGGTAAAGAGCCGTAGCCTTTCTCAGTGGTTTAACATTCTGTTTTCAAGATATAATGAGGACAAACGTGCTGCCCCGCAAACTCCTAGCAGAGACCATGCTCATAACGAAGCTCCCTCCCTGTGCTATGGAATGGTGCTACTAGTGCTGGAGTTCAACCCAAAATGAGCTGAACTTGACAATCAAGTGGGGTTTCTGACTTCTAAACGGAGGGTTTTCCTTGTTATTCTTAATTATCTTTTTATTGCACCATAAGCATAAATATGGTCTTTCACCAAAGTCAACTACAAGGCTAGACACTACTGCACCTGTATCCGTAGACACAAACAAGGACTGTTTTCCCAAGACTGCAAACATTGTCCTGTTCCGGCAGCCTTCATTTGGGCCCTCTGGAACTCCAAGCTCTCTCTTACCTGAGCTCTCACCTCTCTTTCAACCATGTGGATCAGACCACGCCCATCCTAACACACCCGCAAGCTGGGAATCCTTCTCCCTGCCCCACCTACCTACAGGAAGGAAACTAACCTAAGTTGATAAAAGGGGACTGGGGATGGATTGAGAAGGCTTTATGGAAGGAGCAGCACTTCAACTTGGCCTTGAAAGATCATTAAAACTTGGCCAAGGACTGAGGAGAGAAGGAATTTTCAAAGGAGAACATGACATCTGAGAAGGCCGTGATACCTGAGAAGGGCTGTAGTATTTGAGGAAGGATAAGATCACTAGAAATGAGAGACCAGCCTGGGTCTTCCTTCATAAAAGAATTCTTAACCAGGGGGTCTTCTAGAGAAAGTGCCCCGAAATTTGTTGGTGGCTGAGTCAAATAACAGTATATAATTACATGTATTATTAAAGACTCAAGTCAAACACTACCTCCTCTGTCAAACTTTGGAGGATAATTCCTCCCACCACTGCCCTCCCACGGCACTCGCTTCTCCGTGCTCAGACCTCTCTCTGACTCATGCAGGGAGATGTGCACGATGTGTCTCTCTCCTTCAGATCACGAACTCCTTCCCGGGAGGCAGTGACAGTCCTCCCACTACCACATGGACTGACCTTCCTGAATCCTTGCCCACACTCTCACTTTCCCTCTTATCACAAGGAACACAGGCCTCTGTTCCTGTTGGAAGCACTTATATTCTGGGTTTCATGTCTCATCTACTCAAGGACTTTGCACAGAAATTTACCTCCCACCTTGCAGCATCCCTTTCTCATTCTGCATACTTTTCCACATACAAAAATTACACACAGCCTTTCTTTGACCTGGGTGCTCCTCTACCTACAGCTGGGTTTCTTGCTCTTTGTCACAGCACCCCCTAAAAGTCATGCGTGCATGCTGGCTGCATTTCCTCAGCTCACATTTTATCTTCAACCCACACACATTCTTGCATCCTAGTCATTCCACTAAAATTGTTCTGGCAAGGTCAATGGCAGCCTCCACATTGCCAAATCCAAAGACCACGTTTTTTGCTTTCATCTTAGCATGTTAGTGGTATCTCATATAGTTAAGCCCTCTATTCTTATCCTCTCTTGGAGAGAGTCACATTCCGAGTTTCCTACTTTTCCTTGTACCTCACTGGCAGCAATTTCTGAATCTTTTCTTCCCCTCCTTGGCTGATCTTTCCTCATTTATGGGACTTGTAAATGTTGCAACTGCTCACAGTTTAATCTTGGGAGCTCTTCTGTCTTCTGTCTCTGATGTTTACTGTGCCCTGGCCCATGAATAGTTCCATCCCAATACTGCTGTGTTTCATATTTCGGTCTACAGTAATGACTGCTCCTTTTAGGATATTTATCCAACTGTCTATCCAGACATTCAATGGCATTTTAAATGGAACCAGTCTGCTTTTCTACTCTTAAAACTGGTGTGTTTGTTTGCTCCAGACTTCCCCATCTCATTTAGTTCTAAGCCAAAGGCCTAGAGCCATTTGGGATTTCAGTCTTTTGTCTCATCATTCACATCAATTCCATCACCAGGCAATGGCAACTCTATCCTTCAAATATATATATATATATGATCACTACAGTCTTTCCATCTCCTGTGGTACCACTCTTGACTGAGCAACCAGCAACTCCCGCCTGGTGTTTCCCCCATCTGCTCTCCTTCAGTGCTTGCTCCTCTATAATGTATCTTATTATACAGCAGGTAGAATGGTAGATGTAAATCAAGTAGTGCCACAATACTGCACCAAACCCTCCACCAGATTCCCACTGCACTTAGAATATCAAATTCTTTATTATGACTTAAAGACCCTCTAAGATTTAAGACGTTTCTATCAATTTCTTCCAGTACAACTTCAGATTTTGTCTCTGTCTCTTTTTTTCTCTTTCCTCCTCACCTGAATACTATGGACTCTCTTCTAAGCTTGTTCCTTTTGGGAGTCTCTGCAGTTGCCACAACCTCTGCCCAAACATCCTGCCTCATCATTAACACCTCAAGTCAAATATCATGTCTTGGACAGACCACCTAATGAAAACACAGTATTACGTTATAGTAGTCTATCTTCCTAGCCCTCATCACTATAAATTTCTTATCTCTTGTTTTCTGTGTAGTCCCTGCTTTTATGCACTAGATTGTAAGTTTTGTGCCTCTCTCTTCTCTGAATATTTCCGACACATAGAATAGTACTGACACATAATCAGGGTTCAATAAATACTTATTAAATGAATGGATACATCCATCTAGATAGACAAAGAATAGGTACAACAGGGTGCTGGAAGTCAAGAGAGAGGATTGGCAAAACAGTGTGTCTCCGGGACTGCAGGGCATCCTTGACCTGGAGTTTATACCAAAAGCGTCCACAGGTCAGCTTGACTTTGGGCTGCTCAGTGGGCTGTGTGGTGTCCTCAGGCAATCCCAGCAGAGAATGAGTCATGCTGGCCCCTTCTCAATAGCCGTACCCTGTGCCCACTCCTGCCAATTACTCAGCTTCAGCTCTGAGCATAGCACTGTAATTACACCTGTTACTAATTAAAGGACAAAATAAATTTGAAGTGCCAGTGAAATACTGCACAGGAGTAAAGCAGCAATTATATTTATTGTATAATTTCCATTTGGCAATTATATTGATTGTACAATTGAACATACTGCATAATGGTGATAATTACAATTGTTAACATTTTCTGCTGGGAAGAATCCAAGTGGGTAAACAGGTTGCTCTGAGTTACTGACAATCAGAAGGGGGAGTTTGGAGTTTCTCCTTAATTCTTGCACATATTGATCAGAGATATTTCCTTAGGAAATACTGAAGTTTGAAAAACAGACCTTTCATGTTTTGAGAAGGAAAATCGATTTGAACCTTTCAGTATTTTGCATTGATAGAAGCAGATGAATGCAATGGGAAATCAAACCCAAGAAAAAAAGGGTAAGTGCTCTTGTGTTAAGACTGAATTGGCAATGAGCCTCAACCACAGGACCAGAGGCAGCTAGGAAACAAATCCTAGGGCCTCCAAAAATGGGCACTGGCTGAGGCTTCAGGACAAATCAATCCTTTTTGGAAGATCAGATTTGCATAAAAGATTTCATCCCAGACTGTCTAGAACAAGGAGGAGAGAAGAGTGTTTGGTAAGAAAGCAGTCATGGTAAACCATAAGCCTTTTGAGTTCTCCTTGTACATGTTCAGAGAGAAGAAATACATGGTAGTTTTACAACATGAATAAACTTGCCTTTTGTTGAGTCCTTTCATCAAATGAATCCTGGTGGTGTAGATATTTGATAGTATATTTTTCCCTATCTCATTAGTGGCTCCTAGAAAAGTTAAAGTATTTAAAGGAGGAAGGGGATTAGAAGTCATGTAGTTTATACCTTTCACCATCACATGGAGTTGGAATGTGGTTATTGTGGATATTAGAGTAGTCGACGATGAAAGAGCGATGGCAATGAGTGAAAGATGAGCCCTTCAAGCACTGCCTGAACAGTGGAAAAGCAGGTGAAGGACAGCCTAGAGTTATACTTAAACATTACTGGCTAAGCCTTAAATTCATCCCCAAACCATTGTTGTTTATTTGAGAGTCATGGCCCTGATTATAAGTACTGCCATAATTTCATTAACTCTAAAAAAAAATACTGTGACTTAGATAGAATTGGTATTTCCCCCATTTTACAGGCTGAATAAAGTAAGGCTTTAGTAGATAGTTTGCATTGTTACCTAAGTCCATTAACTCTTAAACAAAATTTTATCCATATATCAAACCTTTAGGGAAGAGCCCACAATCTCTAGTTCAGGGACAAATCCAGATCAGTCTAACCAAAAAGAGGATCTAATTCTGCTTTAGCCAACTACACCAATGGCACTACACTTACCAGTCACTGGCTGGGGTGATAAGTGACCTACTTATAACCAATGCCACGTTAGGGAAATCCTGGGGGTGAGGATTTGTGGGAAAGCGTTTCTCCGTGTTATGAAGGATACAACAGAAATGACATGTTCATTCTCCTTCCATGAGAGTATGTCATATCTGTGTGTAATGTCTGGTACTGTAGTGTCAATATGTGAGCATGATGGGGAAAAGATGAGAACAAAGCAGAGATACTAAGGATGGCAGGACAGATGGCTGGGGTGAAAACCTAGATCTTAGACACTGTTAGTGAGCCACTGAATAGAGCAATTCTGGACCTATCCTGCTTCTGATGCTCTACTGTTGAAGGCATTTTCAGGGTTTTTAAAATCTACTTAGCAGCTGAAAGCTCCATCAATGGTCCAGAGACACAGAGAGGTAGGATTTGTTCACACAGTAAGTAGGAAACCTTTTCAACGAAGAGTGAAACCATGACTCCCAACTTTTCATTTCTTTAATTTCAGAAAAAAAAATGAGTAAGTGATTTTTGTATACATATAGGAGAGAGAATAATATCTTTTTATCTGTATTTCTATAGAAAGTTGGCTATTTTGGATGATTCAAAATGAAAATAGAACAATTATCAACTTTGCATATGGGAAAATACCTTAAGTTTCACCAAATGCTTAAAAGAAAGAGTTTAAATTACCAATTTTAGTTAAAAAGTGGTGGTTATAACCTTAATAGTAAAAATATTTTCTGTTAATCTTATGAGGATGTTCCAAATTTGGTTTTTTTATGCTTCTTCTTGAAAAGCAATACATTTATTAATGGTAACATGGAAGTACTGGTTAAAAGCATTTTATAGACAAAAATAATAAGGTCTTTGAGGATGTCTGAATGTGACCCTCTTAGCAATATCATGGGGTAGTTATTATTATCCAACTTTTACAAATAAGCCATTGGGCAAAGGGGTTTTGTCCAAGGAACCCAGCCTGAAATGGCATGCATTCCAAAGTGCTTGCTCTGAACTGCATGCTACATTGCTTCCTCATCTGGGAATGGTCTTAGTTAAGTTTTTAAAAATAAGATAAAATAGGGGCACCTGGGTGGCTCATCGGTTAAGTGTCTGACTTTAGCTCAGGCCAGGATCTCAGAGTTCATGAGTTTGAGCCATGGGTCAGGCTGTCTGCTGACAGCTTAGCCTTCAAATTCTGTGTCTCCCTCTGTCTCTGTTCCTCCCCTGCTCACACTTTGTCTGTGTCTGTCTGTATCTCTCAAAGATAAATAATTGAAAAATAAAATAATAAAATAAGATAAAATACACATATTTATAAAAGATACTGTAGAAAATAGACAAATTATAAAAGGTCAGAAGCAGTCTCAATGCTAATTAACATTTTGAGATAACTTCTTATTTTCTCATGAACAAGGCCATTCAAAAACTATTATATTTATGTAAAATTTAGTCATTTTCAAAATTTTCCATTTCATTATGGAAATAACTGGTTCACTTGATTATTCCACTGCTTTTGGAAATCAAACATAATATCCTAAAATAGCTTTTCTTTACGATGCTCAATCTTCAAAATAATTTCTGAAAATGTACGTTCAGGGATGCCATTTAAGTGAAGGATAGTCAATGACGGAATATGATCCTTTCAATAAACTGGAGCAGGTGCTAGTGTTAAAACACTAGCTCAGCCACCTTCACAATGGGCTTCCTCAGGAAGCTGAGGGAGCTGATAAACCTCAATATTAATGCTATCAAGCATGTAAGAGAACCAGCAAGGAAAGAAGCCTCCCTCCAGCTCATAGAAAAACCCAGCACCACAGTTCCTGGTTTGAAAAGGATGATAAAGAATCTTCGGTTTTATCCTTCCTAGTCTAAACCCAATTCCAATTTCCTCATATAAATACTGTAAAATTTCATTTAGCAATATAGTTTCAGGATATAGATGATTAATAGCAAAACATGAATTTTGGAAGTATGTTTAATGTGTTTTAAGAAATTTAAAATAATCATTAAAAACTTAAAAATACCATAAATAAAGTTTTCATTTCCATAATGTAAGTATCCAGAGGTGAGAATGCCTTAATGGCACATAAGAAGTCAATTAAAACTGTCTCACCTTAACAAGAGAGCAAATAAGAACCTAAGAATGTTAAGCCAATTTTGTGTTAATTTCACTATCTGTACTGATCACCTTAGTAACATGAAAGTTCATATATGGTTTATAGGTCTATCATAGGCACACCAAGGAATTTTTAACACCTAGGGTCTAAAAAACATCCACATTCTGAACATGTCTTTTATTTGTTAATTTATAGTTTTCATTGAGACGTAAAATTAAATCTATGAAAATAAACTGGGGGCACCTGGGTGGCTTAGTTGGTTAAGAATACAACTCTTGATTTTGGGTCAGGTTATAATCTCAGGTTCCTGATATCAAACCCTGCATTGGGCTGACACGGGACAGTGTAGAGCCTGCTTGAGATTCTCTCTCTCCCTCTTTCTCTGCTTCTCTTTCACTCACGTGCACATGTATACACATCTGTGTGTCCTCTCTCTCAAAATAAATAGACATTAAAAAAGAAAAACCTGAATTATAGTAAGCAACTACCAAAAGGTCTCTGAGTCTACTTGTTGGATGAGGGTCTAGGCTGGGTTCCAATCTAGTGGAAACAAGATCAGGTAAAATATTTATGATGGTCTGAAGATAAGGGCGAACCAGGGCTTGGCAGAATGATGACTCTTTCCCTCATAGGTCCTCATCAGTGGGATCACCCATGTTACAATGGAGTCTACCATGTGAAGAAACAACAGTATCATGAGGCCAGAAGCCCAGTTTTTCAAAGCCCTGGAGTTTCCTGGAAGAGGGACTTGAATGTCCGGAAAGCCTGTAATAGGTACAGATATATAATATGTATAGTATGATTGTATGAGTCCACAGATGTTTATCGAAATATGGGTCACCCCTGTGATATCCAATTAAATATACCTTTCAGTATCAATACAACTGAAAGGGTTTAATCATGACCACACTAGATATCTGCTTATCACACGTCTGCAGTTCCACTCTGTTCTTGCATTCCACTCACAATATAAAATAAACATGTAAGCACTACACCATGCAGATCTGTTGGGTTCACTTCTGGGGAAGTGGACCTCAGGCTGCCAGAGCATAGTTTCCGTCAGTGGCCAGGACTGGAAATATATGCCAGGATGCTCACGCTCCCCTCACTTCCTGTGGGAAGGAACTTTTCGAGATGATTCCAGCACTAGTTACAACTGAAGGAGAGGTTAACCATAACTTAAGTAAGGACAGCAAAAGTGTTTCTTCTCAGGTTCCCGCTTGATGCTTCTTTATTGGTGATGACTTAAGGTGGTTTGCGGGGACAAGAGGGAAAGAGGAATGAGAAACTGCCTGTCCTTTAACAGTTGTGTCAGTTATAATCTCTTTGGAGTCCTGCATGCTTCTGCTAAAGAAATTATCTTGTTTTTAAGTGACAAATTCTTGAATCAGTTATTCACTAAGGTGATTCCTAACAATTTCATGCCCACATAGACATTTAGACACGATGTGATGAAATTGCTGCTGCTAACCGCTGACAGGGAACTAAAGATATGCAGAAGAGTTGATGTATCTGAGAGGAAACTCACCTTTTCAAATACTTGAAAAATAAAGACACATGATGCCAGTTACAGATTGGGTGAAAATAGAGAGTGATAAGCCATATGAAACTCTTTGGATTGGGCGACAAATTTGCACTTGACCTGATTGTATTCTTTATTAAAATAAAACCAATTATAAGATGGAAAGATGTGATAACGCTGCCTTTGAGCATCTGCTGAAATGAATTTGAAAGATCCTTGAGCCAACATAACATTTAGCAGCGAGACAGCCAACTTTCCTGCCCCACAGGTTTCTGCTCCTGTATTAACTGATGAAAAAGACACTTGCCAGAAATACCATCGTCAGTCCAGGCAAATGATGGAACAAGTCTATCATGGCTGTGGGTAAGAATAGATGTTTATTCCTATATTATATCTTTCTGGTCCAAAAGGCTAGTGAATGCAAGTGGTAAATTAATGTGTTTTAGTTGGAAAAATTGATTTCAGTTTAGAATTTTTTTTTTTTTCTGTTCACACAAACAATTCCCTCTGCAGCAATTAACTGGGCATGGCTGATGTGTCTGCAGGTCAAGGTTTGAGGAGGCTGAGGCAGAAAGGCAGGAAAGAAAAAAGGTAAATTAAAGGTTAAGAAAGGTAAAGCTAATTACCTACTTCCCAAACAAACTATTCCTTAAAACAGCAAGCAGACAGATGTTTTAATGTCTTACATCACTTGTATACCTTCCTAGCACAAGTCTGGGCACATAATAAATGCTTAGTTAGAGGTGTTTTATCCCTTTCCTTTTGTTTTCATTTCTCTCTCTCTCTCAAAAACAGGGGCTGATGAGAGAGAGCTGAAAGACCCTAAGCTAGAGGTGGTCTTGAGCCTGGATCTCCCTGGACTGGGCTCTTATTTTCATTTTTAACAAACTCTGTTTCCAACCTCTTAAATAATCATTTACTGATCTCTCCCAAAGGGTCACAGGTAATAGGCTCAAGATGCTGCCGCCTTTTACTTGTACTGTGTAAAGCACTCAAAGATGCCCTGTCAATTAATTAGCAGCTTAATTGGAATGAAATTATGTAATTAAGCATCTCATTTCAAATTAGCTATAAATGTTTACCAGCTCACAGGAATGAGACTTTCAAGGGGCCTTCATCCAGACCTTGTTGGTTTTGACAGTAAGTCAATGTCTCCCCTTCCTTTTTCTAGTTAGAAATGCAGGGTTTTAATGAAGCCCGAAGATAAGTTCCATAAACCAGTCAGATATCAGCTTATTTACATTTTGTAGGAGCTAGTGACTTCTTGAGAAATACATTCTTCCTGTGGGCAAGTCAATTGATTAGGTGCCCAAGGAATGAATCTGCCTCCAGAAGAGAATGACAAAATATATATTTTACAAGTTCAATGTTTGCAAAATTCCACAAGGATTATGTTCAGTTTTCTATGTGTTAAAAATCCATTCCTATTATATATAAACAGGAACTTTAAATTGTGCTGTGATTAAAGACCACTGGCTCCTGTTAGCATCCTTTCAAGTGTTTTAAAGCATTTTCCTATCAGGATGGATATTGACAATTTTCCCCAGCAGGCAGTGTGTACACCTCCCTTTTAACTGGAACCCCTTTCTCCATGACAATCTCAGCCTGTCCATTTGGCCAGGTCTTTGCCAATGGTGTATATGTAGCTGGAGGGATGTGGGCAACTTTCCCATCATTGTCTTAAGAGCCAATTGCTTGTCCTCAATGTCTTATCTTTGCCCCTTGCAGAAAGTAGATGTTGTTCCTGTGAGCCAGGTCTTACTCATAATGAGGAAAACTCCTTGGGCAATAACAGAACCGTTAGATAGAAGAAACCTTTGCCCTTAAATAACCTTGTAGAGCATCTAACTATCTTCTGAGCCTGCCCTCCTCTCTTTAGACCAGAGTAGCTGGACTTTTGAACTCTGAATAATTCTGTTATGAGACAGTACTCCAGGCATTGCAGAAAATTTAGTTGAGTCCCTGTATTCCAATGATTTGCCTTCTCCCTAGTTGTGGCAACCAAAAATTTCCCCAGATGTTGTCAAGTATCTGGGGCAAGTTTGCCCCTAGATGAAAATTACTGCTCTAAATGGTTATAGAATGAATAACCTCTCGTCTTGTTTGATCCCCTGTAATTTTGGGTATATTTGTTATAGTAGTTCAAACTAGCGGCTCGCAAAGTGTGGTCTGTGAGAACCTTTTAGAGACTCTATGAGGTTTGCATGGATACTGTAAAAGCAATGTCTGATAAAAATGCTAGCTGCAAATCAAGGCAGTAAAACTCATTTGTATTAATATTAATGATATTCTTCACTGCTATGTCCTTTCGCTGGGGGACATTTCCACTTTGGGATGTCTTTGACATAGAAGTAAAAATCATTAACTTTATCAAATATCAACTCTTGAGCACACATCTTTAAAATATCCCATGTAATGAAAGGAGAAATACATACACGTGTGCACACACACACACACACACACAAACTCTTCTGATGCACACCGAAGTGTGAATTATGGTCTTAAAAGTACTTCTACATGGATGGAGTGGTCAGTGCCTGTAGAGCAAGATGCTAAGTTTTACCGTAACACATACCTTACTCATGATTCTCTGTCTGTGAGAAAGACCCAGTAAAGTGGTAGGAAACACAAAAATGTGAAAGACTATCAGAAATGGATAGAAGAGCCAGCTCAGAGCTTGACTGACAAAATAACCAAGGCATTTCAACAAGGGAAGAGGGTTTCTACTCCATTCTCTGCTCCTCCTCCTGCAGGGGCCATGATCCGACTTCCCATATCTCCCCGGTCCTCCTCTCCCTGGTATGATGCCAGCATCCCTTATGGGGGGCCCTCCTCCTCCTCACGGATGATGGCAGTGGGACCTGCTTCTGGAATAAAGCCTCCAGTGGGAGGCCATTTGCCAATGATGCCTGGGCCCCCCATGGTGAGACCTCCTGAGGAGACCTCCCACTCAGCCAGGAAAACTTGACCAGAAAGATAAGGAGAGATGGGAGCCTCTCTATATTCATTTTATATTGCTTATTCTACTTCACCAGGAGACCATGGTGCTATGACTCTGGATGTTTTCTAACAGCATGACAGCGAAGCCTTGCTCCCCCTTAATATCAAACAGAGAATAGGTTTTCCAGGGAAGTAGTAGGACAAAAATGAACAAACAAAAAACAATTTTCATTTGTATTGTGAAATGTGAAGATAAAACTGTCAACTGTTTTTGTTAGAAAAAAAAAAGTACTTGTGCAGTTGTTTGAGGTACAAACTGAACTAGCTACATTTTGTGGGACACTATTTTTACTTGACAGAGTGGTTGATGGAAAGAAAAAGGTTTTCAAACTACAATATTTGGTAGATACTCTGTCAAAAAAGAATGAGGTAAACCTGTCATTTCAGGGAAACCAGCGGTGAGTATGTTGATAATCAACTGTTACTACTGATCAAATAAAAGCAACCATGTGAGAATTAGGACTTTGGAAAACTAGTATTTAGTAGCATAAGACATTTCTGATGTAACTGGTGGTTGGATCAATAAAACAATTTTTTTCTGATACTGTATAATCATGAGCCAACATTTATTTAGAAGATCTGCTTAACTAAATGAAACAATATTTTCCGAATGACCAATGCATGAGGCCCATGAAATGATGTACCAGTAGAAGATTCCTCCAAAGCAGAGTATTGATCAGTGGTTTTTAATGTCACACAATACAAAATTTCATATAATTTCAGATTTCACATCGTCAATAATCTTTAAGAACTATTAAATTTTTATTTAGAATACAGAATTTAAGAAATAAATGTAAAATGATTAGATTTTGCTACAGAAAGAATTCTTCCTTTTCCAGTCACATATTTGTACGTTTTCCTCACATATTCCCACCACATCAACATAAGGGATTGATTATAGATGCAGATAAATGAATCTAGTCATCTTCTGCTAAGGCAGACGTTAGAGACTTGCAAAAATATAAAGGAATGTCCTGGCAGGTTAGCAAGATGGTGGAATAGGAAGCCCTAAACTCTCCTTCCTCCCACAGAGATACTGATTCAGAAATATACACAGATCAATATCCTTTGTGAGAAATCCAGAGAACAGTTAAGAAGCTCCTGCACCTCAGATGGCATAAAATCAACCACAATGAAGCCAACAGAAAAATGTGTGGTGCCTTCTCACCCCTACCCCTCCCACTGGCATAGTATCACATGGTTGGGAACTCCCAGTTCCTGGACTCTCCCTGGAAAGGGTAAGCGAAAAGTGGACTATATCTGCAACATTCCTAGTTTTCATGCGGTGGGAGCAGGAGAGCTTAACTAAAGGACTGGCTTCTGTCTCACTTGTCTCCTAGCACTGCTGGGACCCAGTGTGTTCTTGATGCCTGGGGGCCACTGAGAAGGTAAAGGAGCTGGGTGGTGTGCTACTGATTCAGAGCAGCCATAGTACAGCAGAAAGACACCACAGGAAACAAGAGATTCAGAGCTCTAAACCAGCAAATCCATCTATATGCACAAGTCCAGAGAAGATACAGCCACAGGAAAGTCTTGAAAAGCCTTCCTAGAAGCTAAACGTCCCCTGACTGAATCTGAAAGAAATGGAACTGAACAGATCTATAATTAGTAAGGAGACTGAAGGGCTTATCAAAAACTTCCTAAGAAAAGCTAAGGTCAGATGGCTTCATTGGTGAATTCCTCCAAATATTTAAAGAAAAATTAACACCAATCCTCTTCAAACTTTTACACAAATCTGAAGAGAAGGAAACATTTCCAGACACATTTTATGTGAACAGCATTATCCTGATACCAAAGCCAGCAAAAGATACCACCAAAGAAGAAGACAACTGGCCAATATCTCTGATTAATAAAGATACAAAAATACTCAACAAAATTCTAGCAAACTGAAATCAAGAGATATCAACAGGATCAGATGCCATGACCAATGGGATTTATTTCCGTGATGAAAGGATGGCTGAACATACAAAAATCAATTGATGTGATATGTCCCATTACCAGAATGAAGGATGAAAATCACATGATCATCTCAATAGATACACAAAAAGCAATTGACAAAAGTCAACACCAGGTTATGATAAAAACACTCAAACTGGGAACAGAAGGATATTACTTCCATACAATAAAGGCCATATATGACAAGCCCACAGCTAACATTGTACTGACAGCTCTTCCTCTGAGGTCAAGAACAAGGTATGGATGCCTAACTCCCAATACTTCTATTCAACATAGTACTACAAGCACCAGTCAGAACAATTAGGCAAGAAAAAGAAATAAAAAGCATACAAATCAGAAAGGAAGAAGTACTGTTCACAGATGACACAATCTTATATGCAGAAAACACTAACGTTGCCTCACAAAACTGTTACAAATAATAAGTGAATTCAGCAAAGATGCAGAATATATAACCAACACACAAAAATAAACCATATTTCTATACACTGATAATGACCAATCCAAAAGGGAAATTAGGAAAACAAACCCATTTATGATAGCATCAAAAGGAATAAAATATTTAGGAATAAATATAACCAAGAAGGCAAAAGATTTGTACAATGAAAATTACACACTGCTGAAAGAAACTAAAGCAGCATAAATGGAAAAACACTCTGCGTTCATGAAATTGGAAGCTAAGTATTATAAAATCTCTACACTATCAAAGTAATCTACAGATTCGAAGTAATCCATAAAAAAATCTCAATGGCAATTTTTACAAAAACAGAAAAAAAACTCAAGTGGAACCACAAAGGACTCTGAATAAATAAAGCAACCTTTCAAAAGAAAAATAAAACTGAAGGCCTCAAACTTCCTGATTTCAAGCTATAATAATCAAAACATCATGGTACTGTCATAAAGACAGATGTACCGATCAATGGAACAGGATAAAGAGCCCAGAAATGAACCCATACATGTGCAGTCAGCTAATCTTCAACATAGTGCCAACGATACACACTGAGCAAAGAAAAGCTTCTTCAATAAATGGTTTTGGAAAAGTGGACATCCACATGCAAAAGAATGAAAGTGGAAGCCTATTTTACACTACTGACAAATATTAACCCAAAATGGATTGAATGATACCTAAATGTAACACCAGAAACTGTAAATTTGTAGAAAAAAAAGTATAGGGAAAAAGAATCCTGACCCTGGATTGGGCAATGATTTCTTACATATTACACCAAAAGAATAGGCAATAAAAGCAAAAATAGACAAGTGGGTTTATATCAAACTAAAAAGCTTCTGCATGGCAAAGGGAAAAAAATTAACAAAATGAAAAGCTAGCTTATCAAATGGGGGGTATTATTTCAAGCAATATACAGAAGGGATTAATATCCAAATATATAGGAATTCCTATAACTCATTATAAAATAATAAACTTAATTTTATAACTCATTATAAAAAATAATAACTTAATTTTTTTTAAAAGGTGGCAATGGCTTTAGACAGACATTTCTCCAAAGAAGACTTATAAATGGCCAGTGGATATTGGCAGATGAAAAGATGCTCAATATCGCTCTTCATCAGGTAAATGCAATTCAAAACCACAATGAGGTTTCACTTCTCACTTAGTAGGGTAGCCATTATCAAAAATAATTGCTGGTGGGAAGAGGGGGCAAGATGGCGGAGGAGTAAGGAGCTCCGTATTTGCACTCGTGCCCATACATCACACAGAAAAGATCTGAAGCCATTGGAAACCTTACAAAACCTGAGAGATTGGGAGAAAAAGGATGCAGAATCCACTGAGAGAGCCTTCTAACGTGAGTGCGAACTTGGGAAGATAAAATCGGGCCGGATCGGAGACTCCAGGGTGGGAGGCGACCCCCTCTACCCTCTGCTGGAAGTGAGAGGGGAAAAGGAGAGAGTCCGAAACAGAAAAACCTCCGCTCGGGGGGGAAAAACCTCCGCTCGGGGCAGAGAAAGACCGTACTTGCCAAATATCTGCACACCAGGTCCCCTCGCGCCAACTGGTCCTGGAGGGGGCTGAGCACACAAACTGCTTCTTTGTGCTGCCTCCTGGCGGCTGGACTTCAGAGTGGTGGCGCACCTGCCGCCATTGTAGCTCCCGGGCAGCTGGGGCCCCTGAAAGAGCCACGCGGACACTGGGCGTCTGCGCTCCTGGCTGGCTGGGACTCAAGAGGGAAGGCAAAGAGCAAAAACTGGGAAATTTGCCTGTGAGTTCGTGTTTCGGGTGACGAGCCATAGAGGGACCTGGTTTACCTCACTCTAGCGGGCTCGGCCTCAGCGCACCCGCACCCGGCAGGCAAGCCCTCGCCCATGCTCGCCAGCCCAACCCAGAGAAGGAAGCAGTGATTCTGACTCAACCCCCAGAGCTCCGCAGGGGGCCTGGAATTGCCCAAGGGGGTTGCCTGGGAAGCTGTGTCTAAGGCAATTTCAGCGGGGCGCGCGGACTGGGATTTGGAGATTGGGACTGGCCTGGGTTGAAGAGTGCAACCAACTTCGGCTGTGCCCCCGGTACGGGGAGTTTACATGCCCAAAAAAGCGAGGAGCAGCGCTTGCTTCAAGAAGGGACTGGAGCACCTTCACTCTCCTCCCCACAACCGCCAAGGCAGAACTCCCGCCTGAGGCATTGTATCACACCACGCCCATCCCTGCCTGAGAGCTGCCCTCCTCCCCTTTTTTTTTTCTCTTTTTTTCTTCTTCTCCATCCTTTCTCTCTTTTTTCCCCAAAACACTGACCTGATTAACTCNTGTTCATAGCAGCACTCTCCACAATAGCTAAAACATGGAAAGAGCCTAAGTGTCCATCAACAGATGAATGGATCAAGAAGATGTGGTTTATCTCTACCATGGAATACTACATGGCAATGAGAGAGAATGAAATCTGGCCATGTGTAGCAACATGGATGGACCTTGAGGGTGTTATGCTGAGCGAAATAAGTCAGGCAGAGATGGAGAAATATCATATGTTTGCACGCATAGGAGGATTAGGAGGAACTTGACGGAGGAACGAGGGGGAGAAGAAGGGGAGAAATGGTGGGGGAAAGGGAGAGAGGCAAACCATGAGAGACTCTTGAATGCTGACAAAAACTGAGGACTGATGGATGTGGGGGGGGAGGGGCATGGAGGAGGACACTTGTGGGGATGAGCACTGAGTGTTATGTGGAAACTAATTTGACAATAAACTATTTGTAAAAAATAAATAAATAAATAATAATAATTGTTGGTGGGAATGTAAAATGGTGTAGCCACTATGGAAAACATTATGGTGCTTTGTCAAAATATGTATATATAAAAACACCACTACCACATGATTCAGCAACCCCACCTCTTTTATATAACCAAAAGAACTGAAAACAGGATCTTAAAAAGGTATCTGCATTCCCATTTTTATGGAAGCATTATTCACAATAAGCTAAGGAGTCAAATTAAAGTCTATTGGCAGATGAATGGATGAAGAAAATGCAATATTCACATACGGTGGAATACTGTTCCACAATTAAAAAGGAAATTCTGTCATATGCTACAATATGAATGAACTTTGAGAACATTTTGCTAAGTGAAATAAGGCAGTCGCAGGACAAATACTACTTAATTCTACCTATAGGAGGTATCTAAGGTAATCAAATACATTGAACAAAAGGAATGATGGTTGCCACAGGTCAGGGGGTAGGAAATGGAGAGCTGCTGCTATTCAATGGGTATAAAATGTCATTTATGCCACAGAAGAATTTCTAGAGATCCGCTGTACAACATTTTACTCATAGTTAACAATACTGCACTATACACTTAAAAATTTGTTTGGGGGGGTAGATTTCATGTGTTTTTTTTTTTTTTTTTTTACCATAAAACATATATACACAAAGCAATGCTACTTTTCTCACTCTTTCTGTTTCGGAAAATAATTTATTTTTCACTAAAAATTGTTATTTATGGGGTGCCGGGGTGGCTCAGTTGGTTAAGCATCCAACTTTGGCTCAGGTCATGATCTCACAGTTCGGGAATTTGAGCCCCACATCAGGCCCTGTGCTGACAGCTCAGAGCCTGGAGCCTGCTTCAGCTTCTTTGTTTCCTCTCCCTCTGCCCCTCCCCCCCCCAAAAATAAACATTTAAACATTTGTCACTTATGTTAGCATGCAATAGTTTATTTTTATTTTTGATATGAACCAATAAAATATTTTTATGACACCTTGTTTTAATTTTTAATATGGTAAATATTGATATGGGTCACTGAAAGAAAGGCTCTTGGGGAGATATCAATAATTTTTATGGATGTAACATGTTCCTGAGATCAAAAAATTTGAAGTTCATTAGATTAGTTAGATTGTACTCTTGATAATACACACACTCCAAACACTTTTTTCAAATCCTATCAGTTACACTTACTCATCGTACAGACTTTTAAACTTTGGTGCTAGTGGATTTATCTAACACTCAGTTTCTTTATGAAGAGTGCTTTTTATTTTTTTAAATAATTAAAATATTTCATATAATGTGTCATTGGTAACCTTTTCTTAGGTTTATGATTAATTTCCCCAGATAATTACAAACTCTTTGTAGAAAAGATCAATAGACTTCTTTTTAATGTCTCCTTAGATTAAAATAAGTCCAGGAGTCCTTGATCGTTTATGAGAAAGCAAAAGAAAACAAGTGGTAATATGTAAAACAATAAAAGACAAAGTTGAAAAATACTAGTAATATAAACACAGCAAAGAGTATCTGGCCACAGCTGTCTTCCAAGCCCTGAGCTATCTTATTTAATCCTCTTGAGAGTCCTGTGAGGTAAATAATATTATCATCACACTGCAGATAAGGTAAAGTAAGGCTATGTGGTTAGTAACTTATCCAAACTAGCAAGCGGTGGAGCCCAGATTTAGTGTTCTCAAGCCAGGATTGGAACCAAATCCTCTGTGACTTTGGAGGGTGGGTGTGGGTGTGGGTGTGGGTGTGTGTGTTTGTGCGTGCGCACTTGCGCGCGAGCGCGCATGCCTCGTTTAAAGGTATGGAGCTTTTGTGTTCTCAAATACGTGCAACTTCTGAGCTGCTATGCGGTCAAAGCTAAGAAGAGCAAATCCAGGTCAGCAGTAATGCCACCAGCTGTGAAGCAGGTCAAGAGAAACAGGAATCATTGAGCTTGGGGAAATTACGAGGGGGATCAGGGAATGCCATGTTGCTGCTCTCAGCTGGAGACAAAAATAAATAAACTTGTCCTGTGCAGTGCAGAAGGTGTAGGCGACTGCCTAGCACTCACTGTCCCTCCCCTGCCCCCAACCAAAAACCTCCAAAGAGGGAGACCCATGGGGGACAGGCTGACAGCAAGATCAGAGCTCAGGCAACTCAGTCCAAGTATTTTCTTCTCTTGCACATGCTTTGTGTGCTGGGCAGCCTGTGGGCCTGGGCATGGGTGTAAATAAATAGAGAGCATCAAGCATACACTTCTGTCCTTCTCTCCGCTGATGGCAAACAGAGCCATAAAAGAGAGCTAGTGAGGTCCCTGGGAATCTGAGAATTGATATGCCAACACTTCTGCCTGATCTCAATATAATAGAATGAGTAATTGGGTAGGGATACATACTCTTCAAATGGAGGTGAGAAAGGGAAGTGGTCCCCCAAACATTTATGAAAGCAAAAAAAAATTTTAAGACAGCATTTGGTATAATACTGTATCTCCCAAAGTATGTTCTGCAGAGAGATGTATAAATGGGTTCTGAGGCCAAATGGATGTGGAAAGTGCTATGAGGTATATAGTCAAACTTAGAGAATCAAATCAATGTATTAAAAGTTTCGAAAGCTAGAACAGGGAAGACAGATGTTTATGTTGGCTTCATCTAGTTTTCCAAGTTGGATGCAGACGTAATACCTTACAGACCCATTCTGGACCAGTGGGATGGAAGAATATGGCAGCCTCTGGGCTAAAAACAAGTAAACAAACCTAACCTGGGCAAATCCTTGATTTCTCTAGAACTCAGATTTCTCATTGGGAAAATGGACATATAGCAATTATATCAGAGAGTTGTTGTAAGAATTAAATACACATACATGCACACATACATATACAGAGCATTTATATTAAGTGTGCAATAAATGGTACTCCTCCATCCAAACATGTGCTTAAGTTTGTGGAACAGTTTTTTCCCTTTCATGACAGCTACATAAGTAATCATCCAAGTAACTGAGCAACTGCCTTTACTGAGTACCTCACATTGTAGTGTAGAATAGTATCTGTCCTTGGAGTAGTCACAGTCCAATTAAGGAGAAAGACATATGAATAGTGAACCACACGTTGAGTGCTCTCCTAGATCTGCACAAAGTATTATGGAAATGCTTACTTTTCCCAGGGCAAGTCATAGGAGCCATCAGAACTGCGTCTTGAAGGATGTATGGCCGTTTCCCAGGAAGAACAGTAAAATTAAGCATGGAAGTGAAGTGAAATGGCTAAACAATACCCAGTGATGTGATACATTCAGCATTTAGTAGAATGTGGTATCATGTGGATAGTAACAGAGGGAAGAGATGGCTCAACTGATAGTGTTGGTGAAGGCAATGTTGTAAAAGACACTGCCTGCTAGAGAAGTTTGGATTTTATCTTAGGGCACTCTTGAGCCATTAAGAATGTTTTAATAGAAATGACAACATCAGATTTGCATTTGAGAATGATGATTCTGATACCAGTAGGGAAGCTGATCTTGGGAAGTGAAACCAGAAACAAGAGAGTAAGCTAGAAGCCAAGCATCTCCATCTTCACCTGCCTGTCCTCGGGTTCCTGAGGGCATGGACCAGAGCGGGGCTCAACAGGACAGCATAGCAGGTAGTGAGAGACAGCAAGGTAATATAAAGGTATTTCTTCATGTTCTAATGTTGGCAAAGGGAAAGGCAGAGAGATAGGAAAGTAAAAAGTAGTGGCTGGCATTCTAAGTTGGATAACTGAATGCAGAGTAGGACACCTGACCAGGACTGGGAAAAAAAACAAAAACAAAAACAAAAACAAAAACAAAAACAAAAAAAAAACAAGGAGAAACAGGTTTAGGGAAAGTAATAGGGAGAGAGTTTGTAAATTAAAATTAACAAACTGTTGGGCTTTAGGTGTCTTCAGGCATTATAAAAGTAGAAGTACAGGCCTGGAGTTCAGAATCCTACTTGGACTGAAGATAGAAGCATTAAGAGTGATCGCTTGAGGTGGCCCCTGGCCCAGAATGAGGGTGCAACATGTTCCAAAGCATACCAGAGTGAGCTGGAGGTTGGGAAATTCAGGGCAAAGAAAATAATAAAGCAAAGTCCCTACTTTCAGAAGAATAATAATTCAGCTGGGGACACAGAATTGATGTACTATAAAGAAATGAAAGAAAACTTAAGTGCTAAGCTCGGTACTACTTAATGTAGCTGCAAAAGAATACAGAGTAATAATTATATTTTTAAATGGAAATACATGAGATCTCTGGGGCCCTCAGGAAGCTCAGTCAGGTAAGCATCCAACTCTTGATCTCAGCTCAGGTCATGATCATGGTTCTTGAGAAGGAGCCCCACGTCAGGCCTTGCGCTCATAGTGAGGAACTTGCTTGGGATTCTCTCTCTCCCCCCGCTCTCTGTCCCTCCCCCACTTGTTCTCTCTTTCTCTCTCTCCCTCAAAATAAATACATAATTTAAAAAAAAAAGAAAGCAATCTCGAAGGGTAAACTAGATTTTTAAACTATTTAAAAATATAGTTTTAATAGTTTTAAAACTATTTACAGGGAAATAGAAGGATGGAATTTCATTGTCAAAGGCAAAAGGCCAGTCAGATATTCATACGAGCATTATTAAATGAGGCCATAATGAGGAAAAATTGGGGTAATGATGGGAAAAATTGAGGTCACAGAAAACAAAGCATGTGCATAATGAGGAAATGGGGTAAAGTTAAATGGCTGGAAAGATACAAGGATGAAGGGAGAGGACTGAAATTTCTCATGATTGAAAAGAGCATTTGGAATAGATGTGGCTGCAAATATGTGACAACAGATATTACAACACTTAACATACAGAAGGAGTTCAAGGAAACCTTATGTTTTTTCTGTGGTTTTAGAAGCAGTTCTTGTATTCAGTAATCATATACCGCCACACATGGTAATTTTTAATGACTTGGAAGGGGCAAGATGAGTGCCACATATGTAAGGAAGCTGCTGCTATATTCTAGTCTATTCTGTCAGTCCACATACCTAAGTGTTCAACTTCGTGTGCCTGTCTGCCTTTATCTCTGGGACTTTGTATGCTTTTCTGTTTGTGTGTGTGTGTGTGTGTGTGTGTGTGTGTGTGTACACATATATGTATTCTTGTGTCTCTATATGTTTATGTGTCTCCAGATCTCTCAGCATCTCGATGTATGAGCCTTCACCTCACATTCATGTGACTGCAACTGGCACCCCTGGCTGCATCATCGTACCAGGTGGTCAATGTCTTCCTATCTGTGTGGGCATGACTTTGCTATGATTGTGTTCACATGCTAGTCTGTATGTATGATTACTGTCTTTTGTGTGCCCAATTATACAAGTCTGTACCATCTGTGTGAGTGTGCACATGTATTTGTATGTATGTGTCTGTGCACGTGTGCATATTTTCTAAAGCATTACCACAGCATGCCAGTCAGTTCCTTCCGCAGTTAATGTAAAGCTGTCAAACAAAACTGAATGACAAACGGGAAAAGCCCTCACTGCATCTGGCTACACTGGCCTTTTTACCTTTAAGGGAAAACTGATCTTATCATTTACAGTCTATTTCACTATGTATCAATGTGCACATGCAAATATTTCCATGCCACAAACATAAAGCTTGTATCAACCCGAAGTGATCTTTTTGTGTAAACTGACTCTGAAATTATTTTCTTTGCCTTGTAATGGTGGTGAAAACCAATCAAAGCATTTCTTGAGCCATAAAATTTAATTTAACTCAAAAGTCACCCCAGCTTATGGATTTTCCTGTATGGAGACTTTTATATTAAGAGCCTGTGGTGAAGACTCCCTGTTGATTTTTGTAAATTCTAGAAGCACTAGAGAGAGATGTAATTTCAGAGGTTTTTACCCAACTATTAGTAAAATAACTGTGATGAATCATTGCTGTTGGGGCTGATGTAAAAGAAAGAAAAGAGGGCAGGGCCAGTGCCAAGCCCACTGCGAGAGCAGTTCAGCGTATTGTATTATGAGCCAGGCGAGAAGGGCCAGAAGACCTTGTATTTGAATCTTACGTGAAGCTACAATTAAGAGTCTATTAAAATTGAATAGTTCCACGAACCCAAGCACAGGGACAAGGATACATGCAGCCTGATGGGTTCTGTGGTTGATAAGATTGAAGGCAATCCCTATTTTCAGAAATAATCAAGCTGAATCCTACTGAATTTTAGCAACAGCCCCAGTACCACCATGTGGGATCCTGGAGTCTTGGGGATGAGATTCAAATTCTGATTTCTTTGTTACATCCTCCAGTTGATGACACTACTTTCCAAAGCACATGTGATATGACAGCTTCCTAAAACTATCTTGTTTAGAGACTGCCGTCCATATTAACAACAAGCCAAACACAGGTAGAAACCCAACCTTCCCTGGGTATACATTTTAAAGTCAAAGCAACTCTAAAACCTGTCAGAAATTTTCCACACACATAAAGCCTCTTTTCATCAACATGGTTAGCCACACAGGCGGACTTGGATTTTAAGCTCTGTGCTATGGCGTTTCCCAACTTCACACTAAAATGTTGCCTATTAATAAAAAAAGAGCAGTCAGCAAAGAATCTTGGAAGTCCATTAATTAAATCTAATGCAGATGGAGTGCAGCAGAGAACAATATACTTGGATTTCACTTCCTCACACAGAAACCCCACGCCAAGTGCCCAGAGCCCACTTGGTACTTCTATCCCTGCCCCTGAGAAGTTCAACCCCAAACACCAGCAAGCTGTATCACACAGCATTTCTTTCCATTTCATAGACATGAATCTTGAGAGTTTACCTGTGCCCACTGCCGAGTGCTGAAAGTCTCATCCCTCATCATTCCTTGCCACCAGATATGGCCACCAAGTTCTTATAAGATATAGGAGGAAATGTTATAGTGATACTTCTTGGGATTCCCCTAACAGGAAAGAGTGTCCTTTTTCTTCCTCCTTCTCCCTTCTTGCCACATGGAATACTTAGTGCTGTAGCTGGAACATCAGCAGCTGTTTTGAATCATGAGGCAATTTTGTTTCTGTAAGGAATGAAGGCTGGGGATTAAGAACAAAAGTTTCTGTGTGCTTGGAACCATGGAGCATTTGTAAGCCCATTCTAAAAGGCCGACCTCTGAACTGCTCTTACATGGAAGCAATCTATATTTCTATGTTTCATAAGCCAGTCTATTCTGAGTGTTACTACTTGCAGCCAAACTTAATCTGTACTTGCAAAGCAAACACCTTGCTGCTAGTCTCTCAGTGGTTGCAAGAGAACTGCTTCCCCTTACATAAACTCTGATTCATGACCCAAATGTCTTTGTAGATAGCAATTATCAGAAAACAACCAAGCCAAGAGTTCTGTGCCAGGTTTTCTTTGGTGCTGGCAGGGTACTTTGTATCTTGAAAGATGTGGCATGCTGGTGGGAAATAAGGTAAGGCTATGGGGCCAAAAGAAGAAAGGATTGAATGGTAAGGGATACTACTTCACCTTTCAGAATATCAGAGGACCAGGCAATGAGAGGGGGAAAGAATGGTTGATTATTTGATCTCTCTCTAATTTCTGCATTACTTTCCTTTACCCAAATAATGAAACTCTTATATTGTAATGCTTGATGCCAAATATGTTGATTGAATTGGAGACTCAGTCAGAATGAAAAAAGTGGGAGGGGAAAAAACTGAATAAAATAGAAAGGAAACGTCAATGATAAAACCAGAGATATGTATTATCAAAGTTACTATCAATGTCTTCAATTCTTTCACTTAAAGATAAATGATCTCAGACTGTGAAAAAAAAACTGAATGATATACATTAAATCAAATTAAAATAGAAATATGAAAATTCAAAAGATGAATTTATGGATGACATTAGGTTAATCCGTAACATGACTTCCCCCACGTTCTGATTGGAGTTTCCACTGAGGCTGAGGGAAATATGAAAACTCACAACACTGTAAAAATCGAAGGATAGAAGCTGGAAAAACCATCTCTATTTGTAATGTTAATAATTAACAAGTGCTTATTATATACCTACTTTATATTACAAATTTCACAGACATTATCTCATTCAATACACACACACACACAAATTTTAATATATGAGATGTTTTATTTTCCATTTAAAAATAAGAGAATTGAGGTTTAGTGATAACTTGCCCAAGGTCATAGCGCTAATAAATGAAACAGAGACTCAAAATCAGGTGTTTGCTTATAAACCATATGGATTTTCATGGAGAAAATACGCAGGCTGAGCAAGCAGACTATTAAGTTTGACGTGATTACAGAGATAGCACTTGAAAAATGCTGGGCTATGTTGGGTAACTAGTAGTTTTATCTACTTACTGTTCACTGACTTGGAAGGGAAAAAATGTCTAAGTTGAAAATCTAGCCACATGCCCTTCTCTGTCTTTCTGATAGTATTCCGTAAGCTGAACGGTGTATTATACCTTCTGTCACCCATGTCATTTTTCTGTACCGAATGAAGGGTAGCACATTTCAGAAACGACAGATTTGGGATGGTCCATTCCATTATGAATCATCTCTGGTAATGTGTTAAGTTCAGAATTTGGATACGGGAGAAGTGTGAACTAGGAAAACATTTGTTCATGTCCTAGAGCAGTTCAGAGAAACAGAGAACAGAGTAGTGGAGACAGAAATAAGTCTGATATTTGTAGAACATTAGAAAAATGCCTGGTAAATATAATCTGAGCTGAGAAGGTAATTTGTTTACACACAAGTAGGCAGAAGGTAAAAACAATATCAACCAAATCATCTGCCAAGTGAGAAAATCCTATCTCATTTAAGCATGAGTAAAGAAAGAGAGGAGGGGGGAAAAGAGAGGGAGAGGGAAGGGTAAGGGTGAAGGGAAGGGAAGGATAAGGCAGAAGGAAACGTTAAAGAACAAGATAAAGAGGAGCACTTGGAAAGCTCAGTTGGGTAAGCATCCAGCTCAGTTTCAAATCAGGTCACGATCTTGGTTTGTGAGATCAAGTCCCATGTTGGGCTCTGTGCTGACAGCACAGAGACTGCTTGGGATTCTCCCTCCCTCCACTTCTCTCTCTGAAAGTAAATAAACTTAAGAGGAAAAAAAGGACAGTATAAAGACAAAAGTAATTGTAAAACACAGAAGAAAAAAATATAAAAATGATCTACTGAAGGATTAGAAGAAAATTAGAGGAAACCACATAGAATCTTTAATAAAGAATAAAGCTACATACTTTATAAAGAGACAAGAGAAGTACCCAAAAGAGAATTAGCTGAAATTCAAAACCAAGTGGGTAAAATGATATGCAAGGTAAATGGCATAAGAAAGCATATTAAGGAAGCTATAAATCATGGAATGAAATTTCACATAGGAAGCAGCATGAAGTTGCAGTAATTCTACAGAAGTGTAATTCAGTTATTATTAGAAATAAAAGCTTGAGCTATACTTCCAGAAAATTCAGAAGAGAAGTGAAAAAGAAAAAGCAATCATAAAAGAGATGTCAATCTGTAGAGAAGGATGGGTATGGAACCCTGAAATACAGAGAAGTGTTGTTACTGAACAAAAGGGCAGATATTTAAAAAGCGGCAAGGGGCGCCCAGGTGGCTCAGTTGATTGAGTGTCTGACTTCCACTCAGATCATGATCTCACAGTGCATGAGTTCAAGCCCTGCGTCAGGCTCTCTGCTGATAACTCAGAGCCTGGAACCTGCTTTGGATTCTGTGTCTCCCTCTCTCTCTGTTCCTCCCCTGCTCACACTCTGTCTTCCTCTTTCTCTCTCTCTCTCAAAAATAAATACACATTTTTAAAAATTTTTTTAAAAAACTGGTGAAATAATTAAGATATTCTAAAAAGAACAACACTCTTAAAAAAAAATAAGGATTATATCTGCAAATTAAAAGAGTTCTTAATGTTCCAAATAAATGAAAACAAGTAACTATGCAAACCTAAGTACCTCTAGCTGATGTTTTACAAGCATAAGAGTACAACTCTAGAGGTTCATGAAGGTACAAATACGAAGCTGACATACAAATGTACACACAGCCTCACTGCTTTCTTCAAATGAATGTTATAGAAAGACATTTGCACATATGCAAGTATTAAGATGGCAAACTAAACATAGCACCGAGCTCTGCTTCATCATGAAACTTCTAAAAATTAAAAGGAATTTTAAGAAGGCATGAATTCACATGAACAGAGGGAATAGAAATCAACAAGAGCGACAGAACTCTGTTTGCTGGAAAGCTGAGCAAGGAATTGTGACTGACTCAGCCAGCTAGGGAAAGATGAACAGTTAATTTAGAGGTTAGAAAAATTGATAAGAAACTCTATTTCCATTCCAATCGGAGAAAGAGCAAAACTGGAGCCTCTGGGGCTGGGATATAAAAAGCAAATTTAAAAATGGAGGACCTGTTGTCAATCCAGTTAAGAAACAAACAGGCCCTCTCTTATTTTAGGGTCCTCCACAGAGCTGAGTTTACTCGCCTTCCTCCAAGTTGAAGGCACATTAGAGTCTGATTCTCCAGAGAGTAAAACAGAGTCCCAAGACCACATTCCTCAGGGTAGAGGGCTGGACATGTCAACTGTGCTCACAATTCTGAGGGATGTGCTCAGAACTGGCTGATACAATATTCTGAAAACAAAATGATGATAACTTGAGAATTGCCTTTAAGGTCATATATCAGTCCTTTGATCATTCTTTCCTCACCAACATTTCCATGTTGTGACGATCAAGAATATTTCACCTGTGTAGAAGATTTATCTGTTTTTTCTCCTGGGGAATCTGATGACCTCAAAGGACATGGACGATTTCCTACTGGGATCTTCCAAGATAATGACCAAAATGGATAATTTTCACCCATCCATAGAGAGCTTCAAATTACATATGAGCAGATACCCAAATATTCACAAACATTTATGGAATCCACTTTATATGAAAACAGGGACCAATACAGAAAGAAAAAAATTAGAGAAATCTCTGGCTATGCGAGAGAAGAAATTTTTAAGTGACTAGTAGAAAAATCCTCTGAAGCAAGTTTAAACATTGCTGAGCCTCTAAAAATTTACTCTAGAAAGAAACACATGTGGCTAAGTCCAGATGTGTTAGTACATAACTGCATAACTGGGAGTCTTCTTAATTAACCTCCATGTAAAATACAATGTAGAATAAGTAATAAAAATGGACTAATTAGTAGCTTACACATTTTATTAAAATTTGACAGTAAATGCAACAATTATTATTAAATTCTCTTTAGAGCAGACCACTCTCATCACCCTGAGCTTTGTATTCCACTGCCACCACTAAGTTACATTCAGAGTTAAATTAACAGTCATTTGTTTATTCTCAGAGAGTCGTGTTTCAGGACTGGGGAATTATTAGCCACGTATGAACACTGTTCCAGTCCAGCGTAACACGTCAAAAAAACAAGAACTAAAAGGATCATTTTTCAAGTAAATTAACTGCATCTTCTAAAAATCATTTAGAAGAATCCAAAGATATCCAGCAGCTAACAAGTAAAGTTCATATTGTCTGCTAACCAATAAAAAATTACTGGAAGAGCAAAAAAGCAGGAAAACATAACCCAGGATGAGGGAAAATAAATTCATTAATTGAATAAGAGACAATATTTGAGGACATAAGTAGCTGAAATCTCCCTCATTATGTAAAATCATAAATCCACAGATTCTAAAAGCTCAAAAAAATTCTAGCCAATAAATAAATAAATAAATAAATAAATAAATAAATAAATAAAATGATGCTGAGTATCATTGTAATCAAATTTATAAAATCAATGATGAAGAGAAAACCTTAAAAGCAGCAAGAGAATGATACTTTCCATACATAGGAACAAAGGTAAGAATAATGGCAGATATCTCACCAAAAACAATGCAAGCAAGAAGTCGGCTCAGTAACATCTTTTAAAGTAGGGTCGGGTTAGAGGTGCGATGCGGAACTACTTCAGCAAAAAGATCTTTAAAATTTTTTAAATGTTTATTTATTTTTGAGAGAGAGACAGAGCACAAGTGGGGGAGGTGCAGAGAGAGAGGGAGACATAGAATCTGAAACAGGCTCCAGGCTCTGAGCTCTCAGCACAGAGCCCGACCGGAGGCCCAAATTCACAAGCTGTGAGATCATGACCTGGGCCCAATTTGGACACTTTACTGACTGAGCCACCCAAGCACCCCATCAGCAAAAATATCTTTAACAATGAAGGTAAAGAAAGAATTTCACACATATAGAATTTGAAAGAATTCATCACCAGGAGCCCCAAACAGCTTGAAATATTAAAGCAAGTTCTTCAAGAAAAAGAACCTAATACTCTATTAAATTATGGATCTAAACAAATCAACAAAGAGCACCAGAAATGGTAACTAAATGGGTAAATATATAAGTTTTTGTCTTAATAGTTAAAAGGTTTTTTAAAATAATACTTGGTTGTTTAAGCAAAAACAGTAAGAGTTCGAAGTGGAATTTATAATACATGTAAAACTAAAATGTATGTCTATTATAGCACAAAGGCCAAAGAGAAGAAATGGAAGACAGCATTTTAACATTCTAATAAGTGGTAATAACATCTAAAGGTAAAAGTTAAAGATGTATACTGCAAACTCTAAAGCAGTCACTAAAATAACAGAACACAGATTTATAGTTAAGCTAACAAAGGAGATTATATGGAATAAAAAATGTTCAATTAATTCAAAAGAAGACAGGAAAGGGGCATCTGAGTGGCTCAGTGGGTTAAGCGTATAACTCTTGGTTTCAGCTCAGGTCATGATCTCATGGTTTGTGAGTCCTAGCCCCACGTGGGGCTCTGTGCTGACAGTGCAGAGCCTGCTTGGTATTCTTTCTCTCCCTCTCTCTCTGGCCCTCTCCTGCTTACTCTCTCTCTCTCTCTCAATAAACAAACAAACAAACAAACAAATAAAAACAAAAGTAGACAGGAAAAGAGAGAAAGAAAAGAAAGAACAGATGGGGAAAATAGAAAATGAATAGCAAGGGAACAAATGGCAAGATGATGTTATAATTTTAAAATGTGTACTTAGGTTTGCACAGTTATTTGTTTGCATCTGTTTGGAATATTGAGATCTCTTTCATTTTGCAAAATAATCCTTACTTTCCAAGAGTTATTTTCCTTTAGAATATCTTAAGGTAGGCTAATTTAGCAACATAAAATACTAAAGTCTTCTGTCTACTCCACCCATACACCTCCACCTCGAAGGAAGGAAGGGAGGAAGGGAGGGAGGGAGAAGAAATCCATAAATGTAATTAAGAGGTAAATAGCAAACTAGAAAAAAAAATACTTAATATATTTATTATAAAGAAACATGTTAATATCCTTTATATATTAAGGATTTTTACAATGAAAAAACAAAAGTGATCCGCCAATAGGAAAACAGGTAGCAAATGAGTGAATATTTATAAAAGAACAACAAATACCTGATGAAAGCATGAAAAATATCAACTGTTCTCTAAATTTACAAATGCAAATTAAAATAAGCTACTCTGCCTATCAAACTGACATCATTATAAATTACATTATCCTGGTTTGCGAAAGCAAGGGGGAAAAGTCACCTTCATATAATCCTAAAGAGACTGCAATCAGTCTCAAATAAATAATTACTGAGCATTTATTATAAGGTATCATACATGAAGTACAAATTGTATTTTCATCAAAATTCTTTAAATCTTGAAGCCTTTTTCCTCAGCACTTCTACTGATTAAGGTAAAATTGCAGCTTGTTGAAAAGAGTCAGACAGGGACTCCCCCATCTGCTACGATTCAGATCACTACATATAGGGTTTGAAAATCAGTTTTATATGCTAATAATGAATGAAAAAATTGCTCCATACACACACCTATAATTTTTTAAAATAAATTATATAGAGGGGTGTCTGAGTGGCTCAGTCAGTTGAGTGTCCAACTTTGGCTCAGATTATGATCTCATGGTTTTTGAGTTCGAGCCCTGTACTGGGCTCTCCACTGACAGCACCGAGCCTGCTTGAGATTCTCTCTCTCCCTCTCTCTCTCTATTCCTCCACCACTCATGCCTTCTCTCTCAAAACTAAACATTAAAAAATAATTTAAAAAACAAGTTATATAGATATAAGGTTATAAGTATATATACATATATATAATTCTATATATCTGATAAAGTTATACTCACGTATTAGAATGCAAGATTTTTTAGAAAATATATTAAATCAAACAAAATACTGTAACAACTCCTATAGCTTCTACTTCTACTTCTATCTTTATTCCTGATATGACTGATTTATATCTTAAATCCCAACTTCTCCCTTGAACTCCAGACTACCATATCCAAGTTCAAAGTTAACATATTCAAAAATAGAACTTTTCCTTTCCCCTTCTTTGGCTACCTTTCCCAAACTGGCTCCCCCCACCTAATTTTCCCATGATGAGAAGGAAAAATATTGTTTTTCTTCACTTCTTAAAATGTTTGCCTCCCCCCTGCCAGCCTTTAGGCAAGTACATTCATTTCTGCCTCCAAGTCATACTCCTAATCTCACCTTTTACTGTCCCTACTGCTACTTGCATTCTTGCTGTGTAAAATGCATTCTCCATGCATTTTAACAGCATCCAGTTATTCTTTAAAACTAGAGACCCAATTATACAAGCCCCTTGCTTGAAATTCAACAATTCGCATCACACCTAAAACAAATGCCATACTCCTTATCATGACATCAAGCACCCGCCTTATCTGGTTTCTCCTTATCTTATTGATCTAAGATCTATTATTGCCCACCACTTTTTAATGTTTATTCATTTATTTTGAGACACACACACACTCTCTCTCTCACAGGGTGGAGGCAGAGAAAGGGGGAGAGAGAGAGTCCCAAGCAGGCTCCATGCTGTCAGAGTGGAGCCCAATATGGAGCTCCAACTTACAAACTGTGAGATCATGACCTGAGCAGAAACCAAGAGTCGGATGCTTAACTGACTGAGTCACCCAGACACCCTACTATCGCTCACCATGCCCATTAACCTGATGGCCCTAGATTCAATCAGGACAAGAGAAGTCCCACCCACGGGATGCTGCCTTATTGTTTCCTAAATTATTCCTTCTCAATATTCAGATCTCTGCTCAGAGACCTTCTCTGACTACATGGAAATGAGTCCTCCCTTCCTGGCCTTTGCCTAACCCTACACATTGATACATCAGGGATTTGACATCATTTATGACCATATCTGAATTTATATTTCTCATTTGCATACTGATTTAATTAGTGGCAATGATATCTAACCTAAAATCTAAGCCCTTGGCAACTACATTGCTTAAGTATTAATAATATACAGTTATATTTGGATGGTGAATTTTATTTTCTTCTCTGTGCTTGTCTACATTATCTAAATTTTATATGATTGGTAAATATTAGTTTTAAAGCCAGGATAAAACATTCATGTGTATACAACGTAAAATAACATTGGCAGAGCCTAAGGTGTAGGAGAAGGGAAGCGTCTTCCTTAAGAATTTGATTAGGTCATTCCCTCAGTTGTGGGCAATTCTTGAGATCATCTTTGTTTGAGTGGAAGATCAAAAGGGAAATTGATTATGTAAGAAGAGAAAATTATATGAGAGAGCTGTTGGTAAATTTGGAAGAAACTGTGTAGGTTAATTAGACCTGAAAAGAGGCAGGAAAAACAGGGAGAGAAAAAATGCCTGAGCATTGTTGCTATAAGTGATTTGCATACTTAAGCCACAAGGGGGAGTAAGATAAAGAGAACACAGTATGAATTTCACTGAAGACAGATAGTCTAGGACACCGACTCAATTCTCTGTTGCCCTGCCAACTGGTTCCCATTGGGGCAACAGAATTTTAAGAATAGATAATTAGAGGAGTGGGGCTTCACTCAGTCTAGTTAACCCTCTTTTATGTATGGGACCAGGGAGGAGTTTGGAGAGTTTTATAACTCAAAGAAATAAAAAATGAAGGAAAGACTCTGCTTTATGCATAGAAGTGTTAAGTTGGGTCACTGTGTTGGAAAGAGCTCCTGGCTTGCTTGCTCGCTCGCTCGCTCTCTCTCTTTCTTCCTTTCTTTCTCTTTCTAATTTTGCTAATGTTTATTTTTGAGAGAGATAGACAGAGCATGAGCAAGGGAGGGGCAGAAAGAAAGCAAGAGACACAGAATCTGAAACAGGCTCCTGGATCTGAACTGTCGGCACAGAGCCCTGTGCAAGGCTCAAACTCCAGAATGGAGACATGACCTAGGCCAATGTCAGATGCTTAACTGACTGAGCCACCCAGGTGCCCCAGAGCTCCCGGCTTTCTAATTCCCTGGAAAGGAATAAATCCTCTGGTTCCATATCCATATTGTTGTATTCGTTTTACTTACTGGTTTCTCTGTCAGTAACAAGACTCATAGACTGCGCAAAAGTGGAAACTCACTGGATACCTTGGTGCATTCTCCTGGGGGTTCAGTGAGAAAGGACAGCCAGCATCTTGGTGCTTTCTCCTTGCCCCAACGTTTAAAAGCATTTACTCTGCCCAAAGGGATGAGGAAAAACAGGGTGATGACAGCACTCAAAGTCAGTGACCACTTTTGCAATGAGAGTAGTACCCTTGACACACAAAATGACTGATAAAATGATGGCACCTCTTCAGACAGAGCAGGGCAACTGCCACTAATGCAGCTTGCCCTGAAATGTCCACCCTCCAGTAATTAAAAAAAAAAAAAAAAGGAGGGTGAGGGGGGAAGTTTATAAATCCTGTTGAGTAATTTAATACTTTTCTATAAATAACTTTTAGGTCACAAGTGTGCAGGTATAATGACCACCCACCTTTACCATTTACCAGATAACCAGATAATTGCAGAAGTCATGAAGAATAAGAATGGGCCTTTGAAAAACTGGTCTATTTTCTGAATGCTTTAAGAACAAAATGCATTCTTGTTAAGCAGAATTTTATTTCCATTCCATTCAGGAAGTTTTCCCTCTCTATATAAGCTTCCTGAAGCTCATATGAGACTTTGGGGATCACTGGTCGAGGGAATGATCATGAGTAATGGGCTCTTTTGTCATATCAAGCCATTAAATATATGTAAGAATCAATGCATTGCAGTATATGAATCTAAGAAGTAATGTAGAGAACAGGCTCCCCATGGCTGACCTGCTCCCAGCCAAGCTTAATTACTTCACTTAAACTCAGAATAAGCCAAGATTTCCATCAAATAGGACTAATTGCAGTTGATACCTTTCCTTCCTAGAGGGACGCTACGATCATTATTCAGATAGTGTGGATCAAGAAGTTAACGACAGGCCTGTTACCGAATAGTAGTGAAAGATGGATGGAAGGAGAGCACGCTTTCAATGACAGAGTCCAGGGTATGGCATCCACCAATTCCATTTACTAGCCAGGGAATGCATAAAATGTACTTAACCTCTCAAAACTTCAGGTTCCTTATCAATAAAACTAGGAAAAAATTACTTATGTTGGACAGATCATGTGAAGATTGTAGTCAATATATATGCAAAGAACTGTCGCACTTAAGATACAAAATAAAGTGAAGCAATTGTTTTATGTATTTTATGGATCACTTACCCCGTAGCAAGTGCTTCTATAAAGCCATTTAAAATGAGATTGCATGCTTCCTTAAAGACGGAACCTATGGCTTGTATTATCATATCATTCATATAAACGTTGAGAACAGTGCATTCCACATAACAGACTGTTAATCCAAAGCTGTAAAATGTGTAACTGATAACTGAAATCCCATAGCTTCCTATACCATCCCTATGCTGGTGACATCCAACGCTTTCAACTCTGACTCATTCCTAGAGTTCCAGAGTCACATACCCAATGGCCTGTCTGATGTCCCCACTGAATTCCTGAGGCCTTTTAAGATGTTCCAAATAAAAATCTTAATTTCTTAATTCTTCCCTACACTCTGTCCCTTTCTCATTCATTGAATAACATGGCAATCCATCTTGTGCTCAAGAAAGTCTCTACCAATAACTAAACTCACTAATAGTGTGTGAGAACGTGTATTTTCTACACCTCTCAGGACCCCAGATATTACACATATTTTATTAACTTTTGCCGAATTAATATTTGTTCTAGTTTGTATTTCCCTGATTAATAGTGAGCTTCATATTTTCACTGGCCATTTATGTCTTCCAGTCCATTCAATCTCCAAAGCCTGGATCAGACACCAATAGTGCTCCCATGGCCCTGCACTGAACAAAGATTGACTGAATTTTAGTCTTTATCCTTAAAACATTCTCTTCAATAGTCCTCATTTTAGGAAAACACTGCTTTTACAGCCAACCTCTACGTTGTGCCCTGAGTTATTCAAATCGATAATGGTGTTTCTCTCACTTACAGTCCCATTTTTTGTTGTAGCTTTGGTTAAGGATACATGATAGCAAACTACACTTCAAAGGTGTCTTGTAAAGCCCACGATTATGTTCCATTTTGCTTACAGGTGCTTTCAGATTTCTGAAACCCTAACAAAGCATTCATTATTCTATAACTTTACCCAGGAACCTTCAGAATTTCAAATCTGGTTTATACTTTCTTGTGATTTCTTTTTCTTGAAGTTTGCCTGCTCTCTCTCGAGCCATCAATACATTGGGGATACAAAGCCCTACTAGGGGACAAGGCAGCAGAGTACACACATTTCTCTTCCTTAATATAATCTCCCAGCATAAGACATTTATAGGATTCTGTGGTATTTGAAACGGGAAATAAGACTTTTTATTATGAATTTTTTGAAAAGGCTAATTAAATTCATGCTTGTCAACCTATATGGAAATATAGAGCTTAAATTCCTATAGCTTCCATGAACCCAATAAACATCCGCTCAAGAAAAAAGTAACAAACAATAAACAACTTCTTATCAGAACCTCTAGGATCAGGTCAAATGCTTTGTTTTAATGCATGAAGCCTTCTTGCCACCTCTCAGTTGAATTAAACTTGAATTCTTCCTTCCACTTAATTCCTAGGCTGCTTTCCACATGGCCTTCTGACAGCACTCACATAAAGCTTTACATCTGAATTAATCTTGTATCTTTCTCTTTCTAGTTTATTATAAAAGTGACCTTTTTTTAATTTGTATTTTTAACCTTCTTCCCAGAAAACCTGGGACAGTATCTTGCAAATGTTAAATAATTCCATTTTTACCACCTTCTATTCTGTATCCTATCTTGCAAATTTTACTCAATCAAAATTTACTCTATATCTACCATATGCCAAATGCTACAGGACTAAAACCCTAAATAAGGCATGGTTTCTATTTCTTAATCTCTTTCACCTTAATCACAGAGGCAGAAAGGTAAAACATGTTTAAAATACCCTGTAAAAAGAGAACTGAATAGAGTGAACCCAGCGTACTGAGGGAGGAAAGAGGTTTCCAGGCATCTAGATAACCGAGGGGGAGATGGTAGAGAAATAAAATGGTGCGGGAATTGAATCATGACGGGTGACTCCAATAGATAGAACAGAGAAAAAGGAATGGTATTTGCAGAGGTATGAAATATTACAAGAATATAGTCAGGAAATTGTGACAATTGGGAGTCATGCGGGGCACTGAGAGAGGGAGGAATATGAGATTAGGGCAGTAGTCAGGAGATGGATCATGACTAGCTTTCATGCCATACTAATTTCCTGAGCGTGATGGAGAACCAATGCATATATGTAACCTATCACACACATGTCTGGCATTGAGCCTAGCTCCCTAAGCAATGCAATTAGCAATGTCACTCTCAGATGGTGCACCTATTTTTGGACCTTGCAGCCTTCATGGGAGATTTACTTTGTTAGATTAAATCAAATCATGATTTTCATAGTCGCCTTCCTACTGTTCTATATTTTTTGTTGTTGTTTTATCTTCCTCCTAATTCTCAAGGAAAATGAAATATGAAACATAGAAGAAAAACATCTTTAGCCAAAGAATATTATTTTCTTCTTGTTCCTCTCTTCTCATGCAGCCTTTGAATAAAATTCTTGTCATGTATTTTCCACACCTTTACCTGAATGGAAAGCTTGAGTGAGTAAGCTAATCCCCTTGCGAGATTTTATTTCCAGAGTGCCAATGATCAGGTTGGGAAAAAAAAGTCATTTTAATTATGTGAGAGTGGTTTAAAAAGAGAGAAAGAGTAATCCAATTCCCACATACACACAAAAAACAATGTGCTACATCTCACAGAATTTCAAGAGCAAGCATTTGTGGCATTTTATTTACATGTGAAGAAAAAGTATATAAGCCCAAAGGAATGATCTCAAAAAAATGTAAGAGGAGAGCTGATCTGACAATAAATTTGCAAAGTCTACATTCACAATTGGCATCAGCTGTAGCATCATTAAAGTCAATAGGTGGACCATTTAGAGTATATACAATATCCAATTTATCCAAACAGATGTATTTTATGAAGAGACTTGAAATTTTTAACACCATAAACACCTCTTTTAAAGGGATTCTTTGTCTCTCTTTCTTTTTAGAGTTTTAAATACAACACACACACACACGCACACACAAATACACAGCATTCACACTACTATGCATACACAAACAAGTTCTCACAGATACATGCACTATGGAACACCTTCTAGAAAGTCAAGTCCATGTACTAACTCTCTAATGGCTATGATAGACACGTTTAGAAGAGACTGACTAAGCCCAAGGTCAAAATATGTTATTCATACACTTACATAACAATTAAATTTAGAATAATTTTTGAGGAGTGCCTGGGTGGCTCAGTTGGTTGAGCTTCAGACTTGTGATTTCAGCTCAGGTCATGATCTCAGTGCCGTGGGATGGAGCCCCTCATCAGGCTCTGTGCTGAGTGTGGAGCCTGCTTAAGATTCTTTCTCTCTCCCTCTGCCCCTCTCCCCAACTTGTGTTCTCTCTCTCTCTAAAAAAAATTTTAAGTATCTTTAAAAGGTTTTTTTATATATATAAAATATTTATTTATTTAGGGGCCCCTGGGTGGCTTAGTCAGTTAAGAGTCTGACTTCAACTCAGGTCATGATATCGTACTTCGTGGGTCTGAGCCCTGTGTCAGGCTCTGGGGCTGACAGCTCAGAGCCTGGAGCCTGCTTCAGATTCTGTGTCTCCCCACTGCCCCTTCCCTGCTTCACTCTCTGTCTTCTCTCTGTCTTTCAAAAATAAAAATAAGTGTTAATTTTTTAATATTTATTTATTTTTGGAAGACAGAGAGGAGCATGAGTGGGGAAGGGGTAGAGAGACAGGGAGAGAGAGAGAATCCCAAGCAGGCTCCACACTATCTACAGGGAGTCTGATGTAGGGCTCCATCCCACGAACTGGGAGATCATGACCAGAGCTGAAATCAAGAGTTGGACACTTAACCAACTAAGCCACCCAAGCATCCCCAAGGTAATTAATTTTTGAGAAATTAACTTCTATAAATAAACTTAACTCTTAATATAAATGTAACTCTTTCCTTAACAATTAACTTTTTCAATAGACAAACAGTATATTAAGCCCCTCCCCTATATATAAAAGCTGAATGTTTAAATTCATTTCAGCACACTTTCCTTACCACGGTTTACTTACCATCCCAACAAGACAAAAATATTCACTTTCTAGTAAATAAAAACCATGTTTTCTAAACTGCCTAAGCAAAAGTAGTTAATTGCAACAACAATCATAAAGGCACACCAAGGTAAGACAATGATCTGGACAACCTCACCAGGCTGCCAATATTAATCTTATTATTTTATCCTCCTAAGGGAAACCATACCATGGCCATACATTTCTCATCAATGCTTGGGTTAGTTTTGTAATACACTTGAAACTTACTACAGAACTGGAAGATCTGCATTCCATTTAGTCTATTTCCTAAAAGATAGATTTCTACTCAAATCTTGTACCTGCCAGGGAAATTACTAAAACTCCTTTACCCGCTCACTCTCCACTGACACTACACATATTCTGCCAATGGTATTCACTTCTGCTGTTTTATATACCTAAAATTCCTGGTCTCTCTTCTGTTTGGATTCTCTCCATTCTTCCACTTAATATCCCATTTCTCTCTAACAGGCCTCCTTGATATACTAGCATTGGCATTCAACACGTGTTGAAGCGATGCCACAATATTTTGTGATTTTTTGGGTTAACTTATAAATAACTATATTTTATAAAATAGAATTCCTCAGACATACACCTCTAACCTCCTATCACTGTGACCTTGACATGAGGCAAGAGAGTTATAAGAAAAAACAGCTGAGATACTGATTATTTCCTTTAACAAGTCAGCAACCTGTTTCTTTGGTGTATTTTATATTACAAACTGAAATGTCTTTCAGTGACAAGACCTGTAGCTATTAAGTAGCTTTTTATACTTGTAAATGACTGTTTGGTTAAATGCAAAAGCAATATACTTTCTTCAAGAGCAAGACAGCCATTAGTCAGCTCACTCTTGAGTTACATTTGGCCTTAAATTTTGACTTGCAATATTCACCATTATTATTGGATGATAAATTGCAGTAAGAAAATATACTTCCCTTCCCTGTAAACTCTATTTTAAATGGGCTTAGCAGTGCTTAATAGTACATCAAAAGATACCCAAAATCAATGTCCCCTGAAGCAGATCACAAGAATGTTGGACAACTTCATAATGACCATTAAATCACTGTCATTACTCCAGACAGGGCTTCCTGCTGAAGCAGTGACAAAGTAGTTTAAAGAAAATTAAGGAATAAATTAAAAATATATAACTTTCATTGTTGCCATGGTAACCCTACGTATGAAGTAGTGTGAAGTTCTAAGTAGTTTCTTCTCTTGGAATATTAGTAACAATTGATGATTCCAACTCAAATTTACTTATGTTGCAGCCTCACGCTGATGATAATACCTATATTAAAATGTAGGCAATGTAAACAATGCTAAAAGTAATAGGCATCTCAAATATACCAGCCTGATTAAATACCAGGAAGTTAAAGTTTGAGAAAGGGGGGAAAATCTCACAAATCTCAAATTCTGAAATGCATTCGAAATTTCTTCTTTATAGACCTCTTTATGGAAATGTTTACCCAAGTGATACTTATATCAATAACAGGACTCTTCTCCAAGTACCATGGTACAATCAAAAGGAGATGATATTTACATTAATGAAGGGGAAGGGGAGCTAGCTAATGGTTACCGCATACTACCACCAGGCATTTCCTATAGGCTCACATCATCTAACAAGGCAGACTTTATTCTATGATTTTTACATAAGGAAGTGGAGGTTTACAGGTAATTACGTTACTTGGATCTGTCTCCCCCATCTGGTAAACAAAGCTGATACACGGATCCAGCTATATCGGATTTTAAAGATAGATGGAGCACAATTAATATTTGTGGAGGAAAAAACCAAAGGAAAACTTCATACACAATCTATAGAAATGTAAGGAATTAATACTAATCTTCCTTTCAAAAACCTCAGAAAGTTAAATTTTATCTAAAAACAGTTTCATGCCCAGGGGTGCCTCAGTGGCTCAGTCATCTGAGTTTCTGACTTTAGCTCAAGTCATGATCTCACCGTTCTTGGGTTTGAGCCTCACGTCGGGTTCTGAGCTGACAGTTCAGAGCCTGGAGAAGCCTGCTTCAGATTCTGTGTCTCCCTCTCTCTCTCTACCTCTCCCCTGTTCATGCTCTGTCTCTCTCTGCCTCTCAAAAATAAATAAACATTAATTTTTTAAAGTTTCATGTCCAAATTAAAAAAGAAGACCCAGAACAAACATCTAACCATGTCAGTGTCGTCTCAACAGCACAAAAGTAGAAATGGTTAAATCTTATGAGCATAGGAAAAGTCTCTGCTTCAAGACATTTCTCCCAAATTTCTGTACTTAAAAGTAATTTTCTACTGAATAACTATTAACATGTAATTCAGAAAACAATTCATTGTATAGTAAAAAAGATACACATAAATGTGTACCCATGGCATTAGCTGAAGTAGGAAAGAGGATCCTGCTACCTTGTTTTCTGTTTTCTGTATATTTCCATACTCTGTCCTACGTTGAACTTTTATTATTTTTGCAAATAGAAGAAACATAAATACTGGAAATGACATGCACATCCTTACATTCATATTAAATAAAGCTACACGTTCATGGGTCACCAGTCAACACTGTTTTAATTAATAAATGGTTGAATAACACAAGCTTAAAACAAACTCACAGCCTGCCTTGACCAACAAACTATATAGAATGTTGCTTTCTTGAACAGCTACTGTATTCCACTGCCTTTGACTATATGCCTCAGTCTGCCATCATAAATAAGATATCAGATTAGCAAGTACATATCAGCATTAAGCCATTCCTTCTTTATTAAAATATGTTTGTAATTGGCATTTATGCAACAGCCATGTGAAAGCTGGTGAAGCCTGGGGCCCAGTGGAGAGTATTTATGGCATTTCCTTATACCCCTTTCATAATTGCAGTAATATATGGCACAGCAGACAGATTAGTGATATTTCATCAATGCAATAACTACCTTCTCAAATAGCAGCTTCAGTTCTCTGTAATATATGATAACTATTTTCAAAAGGTAAATAGCTGATGACATCAGCAAGATACCTAAGACATCTCACATTGTATCCCCTCCTCTACAATAATAATTTGCCATTTATCCACCAAAACAAAAACGAAGAAGGAGAGGAAGGAGAGGAGGAGGAGGGAGGAAGGAGAAGGGAGGAGGAGGAGCCGTCGTCATCGTCGTCGTCCTCTGTGGGAGCTACGGGATCCCACTTGCCAAAGAACCCAGGAGGACTATCACCCATTGCTCTGCATTGAGCAATAGGAATATGGACCTCCAGCCCAGCTGTGGACCCTGCAAGTCCCGTAAGCCAGCTCCAGCACCTCTCAACTGTAGTCCGGAGCCCCTGGAGAACACAGTCTTAGATAATCACCTATGGATAAAAGACAATCCCCCCCAATAGTAGTGTTTCTATGTAAACCTTTGAGCAACCTAATTTCTCCCTATAAATCTCACTGTATGTACCCTTAGTAAAAAAAAGAAGTGATGGACACAGGTAGTTATTCAGATTAAATAGGATACTGCCACTGCTGTGAGGACTCTCATGATGCAATATGACCTTGTCTGACCCTTGAATTTCTATTCTCTCATCCTAGTTCCACACTGGAAATAACTTAAAACAATTGGTAAAAAGAACTATGATCGGAAAACCACTGCATTGCTACAAATTAGAAAAAAAAAAATTTGTATGTCTGTGTTTTCCTATAAGTGTTTCGTATCCAAGATTCCTCTATGATTTCTAAGGTTATCCACTAACTTATCTCTGAAAACATATGAGAGATTAATACAGGAGAATGTGGCCCAAATCTGCCTTCCTGCCTCTTTTGCAAATCAAGATTACTGGAACGCATCCACACGTGCTCATTTACATGTGTCTGTGACTGCCTTCTTGGTACAATGGCAGAGTTGAATAGTTAAGACACCCAGCTCATAACAGCCAAAACCTAAAATATTGACTATGTAGCCCTTTATAGAAAAAGTTTGCCCATGCCTGATTTACAACTTAGCTGGGGCATTTTCCAGGCCCCAGGCACTTAAGCTAAACCTGCTCTATACAGCATCTATTTAATCCTTGTAATAACCTCACAAAACAGGTACTATTATAATTCTGCTCATACAGATGAAAAAGAATAAGGTCAACAGAGGTTCACAAATTTGTTCCAACTCCTTCCATGGTAAGGCAGGATTCAAACACAGGTCCTCTGAGAGCAGAGCCTATTCACGGAGCATCATATCAGGCAGCTCCTCTTTCACAGGACAGTGGTCGCTCCCGGTCCATACAAACTAAGTAGAATTCATTGAATCACTCTGGGGAAGTTAGAGAAGGGAAAGAAGGAGTTTTCACTCACCTGCTGCATCCATGAATACCAGTGAGGCTCTAAGACTTCATGCGATAAAGTCAACATATAATCTAAAAGCCACTTATGAATTACAGGCAACTAAGTGACATGGCACATCTGACAGAGGGAAAACAAGATTGAAAACACAGAGACCAAGGAGAGAGGCAGACAGAGAAAACCAGAAAAGGAAGTAGGGGTGAGGTTCTGCTTAAAAGAGCAAGCCTTGATCACTATCTCCCATCTGATCTTGGTCACATCCCTGTGAGCCCTGCTATGCTTTCCTCTGGATGAGGTTCCAAGGATAAGAAAGTAAGCACCTTTTCTTTCACTGTTAAAAAAAATACTAAAATAAAAGTAAAACAACACTTCCAATCATTGCACCTGGAGTGCACTGATTCTCCATCACGCGCTATTTCAGTCCAAATAGACAGTGACTTGGACGGGCACCCTGTGGCTGGCACTGCGGAGTCCTCAGCAAGGCTGAACAAGCACCACGCTGTGCAGGTTTCCAGCTTCCTGACCCCTTTCTGTTAGCCATCCCTCTGTTCCTCTGCATGCCTCTGGCCTTGGCCACTTTGTTAAGTGGGGTATCTGCATCTGTTTTTGTTTTTTCATTGTTGGTTTTTTGTTTTTTGGGTTTTTTTGCTTTGTTTTGTTTTGGAGCGCCACATACTTTTGATGTGAGCATACATTTTGCTGTGTTTTGCACCAGGCGACTGAACATTCTATCTGGGTTTTCTGTAAATTATTGCTTTGTCATTTTCCTTTTCGCTTAACAAAGCTCAGGTTTTGTCAAGACTCTGTTTCCTAAAATAGAACTACTTCAGAACACAACTTGTTTTTTTTTTTAAATGTTTTATTTATTTCTGAGAGAGAGAGAGAGAGAGAGAGCGTGAGCAGGGGAGGGTCAGAGAGAGAGGGAGACACAGAATCTGAAACAGGCTCCAGGCTCTGAGCTGGCAGTCAGCACAGAGCCCGACATGGGGCTCGAACCCACGAACATGACCTAAGCGAAAGTCGGACGCTTAACCGACTAAGCCACCCAGGCGCCCCAACCTGTTTTTTTTTTTTTGTTTTTTTTTTTTAATAAAAATCCTTCTCCTATCTCTATCATGATTCTGATGCCCAGCATGTAGAAGACACACACACACACACACACACACACACACACACACACACACAGAAAAGGTCCTGACTTTAGAAAAAGTCTCTATTTTTTGTAGCTCTTAAAGACTTACAATCCTGGCATGGATACCCCTGGTCAGGAAAAGAAACAGGTGAAAGACATGCATTTTACTATTTTGTGAAGTGATCTGAGTGTCCAGGTGCCCCATGCTCTGGAGCTACTGATGTCCCTTCTCGTCAGCTCCCAGGTTTTGTTTGATGGTTGGTTTGTTGGTTTTCTGCTGCAGAGTTTGGCTCTTGTTTTTAATGAGCAAGTATTTAGAAATCAAGGGATGCCAACTTAAAAAAAAAAAAAAGTCTAGACTCTGAGAGCTTCTTCAGAGGTCAGACAGTGAGCCAGTCCACTGTGGCCACAAAAGGCGCGGGCTGGGCCGGACTGGCCTCCTCTCAGCAGGCAAGGGCGCCCCCACAGGCCGGCACTCGCACGGCATCACCTGCTGGTTCCTAGATACTTTCTAGTCTCCATCACATGCAAAAAAGGTGTTATCTAAAATATTTACCAACACTCAGTGGCCTAGCCACTGCCCTCTCCAACAGACACCTACAAGAAAAGGGTCCTAGAAACTTGTGATGGAAGCCTGTCTTAACTCTTTCATCGCTGAGGTGTGCCATGGCCCAAGGGTCCCCAAAGAAGAGGTTAGACTGGGAGGGGAGCTGCAAAGAATACAGAAGGACAAGTGCCCTCCAGCTTAAAATCATCCCATAGCCCCTCAGAGTGGCACTGACAGCTCTCTTGGAACTTCTGGTCCACAGTGGATTTTGCCTCATTTAAGGATTGCAGATACAGGCCTGCTGTTTCTATTCTATTCTACCCCAACCCTAGGACAATAGGAAACAAGTAACAGATAAAGTAGAATTAGGGGAGGGTCAGAACTGGGCTGTGGACAAGAGTTTTTCCATATCTGCATCAAAACAGTGTCATAAAACCGTATCATAAAAACCCTGTAGAAACATGCTGTTTGCTTATTAAGCTGAAATTTCACTAAGAACCGTTAGGAAAAACATCTCAATTTCTCAATTTCCCTACATGTGCTACAAAGCCGTTTAATATCTTATTCAGGACGCATTAGGCTCGATTCCCATGCCATACATTTCTATGGAAGAACTTCTGGGAAAACAGTGACAAAAGTCTGGTGAGGTTTCAAAAATATTTGCTTCATTTTAATTGATTTTTCTGCAACCAAGACCATAAAAAAACTCATATTATAAATACACAGAAATGGCTCATGGGCGATAAAGTGCATGATGAAATGTCCAAAATCAACATCTGGAAACGTAATGTGGCAATTAAATTTTAAATAATGACAAAAACAAAGTTAGCGTGGCCCAGCTAGTCAATTATATTTGTTTTGAAACGCTCTTACTTCTCTCGTAACTCCATCAATATAATCAAATATTGGGTAGCTCCTCAATTAGAACATAGTTCTGTAGTATTAGAAGTGACTTCTAGAATTGGTTTCATGTAAGAGAAAACCAAACAACTGTGGATAGTGCCTTATCCAGCACATCCAGGTCTCAAGCTACATTTTAATCACTGTGTCCTCAGGCCCCAAACTATTATTCCCTAAGGTCAAATTCTCCTGGGAAGCACTTTTTATGTGCTTGGCGGTTTAAAAAATGAAATATGAATGCTTTCTTATGTGGACACTGCTTTCCTCAGATATGAGGAAGTCACCAGGTCTTCCATAATTGACCCAGCCCACACCTACTCTTGCTGGTTTTGCTAATTTATTATGGTCTATCGGGCCCCCTGAAGTCCAATGAGTGATAAGCAAACAGGACACAGAAGATGGGTAGATGGTGACAGAGTTGAAAAGAAGGAACTCAGTTGTTCAGCCAGTAGACAAAAGGCTTCTTAGGATTTTCAGGGTTTTAGGGAATCGAGAGAGGACATATTCTAAATCAAAGATTTCCAGAATGAGAATCAACATCATTAGGATAACCGAGGAATGTGTTAGAGAAGTAAAGTTTCAGGCATCTCCTCAGACCCATGGAAAATGAGAAAGTCTAGGGTGAAACCTAATAATGTGTGTTTTACCCTCCAGGTAAATTTTTTTAACGTTTTATTTATTTCTTAGAGAGAGAGAGACAATGTGAGCAGGGGAGGGTCAGAGAGAGAGGGAGACACAGAATCTGAAAGAGGCTCCAGGCTCTGAGCTGGCTGTCAGCACAGCGCACGACGCAGGGCTCGAACCCACGAACCGTGAGATCATGACCTGAGCCAAAGTCAGATGCTTAACCGACTGAGCCACCCAGGTGCCCCATCCTTCATGTGATTCTGATGCACACAGAAATTTGAGAACTGTGTTCCCACATGCAAAGAGAACACCCTGGAAAAACAGATACAAAATATACAGCAAGATATTTCAGCTTACAGCAAAGAACTTTTAGTTAAAACCTTTTAGGGGTCCTGGATTAATGGCAGATGGGAAGGGGAGGGAATAAACTCCCTGACACTCAGAAGACCAAGCAGAGGTCAGAAAACATTCAAATGTCACTGACACTTTGGGTTGCATGAACTCAAAGGAACTTTGGAATCAAAACAGTCAACAATTCCAGGATCCTGTTATCAAAGCTCTGACTCTTAGCAGAGGAGAATATTGGATCACAAGAACTGCTTTACAAGAAAAGCCGAGAAGGAACCCAACAAAAATGAAAACACTGGAAGATTGTGAGACAGTGATTCAAATAATTTGGTAATTCCAAAACCTCATGAACCTTCTTTTAAAATATTTTTCCTTTTTCTGCTGCTTCCCTGTTGGTGTATAAAACTGCAACAGATTTCTGCACATTGATTTTATACCCTGCGACTTTGCTAAATACATATGCAAGTGATTAATCACTGAATTCTATGTCTGAAACCAATACTGCACTGTATATGAAACCAATACTGCACTCTATATTAACTAACTGAAATTTAAATAAATAAATTTCTGTTGGGAAAAAATAATAAAACACTTTCCTATTAGTGGAAGATACTGCCAAAGGGCTCATTATAAAGAGGTGGGGGTCAGAGGCATCAACCCCTCTGTACAGTCAAAAATCCATGACTTTTGACTCCCCAAAAACTTAACCACTCATAGCCACCTGTTGAAGCAAGCCTTGCCAATAACATGAGTAGTCAATTAACATATATTCTGTATGTTACATGTATCATGTATTGTAGTCTTACAATAAAGTGAGCTAAAGAAAATGTTATTAAGAGAATCATAAGGAAAAGAAAATACATGTAATGTACTGTTATTAATCAGAAAGAAATCGACGTGTAAGTGGACCCACAGAGTTCAAACACAGTTGTTCAAGGTCAACTGTTTAGGCAAAACCAGTTTGGATAAAAGAGATAAAACTGAGATTGTGACAATAAGTACTGTTTCTAAGGTTACAGGTTACTCTGTCCCCTCTCCCTACTTCCCAACTCCTCCTATATCCCAAGCACCAAAATTAAAGGAACTACTGTGTAAGTATGTTTGCATGCATTAGGGAGGCATATTATTGGACACCCCTGTTATCAACTGAGGAATGTTAAGAACAGAGATAAATGAATATCCCCATAAAGCATGAGGGCACACGTCACTGAGGAGAATCCTATGGCAAATAACTGTTCTGTAGATCTTAAAGCAGGAAACATGCCTTTACTGGCTGTCACCTCAATGGTACACAGGCTGAATTTCAACAGTCCACACTTCCTGACTTCCTCAGCACTGGAAATCTCCTATGTGATGCTCACCAGCTCACTTACTAGAGGTAATAAATCAGAATTCAGGAGCTGAGACAAATAGCACAGAGAACCCTTGCACTCTGTTCCCAGGATAAAATCCCAGACACATTAAATGACATTTGGAGTAAGACAAATGCTAAAATATTGAAACATGCAATTCTTTATAAACAATCCCAGCCTTTTAGTGGGATTTTAGTAGGGTGAAGAAATACACAGTATCTATAACCATGCTTCACAATCTTTGCTTCTTCATTCTCTTTGGTAGAAGCAGAACCAGATTTTAAATATTTGCATTGACAGTTAATCTTGAAAAAAGTACTTTTCCCGAACTGGGAAAAGCCTCAATAGCCTGATGCGTGCCTCATGTCAAGGCTGAAGGAGTTTAATTCAGTCATAAAATAGTTCCTGTCAGCTACTCTAAGCAAATATGATTTTCAGCTTGTTCTATACCTCAATGACGAGAAACTGGCTAGTCATGTTCAAGTTTGGTAGAGTTCACTGACTTTCAAGGTCACCATACTCTTGAACCTTCATCTTGCTTGTCTGTGTCAGTGGTCTGTGGAGATGGGTTGCCGAGAAAGCATAGAAGTAAGGTTCCTCTTTGTGTGTTGTCAGAGGAGCCATGTTCTGGGATTCTTCCAAGTCTCCTCTAGACATTTCCATTTTATCCATGACAGACTGACTACTCTATTAGCTGAACAGGGCTGCACATGCCAGATTACTTCAGCGACAATTGGCTATAGTGCCAAAGCAGAAGTAACAGAGTGATTAGCACACAGCACCTATTAAGTTATAACATCTTTTCAAGATAAAAGAGGACACCACAGGAAAAAAAAATCCTACGTGATAAAAGATTAACAATATCAAAAATAAAACCACTCAGGGTTTTAATCTGGTGCTGAAGGCATCGTACAAGCGCCTATGATCCTTCTCATGTACAGTATCCACTTGTTTTTCACAAAAATTTTTCTGAGAATACATGAATTTTTATAATCCTATTTAATAGCCTCATACTCTGAGGTTCCTCAGGCTTAAAGAACAAGTCAAATATGCTATAAATGTATGCTAAAACTTACTTCTTATGAGTAATTGCCAACTGAAGGCAAATGTTTAATATTTTCACTCACTAATGTAAGCGACCAGGATTTTCCATTCAGATGTAACAAAGATGGCATTTTACTTTCCTAATTCCTTGTAGACTGAGGTTTGGGGAAACACGCCATACCCAGCTCTAGCACACGCGTGGAGCCAGCCTCACCAAGGAGAATGCCTCCACTTCAGCAATCGATTTCTTACATAAGTGCTTGGCACTGTCAGGGCAATGCAAAGCAATGAAGACAGCCACTTCCCTTTGAAGCCATATCCCTTTATGAGATACTGAGTGGCTCTCCCATATATATAGCAAAAGTAGTTAGAAGAAGGAGGAGGAAGAGGAGGTGGAGAAAAAGCAGCATGAGAAAAATGGAAATATTGCTTCCATAAAAGAACTGAACTCAATTTTCAAAAAGCAGCAGGAAGGAGAAGGAGAGCTGCATTTACTGTATGTCACCTTTGTCTCTGGGGCATTATAATTACTTTCCAATTCAGTCTTTCAAAGAAAGAATTAGAGGCATTATGTATTCCCTCTTTACCCTGTGAGGAAATGGAAGACCACATGGAATTGTTTTGCGAAGTGTCACAATGCCACACAGATCTTCAGTGCTAGAATCCAGAGTCGTACAGATTATCTGAAGCCAGACTCCATGGTTTTTACTACTTTTATACCTCCCTTCAACAAAATGATGTGTGTCCACAAGGGAGAGACTGAGCACTGTTCTCCTAGATTTACTTTGCTCAGAATGACTGATAAAAAGTTTCTCTGGAACTTTATTACATATCATCTTTTTACTAATTCGCCCATGCGACTATTCTCCTTTAACTTTGGTCATTCATCACCAAAAGGGGAGGCTGGGAATGAGAGTTAACCAGGTGTCCTGGGCAGCATTGCTCATTACAATACACAGGTCACAAATCCCGGGACACATGCACACAGGAGACATCAGAAGCTGGTGCTTTCCTGTCCCAAGGGACCAATTCCCATTAGAGCTGCTTCAAAGATCACTTAACATAAGATAGATGTAGTCCAGAATTGAAACATGGTGTGGAATGGATGAATGCTTGTTTTACATACCTTAAATCAACCACGTTGTGGTGGACAAGATAATTAAACAAAAGCCCCAAGTGAATAAGAGCACAGAAGAAATCATAAGAGTCAAATTTTTGTGAAGGCAGAGAATGCTAAAGTATAAAAAGAGAAAGCAATTAATTTACTGAATACCTAGAGTGTCTAAGTCTGGTATACCTGCTCAGTTATTTAACTATTATGAGGTACATGTAATTATCCCATTTATAGAGAAGGAAGATTAAGGGATGGTACGAGAGAGTGCCAAGACTATCTGACACTGAATTCCATGTCTTTCCTCTAAATCATGTGGACTCCAATGGGCAAGCAGATGGCCAACTGCTGATACAAACTGATGTACCTACCTAGAACCATTACAATACAATGATTAAACAAGAAATATGGACATACTCTAGACCAGACACGTTCAACAGAAGTGCCCCCTCCCATACTCCACCACACACTGAAATGAATTGCACAAACCTGACTTAGGCGTTTTTGGTATATGCAGCCCTCTGGGCGTCAGTCTGCCATTTTTTAACTAGTGCCATGGCTAAGCTTATATCATTCAAGAAGGCTTCTTTGGGAGCCTTCATAGTCTTAAAATGAAGAATCTCACACCATATTCCTGACGTTGGAAACTTTCACAGCAGGGTGGGACCCAGCTCCTCCAAGAGAGATATATTTTTATCATAGAATTTTCTACCATAAATATCTTCTTCCTAATTGTCTATAATGCTTTGTCAAGTTTACTGGTCCTTCCCTGAACTTACCTAAATATTGAATAATAAATACCTGATGAGACCCTGCTTCTGTACCCCCCACTCTAAGCCTTGAATAACACAGAAATTCATATGTAAAAGGAAAGCAGCAACCAGAAACTCATATTCCAGCTATTCTGAATGTACGTCTATACCTCATCCTTTCCCTGGGTCCCTGACCACATTTTGAACCCCAAGATTCCTCAGGATCTCTTCTCCCTCCCTTAGAAGGCCAGGCAGGATCCCAGTGGACTACCTGCTATTTCAACCAATTCTCTTTCCAGTGTTTCTGTTTGTTTGCTTGCTTGCTTCCCCTGCAGGGGCAGACATTAGACAGCAAACTGAGCATCACTGCATACAAAAGGATCATCTAATGCAGTAATTCTCAGCATTCACAGCTACTTCATCTCAGAAGCACAAGGCTTTGGGACCCTTGTCCCAAATGCAGATGCATTTTTTTTTCAGCATCCCTCAAGAGGACATCCCTGGATGCGCCAGGTAAAAACTACTGGAAAAGGGGACACCTGGGTGGCTCAGTCAGTTGAGCGACCAACTTTGGCTCAGGTCATGCTCTCACAGGTCGTGAATTTGAGCCCAGCCTTGGGCTTGCTACTGTCAGCGCCCCCGAAACCTGCGTTGTATCCTCTGTCTCTGTCCCCTTTCCCTCTCATCCTCCTCCACTCATGCTCTGTGTCTCAAAAATAAATTTTTAAAAATCTTAAATGAAAAACTACAAGGAAAAAAAACTTGATAAAATGCAGCTTCTTGGCCTCATCCCACAACAACTGATTCAGAGTGTATATCCCTGGAGCCTGACAGTATTCTTTTAAATATCCTCTTTGGGTTTGTTTGTTGATTTGTTTGCTTGCTTCTAAGCAGTATAGAGCATGAGGCACTCTGCTTAGGTGAATAAATGCTAAGAAAGCATCAGCAGTTGGGAAATCTCACACAGGAAGCATGGGTCTTTGGTAGGAAAGAAAAGGGACAGGTGAAATGCATCAGTAACACTCACTTCACTACCCAGTCAGGGTGTTCATGGGTCTGGCTAGGGGTATATTTTAAGGAATAAATATTTCCTGGAAAAAATGAGTTATTCAACTAATTCTTTTTTTTTATTTCAACAGTACCTATTTACAATAAAAGTGACTGGAGGGAATTCTACTATTCGTGATAATTGGGCAAAATTGTGCAAGTTATAAAAACCCAGAATTCCTCTGTGTGTGTGTGTGTGTGTGTGTGTGTGTGTTTAATGTCAGGACATGCCTGGGTGGTCAATACAATAAAGCTACTTCAACAGGAATCAAGAGTTCTGTAGTAGACACACATGTTGATTCACCATCACAGAGTCAAAACATAAAGCCTTGTGCTGAGGGTTTCAAGGGAAAGGATGTGATCATCAAGATGTTTGCCAAGTGTTACTTTCCTTCAGCCTTCTCTCTGTCAGACCAACGTCCACAGTCTGCAGGTACAAAAAGGCAAGGTAAATTGGCCCCATGTGGCTGGAGACCCAGAGAACACCTCTACCACCCTGCCTGACCTTCAGTCCACAGGTCACCAGAAATGAAACTGTTCCTTCAGCCCAGCATGAAAGGACATCCCAAATGCCTGGGAAGTGTTGAATTCCAACAAGTCCTATAAAAAGCACACTTACAATAAGGGAGTTTTGCAGAAATTAGTTCCCTGAACCACTGAAAGAATACAGAATTAGTATGTGAATTATAAACACAAATTCCATTATGCATTTATATAATACTCTAACAGTAATAATGTCTACCAACGGGAAGCGCAATCTGTTTTTGTTCTCCATGCGTCCTTTTAGTAAATATTACTTTTCAGGATACTTGTTTTCACTCTTTACTTGGAAAGGTAGAAATGTCCTTCCATCAGTTCCTCCAACATATATATATATATATATATATATATATATATATATATATACTGTTCCTCTCACATATAAATATTACTTACTTTATATACTTATATAAAGTATATACTATATGTATATATAAAATATGTATATGTGTGTATACATATATATGTGTGTGTATACATATATATATACATCTATTTATCTATCTATTTATGGTATATATGCATCCATTTGCGCACAATGAAAATAAACGTAAGGAAGGCTAACATGCTATCTAGTGTTCTGTATTTTAAGTTTTTTTTTAAACTACACTTAGAGAGATATTATCAGTATAAAATGGTGCCCCTTTGATGGAATTTGGTATGAAGTCTGGTGCCAAGAGACAGATTGGTATGGTCTTAGTTCTGCTGAGACTAGAAGTCATAAATTATTCCTGTGTCTTAATTTTTGAAGTGTAGCTGAATAAAATGAATTAATAAATAAAATGCCACTGTCAACACTGGATCAACGAATTTGTCCAAGTTTCAACAAATGGCTGGTTTAAAGTGTAAACTCCTTACTGTAGTGTGCTTTGGCATATAATTATTGATTGAGAAGCCACTATCAAATGGAACTTCTGCCCTGGAAATGCTTAGAGAGTTCTCTAGTAGCTATGGAAAGTATAAAATGAGTTTAAAACCAGATGAAGAATGAGAATTTCTATAGAAATGAAAGGAATGGTCAGTAAATAAAATAATGCAGTGTAGATAGTTAACCAGGGAGTTTGAATCTAAATGGAAACAACAGAGTTGACCTTTAAAAATTAAAACATACACTAGAAATACTTTTATCAATTCCACCCCAAGCACTGATCTGCTGGCCTGATGAACCTGTTTCTTACCAGCTTATCCAAAGGCATTGAACTGTTCTCCAAGTCTTGGCAGAAAAATAGTGCATGCAGCTCTTGATGTAGGTGCTGAGGCACATTTGGACAAAAAACTTAAAATCTTAGTAAAACACAAAGATGGTAGTTAAAATCTTGCTGAATGTGGAAACTATTCAGGGGTTAACTCACAAATCTGGTAATCCATCTACACATAAATATTTAAAATATTGTTCTCAGTGGGGGGGAGGGGGGATGGGCATGGAGGAGGACACTTGTGGGGATGAGCACTGAGTGTTATGTGGAAACTTATTTGACAATAAACTATTTGTAAAAAAAATAAAATAAAATAAAATAAAATATTGTTCTCATAGTTCATGCACTGCCTTAACGTCTGCTTTACCTTCTACTATGAAGGATTTTCAACTAAAGATGAAGCAAGTTGTGAATTCCTTTTTTGGGTAATTATGAGTACAGCGTTTTCCCTATCTTCTGATAAACGGAGTCTTCAGGAGGAAAAAACATATACATCTGTGTGTGTGTGTGTGTGTGTGTGTGTGTGTGTGTGTACTACTCACTATGGCTTACAGTTAGTCCCATCCAGAATGTGATTTTAGGATGTTATTAGCATAGTTATTCTCTTCCTAAAGACTTTAACAGTAGTGTAACTGTCATAATATTGAGAAAGCTTGATGCCTCCAAAAGCAAAAATAATAATAGTGATACAGTTTACAGCCAGGACAATGAGAATGTAACAGTAAGTTTTATTAATAAGCTTCTTATATCCAGTCAGTTCAGCACAATTAAAGCAACAAATACTGCCACAGTCCTAGCATTCTAATGCCACTAGTTACATCAAGTACAAGGAAATTAGAATCCTTCATGTGATATAATGTCATTAAGCACAAATATATTGAAGCCTGATGGTGTCATTTATAAACTTAACTGCTCTACATTTTCCATGTTGGTTCAGTAAATGAATGACTTTGATGCATCTTAAATGCAAATTAATAACCAGAAACAAAAAGGTATTGCTGCAGCTGCAGTTATGCAGAGAGTGACCATTTTGCTCTATGAGAAACCATATTTCAGAAGCGTGCTAATTAGAAGCGACATCTGCAACACAGAGCCACTGCTTCCTAAGCAGAAAACACCCAGAGTTACCAGAAAACAGATTTCCACTTTGCCTTGGATTTTCCAGATACAGAGTTCAGTTGCATTTGCAACTATGTCTCAGATCCATAAGGGAGCACTTCACTGTCTACAGCATGGCTCTCCTAGCAGTGTGAGCTGGGGTCAAGGAGGCTGCAGCCCATGCTCTTGTCTGCTTTAGTATGAAGGAGTATCTCTAAGTGGACCTGCATAAAAAGGCAACAGGGTACTGGATGTTTCCATTGTTTAATAATTATTTCTTTCATACTGAATGTGTCCTACACCTTTGTGGGTTTTTTTTTTTTTTTTTGTTTTATTTATTTCTGAGAGAGAGAAAGAGGGGGGGAGGGAGGGAGGGAGGGAGAGAGAGAGAGAGAGAGAGAGAGAGAGAGAGAGAGAGAGACAGCGTGAGCAGGGGAGGATCAGAGAGAGAGAGGGAGACACAGAATCCGAAACAGGCTCCAGGCTCTGAGCTAGCTGTCAGCACAGAGCCCGGCACGGGGCTCGAACCCACGAACCACGAGATCATGACCTGAGCTGAAATTGGGCCCCTTAACCAAATGAGCCACCCAGGAGCCCTGTCCTATACCTTTGGACATTGTGCATCTTTTGTAAGTTTTCTTCCTTGGGAAAAAAAAAAGTGTTTTCAAATAAGTAAAGGTTGGGGACAAGCAAATATGACAATGACACCACACACACACTTTTGTTCAATTGGAAAAAAAAAACTTGATAAAGGAAAATTTTAGATAATTAACTTTTGTTCGTGAGACAGTACAGAAAATGGTGTGTCATCAGCTACAGAGGCCAGTGAAAACTGACTTTTAAGGCATCAAAGACAGAAAGCTGATTCTTATCGCTCATTATTGACCTTTTCTTTCATTTTTAAATGATGAGAAAATACTAGGAGTCTACATTTCATGTAGTTATTCAAGTTAAGAAGAGGGATTGTTCTGAATTAGATGGAGAAAGCATGGCAAAGGATTGTTGGCATCTGGTCGATAAGAGAAATAGAGTCTGCTGTTTTAACTTAAACCCATTCAGTTATGAACCCTTAATAGTCAATCTGCAACCTGTGCCTTTGCATCCCCATGTCACCAGTGCTCAGCACAACCCATGGTCCAGCGTGAGTGTGTAATATATGCTTGCTGCTTTCCAAGCTTCTGGATCCCATGACCTAAGTTGTTATTTTGGCAGAAATGATCCTGAAAGAGGACATGAATTCTGTTATTTCCATCGCACTAATGGCCATTTTCTCAGATCAATTAGTTCTGAGGGGCAATAACCTGAACTGTTTATTAATGGGTCTAAATAATTGATCAGATAGGCCACCAAACAGTCATTTCAGATCCAAAAGTGGTGTCAGGACTTCACCAATTCCTGCACAAACCTTTTTATTCATCAGGATATTTGCTCACATATAGGAAATGTGCTAGGTGGAGCTACATTTGCGTTTAAAATCAGGTAAAAGAATCCAAAGTGGAAGATAGTTACATTCCCTGCATTTGGTTCATACTCTGGCATGAGGTGCTAAGTATGAAGTTAAATACCACATTTTTATCTTCTCACAATATAAAGCCTCAGAGCAGCTGTGGGTCCTAAAAGCCCCATCCTCACTGGGAACCTCAAGTGTCTTATCTGCCATTCCCTTTCTTCTGCACAGCTTGATATGTAATGAATGATTTCACAAGGATTGAAATTCAAAATCTGTAGTTGAGCTTGGGAACCGGGAAGAAGGGAGTTCCAAGATTAACTTTAACCACACATACGATAAACAATCAGAAATATCACTGGAAACTGCAGATGAAATAAACCCTCTGACAATGCAGTAGCTGGCTTTGCAAGAATACTGTGCATTGAGAACATTATGCAGAATTTTTAGAGAAAGTCTCAAGCAAATTAAGATGACAGCATACGCATGGTGCTTTTATCACAGACATGCTTGTTACTGGCTGACTTTTTCCAGTCCCTAACTGTAAACTCTAGGCAGAAAGGCTAATCTGTTTTGGTTTTTTTTTTTTTTTTTCAGATCCCTTGTAGGAATGCAGTGTGGAAACTGGAAATTTAAATAAGTTTCTTAAAAAATGTTTCTAGTACATTTTGGGTCAGAGGCGTATCAAGTATTTTTAATCAACAATCCTTGACTCAAAGGAGATCAAATGACGGGCATCAGGAATGTCAAGGTAAAGGATATTTAATATTCTCCGCAAATTTGCTCAATGTATAATTGAAGATCTAAATCCTTTGTTCCTTTCACAACAAATGCAAAAGGCATTTTCTTATCATAATCTAGCCCAGAAATGGTTTTCTGTGTTATGCGGGAGGCAGTGACTGGGAAGGAACACAGAAAGTCAGAGTTTTAATACAAGGAATTCATATGTCATTGTCTGACAACTACTGAAAAGTATCTCCTCTGCATTCATGCCATCAATTGAATTTTACAAAACACATTTTTAAGGTGAGATCTCTAAGACATGCATGGTCATTTATGATAGAGTTTTTATAAAATGAAATCGCAATAAAATATTAATAGTGATCAATAAGGGAAATACATGCAATGCCATTATGCACATACCCTTAACGGATGGTGCATTATTAATAAGGATGATTGTCTGGAACTGGATATATCCTATTCCAGGACAAGGAAGGTCACTGACTACTGAGTAAACTTGAACACAAGTCCCGCTCTCTTATTAATTAACATTTTGACTTCAGCCAATGCACTTTCCATTTGTGGGCTCTGATTTCTCCATCTATCAATTTCCAATAGTTGAACTGATTTGTGAGGCTTTATCCAGTTCAACCATTGTGCGATTTAAGAATGAAGCACTAAACTGCGGCAGATGAAGGGGACAGAGCATCTGCCCTTTATCTTGCCTCTGTAGTTCAGCCATCAAGCACAGAACCAACGGGGGGGAGGGGGGGGGAGTTGCTGAGCAGGGTGAGGATGCCTGGCTGTGCCTCCAGATAGTCTGTTTTCTGAACAGTTGTAATTGGCAGCGGTGGGAAGAGTGCCAGCTGGGGTGTCCGCCCTGGGGCAAGCTCAGACTCTAAGAAAGGTTTATTTTTGCAACACGTCCTGGTGTCAACCACAGAGGAGGAAAGGGTGCCATTCACCACTTCCACCCAGGTCTGCGGTGCAAATTTACAAAAAATGTTCCCCAATTCCTTATGCCTGAAGTGTTTTCTGAGTCTTGATATCACATCTCTGGCCATAACATGAGTCTTAGAGCAGAGACTGTACATGTCGGGAGAGTACAGGTAGGAGGGATGGAGGTTACAAATCTTTCCGGAGACTAAAAGTCTGAGGGTTTTAGCAGAGTACAGGAAAGCAGCTCTGTATGTTACGGAACATAAGTCACAGTTCTGCCTATTTTGCCACACTAAAAATGATACATTTTCTTCAAGACAGAGAAGCCAACCAACAAACAAAGCAATAAGGAAAACAAAGTGTGTTTTGTTAAGGGAATGATTTTGCTAAGGGGTTCAAGTATTCGAAGTCTATTCCCATCCAATCCTCGCTTATTGACTTTCTGATTTTATGCATTTCATTGAACAGGGAGAGGACAGCCACCCCTCCAGGACCTGCAGCCAGCCTTTGCATGCAGCTGAAGCCACATGGCCCATCAACCTCTTCCAAGTGTTAGGGATGGGTGTGCACCCTCCAAGAAAACGCTCATTTTTGCTAAGGGTTTGAACAGAAATTCCATAATCCTTTCCTATCACACTAGTGATAAGGCAAGATCTGAAAGTTCAAACTTTTGGCAACACTGTTTAGGAGGATGGCAGAAGCAAGGCCTTATCTCTGCTTCATTGCATGATCAGGATTCTTTCCTGCATGGCCAACCGTGGACTCCAGTGTAGGCTGGCATGAATAAGCAAAATAAGATCCTCCTACCCCGATGGTACCACAACACGTATATGAACACCTAAGACTGTCAATGAACTCACACATATACTATCCCATTAAATATTCCTGACATCCCGCAAAGTAAGCAGGACAAATGTCATCCCCTCCTTTAAACAGAAGAAACAGAAGGTGCAGAGGGATTGAAATGTCCACTCAAAGAGGCAGCCAGAATAGATTTATTCTTTAGTCTTTCTGACTTCAAAGAACAATTATATGCCAATTGTCATAAAGGAGCAAAGAAAAAAGAGCACTAGTCAGACTAGATACAGTATTCATTTAAATTAATATTCTGCATATTCTCTGTGTCTTGTCATCATAAATTCGAGTTTCTGGTCATGATGGCTACAGAAGAGATCTCCCATGGAAGTTGGGTTTTTAACTCCCCACCTTTCTCATTGTGTGTTTTATTTTGCAGATTCTATGAAATACAACCTTTAAACTCAAAGCTACAATCATGGCAAGCTTGTTCTACATGTATGTAGAAATGTTGTAAGTGGACTGCAAACAAGTGGACCAGAGTTATATATAATGGGAACATTAAGGGAAACAGGGTGAAGGGAATCCAAGAAATATTTGTATTATATTTGCAAATCCTCTGAAAACTTAAAGTTATTTGAAATAAATAGCTTAAAATGTTAAATAACTGAAGGATAGAGATGGATGCCATAGTACATTTTAATGATCACTTATGTGGAAGACTTTCACTCAAAATGTACAAAAAATTTTTCAATCTAGAAATTCAGGAAAAAAGCTAGGCAACTAGAGAAGAATATGGGGTCTATGATGGGTTTCGCTTATTTGTTTGTTTTAGCTAGTTAGACCGAGCAAAAAGAGAGGAAGAGTTCAAAGATCCAGGTGCCACATCTTCTTTATCCATTCATCAGTTGATGGATATTTGGGCCCTTTCCATGTTTTAGCTATTGTTGAAAGCACTGCTATGAACATTGGGGTACATGTGCCCCTTTGCATCAGCACTCCTGTATCCTTTGGATAAATTTCTAGTAGCATTATTGCTGAGGTGTAGGGTAGTTCTGTTTTTAACTTTTTGGATAAAGAAGATGTGGTCTATATATACGATGGAATACTACTTGTCAATGAGAAAGAATGAAATCCTGCCATTTGCAACAACATGGATGGAACTGGAGGGTAGTATGCTGAGTGAAATAAGTTAGAGAAAGATATCGTATGTTTTCCCTCATATATAGAACTTGAGGGACTTAGCAAAAGACCATGAGGGAAGAGAAGGGGAAAAATAGTTTCAGAGAGGAAGGCAAACCAGAAAAGACTCTTAAATATAGAGAACAAAGTGAGGGTTGATAGGGGATGGGGGTGGGGGAGAATGTGTGATGGGCACTGAGGACAGCGCTTATTGGGATGATCACTGGGTGTTGTACGTAAGCGATGAATCACGGGAATCTAACCCCAAAATCAAGAGCACACTGTATATACTGTACGTTAGCTAACTGGACAATAAATTATATAAAAAATAAAAATAATTTTAAAAATGATTTAAAAAAACACAAAGATCCAGATGCTAGTGGCAGTGATAATTTTGGGAAGGTAAGGGGGAAAAAAGGGATCTAGAATTTAGTGGGATAAAAAGAAGAATAAAGAAAGCATCTGAATATAGGGAAAGCACTCTTCCTTTATTATAAGAAAGGGTCAAAGAGAAAAACACAGGGGCAGGCATGGATGCAGTGAAGGTAATTTTTAGAGGCTAGAGATCTAGATACACTGGGTTGTTGAGGGAGCAGCTGCCCAACAGTGTCTTCAAATTATATCCTGACAGACAAGAAAGATTATAGTTACTTATCATTTTTTGAAAGAATTTTAGCAGAATATATAAGTAATGTTAAATGTAAAGCTATGACTTGTGTTAGATTAGATCTACTTAAAATTAGAGTAGATGTTATTTCAGGTTTTCAGATTGTTGACTTAAATAATGTTGTTGGAATATAGTCAACAGCAGTTTGGGGAAGATCATTTCATCTCAGAGCTAAAGATAAAGTCTACCTTAGAAAACTAATTTTGAAGGGCAGTGAGCATGCGCACACATACACGCACACAACCAAACATGCAGACGTTGTTTAACGAGACCAAAAGGAAGAAGCTTCTGTCATCTAAATGAAAATGCTGACAGTAAAGGACATTTCAATTGTCTCATAAGCCCATGGTAATATTTCTTTCATCTTTGTCAGATTATTAAATAAATAAAGTAAGGCGGTTTGACAACAAAAGGGTAAGATCAAGTAAAAGGGTAATGAATATTGAGAATATGAGGGAGTCTGTAAGCATGGCATAGTTCAGCATGACAGGAAAAATATTGCATTTTGATGTCATTTCTGAATAAAATGTATTTGTCAAATGGGGAAGATGATTGGTCTATTGAGAAGCTGAAAATTGGACCATTATTGGATGATACAATGTTTTGCCGTGTCAAGTAAATGGTCTGTGATGAGTGGCACAAGACTGAAAGGAAGCAATAGATTAAACCACATCTTTTTTTGCCTTAGAAAGCAATTCTTTGACATCCAAAATGGTTATACATTTCTATCCATACTAATTAGGATTGGAACTATATATGTGCCAGACAAAGATTCCATGTGGATCTCTATAAGTTGTATCTTATCTAAATTAAGTTAATCGCCATAACACCCTTTGTATTCCCATTTTGCATATATGGATGCAGAAGCCAAAGATTTAAGTCTCTTGACCAAGACAGTAGATTCCAGATCTAGGGAGGACTCCTCAATTCAAAATCCAACTTTCTGGAATCCTATCTTATCCAGACTATTTTCTAAAATAGGTCCCTGAGATGAAAAAAGGAATGGATGTGTGGAGACTGAACAGTATCTAAATTGTTCAATGGAGGGCCTAGGGAAAGTCTTTCCTTGACACCTAATTCATATGCAAAACCAAAGTGCTGGGATAGGTGGATGGTTCTGAATACCAGATGTCAAAACTGGTTTACCCTGTGAATACATATAATTCTGGAGATCAAAACAAGAAAAAAAAAAAAAAGGTAAGACTGGCTGCTGCTTTCCAGGTCTATAGAACCAAATGTCTGGCCACATTTGAGACCACTTAAATCAGGAGCTCTGGAAGTAGGACCCAGGCACCTCTACGTTCTAAGTCTCCCAGATGATTTCAGTGTGCAGCCAAGGTTAAGGGCTACCATTCTCAAATCCTAGGGCCTACACTTGGTAGATCTAGACTTACCTCAAAAACCAATGGGACTAGCAAATAAAAGAACAGAATGTTGAATAAACGGAACCCTTAAATCCTAGTTTCAGATTCCCCTACTTTTTCCAGGAAGGTTGTCTGAGGACAAACATAAGGAACACAGACGTAGTAGAGGCAGAGGATGCTGGTACCCATCAGCAGCAGGTTGGCCAGTCGGATGTTGAAGGGTGAGGTCTGGTTTACTGAACAATAAACAGGTACTCATGTGGAAAGTCAGGTGAGCTGAAGACAGACAGAAATCCACAACCTGAATGTGGCACTTGCTACCTAGAGAAGGAAGAGTGAAGCAATTCAACTAAACTGAGCAGCAGGGGCCAAGGCAGTCACTTTTGCAGGTGAAATGAGTGTCCCTGGAGTTGAGGGAAGGGAAGCAAAGGTTGATGTTTATATGGTTAGCATTCCAAGTATTATAATTACCTCCAAATACTTCTAATAATGTAGCTTTTATCACTGAGTCATGTGTATATGTAAAAGGTACCATGTTAGGTGTTCCGTGCATGTTGCTTATTCAGTCCTAAAGTAACTCCACAGAGGAGGAGACAGAAGCTGTTAACACCCAAGATAAACAACTGTGGTGCCCAGACTGGAACCTAGTTCCATATGACCCCTTTTCCCAGTTTTCCACTTTGGGTTCTGGGGTGTTTTTCACCCTCAAGGTCATCGTTGGCCCAGGATCGGATCTATTCTAGAGCAATCTTAGCTGGTAACACAGTGGATTTGGGATATCAATTCAAGAGACAGAAAGACAGAGAGAAGTCATACTGGCAGTGGATACTGCATAGTGGAAATAAGTTCATTTTGGAGCCAGAAATATGTGCTTGTATCTCAGGGACTTAGTGAGAGGGTTGTAAGAACTCATGGAAGGTGAGGATGATAACACTTGGGCCGCATGGCAGGCTGCCTTTTTGTAAAGTAATCCTGTGTGCTGGAGACGGCCAGATTTCCTCCGATCTCACCCAGGTCAGCAGGCCAGGATCAGAAAGGCAGCAGGTGCTCAGGGAAGACAGTGTCTAGGAATGATAATCATATAAGTGGCTGGATAAGTGAGCCATTGGATGAAACTGCCCTTGTGCAGTGTCACCTTGAGAAGCTGAGGTAGGTGAGGAAAAGGTAAGAAACTCAAGCCTCATTACTGAGAGAAAGATAATATAATGGAAAGAGAGTGAGCATCAGACTGCACAAAGGCCAAGTTTGACCAAGGGTCTGAGAAGGGAAACTAATGAGCAAAAACACACTAACAAATTGGCCCCTGAGTCGTGCTAACTCACACGTCTCTGCCACAAGCAAAAGCAAGCAAAGCAAATATTATGCCAGAAGCAAACTCCAAATGCCAAAGGGGGAAAAAATCTCCACTTAATTGGCCTAAGAGGTGTTATTTCTGACTGCCATGAAGAAAAATCGATGCCTTACCTGTGGGAGAAGCACAGTGTAATAAACCACAAAGGAACAAGGTTTCTTTAAAATAATAACTAGTTATTATTAAACGTAAGAGTGATAATCGAGCACTCTCTCCAAGTCAGGCACTTTTCTAAATACTTTACGTGTGTTAGTTTAATTTTCACAACTGCTCAAGAGGCAGTGCTATTAGCTTCATTTTGTAGATGAGGAAACTGAAGCAAATAACGTACTCAAGGTCATACAGCTGGTAATGGGTCAGGAATGGGAATACAGGCGGCTTGCTTCTAAGGACCAAGACTCCATCCACCATGCTCTGCTTCCTCCATGATCAATTCTATCCAATAAACATTTGTAAGCATTTATTACACAATGGCCTTGCAAGAGATCCAGAGAAATGAAACACATATTTCATATTCCTGCCAAGGGAGTTTATGCAATGGCCAGATAAAATCAGCACAAAGCCCCCAGGGACTATAACCTGTAATATAAAGTCCATATAACACAACACACAGTTTTATGGTAATACGAGAGGACATATAAATGCAATGAGGAAAGCTGGTGTGTACCGGGAAGCAAATAGGAACTGACGCCTCATTCCCACCGACTCTGCAGAAAGCACTTCACATAGAGTATGTCCCTGAATCTTCTCCCTGAGAGAACTACTTCCCCCAAGTTTAGGACTCAAGAAAGCCAAACGCTAAGCAGTTCAGTGGTGTACTCGCCCAAGACAGTCAGAGAACCAATATGTGCTCTTCCGTCTTTCATGGGGCACCTCCCATGACAATTCCTGTGAGGTTGTGGAACGTGAGACAGATGTCAGCAGATAATTATGGCTGTCATGGGGAGCAATCAAGGGACAAGAAGAAGAATGTCCTGCAGCCACACTGAAGCATGGTAGTGGAATCTAGGCTTTATCAGCAGGACAAAGAACAGGTGGGTCAATTTCATTGAAGCATGGGGCACAGGCAAGTTCACTGGGTGGGCTTCCAGAGAAACTGGAACAATGGAGATAAGTGTTCTCCACTTATCTATATGGCAGTGAGGATGCTGTAAGTGCTTTTGCACAGATTTTGTCCCATACTGTGTCATGACAAAGTAAATTAAGCTGGCAGTGCCCATTACCGCAGTGAGAAAGGATGAGGAAGAAGAACGATGAAGAGAAATGAATTAGGAGGCATGTGCAGGAATACAGGCAGGCAATGACGAGCCTCCCTGTGGGGTAGGAGAAGGGCAGTGGGAAGCACATTGATAGCTCTTAGCAATAGATTCCCTGGCACTTAATATTAGTGCACACAAATGCCAATCAAACCTCCATACATCTGTGTGAGCAGCTAGACTTCTCCCTGTGCTTCTGTGTAATTTGCTTGCACAAAAGGATTAATTCCATTTGGGCTGCTAAAGGTGTTACTTCTAGTTAGTACATCTGAAATATCCCTTAATGCCTTCTTTAAACATAAATGTATAAAGGCAAATTTAATATCTAACATGACTTACAGACTTCTCTGAGTGAAGAGGAAAACAGAAGCTGAGAAGGCATCATGCACTGCATATCGCATACAACTTCGGGGTTCTCTTATGGACCCCAGATTTTCATGACTCATGTGATATCCCTGAGCTTATTTAAAGAAAAGAGGTCTTTCATTTAAAAAAAAAAAAAAAAACATAGTCTGAAGATTCTATTGGTTTTTTTTAATGTTTATTAATTTTGAGAATGGGGGTAGGCAGAGAGAGAGAGCAGGGAAGGTCTAGAGAGAAGGAGAAAGAGAATCCCAAGTAGGCTTTGCACTATCAGCACAAAGCCCAAGACAGGGGCTTGAACTCACAAATTCACAGGTGCCCCAATATTACTATGATTTTAAGTAGCCTAAAACTTTTAAAGAAATTCAGAAATCTGGAGCAAATTCAGAAAAAGAAACCATTCTCATTGGTTTCCCACCGTTATGAGGATGAGTTGTTCCTTTCCATCAGTGTTTGTATGGTTGAATGTATATATAGCATTTTCACTGGGTCACCTACTGAAGAAGAAAGAGTTTGGACTTGCTATGGAGAAGCTCGTTCATATATATCTCTGATAATTGAACAGCTAATTAATTTCAAGTAAAAAGTCATTTTCCTGAGTTGTCCAAGAGAACTATCATAATGTGTCTTTAAAATAATATTTCCAGGGCACCTGGGTGGCTCAGTCAGTTGAGCATCTGGCTCTTGATTTCAGTTCAGGTCATGATCTCATGGTCCCTGAGTTGGAACCCGACATTGGGCTCTGTACTGACAGCGTGGAGCCTGCTTGGGGTTCTATCTCTCCCTCTGCCCCTCCTCTGCTCACTTGCTCTCTCTGTCTCTCAAAATAAACATTTTTTTAAATAAAAAAAATTTTAAAAATATTTCCATTTACATTGAAGTTATTCATTTTAAGAAACAATTATGCCATGTTTCCTTACAATGCAACTTCTGTGATTCAAGGTGAGTACAACAGAGGCAGGGTTCTTGACAAACAGCCCAGGATTCCTTCTCCATCACCCTCAGTCTACAACTACGTCACTTTTACTCAAGGCCCATCTAAAGGAGGAAGAGAGGGGCTCATGTTTTCAAAAATGTCACCTGAAATCTTGGAAACACCCTATTGCAGCATGGTACCAGTGGATCAGTATGCTAAGAAAGTTGGAAACTTGCAAATAGTTGGTTCTGGGGGCAGGCAGGTAACATTTGGCAACAATCTTACAAATTTAGGACAAAGTTTATATAGTGGCTTTATGTAGAAAGCGGTCAAGAAAACTAACTCTGCAGGGCCAGAAAGACCCAGCTCCATGTCCCCACTTCACCACCTTCTGGCTGTAAAATTGGCAAATTATTTCGAATTCTTTGAGACTCAGTTTCTTTACCTGTAGCATGAGGATAATGATACATAGTGAACATTGACTGTTGTATAGATTAAATGAGCAAGGTAAATGAACCTTCCATCCTTTTTATAGGCTACATGTAGCTTTGTGTAAGACCAATAAAAAATTCTGATTATGTGGATGGATGGATGGATGGATGGATGGATGGATGGATGGATGGGTGGATGGATGGATGGATGGATGGGAGGATAGATGGATGGATGGATGGATGGATGGATGGATGGATGGATGGATGGATGGGATGATGGATGGACAGACAGATGGAGATAAATGTTAAAACACAAACTTACAATTTGAATTTCAGCAAAAGAATAAGTTGAGAACTTTACCTAATGTCCAAGCTGAGTCTGTAAGTATGGTCTCTCAGAAAGGGTATCTTATTTAAATTAAGGACCCACCATAGCACAACTGTGGGTCCAAACATAATTTATCTGTGGGATTCTGTAATTGTGGAGAAAAAGCTCATTAAAAGTCACTCATCTGTTTGTATTCTCTAACACCTTTTCATAGGCTACGACACCCTGTTTTTTAACTTTCCATGCCTACTGTGAAGAGAAAAATCTTATTTTTTCTATATTCAGCATTAAAAAAAACCACATGACCCCACCCCTCCCCATCAAAAAGGTAAAAAAGGGGAAAGAAAGCAAGAGAGAAAATACAGAGAAAACAGGGTCATACAGTCTCTCACTTTTCTTTTTGCATCCTAAAGATAAATGTTCAGGTCTGGGAAGAGGCTGGCTCTCTCCTTTTCTCAACTGGGGCTAAAATAAATGTTTAAATAGTTCCATTTCAAACCTATGGCTGCATTTCTCACAGTATTAAAAAAGAAAAAAATCCACCAGTCATTTTCAGTCCAAACCCCATTCTAAATAAAGCTTTTCATCTTTTCTTGACTCTGATTCCTAATTTAACATGATCTCACCTCTCTTACTTATCCAAAAATCGCTTTTCTGGCAACTTGGACTATTCTTAACAGACGCATGAATCAGAGAAGAAAAAAGAAGCCCCCTGCACGGCTCAGGAACAGCCTAAAAATACATATGCACCAAGAGCTCATATGGGTTTTTGTTTTGTTTTGTTTTAGTTTTTTGGAAAAGAAATCTTTCCTAAAAGCCTAATAATTTTGTCCTAATATTTATTGCAAACAACTGAACTGATCTGGTTTTAGAGCTACTGGGAAAGCAGATGAACAAATCCCAGTGGAGTGGCAGTGAGTCAGGAGGTGAGGATTTAGAGTTTGACAGTCACTATCAATAGTAATAGAGAGTGTGCATCAGTCTGTTGATGCTACTGGCTCTCTTCTCTACACTTTATATACACCAACTCATTTAATCTCTACAACCCCATCTTGATAGTTGAGGCATTGGGGGCGGGGAGGGGAATGAAAGACTGAAAGACTCAAGTAATGGAGGTGAAATATGAACACAGGCGATGTGGCTTCAGGGTGGCAATAGAAGAAGAAAGTAACACCTGTGCATGGTGCAGACATGCAGACGAAAAAGCTAAAATTCAGTAGCTCATGGACATCTAGGAGAGGGGAATATTAGGTTTGACTACAAACCTTCACAGGGTTCAGTGGCCCCTGCAAGCTCTAGGCTCTGACTTCAGTGCTTCCCCATCAGCCCCTCTGGACAATGCCACGTGTCAGGTCCTGTCAGGTAAGAAGAGAGGAGCCTCGGGGCTCCTGGGTGGCTCAGTCAGTTAAGCGTCTGACTTCGGCTCAGGTCATGATCTCACGGTTTGTGGGTTCGAGCCCTGTGTTGGGCTCTGGGCTACAGCTGGCTCAGAGCCTGGAGTCTGCTTCGGATTCTGTGTCTCCCTGTTTCTCTGACCCTCACCTGCTCACACTGCTTCTCTCTCTCTCACTCAGAAACAAGTAAAAAAAAAAACATTTTTTTTTTTTAAAAGAAGAGAGGAGCCTCCTGTCAGCAGCTCTTCTTTGACAGGCAGAAAAAGGTCATGTTTTGGGAAGTAAAACGTGTGGCTTGTCTCTGCTACATACACATACACACACACACACACACACACAACTGACCGCCCAGGCTTCACTTCTTCATTCATTAGATAAGTGATGCGGCAACAATTAAATACATAAAATGAATGTGATAAGAACTAAATAAAAAATACAAAAGAAACCCATCAGAGAGGGATGGAAAGGGAAGGAGTGGAACAGTGTGCTCTTTGTCCCTCGATGAACTCATCCTCATAGGGAGCTGCTAGGCAGCAGACCCAACCCCCGGGACAGCAGAGGTGAGTGGGCTGGGATCCCTGAGCTGACAGGGAGAGTCAGAGCAGACACAGGGACACTCAAATGCTAAAGCTCAATGATGAAATAAAAGAGAGGAGAAAAGGTGGAGAACATTGAGAGTACAGTGTAGAATCAATCACTTACTGGGAGGAAGTGAGAAATTTCCAAAAGGAAATCACCTGTAAATGTGAGCTATGAAAGATAATGCTGGGTGGCAGTCCCCTACCCAAAAACTAAAACAGAAGGGAAAGGAATCCAGGATGGGGGTGGGTGTGTAAGAGCTGGGGATGTGGAGCCAGGGGACTGGGGGCTGGATCAGCCAACAACTCTCTGAATGTGGGTTCTGGAAAGGGGGTGGGCTGGAGGTGGAGAATGCAGCTGAAAGCAAGGGCAGGAGCCAGCTCAGGGCCTAAGTAAGGAGACTAAACCTCCAGGCTATGGGGCTTCTGGAAGGGAAGAGTAATGGAAGCTTAGAACAATGGGTTGGGAATAGCTATGCAATTTACAGGAAGTCAAAAGTCCTCAGCTCCTTCTGTGAACTGGGTGGGTAAGGAGCAGGTGAACTGGAGATCTCTCTAAATCTGACTTTCCCAGACACCTAGATTCATTTGGGTATCACACCAGGAGTCATTAAGAAGAGGTATATGTACATCAAATACTTTTGTTTACAATGGGCTATGACTGTATCATTATATTTTTTTCAAAGATTCGCCTCAGAAATATTTGAAGTTGAAAATATACACTCTTAAATGGGAAAGCTTTGGATATCTGAAGATGCACTTACATGAGATCCTCCTCTAATTATGCCCAAAAAAGGTAAATGCCACCGAAATAACCCTCACTCCAAGTAAAAACATTTAAAATGGCATATCTGAAAGCATTCATAGTTTCTAAATTAAATGTTGATACATAGCATTTCCTATTCCTGTAAAGTCTAAAAAAAGATGTTTAAGAGTGCTTTGTTAGCTACTTCGGAAACCAAAGGGCTGTTTTAGAATTAATATCTCAGTTGCCTTCAATTTTCAACTTGGCTACTTTTTAAAGAGGCTCTCTTTCCCTGTTTCGGGGAGGAGTTTCTTCTTGTGGTAAACAAATGAAAAGACACTATATATCAGACAGCATAAGGGACAAAATCACCTCCATCTAACCATTTAGAAGAAGCTTGAGGATGGTGTCATCATTTTTGTTTCATTTATAGATGTACAGAATCCAATGTACAGAATCCAATTTGTTGAGGTTAAATGGTGATGCATTATAAAAATGTCTGCTTTTATCATATTTGATTTACAAGAGTTCATAATTGTAGCCTGGTAAAGGGGCCAGGTGGGAAAACACCCTATTGACTTCCATCAAAAATCAGAGTTTCCCTGGAGTTAGAGTTGTGGGGAATTCAGACTCTGCAAGGTAGCAGGATAATGAGAATCCCCATCTATCTCGGAGTCAGCATGCACTTGTTTACAGCAGAGAATCTCTTAAGCACATCTGTGCTGCTGCCCATTGAAGCATTTACTGAACATTCTTCCAATCCCTGGAGTTCACCAGGCTAGAGGGCACCAGGAAACGTCAGAATCAAATTTCATGTATAATGAGAGCAAACACTTAGTAGCCACTCTTGCATCTAGCATAAACCTAGCAGACATGTTCTCATTCCCTTTCAGGGCCTGAACTCCCCCCTGGGCTAGTCTTTCGTGATCCCATGATCCTCCTGGCGCTAGGCTTCTGGGAGCTTATCCTCTTCCACCAAATGAACAACCAAGCCCCCTGAGGAAATCAAAGGCCTCAGTTCCAAGGGAGCTGGAAAGACCAGTTCAGGTCAGCCTGGAGGAAGAGGATATTTTCCCCTCGAACAGGATCCAGAAAACAGGCTGCGGCAAGGCTCAGACATCTCTTGGAGTGCCTTTCAAATCAGTCACATTAAAAATAGCAGAAAGGTCATTCTCAGAATTATTGGATTTCTTGGGCACTTTGATTTGGGGCTCAATCAGGTTTGGTGTCCTTATCTGATTACATAATTTGATTCTGCTCCACAATCAAAATGTCACACTATTGAGAAGTTGTGGTTATATCTGGAGGGGCCTCGAAGACTTCCTGCATTTGCATAGCGTCCATGAAGAGATGTGGGAGCTCTGGTAAAATGGGAAGAAAGCATGCTTGGATATAGGTTAAGCCCGTCTTGCCAGCTGAGTGGGCAGAGCTCCCCAGAGGTCAGCAAGAGCCAGAGATGCAAAAGAACAAGTCACTGGACCACCCATAGTCTCCAGGTCCTCACCTGGGTGGCAAGTGATATGTGATATGTTAAAATCATTGGGCCCTAACTTACCTTTGTTATTATTATTTTTTAACATTTATTCATTTGTTAAAATTTTTTCATAGTCTTTTTAATGTTTATTTTGTTTTTGAGAGACTGAGACAGAGAGACAAAGTGCAAGTAGTGGAGAGGCAGAGAGAGGGAGACACAGAATCCAAAGGAGGCTCCAGGCTCTAAGCTGTCAGCACAGAGCCTGATGCAGAACTTGAATTCAGGAACCACAAGATCATGACCTGAGCTAAAGTCGGACGATTAACCAACTGAGCCACCAAGGAGCCCCTTTATTCATTTTTGAGAGACAGAGCATGAGTGGTAAAGAGGCAGAGAGAGAGGGAGACACAGAATCTGAAGCAGGCTCCAGGCTCTGAGCTAGCTGTCAGCACAGAGCCCAACACAAGGCTTGAACCCATGAACCATAGGATCATGACCTGAGCCAAAGCCAGACACTTAACCAACTGAGCCACCCAGGCTCCTTTATCTTTGCTATTAAAAGCAAGAGCAAGGGTATATGATGAATGAATTGTTCTACAGTCTTTTTCCAAAAGAAATTGAGCAATTGGGAAGATAATACACGTCCTCTGAAAAGGTGCTACTTTCAACTCATGTCAGTTTTGCAAACACATTTACACATTGGGCAAAGGTGCTCTGTTAGAGGACGGGAGGCCTATGTTTGGCCCTCTAGGAGCCTACTCTCCTAGTCAAAGCCAACATTCTGATGATTCCCCATGGAAGGAAAGTTTCCATGGAAAATACGAATTTTAGGAACAGCTAAAATGAGGGACGAATAAAGCTATAAATAGTTGATATTTCTAGTATCACTCATACCCCTCAATCAGATTTCCAAAGAACAGTTACCCAATACCCCGGACAGTTTCAATATCGTGAGAAGGTTTGTACTTCCTTCTCCAGAAGCCTTCTTGGAAGGAGACCCTTTGAGCAGTGTGCTTAGATGGGGGTGGGTTTAAAAACTTCTCTTTTTTGTGTGTGTAGGCACAGCTTCTCTATAAAAGACACTCATAAACTGAGGCTCACAGAGGCAGTGAGCACTAAAAATTATTTGACACATTTAGCATGCTGAAGACTTTTATTCCTTCTCTCTCAAATACTTTCCATATGGGGCAAGAAAGAAATCACTGAGCTACAGCGAAGTACACATCTAAGAGAAAGGAAAACATTTGTCCACACAGAAACTTGTGTACTAATGTTTATAGCTGCATTATCTGTATCAACCAAAGAGTGGGGGGAAAAAAGCGAAATGTCCATTAACTGATGAATAGATAAATATCATAGAGCATATTCCTACAATGGAATATTATCAAGCCATAAAGAGGAATAAAAAACTGATACCTACAGCATGGATGAAACTTAAAAAACATTACACTAAGTGAAAGAAGTCAGCCACAAAAAATACTATGTAGTATATGATCCTATTATATTAAATGTCCAGAACAGGGAAATCTATGCAGACCGAAAGTAGATTAGTGGTGGTTGCCCAGAACTGGGGAGTGATGACAAGGGTGGGGGAGGGGATGGTAGTAGCCAAAGTATACAGGGTCTCTGTGTGGGGTGATGAAAATGTTCTAGTGTTGACTGTGGGAATGATACTGTATACTTAAAAATACACTAAAAGCCACTGAACTGTACATTTTAAATGGGTGAATTACACAGCCTATCTAAATTTCAATTAAGATACTAAATTAAAAAACAAAAACAAAAACAAAAAAGCAACATGAAGCCAACATGGCGGTGGCCCTCTTTTAACTTTGACACTATGTCCATATCCCTACCAGCTTAGCACTACCCTTAACCCCAGCCGTATGGAAAGGAAAACTCTAGTAGCATGCACACTGGTCTCATCCTTCCTCTCAAGTCTGTAGGTTTCTCTTTCTGTGATAGGAGCTGGTGAAGGCAGGCTCCTAGGGCCAAGGTATCAGTCAGTTCCATGAGCACACTTGGACCTGCTCAACAACCCCTAGAGACTTCATGCCGACCTCAAAGAGAACCGTGAGATTCAGTAACAATGAACTGGTGCTGAACTTCTTCATTTCCTAACCATGGATAAAACATCTCGTCACTACTGCCATCTTCATTTACAGAAAAGGAGGTCTTCTTCCACATGTTCTAGCTCTAACTACAATGCTTCTAGGATGTCTATATTTCTTTTTCACTTGGGGAGACAACCTAGCAAGAGGAGATCTGGATGGACTACATGGAATACATCTTAAAATTAGTACCACTGTTTATCAATACTAGTCATAATAACTAATAAGTGTGTTCATTTGTTTTAAATAATCATTAATTGCCTCTGTGTCTGGTGGTACTGGTAGTACAAGAAACAACTGGACACAGGGGCACCTGGGTGGCTCAGTCAGCGAAGTGTCTGACTTTGGCTCAAGTCATGATCTCACAGTTCGTGGGTTCGAGTCCCGCATCAGGCTCTGTGCTGACAGCTCGGAGCCTAGAGCCTGCTTCAGATTCTGTGTCTCCCTCCTTCTCTGCCCTTTCCCCACTCACACTGTCTGTCTGTCTCTCTCTCAATCTCTCTCTCTCAAAAATAAACATTAAAAAATATTTTTTAAGAAAGAACTGGACACAGTCTCTGCCTTGAAAAGATCACAATACTGTTACAGAACCTGAACTATAAACAAATAAATATGTGAGGTATTAGTGACGAGGTAGATCTAAAGTGCTTCTGGAGGACAGAGAGGAAAAAGAGTAATGTTTCTAGGATTATTTAAGAAGGAGTTTTGTATTTTCATTTTCATTTACTTCCAATTTTTTTATTTCTTCTTTAATTTCTGGTTAACCCATTCATTCTTTAGTAGGATGTTCTTTAACCTCCATGTATTTGAGAGCTTTCCAATTGTTTTCTTGTGGTTGATCTCAAGTTTATGGTGTTGTGATCTGAAAATATGCACTGTATGATCTCAATCTTTTTGTACCTGTTGAACGCTGATTTGTGATCCACTATGTGATCTATTCTGGAGAATGTTCCATGTACACTCAAGAGGAATGTGTATTCTGCTGCTTTAGAATGAAATGTTCTAAGTATACTCCTTAAGTCCATCCAGTCCAGTATTCCATTCAAAGCCAATGCTTCCTTGGTGATTTTCTGTTTAGATGATCTGTCCGTTGCTGTCAGTGGGGTATTATATTAAAGTCTCCTTCTATAGTAGTATTATTATCAATGAGTTTCTTTATGTTTGTTATTAATTGATTTATGTATTTGGGTGCTCCCAAGTACTTTGACTTCAACCACAGCAACTTCTTACTAGATATGTCTCCAAAAGCAAGGGAAATAAAAGCAAAAATGAACTACTGGGACCTCATCAAGATAAAAAGGTTCTGCAGAGTGAAGAAAACAATCAACAAAACTAAATGGAAACCAACAGAATAGGAAAAGATATTTGTAAATGACATATTGGATACAGGGTTACTATCCAAAATCTATAAAGAATTTATCACACTCAACACTCAGAAAACAATCCAGTGAAGCAATGGGTCAAAGATATGAATACACACTTTTCCAAAAAACACATCCAGATGGCTAACAGACACATGAAAAGATGCTCAACATCACTCAGCATCAGATATATACAAATCAAAACCACAGTGAGATACCATCTCATACCTGTCAGAATGGCTAAAATTAACAACTCAGAAAACAACAAATGTTGGTGAGCACGCATAGAAAAGGAACACTTTTCTAGTGGTGGTGGGTATCCAAACTGGTGTAATCACTCTGGAAGACAGACTGGAGGTTCCTCAAAAAATTAAAAATAAGCTACCCTATGATTCAGCAATTGCACTACTAGGTATTTATTCAAAGGATACAAAAATGCTGATTTGAAGAGGCACATGCGTCCCAATGTTTATAGCAGCACTATCAACAAGAGCCAAACTATGGAAAGAGATCAAATGTCCACTGACTGATGAGTGTATAAAGATAATGTGGTATGTTCATGTGTGTATATATGTATGTACGTATGTGTGTATATATGTATATATACATATTACACAGGTATATATGGGGTGTGTGCATGTGTGTATATATATGTACATATAATGGAAACAATGGAATAGTACTCATTAAAAAGAATGAAATCTTGGCCATTTGCAACAATATGGACAGAACTAGTGTGTATCATGCTAAGTGAAATAAATCAGTCAGAGAAAGTCAAATATTACAAGATTTAATGTATTGAATTTCATGTGTGGAATTTAAGAGACAAAACAAATGAACATAGTAGAAGGGAAGCAAAAATAAGATAACAACAGAGAGGAGGGAAAGCCATAAGAGACTCAAATACAGAGAACAAACTGAATGAAGATAGATGGGGGGGGGGGGTGGCAAATGAGTGATGGGGATTCAGGAGGGCACTTGTTGGGATGAATCACTGGGTGCTACTCCTGGAACCAATACTACATGGCATGTTAACTAACTTGGATTTAAATAAATTAATTAAGGTTTTTAAAAAGAAGGAATCTGAACATATTAAAGATCTGCATGAATATATTAGGTTTGAACTGGATAAAATCAATTTTAATTTAACAAATTTAAACTAAAAAATTCTTTAAATTAAATTCCACTTTATGATAATTCTAGATTTACAGAAAAGTTGAAAATATACTACACAGAATGCTCACATACTCTTCACCCTGCTCCCCCTAACGTTAACATCTTTCATGGTAAAATCATCAAACCCAAACAACTTACACTAGTTATTGGAATACTGCTCACAAAACTACAGACCTTATTCAGAGATTGCCAGTACCTTCACTGTGTCCTTTTGTGTTCCAGAATTCAATCCAAGACAGCACACTGCATATACTCAGCATGTCTCCTCAGTCTCCTCCAATCTTTGTCATTTTCTAGTCTTTCTGTTTTCCCTAACTGAAATCACCATTTCTTTTGATATAAAAATAGTCAAATGTTGCCAGTGTCATATAGCTTAACAGAATGGTATTAACAGTACTGAAAGTGCCAACAGTCTGTTTGCCATCTCTGTGCCTGTGCAGTCATGTTCAGTATGACATCCATCAGCAGGCAGCAGGGGAGCACAGTGCCTGTGGTCAGGAGCGCACGACCCAGACCCATCACTAAACTGTTCCATGACTTTGGACAATTTCATTAACATTTCTTTCCTTAGAGATGTAATACAGCCCTCCCCTCCACAGGATTGCTTTGAGGACCTAGGAGATAATATTTGGAAAGTACTTAGCACACTGCTTGGCACATAAAAGGAGTTGCTGTTGTGACTTCTATTCCTGGACACCTTACGTTCTCTATACCAGTGTTTTACCAAATCCCTCTGAAACTCATTTGCTGCATGAAAATCTTGGTAAATATCAGCAATTCAGGTAGTGATTTATGTTTCAGGAAGAATATACTGGAGGTAACATACCTCAGAACAGCCTGAGGTGAGAAAAAGGAGTCGGGCATATCATTTCATCAACCTTCATGCAGGCATCACAGCATTATGAATATATAGAACAGTCATTAAAGCGTGCTCAAGCAAGGTCCCTTCCATAACGAGTCTGTGCTGTCACTGGAATACACATCCATGGCAAAGAGAACACAGCTCATGGCCTGGCAAATTTCAGATTACCATAGTTACAGCCTGTGACACTGTGGTGCTACTTCAGCAAGATGACTTGAGAATTTAAACCACTGGGTGACCTTCAGAAGTTGCCTAAATATGTAAGCTCCATAAATAATAGATGTGTCATAATTCATTAGCGGTTTGTAGAAAGCTTTAGTCCTCATTAATGAAGAAGCACAATTTAACAAAGAAATGTGCAAATTATCAACTGTTTAAGAAAATACTTGATAAACAGCTTCACCAAATTACATTTAATTTTGCCATTTAAACTGCCTCCTGTGGAGTTTAACTACACCGTCAAAAACAACTGGGCCTATAAAATCTGAAACAAAGGCAGTAACATTTCTGCCTGATTCTTAGGGCGCCTATATGTTTCCTCATTTTCCTAGAAAAGAAATGGCCCCGCAGTTTACACATTTCTAGAGGCATTTTCTCTGTTTGGTCGACAAACTCTCTTTTCATAAAACTAACAATAATAAATGGAAAAAAGAAAGGGTAGGCTAGACATTCTTACATTTGCATAATTTTGATGAATAACCTTACACTATTTGGATCTGTACAAAAGGACTGTTAGAAAGATGATTTGTGATTACATAATCACAAAATGTATTGATCACTAGAAGCCGGCCTAAGTTCATTACAAGTTAGTCTATACTGGTAGATGGATTAATGTTACAGCCAGATACTGTATTGATTTCATCAAGGAATTTAATAGAGACTCTCATTATATATTCAGTAATGAAAGGATTAAATGTGGGCCGTGGGATAGTCTGCTAGGTAAATTCACAGCTGGAAGAAGGCAAAGAGAGTTCATTGATGATTATTTATCAACCAAAAGGAAAGACCTAGATGAAGACCCACGGCTGCCCTGAACCTTTATATGATGCAGAGGACAGAGGTTCGGGGAGCCTCAGAGAAAGGCACAGAAGGCCCTACTAATGTAATTAGTGTATGAAGTGCCACTTGAAGACAGACATATATTCTGGTTCATATCGGTATCCAAGCCAAAAGAGAATATATTTTAGGGGTATTATCTAATTTAGCTTTGGAATTGTCACAATGTAAACCAAGTTTTCAAAGATACAGTAAGAAAGACCTGGTTGAAGAAGAGAGTTTCAGACTAAGCCTTGGGATTCATAAACTGAATATAAGCTAATTAGGTGGGAAAATGTCCAGAAAGGTAAATAAATTCCAGTACAGGCTTTCTGAATAAAGTCTGGTATTGAGACCCTGAGAGGTAAAGATCTCATTTCCTTTTTCTGGAAAGATCACATCCCATTCAAAGGAGTGCATCCACATTTGGGAACATATTTTTAAAACTTATGATTTTCAGGGGCACCTAAGTGGCTCAGTGGGTTAAGTGTCTGACTTCAGCTCAGGTCATTATGTCACAGTTCATGAGTTCAAGCCAAACATCAGGTTCTGTGCTGACAGCTCAGAGCCTGGAGTCTGCTTCAGATTTTGTGCCTTCCTTTTTCTCTTCCCTCTCCTCCCACTCAAAAATAAAATAAACATTAAAATGTATTTTAAATTTTAAATAATATTTAATAATTTAATAGTAATAATTTAATATTTTAGTTTTTAATTTAAAAAACTTATGATTTTCAATTAATTTTAGACACACTGAAAAGTTGCAGGAGTACAGAGAATTCTCACAAACCTCTTCACCCAGTTTTCCTCTGTTAACATCTATCACCCCACAAGAACTACCAAAACTAAACATTTAACATTGGTACAATTCTTATTTTTCTTAATTTTTTTTTAATGTTTATTTATTTTAGAGACAGAGACAGAGCATGAGTGGGAGACACAGAATCTGAAGCTGGCTCCAGGCTCCGAGCTATCAGCACAGAGTCCAACATGGGGCTCGAACCCACGAACTGTGAGATCATGACCTGAGCCAAAGTTGGACGTTTAACTGACTGAGCCACCCAGGTGCCTCAACAGTGGCACAATTCTATCAACCAAAGATGTTTTTTAAAAATATTTTGTTGGTTTTCCAAGAATGTCCTTTTTCTTGGGAATACCATCTTAAGATCAATACCAAATCACGACATATTCAGGATAGGGCCATCAAGAAGTCAAGGGGTCTGGGAACCAGGTAAGTGAGGAATACTGAGAGTAGCACTGTTTCTTCTTTTCTTTATCCAAACTTATTCCCATGGTGAGCCTGTTCTAATGGTTTTCACTATCAACTATATTCTGATGACTACAGTGTTTGCATCTCCAGCCCAAATCTCTCCCCTGAATTCCAAATGCCTGCCTATACACAACTGCCCTATAACATCTCCATTGGGATGTCTAATAGATATCTCAGACTGAAGATCCCTGTGGGACAAAACTCCCCATCTAGTCACAGTGTTGTTCCTGCAGCCTCTCCATCCTTCCAGTTCCTCTTTGACTACTTTCCCTCTTCCTTACTCCAGATCCAATTCATAAGAAAATCTTGCAAGCTTTCCTTTGTTTTTTAAATTTTTTATTGTTTATTTATTTTGAGAGAGAGAGAGAGAGAGAGAGAGAGAGAAAGGGAGGAAGGGAGGGAGCACCAGCAGGGAAGGGGCAGAGAGAGAAGAAGACACAGAATCCGAAGCAGGCTCCAGGCTCTGAGCTGTCAGCACAGAGCCCAATGCAGGGCTCAAACTTATGGACTGTGAGATCATGATCTAAGCTGAAGCTGGACACTTAACCATCTGAACCATCCAGGTACCCCTTTTACTTTTTTTAAATATTTACTTACTTACTTACTTACTTATTTGTTGAGAGCAGGCGAGGGGCAGAGAAAGATGGAGAAAGAGAATTTTAAGCAGGCTCCATGCTCAGCACAAAGCCCATTGCATGGCTCAATCTCATGACTATGAGATCATGACTTGAGCTGAAATCAAGAGTTGGAAGCTTAACAAACAGAGCCATCCAGGCAATCCTGCTTTCCTTTAAAAACATATACAGGATCTGACTACTTCCCACCATTTATGTATCTTCCATTCTGGTCTAACCATCATCCCTTGGAATAGCCTCCTTCTCGTCTCTGTGTTTCCATTCTTGCCTCTCTCTGCTCTCTCTGTCTCTCGCAGCATCAACTGTGATCACGAGATATTCCTTACCCCTCTAATCAAACTCTTAACTCTGATCTCAGTCTAAGTAAAAGCAAAAATGCTTGATCAGCTTGCAAATTTCAAATAATTTAGTCTCAGACCTCATCAAGTATCCTTCCCATGTTCACGTCATACAACAATGCCGTATCTTTGGTATTTCTCGTTATGCACAATCTTATCTCAAGGACTTTTCATTTGCTTTTCCCTCTGACTGACATATACTTACCCCAGCTATTCATATGGCTCACTCAATCATAACCTACTCATTTTAGCAAATTGAGGTCAATCCTGGCCTTGGTACTCAAATTGCAACCTCTTTTCCCCCTCCCCAACATTCATCTCTGCAGCCAGCGCTGATGACCATCAAATAGATATACTTGACCTATTTTGTTCATTGTTTTGGAGTCAGAGATTTTGACTACTTTGTTCACTGCTATTTCTCCAGCACCAAGTGTACTCGCCAAATATCAGTTAAATGAATGAATCAAAGAATCACTGTGATTAAGAAGAACACTTATTCTAGAATCAGACTGCAGGGTTCAAGTGTCAACGTGATTGCTAACAAGGTCTTGGACAAGTCATTCAACTTTCCTGTGCCCCAGTTTCTATACTTGATACATGTGCATTGCAGTAATACCTAACTTGCAGACTAGTTGTTACATGACAATTAATTGTTGTCAGTTAAACGTAATAATTCATGGAAACTATATAATGTAGTATTTGAAAAATATTAAATGCTCACTAAATATTGATTGACTATTGATTAGAAAGCAAGAAGCAACAGAAAACATCACCATAAAATGCCTAGCCAATGAGTCAGTATAAGAGATCAGGGTTTAGGAATCATTTGACTTAAGAATAAATCTTAGTTCTGTTATTATCTAGCTTTGTTTCCCTGAGCAACATAATTAACCTCTGTAAATCCTGTAATCTTTAAATATAATTTGAAATAATCCCACTTTATCTATTTACTGAGAAGACAAAATAAGATAGTATACTTAGCACTATTCTTGGCATCTGTTAAAGAGCTGATGAAAGAAATGTCATGATTGTTATAAGATCTGGGTCTTCATTTATCCAGGTGACTGTGCCTTTCCTGATGACTTTTCCAATTACTGATCATGTCCTTGTAGCTCAAGCTTGCTCCCTGGAACCAAAAGCCTGGTGCCCCAAATCGCTATCTAATTCCTTAGACACTTAACTCTCAAAGAAGTGATGTCAGAAAACAAACTGACCACATTATAATTCTGCTAACATTAGAGACTGATGTAAATAATTCATTTATTTCAGAAAGTTTTATTAGTCCCATATCTGTGCCAGGTTCTGTAGGGTGTGCACGGCAAATGCTGTGATAGCTAAAATGTATTCCCTGGCCATACAGGCCTTCCTTGCTAGTGGGGGCAACAATGCAGTGTGTTAGCCCTCCCAAGGCTTGTTATTAAAGGAGGGTATTGAGAGTATAGCCAGAATTGAATGGGAACAAAGAAATAGATCAGAGGCCACTCTGGGTAACTACATCTGTATCATCCCCAGGTTATGGCCTCACACCACTCTTCTGTTCTGGCCTCTACTAATCATGAAGCAACTATTCCATAAGGAATATCAGAGTACTTACCTTCTACTCAGCAATCAGTCCTAACTAGACCAACACTATTACTATTACTTCTGCAATAATTACTTCTATCACAAATACTATTATCTTCATTATTTTTTCAACTACTTACCTAGCTTTTCCTTTATGATATTAACATAAATGGTCTCCAACCTCCTTATTTATGATAAGTCTTACAATACTGAGCACATTGTCAATATTTATATTCAAACTCAGATACACGAAGGCCAATTTTATTAGCAGATATAGGAAATACTTATATTCAAATTGTCAAATATAGGAAGGTCGATTTATTAGCAAAAGAATTTATTAGGAAAAAAGTAGATGAAGGCTCTTAGACAGACAAGCATCCCAGTGACATTTCAATTTATCTACTCACAAACTTACAGCAAAATGACACCCAGTCAGCACTCATTCATTCAATCTAGGACACTGAGCAATGATGCTATTAATCAATTCTCCCTACAATCATCCAAAAGAGCAGACACAGGAAAATTGCTGACATATTAGCAAACACATCAGTAATATTTTGCCTAATACCCCTGCCTCTGCCCCTGAAATATCAGTGGAAGAAAGCTAATATTAACATAATAGGCTAGTACAAATCATCTACAATAGCGAGATATCTGAGATTATATACTTACTACTTTGTTGTCCTTTGGTTGGGTGGATAAAACAGTCTGGCACCACGTTAAATGGCAAGGCCATGAAGGACATATCCAACCTCAGGCAAGAAACTCATGTATAAGCAAGATCTCTAAAAAGCTAACTGACAAATTTGAGCTCACAGATGGTGGGTTTGGGGTCCACTGTAGCAACTGGTAAGTTAACCATCACCCTAATTCTTAAGTATTGTTGATATTTGCATTCTTCAGCTTTTCTCACTTGCCCCTCAATTTGGGAATTTTCAAAGATTAGGTGGAAAATAAATTATGTAACCTTAACTGTCTATTCACTTTGGTTTGGGTCATATATTATTTTTTTTCTTTTTGATTCTCTCATTTCCCACATGATTTATCCCACTAATCCACTCAACAAGGGAAAGAAGATGTTGATACAGATGGAGAGAGATTTATTAAACACTTATTAAGTGGCTAACCCTGTGTAAGGATAGTGTAAAAAACACATGGTTTATCCCTGCAAGGAACCCAGTGGAATCTTAAGCACTGCACCTGCCTCTCAGTTCTGGTAAATAACTGACACTACATACTGGCAATGATTATTTCTCTTCTCAGTTTTTCTATCTGTAAAAATTTAAAGAATGAATGAGATAGATAATCTATGCAGAGCACTTAGAATATATAACACCTGCTTACTCAATGGCATGGGCTGTTATGCAAAACTTTGTTCTTTCAATGTTTCATGGTCCTTATCAAAACATTTTCATTTTTATGGTCTTCCCAAGTAGATGCTAATGGTCTTTTCTTTGAACTCCTTAACATACAGTCATATTTTCTGTATAGGCTGATATTACTGTATGGCCTTGTGTGGTACACCATGTCTACTTCTTTTCACTATCACCTACCATGCGCTGTATATTGCCTACCACACAGAGATTCCTTGAATATATGAGGAAGTGAATTGCCACATCAAGTAGGGCTATACTGAATTATAAACCTTGTCAAAAGATTATTTTCCTTTATAGCAGAGTGCATGTTCTCAAAAACATTTTTGTAGATCCTTGAATATAAAGTTTTACTCATGAGTTTTAATGTTACAGGTCCAGAGTAAAAGAGCTTAAAAAACAAGTCAACTTTATATATGCATGTGATCAGGATTCTATTAAGAATCTTGGGTTTGGAAATCTAATTTGTACTTGAGGGTCTACTAGTAGCTGAGACGGGCTGTGGGCCAGGTGGGTGAGTCCTCCTCCTTGGTCTTATGTCTAGCATCCATACCCTTGGCTTAGCATCACTGGCCCTATATTCCTGCTTTCACAGCTACTTTTCTATCCCCACTCCACAAACTTGAGCCTGAAAGCTTCCTAGGCTGGCTCATTTGGCTTAATACTGGGTACTCAGCTCCTGACTGACTCATAATATCCAAAAGACACCAAAGGCCAGACCCCTCTGTTTAATCCTTGATTGCCTTAGGTAACCTTGATAATTAGGCTAGAGTGTTGCTCTGTGTGTCAGATTCAGCATATTTCAAACTGTCAATGTGAGGCCAGTGGAAATATAATGGACATAGATATGCTTAACAAATCCTGTGCTCAAATATGCAGACCCCAAAACAACAGATCTTTGTTGAAATGAATATCCCTCAAAACATACCTGCCTGGAATCATTCATTTGAAAAGCCATTAAATATGACATTATGCTTTGTGTGCTGGGCACCATGTCTTGGATTTTATTGTGTCAATATGGAGTACTGATGGGAATTCTGGATCTCTGTCTTCCTTCCTGAATATCAATGTTGTTGATAATGTCTTCCGTATAATTGCAATGGTCTTGTTATTATTTATGTGTCTATTTCCATGTTGACATATTGATCATGCCTCAAATTGTGTAGACGATGAGGTGGTACAAAGATACAGAGATAGATAGATAGATAGATAGATAGACAGATAGATAGACAGACAGACAGACAGACATATCATTAGGTAGAGGAGAAATAGACAGATACATGTATGCATTCATTATAGATGCCTCAAATTCTCTGTAGATGATATAGGGCATAAACAAACAACAAATGTCAAATACAACACAAAAAAACTTCCTCTACACATTAGCAAAGTATCTTTTGCTACATTTGGTTTCAAAAACTTATTCCAGCACACTTACTAATCCAACAAAAACAGGGCCAAGAAACACATCATCTGCTCACACATGCTCTGACACTCCACAAACTCAAGTCAGAGAGAAATTCATAACACATGGCCTTAATGAAGGAACTTATTTGGTCAATTAAATGTTAGTATATCTAGGCACTCTTCTTGATGTACAGGATGCAAGCAGTTAATAAGGAATCAGGTAGGCTCTGGACAACCTTGGCTGTGTTAGAACTATGCTGTGCTTGAACCTACCAGTTCTAAAATGAAAAACGAGGAGTTGAGCATAGCCAGCACTGCGTAATTGTAAAATATATCCAATATTTTTCTAATAATAAAAACCTGTTTCTAATAAGTTTATCTTTTTCCTATTGAAATATTATCCATGTTATCATAGAGAATATATGTGTTACATTCTTATATATTTATCTACTATCTTATAATCTTAAGTAACTTATTTTACTCATCAGTAGCTTCTTATGTTTACAGGTAAATCATAAGATTTCAATATAAATTAGTTCAAGATGTAGGATCACCTATTCACATACAAATACAGAGTTAATTGATATTGAAATGTTTATTTAATCTCAAAATCAATATACGTAAATTAAATTAGGCTTAATAAATTCATAATCCTTTATTTTACACCATTGTCCTTAATGAGCATCAATTCTGACATCTCTACATGTATATTTATAGAGATGTTATAGTAATTGAAAGATTTTATACAAATATCATTATAAAATTACAATCATATTACACATTATCTTGAATAAGCAATGTCAAGATTTATGCCATTTATATCTTCTTTTGTAGTCATAAAAACATACTTGTTTATTCTGCATTTCTTTGTTTTTGTATGTATTCAACACCACTATATTTCTTACATGTCATAATTTCATAGCATTGCAGTTTTAATATTATTTCATATTGTCTAGAGTAGTTTTAATCAAAAAGGATAATAAGGACACAATTTTCTTGATTTTTTTAAAATCATATTTCAAATGTCCATCTGATTCCTAAATGAGAGCTTGACTAAATATATATTATTTTGTAACCTACTATTCTTCTCAAGATACATGTAGATGTTTTATTTTTTTTTTAAATATGTTGAAATGGAGATATATGAAGGCAGCTCAGTTTTTACCCTACTAAGCGGCTAGTATTTCATGGCTGCACAGCTGAAACTTTCTTTAAGTTTAGGATCCTAACCATGACACCTGGTGCTGGCCAACATCCTATGTGCAACTATGCCAAACTCTCTCTCTCACTGATGACAACGAAAATCTCTGGACAGAAATACAAAAGCAAATTACTTCTGAAATGTAAGCAAGGGGAGGAAGATTAGACACAGAAGTCAGAACACTGCAGAACAAGCAGTATGGAGGAGAGTTATTTTTTATATTTCCTCTGCTAACTCTCGGCTTTGACATGAGGTCAGGATGAACGGAAAAACTGTGCAGCAGATATAGACAGCAAAAACATCAAACCAAAACCTTCAAAACAAACAAACCAACCAACCAACCACATAGAAGAACCTCCAATCTAGTTATATTGCTGGGAAAGAGGGCATCTGTGAGCCAGAAAGTACATACAAGAATCCTTCTTTTAATCCTTCCTTCCTTCCTTCCTTCCTTCCTTCCTTCCTTCCTTCCGTCCGTCCTTCCTTCCTCCCTCCCTCCCTCCCTTCCTCCCTCCCTCCCTCCCTTCCTCCCTCCCTCCCTCCCTTCCTTCCATTGCCTATTTGTTTTTTCTTTCTTCTCTCCTGGACTTACCCCATGGCAAAAATGCCCTCCTAAAATAATGGCAGTGGCAGTATAGGCATTTAGAAGTCAGACAAAAATCTGTCTCCCTGGCCTCAAGAACTGAAAAAGGCCCCTGACAGCTAGAGAATATGAGGGGAATTCTAAAGAGAAGAGTTACAGACAAACTCTGTCTGCAGGGAGACCGAGTGTGCACTAACAAAACTTCTGGGCTCATAGATAAGTGGAACATGCACATAAAAGACCCAAGGAAGCATAGTAAACGCTTTGAAAACAGAAAGATGATATAAATACCACCTAAGTCCCAGAATAACCCACGAGTGGTATATTTGCAGGGCGGACAAAAATAGCATTAACAAAGTCTTTTGAAAAAGAACTGACACTGGACTCATTGCCCACAGAAGGTGACACAAAACTCACAGTATGAACCTAAATAAGTCGATCACCTGCTTAAAAAAGAAAATTCAGCCGAACCCAGAGTCTCCCAATTTAAAAATCAAAAATGCTAAGGACACAATCTTAAATACTTGAGATATAAAGAAATATCAGAATTAGATTGCTGAAAACCAAACAAAAAATAATCTTGAAGACAGCCTCAATGACAGGTTGTATATAGAGGAAGAACAAACTGTGGCTGTGGATTTGTCATCAGAAACCATGGAGGCAAGAAGACAATGGAACAATATTTTTAATGTGGTAAGAAAATATCAACCCATGCTTCCATATCCAATCAAAATATCTTTTATGAAGGAAGAAAAGTAAAGATATTTTCAGATGAAGGGATCCTGTGAGAAGTCTTCAAAACTAAATCTACTCAGAAAGAAGAGCAGAAAGAAGTGTATCAGACTAAACATAACAAGGATACTAGAGGAAAGCTTAGAACTTCTGAAATGGAGAGCCAACAGAAATGTTAATTATCAGAATAAATACACTATGCTGTTTTCTTCTGATTTTTAAAATATGTATTAGTGTTGAAAGTAAAAACTAAAATATTATATGGTGGACATTTCAATGTACATTGATATAATACATATTATATAAGGCAAAGGAGAAACAAGAGATTGATACTGTTGGAAGAATCTTGATTTTATTTTTCAGTGAAAAAGTATTAACTCTTATGAAGACTATGAAAATTTAGTAATGTATATTCTAATCCTTAGAGCATCTGTATAAGTATATATTTACAATTTAAGTATAATATATACTAATACTTTTATTAAACTAGCATCTAAAATACTCAAATAATGCAAAAAATAGCAGGCAAGAGGGAAGAGTGAAACAAAAGTGCTGGAGAAAAAACAAACTAATGATAACAAAACAGGAGACTTAAACCCAAACATATCAATAATTAGAGTAAGCAAACAATCTAAAACCAACAAACAAAAGAAACAGATTCCCAGTTTTTATTGTAAAGAAAGGAAAAGGCCCAACTATATGATGTCTTCAAGGAGCCCACTTTAAAAATAATAATATACATGGGTTAAGAGCACCTGGGTGGCTCAGTCAGTTAAGGACATGAATTTGCAGTGTAGGGCTCTGTGCTGACAGCTCAGAGCCTAGAGCCTGCTTCTGATTCTGTTTCTCCCTCTCTCTGTGCCGCTCTCCCACTTCCTCTCTCTCTCTCTCTCTCTCTCTCTCTCTCTCGCTCTCTCAAAAATAAACATTAAGTTTTTAGAAAATAATATGCACAGGTTAAAAGTAAAATAATACAAAATTACACTACCATGTAAACACAAATTCAAAGAAAGATGGAATAGTTAAAATAGAGTCAGACAAATACATAAATTAAAATCAGACAAAAAATAAAATCAGGCAAATTTTATCTTAGAATAGGAAAATTATTAGCTTATACAGGACCATTACTTGATGATAAAAGGGCCAATTCACCAAGAAGACATTACAATCCCAAATTATATGTACCGAAGACAGAGCTCAAAACAAGCAGATCAAAAACTTAGAGAAAAGAGAAAAATCAATTAAAGCAAAAACTGGTTCAAGTGAAAAATAGTAAAATTGGTGAAACGCTAGCCAGACAAGAGAGATATCACAAGTACCAATATCAAAAATACAAAGGGACTATCTCTAGAAACCATATCAACATTAAAAGAACGATAAAGAAATTCTAAATATCATTCTTTGCTCATAGATGAAATGTACCAAAGAATTTCCATAGATGACTTGTATCAATTTCCTGAAATACAGATTAACAGAACTCACTCAAAAATACTCAAAAATAAAACTAATCTGAAGAATCCTGTATCTATTAAAGAAACTGAATTTATATTGAACACTTTCAAACAAACAAAACTCCATACCATGATAGCTTCTTGGGAGAACTGTACTGAAGACTGCACAAAAAAGTTAAAGACTAAATAATACTATTCTATATAATCTCTTCCAAAACACTTCTCAATTCATTTTGTGAGGTCAGACAAACCCTTATACCCAGACAAAGGCATTATAATAGAAGAAAAAGACAGAACAATATCCCCAATGAATACAAACACAAAAACATACAACAAATATTAACAAACCAAAAGCAGTAATAAATATGAATGGTAATACTTCATAACCATGTATAGTTTAGAGTTATAGTGACTCTTGAAAATTCAATGATGTTTTAATATTTTAAAGCCAATCAATGTATTTCACCGTAGTAAGAAACTGAATAAAATCATGATCATATCAACATATCAGAAAAGACACTTGACATCCATTCATAATAAAAATCTTAGAAAACTAGGAAAGGGATTTTCTTAATCTGATAATGGAAATCTGTCAAAAAGAAGCCAAAAACTAAAGCTATTATTATATTTAAATTTGAAAAGATGAATGGTTTCACATTCATAGAAGTCTTCGCCAAAGCAATACATCAAGATAAAAGGAGGGAAAAACATAAAAAGTGGGAAAAGGTTTTAATCCTATTCATACAAGACAAAACTGTCTTTATAAGAAATCCCAAGGAATCTACTTTTTTAAAAAATTAAAATAAAATAAAAAGCTCCTAGAACTAATAGATGGGTATAGGAAACCTACAGGGTTAAGAAAATAAAAAGTTATTTCTAACATAAGCAATGTTACTTCAAAACATTAGCAATGATGGGGGTGGGGGGAGGGGAAGGGGGTTGATGGGCATGGAGGAGGGCACTTGTGGGGATGACCACTGGGTGTTATATGGAAACCAACCTGACAATAAACTATTAAAAAAAAAAAAAAAAAAACCTTAGCAATGAAAAACTGGAAACAAAAGTCTTTAGTAGCATTTACAAAATTACTGACAAAATTAAAATGCTTAGGTATAAACCTAAAAAAATACATTCAAGATCTATATGCTGAAAATGGCAAAATGCTGATGACAGAAATCAAAGAAGACCTAAATAAATGGGAAGACATACCATGTTAATGGACCAGGAGATGGTTTCATTAAGACATCAATTTTCCTAAAAACTAATCTATAGATACTATATGATACGAATCAAAATGTCAGAAAGTTTGTTGTAGATGCCAACAAGGTTATTCTAAAATTTTAATGAAAGGGGCGCTTGGGTGGCTTAGTCGGTTAAGCATCCGACTTTCGCTTAAGTCATGATCTCGCAGTTTGTGCGTTCGAGCCCCGCGTCGGGCTCTGTGCTGACTGCCAGCTCAGAGCCTGGAGCCTGCTTCAGTCTGTGACTCCCTCTCTCTCTGACCCTCCCCTGCTCACGCTGTCTCTCTCTCTGTCCTAGAAATAAATAAAACATTAAAAAAAAAAAATTAAATTTTAATGAAAGGTCAAAGAAATGAGAATAGCCAAAATGATTTATAAACCAAGTTGGAAAACTCACAATACTTATTTTCAAGACTACTATAAAGCTACCATATAAAGATAGTATGGTATTAGCAAACGTATAGATTTATAGATCCATAGATTTGAGAAGAGTCCAGAAACAAACCTACATGTTTATGGTCAATAATTTTTTTTTTTCTGCAAAGGCATTCAGTAAACTATGTTGGAACACCCAGTCACCAAAAAAAAAAAAAAAAAAAAAAAAAAAAAAAAAAAAAAAAAAAAAAAAAAAAAAAAAAAAAAAAAAAAAAAAGTGAGCCTTGACAAAACCTCATGCCTTGTACAAAAATTAATTCAAAACTGATCATAGATCCAAAGGTAAAATGTACTATTATAAACTATTAGGAAAGGAAAAGAGAAAATCTTTATGACCTGGGGATTGGCAAAGAATTCTTAGACATAACACCAAAACAATGAGCCATGAAAGAAAATAATAAATCAGACTTCATCAATATAAAACTTTCCACTACAAACACACTGTCAATACACAAAGACATAAACAAATTAAAAAAAAAAAAAATCAAGCCACACACAAGGAGACATATTTACAAATCATGTATCTGACAAAGGACACACATCAAAACTATATAACTATTGGAAGACAATTCTCCTGAATGCCTTCACATTTCTACATATTCCAGTATTCCTCTTCCTCTCCCTCTCTCTCTTCCTCTCCCTCCCCCCACACACTTGTTCTCTTGCTCTTGTTCTCACTGTCTCTCTTACCGCAGAGGAAAGGATAGGCTAATGTGCCAGCAGTAACTATATGTCAGGAGTCTCATAATTTTTAAGTTCCTTTTCTGTGATGCACCACCCCCACACTCAATAGTGCATGGAGAGGGTAAAACCAGACTCTCACCTCACCACTTGGAGGCTCAAGGAACCTAATCTAAGATGCTGCTCTCGTTATTTTTGTCAAGAGTAATAAACTGCTCTTCTGATCCAGAAAGCCTCATATGTCTTGACAGAGTATCTATATTCTGTGGCAGACTAACTTCTGGGCTTGCAAACATGGTAAAATCTCACAGTCTCAGACTTAATAAAGAACTCTCAAAACTAAAATGATAGGGGCACCTGGGTGGCTCAGTCAGTTATGCGTCTGACTTTGGCTCAGATCATAATCTCAAGGTCCATGAGTTTGAGGCCCTCCCCCCCAACTCCCCCCAGTCAAGCTCTGTGCTGACAGCTCAGAGCTTGGAGCCTGCTTCAGATTCTGTGTGTCTCTCTCTCCCCCTCCCCACTCACACACTCTCTCTCTCAAAATATAAATAAACATTACATTTTTATTTTAAAAAAACTAAAATAAAAAAATAAATGACTTGTTTTTAAATGAGAAAAAATGTTAATAAACACTTCAAAGGAAGATATACTGACTGCAAAGAAGCACAAGAAAATATTTTTAGGAACCTCAGTCATTAGGGAAATGTATATTAAAATCACAAGATATGCCTAAAAACCTATTGGAATGGCTAAAATTCAACAAACAAAAATATCTCATAATACCAAAAGCTACCAAAAACATGAAGAAACAGGAACTCTCATTCCCTGATGGTGCTAATGTAAAATGGTACAGTCACTATGGAAGGAAGTTTGGCAGTCTCTTATGAAGTTACACATAGATACACTATATAATCCAATAATCCCACTCTTAGGTGTTTAACCAAGATAAACAAAAATGTATGTGTGCTCACACAAAAATCCTGTATGCTAATGTATACAGAAGATTTATATGTATCTGTGTGTGTGTGTGTGTGTGTATAACACACTCACTAAATATATAAATGTATCTTACATATAGCATATTACATATATACATATATATACATATTACAAATCATGTATCTGACAAAGGACATACATCTAAAATGTATAACTGTTGGGAGACAATTCCCCTGAATATTTTCACATTTCTACATAATCCAAGATTCTTGTCTGTCTCTCTCTCTCTGAAATATATAAATGGGGAGAGAAGGAAAGAGTCTAGAAATACAAAATAATCTAAATGTCTTTCAACTAGGGAACAGATAAACTATGAAACAAGGATGCAACTGGTTACAACTAAGCAATAAAATGAAAAAATAATGATAAACACATAGATAAATTCAAATGCATTATGCTGAATGAATAAAACCAGACTCAAAAGATTACATATGGTAGGTATGCATTTAGTTACATGATATTCTGGGAAAGGCAAAACTATAGGGACAAAGGACATATCAAAGTTTCCAGAGATTAAGAAAGGGGAAGGACTTTTACACTATAAAAGTGTAGCAGGAGCCAAATCTAGAGGGGTAAGGAAACTGCATTTAAATTCAGGTGTTGATTATCGGATTCCATTCACTTGTTAAAACTCACAGGCCTGAACATTTTAAAAGTGAATTTTGCTGTATGTAAACTTTGAAAAAACTTTTTGAAGTTTATTTATTTTGAGAGAGAGAGAGAGAGCATGTGCAAGCAGAGAAAGGGCAGAGAGAGAGAGAGAAAGAGAGAGAGAGAGAGAGAGAGAGAGAGAGAGAATACCAAGCAGGCTCCACACTGTCTACACTGAGCCCTGCGTGAGGCTCAAACTCAAGAACCATGAGATCATAAGTGAGCTGAAATCATGAGTTGGATGCTGAACCAACTGAGCCACCCAGGCACCCCTTCAAAAAACTTTTTTTAACGCTAGCCAAGAAATAACCTAATCAGTCATTATCTTCTCATAAATCAGGATTTATTCTATTATATTTTAAACTGCTTCTTAATTTCATGTGCAGACTGCTTTTTGTTTTAAGCGCCATCTTCTTGGAAACCTCAGCACCATGAGAGTCAAGGGAAGGAATAAGTGAATGTGCAGCCTGATGTGACAAAAAAGAAAAATGAGGCACAGGTCTAAGCAAACCACTAGCTTGTCTACCCATGGAAGCCATGGGAGCAGAAATAAGGAAAGCCAGGGGTCAGGAATGCCAATGCAAATTGCTGGAGTGCATAGCTACTGTCTAGAACTTGTTTCAGTGGTTCTAGAATGTACACTGTCATGGGTGGCAATAATCACCTCTGAGAGACCTACCTTGCTCCCACCAAAACAGTCACATTTGGTCCTTTGTCCTACACCTGTGACATTCTGGAATAGTCCTCTTCTCAACTGTGGCTGAATGCAACATGTGTACATAAAATCATCTCTTCTGCTGTGTCAGATGAAGGAGGCTTCGCTGTTTCACAGACAACAGATTCCTTATATTGGCTCACCATTGTCTTGATCCTCAATATTTTACTTTCTAGACTTTCTCTCCCTTTTTTTTTTTCCTCTCATCTCATTCTCTTTTTTGTTATCTTTTTGGTATGTCGGTGGGGACTGTCATTTAATTCATGTTTATCTATTTTTTTTTTAGTATAAAGCATCAAGAAGAATCTTCTTTTCCTTCCTTGGGTTACATTTTCTTCCATATTGTCTACTATGTTTCATTTTTATTCCTGTCCACTCACCTACTGACACAAATTATAACTACAGTTTCCATTCTGTTCCTTCTCATCTTGTCAATACTATCCTTTCTATTTTATGACATAACACAGGCAGTTTCTGTGCCTCTCTTCTTATTTGCATATGAGACTTACTTCTTTTCCCTAATAGCTACCTTTAGAGAACTTACAATTTCTTGTGGATTCCTTATGTTGAAGTGCTCAGTTTATGATAAATTCATTCTTGGCTAGAATATCTTGGTTCCGCTCCCTTTCTGAGAATGTGTTTAATATATTGTACTGGATTCATTCTGCTTAGTGATGAGAGGTAGCTCATTCCCATAAAGAAAGGAGTTCAGATTCCTCCAGTTTTGTAAGCTTTGGGAAAAACTCCTTCACAGGGAATTACCCTCTGGTTCCAATTTTCATTTCACTGGTCTTTCACAGAAAGATTGTTCAAGTCAGATTGGAAGACCATTCAGTTCACTTCTCTTCAAACTTGGGAATATTGATGAGAATTCTCAGACTGAAGTGGACTTTAGAAGCAGTAGAGTGAGAAATCGGATTGATGTCATACAGTGTCTCAACCTTCAATCTGTTACCTTGATCAGCAATTTTTGCTGTTTATAGCACAGTACTGTCACTCACTACCCACCCCCCCCAAACACACAAACACACGTACGCATGCTTTTTAAAAATTAGTCGATGCATGTAATGTTTAGGTAGGGTTTTTGTATCTTAAAGAGGAGCAAATTTTACCACGCCAAGATATGCCTCTCAGGCACATTAATTATCTTAAGTTGGTTATTTTAAGAAACTGTAGACACAAGAGAAGCTCTGAAAGAGAAGTATCCTTTTGTAAGAGACACTTAACGTTTATAAGGAAATCTCTAATTGTTAAGGGTGTCTCCCTTCAGCACCAGAAAGAGAAGGCTAATTCTAAATCCTAGAAACTCCTATCAGTGGAGAAGACAAGGACTTAAATCTGCATAACCTTACCCGGTTTACTGTGCTTTTCCTGGTAACTTCCCATAACTGACTTCCTACCCCCTACATCTTCTTTTATATTTAGCTAAAGATAGTATCTAAACTGAAGATGGCTTCAGCCACTTCAGGAATCACTCAGTTTTCCTGGGTCTCTCCCATGTATATAAGAGGTTTCCACATTATTATACTTGTTTGGGGTTTTTCCCCTGTTAATGTGTCTTAGATTATTTTAATTATTAGACCAGCCAAAGAACTGAGAAGGGAAGACAGTAAAGCATTTCCACCCATACAATTTCTTGTATTTATGTTATCAGCAATTAGGTGAAAAGGATATTGTGACCTGGCTTCCCTACATCATCTTTGCAAATAAAATGCTTCTGAAAAATTTTCCGACATCAGTTGGAAAATAGTACAATAAAATATAAGGACATCATGAACCTACAAGTCTCAGAAAAAGACAATATCCTTCTAATTTCGTACTTTTATTTTGTAGACATATTTAATCAAATGATGTCTACAATATCCATTAATGACTCTCAAAGTCTATTTCAATAGAACAGAAAAGACCAAGTGAAATGTTTCCCTGTCAACAAATCTGAGTAACAATTCTTTATGTTTGTGTAGCAATTTACAAAGCAGAGGGTTAATTAATTTTCTATTTGTTATCCAAGGAGAAGTTTTAAAATCTAAGTGATAGTTGGCTTTTCTGGAATTTCAATGACATTTAAGTACTTTCCACAATTGGTTGTTTCAAGCCAAGGCCAGTCTAATCGCTAGGTTAGGATATATCAGTAGTGAATGCCAGGAAAACAGTTCTCTATTCCCAAAATGTCTCCCCTGATATGTTCTATCACCTGGACACTGTCATTGAACACTGGCTCATATTTCACAAGCCACACCCATGTTAAAATGTTCTATTGAATGATAGAGCTGAAAACCTAGGGTGAGGATTCCTAAACGATATATTTCTGTGTCTCATGGTGTTTAATACATGTATTATTTCATACAAGGAGTGGGTCATTGTGGAACACCAGACTTGCACGGGAATACTGAGCAGAATTCAAGTGAGAATCAAGAGCACATGGAAGCTGCCTTCATATCTATTTCCTTTTCTCAGCAATTTTATATAAGGCTCAATTATATATCTCTATTTTAGGTTAATTAAATTTTATTAAGCTCAAATTTATTGAGTTAATCACTTTAAACTTTCACTGCAATTTCATTGCCCAAATGAAAGATGGGCAGCTGATGGAGAAGATTCACAACATAGAATGGGACAAAGAGTTTGAGTACATGGGTCTACAGCTTCATGAATACCAGCTACATAAATGATAGGTTTTTTTCAGGTTATCAGATGCATTAGACCAAGTTGTCGTGGGGTCTACACTGGACTCATGATTTACACACTGGGTCGGATAGAATGAGGAGGATAACATTAACATCCTCAGAGTTTATCAATGAAACAGTATGTGTAAAGCATGGGGGTCTGGTGTGCATGGAAAGCAATTTATAAATGTTAGACCTTGTCATGAACAATGAGGGCTCTAAGATTTTAATCTCACTGAAATCTAACAAGCTAACATAGGAGTTTAATAGATACAGACAGAAGACAGACTTCTGGGACCCTGTTACACAAAGGCACAGCACATAGCATGAGCTTCAGGTATGCGCGGTTTCTAAGTCCCATGAGGGCAACCCCAAGCAGCCTCAATGCTGTACATACAAAGGCTAGTGTCAAGCTAAGGAGCCCAATTTGGGGAACTTGAAATTTTCCTTAAAATTGAGCTATAAGCAAATCTGCCTGACCTTTACTCTGGAGAAAGAACTTATCTTTAATATTCTGGACAGTACCAAACCTGCCCTCTACTCTTAAGGGAGACATCTTTCTTCTCGAAGGTTATTTGCTCCACAAACATCTTTAATAATATAATCCAGAACAAAATATGTCAGCACTTCCCCAGAGGGGCACAAGTACAAGAGACTCACATAAAATTGTATCCCAACAGACCTAATTAAGAGAGGTCTATGGTATAAATAAATTGAGGGGCTCCAGTCCAAAGTACATTGTAGAAAAAAAAAAACAGTCATGAATGACTAAAGATTGGGAATCCTGGTTGCACAGAGTAGGGGTTCAGCTTTCTCATTTTAAGCTGGTGCGGAGAGACTGACTGAAAGTTAAGCGAGTGTGTGTGTGTATATGTGTGCACACATGTACAAATCTGGTTAGAGATGAGAAGATGGATTATTAACATGTACAGACAGCCCATCAGGTAACAGGCACTCCATCAGGCAATTTTGCATAGCAGTTAAGAAGGTTTTAAAGTCAGACACAGTTGGTGTACATTAGGCCTCTGCCACTTACTAGCTGCGTGACAACAGGCAAGATACTTGAGAACTCTGAGAATCTATGTCTTTATGTGAACAATGGAAATGATGACAGAACCTTCTTTATAGTATTAGTATGGGGGCTAAACCAGAGCATGCATGTCTGGCATTCATTCAGCCTGGCATACAGCAAGTGCCAATGAAATGTTAACTGTTGTGAGCATTTACCTTTCTTCACAACAATGTCTGACAGTCCTCATTATTACCATTTTCATCCTTGAAAAACCAGCACTTAGCAAAAATCAGCAACTAGTCTAAGGTTACATGGTTATAAATGCCAAAGCTCACATTTTGCCCACATCTGACTCTAAAACTTCTTGTACTGAACAATCGTACCTTCTCTTAAGAGGCAAAGGTGGGAATCTTTGTAACAGGAAGCACTGCTTTTCTTGTCTTTTCTATAATAGCATGTAATGCAAATAAATAAATAAAATTCATAAATATATAAACATAAACCTGGAGATACACTCTATGATGCTTTTAAATCTCAAACCAAATGTTATTTCTGCCATGTTACTGGATTCCCATTTCAGATATACATAGAGTTCAGATGGTAATGAGCCTTGTTTTGCCCTGATTTAACATTATTGGATATATAACTCCACTCTAGGTCATGTGCTCTTGAGATGGCTGAAATTCCTTTCAGGCAGTCTGCTGGTCCACTCTGTACCAACATCCCACAGCAGCATGCTGTAAATATTCTTCTGGGCCCCTGGATTCTAATCCCAACAGAGTGATTGCTGTCTCATTAAAAACAATGGAATTCACCTGTCTTTCAGCTTCTGCTGTTGGCATGTTTTCTTCATATTTCCTTCTACTTTTCTCAAATTCAGTAAAATTCAAAAATGTATTCCTAATCCACAAAAGATCTGCATCGCAACCAATTAAATAAAAAGCAGCAAATAGAGAGGGACCATAGAGGTTTTTACATTTTTCCTTTCTCAAGGTAACTTTCTGATAGCTGTTAACAATAAAATAGTATGGTCTAATTAAAAATATTTTCTCGAGGCTCCTGTGTAGCTCAGTCGGTTAGGAGTCTGACTTTCGTTCAGGTCATGATCTCACGGCTTGTGGGTTTGAGCCCTGCATCTGGATCCTCTGTCTCCCTCTCTCTTTACCCACCTCTCAAAAATCAATAAACATTTAAAAAATTTTTTAAATGTCTTCTCAGTTACTAACCCAATCTCACTGGAACTATGTATTCTTTTCATACCTTACATACTCTGTTAATGTTCTCAACAAAAAATACAATAGTCTTGTAAGCCATGGCAAATTAAGTGGCCAGGACAATGAAGCAATCTGCATAGTAATACTGTATGTTTGTGGAAGCCTATAGCAGGACGATACTGCGATATACTATGGAATATCAACCACAGAACCAGCTGTTCTTCATGTATTTAGAATCAGAGATCTTTTAACAGGAAATGTGACCCTGTCAGTTTCAAGCTCATATTGCAATGTAGGAAGGAAAAGAAGCCAATGGAAGGGATGACTTACTCATGATCACAGAGCTGAGGAAGGACCTCTGTCAAAGCCAGAACCTAGGAGCCTTGACCAATTTCATCTCAATAGCAGTGCTTGTTTTGGTAAAGGGAACAAAACAATTGCCAACATTCTCTCCTCTTGTGGAGAAATTCTTGTAAGAGGAGGACTGAAAGGTTCAAACCCATTCATCTTCAGCTGTGCATACCTTTTTCCGAAGTTCCAATCAATAAGCCATGGAATCAATTTGCAGCTTGATCATTTCAAAAACAACTCGATGGTGAAAGGAAACACACAAACAAAAACCTTAAGAGATATTCAAATGGGTTATTAAAGAACCCAAACAGGTCACTAGATGGAGAGTTTTCCTTGACAACCAGCAGGCAACAATGAACAAAGGTTTCATCCTCACTATCTCATTGAACTGTGGATTAGGTACACCACTCCACCTCCAGCCCACTCTCTCCTCTCTGCCTCTCCTTCCCTCCATTGACAGGCCAGCCTCTAGATCCATCTTCGTGTCATGTAAAGGAATAACCTCTGTTAAGGAGAGTGTAAGGGAAGCACGGGTTACCTTACACCAGCAGTTACAATCAATAAAAATACTCAAGCGAAACAAGCAGCCACTGCTTTGTGGGACTTAAAGGGAAAAGAAGCAAAGCACTATTAAAAAGATATAAGAAAGCCACTATTTTAATGGAAATTGTGTCTCTTCTTTATGTATGGATTTTCTACTTAGTGTTAGCCTCATCCTTCACATAATACGAAACAGGAAAGGCTTCTTCCAGCACTAACTTATTTGCCCATTGCCAACTAGGAAGTCTAAAACATGAACTTTGACTTGTGACTACATTTGAAAAGAATCCCTGGGAAAACAATCCAGGACCCCAAATCTGAATCATACAATTTCCATCATTTGACATTTTGTTTTTACTTTATTCTTTTTAAAAAAATAGCATCTTGAGGTTTTTAAATTGAGCACACACTAGAAAAGGATGGTAATTAGCTTGAGTCTGACTGATTATGGCAAAGGTGTAAATATTTCAAGAGCATATTATAAGGCAAAATGCTGACACTGTGATGTGGACTCATTACAAGTCAAAAAATTAAGTCTGTTTATGACTAAAATTATAATAAACAGTAAATCATATCTGTGAGGGCGACATATATAGAAATTAAATAACTGTATTGGGGAAAAGTCAAACACGGCCAGTCACAGCTTCCTACTTCACATCTTCCATCTCTGTTAAGCATCAAACTGAGGCAGATAAAGTGTCTAAACTTCAAATAGTCACACACAAAGAGAACTTGTTCTTCCCTGGTCTGATTCTCATCTTCTCTGCTTAGTGACACAGCCCGTGCGTTCAAAATCCACAGGATCTCTTTTGCACTTGGAAAGAAATGCCAAATTACTGACGTCAACAGAGTACTCAAGTTATGCATGAAGGATTTTCAATTCTCATGACACAGACAAATGTATCTCTACAAATCTGGACACCATTTAGAAAACAGAAGATACCGCACTTATATCAATAGTTTGCTGTTGGGCTGTAGATGCATTAATTTGTCAACATATCCACACATGAATAAAGTACAATTGTGTTACTGAACCAAAGAGAAACAGATGATCTCCACTGAGTTATTGATTAGGACTCTCAGGGACAAGTGATGGAAATCACAGTCCATGCAGGCTTAAGCAAAAAGAAGATGAAAATGGAGGCAGAGGAGGAGGATAGAGGGGGAAGAAAAGCAGGAAGAGGAGGAGGAGAAGCAAGAGAAAAAGAAGAATATATTGATTTGTATAACTCGGGAAAGACGGAAGTAGAGAGTCGTAGGCTTTTGGAGAGGCAAGGCAGAAACAAGTACCAAGCCACCATCCTGAATCAGTTTCTCTCCATCACTATGCTGTTTTCATCACAGCCACTGTGGAAAAACAAGGCAAGGGTGAGGTCCCCAGACTTTGCCTTCTCATAGGTATTTGATGTGCTGGGAAGTTTGCGAATCTCAGACATTCCAAGAAAAACTTCATTCCTTTTCATTGTGTCTGACTGGGTTCTATCCCTCGTTTTAACCAATCAATATGGCCTTGGAAATAAGATGTGGGAACTGGCTTAGGCCTGGAGTGGGGGTTAAATCCGGGAAAATCCTGAGGGCTTCTGAAGTAGCTGCAATTATAGATTACCTGTGAGAAAATGTTAGGATTTGGAGAAAACTTTTCTAATTTTAATTATTACATATTTCACATCATATTTCATAACCTCTCTGGTAAATGCTAAATTATTCTTCTAAATTTAGCTAAGTGTTGCACACCAGTATTTGCACTGAAGAATGCTATGGGCGAAGGGCTGTGGGATAATGAACAAGACGTAGCCAACGTTCTAAGGAGTTTACAGAGGGAGACAGGGAGTCAGACACACGTGAAACTGAGTCTCCTTACACTGTTAAGAAGGCTGTGAAAAGTGTAAACTGGAGTTTACAGACAACACGAAGTCTGGGAGAGGGTGGGGTTTGCACGGCATGAACTTCCGATTTAGTGTGTAATCCTTCAACAAATGCACTGTTAGCTCAGATATTAGAGAGGACAATAAATCAGCAGATACCACTGCAGTCAGGGAAGGCTTCGCATAAGAGGCAGGGCTTTGCAGGGCAGCAGGTCACTACCGACCCCTCAAAAAAGGGATGGGAAAAAGAATAAAGCTGAAATACAGACTCTGGAAACGATTTTTAAAATCCTGACTTAGGTCTTACGTCCATAATGTCTTACTAAGATTGTCAAACAGATTCATTACTTTATTGTAAAACCACAAACCTGTCCTTCTGCCTTAAAGATTAAGTACATCTAACAGTGCTGCTCTTTACAAAGTCATGATGATTATTGCCTAAGTAGCCTTTTTGCTTTGATGAGCTCTCTGTGCCCAAGTGACGATGAGGAATATCCATCTTGTAAAGTTCATCCTTGCTTATAGACACAAGACCCAAATTGATACCCCTGCCTTTCACCCATGCTAAGCCTTCCACATCCTTCCAGATTCTCCAACCTTCTCCTATTAATATCAATGTCAACAATAACAACACATTATTGAGAGAAAAGGGACTGGAAGACAGTGACAACACCAGACACATCAACCTAAATTTACCAGACTCCAGGATGGACTAATGACTTAATAGTGTCAGTTGTGGGCAAGCCACTCCCCAGAATTCACCCTAATTTCATTTGAGGATGGCAGGATCGAGTTCTACTTTTTTTTTTTCTGCCCAGGATCCAATGCATAATTCAGAGAACCAGGAAGCCACAGCAAGCTGCAGAAATGTACTAAGTCCGCACAGTTTCCTTTCTATCTTTAGAACCACCATGTTGATGGTTCTTTCGATTGTGTGAATCAGGGATTATACTGGTTCAAGACCCAGATCAATATGAAGTGCATCTGATTTCAACACTACTGAAAACCAAGTTGGGCTGAAAGAGCAGATAGAAAATAAAAATCAATTTTTGTTGAGCTTTCTTGCTTTGCATGGGCTTTGGCAGAGCAGAGAAACAGACTTTTAAAAATTGGATTTCAATGTGATTTTCTTCGTTTCAAGCAGTGAATAAGGTGAGATCTGAGACTTAAAACTGCGAAAATGTCTTCTCCTTTCTGAGAGTATTTGAGATTCTGAGGAAAATACGGATATTATTTTAAATGCCTGGTAGAGACAGTTCAAAAAGAAAAGCTTAAAGTCCCCACAGATAAACTCATATTAAAAATCCATCTACTTAGACTATAATTCTGTTACTATGGCACTTTTTGACAATTATAACCAACTTATTCTTATCTAAACTCTTTCAGGTTTAGATTATGTTTTGTGATTATATATCAATTACCAAACTCTTCTTTGCTCTCAGTGTGCATTTGTAAATGGGAACTAGTTCGCAGTTCCACAGCCTACGTTGCATGACCAGCTAAATTTCTTCATGGTATTTTTTTCTAGACTGAGATACTGCAATTGAGGAGTATTACAGTGTCCTCCACTCTACTTCATGAGGGAACATGTTGCATCCTGGTAAAGTGTCTATTTTCCAAAAGGAAGTTGGACATTTGTCCTAAGGAATCCTGAAGAAGCAAGCTGTATTCTCTTGAGAGGAGAGAAACAATTCAAAGGAACAAGGCTCAGGGTTAAGCTGTGCCCACCAGGGTCCTCTTTGTGATAGGTAGGGCTTTTGTTTTGACCACGGTAATAGTCATATACAATGAGTTGATTTAAATAATTTTTCCTCGTGGTAATCATTTCCTGATGATATCAGTTGTCCAGCACAACTGGACATGTCCCTCAGTCTGTGTGGTGACTTGAGAACTACCCTTAACACATACTTCCATGAAGTCTCCAACAGTAGCATTAACGGAGTACCACCCCTTGGGTAACAGAGTACCGACCAGCACTGTTCCCTATGAGTTGAGGCACTCAGTAAAGGGGACAGCCGTGTAAAGAAGCAGTGGGTCTCCTGGAGCTAACTCAGAGTGGAAGTCAGAGAAAGGGGAAATGACCTTGACCACATGGCCCTGGCCTGGGAATGATCAGATACTGGCATGTAAGTGATACACCAACCCAGAAATGCAGAAAGTTGAGGGAGATATGGACAAATACAATGAGAAGAAGATATACTTCTAAATCTTGATTAAGGCCTTTAATCCAGAGGACACAGTGCAATAGAAGCATTAAGAGTAAGTGTGATTCAGACAGTTATCTATAATAATAATAGCAAACAAAAAATAGCTCAAACGTATCCAAAATTAGAAGACCAGCTAACTATAGTTCTAAAGCCCACAAGATTATTACAAAGGCATTGAAATTGGGATTATATTACTAACACAAGCAAGTTCTTATGATACCATTCTGAACTCAAAAAAAGCACAGTACACAACAGTATGAATTTTAGGATTCTAATGAATGCACATGAAAAATAATATGCAGAAGTGAAAACTATATGTTTTTAATATTCAATGTGTCATTAATATTATCATAAATTTGTCTTTAAATTATACAAATGGTATAAAGAAGAGGGAGTAAGAAAGCATAAAACATTGCTACAGCTTGTATATATCAAACAGACAATAAAAGTATCTCTGCACAGTACTTAGATAAATGGGAGCTTTTGGTACATAGAAGAAAGTGCTCATCTTTCTCCCCAGGTGCAAAGAACTGGCAAGTGCAAAGAAGGGTATGAAGTTATGCAGGCATACAGGGTGGCAGCAGGTAAAAGCATCTTCCCTAAATTAGCTCTCATGGCTCCCTCACAATATACAGAATATTACAGCACATGAGTATATGATTCACAAATATATAAATAAATAAATATATGCCATAATAAAGTGCTCAAAATATTATACCTACAAGTATATAGGGGCACCACCAAAGTCTTCTGAGTCCCTGGTACCCAGGAATGGATGCAATGCTATTGTAAATGGCCAAATAGTGGCCTCAGATCATGTGTGCAAGCTCTATTTAAGAATGTTATAATCAGGGGCATGTGGGTGGCTCAGTCAGCTAAGCATCTAACTTTGACTCAAGTCACGATCTCGTGGTCACTAGTTCCAGCCCAGCATCCAACTCTTTGCTGATGGTTCAGAGTGTGCTTCAGATGCTCTGCCCCTCCCCTCTCTGTCCTTTCCTTGCTTGTGCTCTCTCTCTTTCAAAAATAAATAAACATTAAAAAAAGAATGCTATAATCAACAGAGTGATCATATTAAGACTAATTTTTTAAAAATTTTTAATGATTTATTAATTTATTTCTGAGAGAGAGAGAGAGAGAGACAGCATGAGCAAGGGAGGGTCAGAAGGAAGGAGACACAGAATCCAAAACAGGCTCCACGCTCTGAGCTAGCTGTCAGCACAGAGCTCGATGCAGGCTTCAAACCCATGAACCATGAGATCATGACCTGAGCCAAAATCGGGCACTTAACCGCCTGAGCCACCCAGGTGCCCCAAGACTAATAAAATTTAAAAATACATTCGTGATGGGGAAATATTTTCCTTTCTTTTCTTTACAATATAAAAAATACATAAGAGAAGACAGTGATGCATTTGAAAAAAGTGAGCCAATCAGAGACCTAGGGCCTTCAACTAGAAGGACTTCTTGGGGGTCTCCCACTCAAGTCTCTTTTCTCTGGGACTCACAACTTTTCAGAAAAGTAATAAATCATCCAAAAATTGGTGCTTGCAAAAATTTTACACAAGTAATCACACTCCAGGCCTGCCTTATCCTCTGTCTCTAATTTTTCTCAGGGTCACTTGCAAGCTGCTTCGGCCCCAACTTGACAATTTCATTGTGATTTTCCCCCGATCCCCATCCACAGTGTAATACGCTGTCTCTCTACCATCCCATTGACAACTACCCTCTTATAAACCCCAAATTCCCAAGAGCTACCCACCTGCTTTCCCACACTCTGTCTAGACCAGAAACCTTAACATGTATCTTGACCTTAACATTTCTATGGTTCCCTAGCTGGGTATTGACCACACCTCAGAGAGCTTTAACTTCCTCCTCTGTAAAATGACAAGTTTGAACTAGAAGGACTTTCTCATTAAATATTAGATATTACAGTGCAAAGAAAAGGCATGACCCAATAGTTTAGGGAGACAGAGCTATGCTTCATCATTTTTTAAGATGTTTCAAATTCCTTAATTTTGCAACACTGTAATCTAGACTAGTGGGTGTTTTTCTTAAAACAACAAAGAGGAAAGCAAATCAAGCAGTTCTCATTTCTCTAAAATGGCTCGGCAAATTTTCTGTTAAGCATTTTAAACGGAGGATACAAGCTAAGGATTAAATGAAACAAGAAATATTTGAGTTTTAAAAAGGAGATTTCTGTGTTATACATCAAAAACAAAATCTAAATGGAATTTTTTTGTTGCTGTTGCAATTTTAAGTAAACTCAGCTCACAGTGGGAAGACCCTCGCTGGAATGAACGATGCCTCAAATGCATCCAGACAGGGACCGTGCCCAGAAATGGCCACGCCACCCACCAATGTGCCTCCAGCTGCCTAAATTTATCCTTGGTTTGGGTTAGGAGAAACACATCTGGGAGTCATTTACAGACAGCGATGGGCTTCCTTCAGGACAACTGGGCATAGACATACCATGTGCAGTGAGTTTCGAGGTTGAGTCTGGGTGTCCATGGCAAATAGAGTCTGTATTCCTGTTTGACATGGGTTAGGTGTTGAGAAGTAGGGTAGGGAGCGAGTAAAAAAAAAAAATCAAAGGGACCAGCTATGCTTGTGTCAAGTATCTGAGACCCTTGACAGACCAAATGTGTTGGTGCAAAGAGGAAGACACTGAAGTACATGGAGATGTGACAATTTCATAGAATTTAGTGGTAAAATGAAGACCAAATTCCAGGATACTCAATATATCCTAAGCATCCTCAGGCATTGTCCTAAATATAGGAGATTTCCTTTGGAGCCTGGTTAATCTCTTAGCTTAGTGCAAGAAATTCCCCAAGAGATGGGACAAGATCACCCACGTTGTACCTGAAAGAAACGGGAAAGAAAAGATGGAAGTGAGAACCAGCCATGAAAGAACAGAGTTGGGACTCAGCCACAATCTTGGGTGGCAGGAAGAGGGCCAGAGGGGGTTGTAAAGCACCCCAAAAAAGGTATGGAACAAGATGACCTGCCCCATAGGCTTTCAGTTGTCCATTTCCCAATAATGCAATAGATCCGTAATATAGACCATCATTCCCCCTCCTCCAAAATGATAAATATTAGCAATAAAAACTGAAGAGATAGAAAATTATGTACCAGGAACCCTGCAGTACCTGAATGAAGGCCAACAACCTGTAAATACCAATCTATTTATTTGGTTCCCCTCTCTAGAGTATGTAAACAAATGCTTACAGAAAACAGAGGGATGCCATGAAGAGTCAGGCAGGGATATACATTGGGATGGAGATGTAGTAAACACAAAACTCAGGTCTCACGTAAAAATCATGACTGCCCTGGAGACTGCCCAGTGCTAACTGATCTTTTATTTTTCTTTTTGCCAAAGAAGTAAGTATGTAGATATTTGTATGAAATCTTCAGATTGTTTTTTTTTAATTTGAAAGTAAAACATGAGTATCTTGCTTTATTTATAGCACTTTTATTCATAATTGTATAAAGGCTTACTCATAATTTAATCCATCACTGCCAAAACTTGGAAGCAACCAAGATGTCCTTTAGCAGGTAAATGGTTAAATCAACTATCCTACATCCAGACAACAGGATTACCTCTCAGCACTAAGAAGAAATGAGCTATCAAGCCATGGAAAGACATGGAAGAACCTTAAATTCATATTGGCTGAATGACAGAAGCCTAAGTGAAAAGGCTGCATACTGTATGATTCAAACTATATGACATCCTAGAAAAGGCTAAGCTATGGCGACATTGAAGAGATCTGTAGTTGCCATGATTTGGGAAGGAGGGAGGGATGAATAAACAGAGCACAGAGAGTTTTCTGGGACATTAAACTACCCTGTATGATACTACAGTTGTGGATACATGTCGTTATAAATTTGTCTATACCCAGGGACTGGACACACCAAGAGTACACCCTAATGTTAACTATGGACATTGAGTGATAATGATGTATTAATGTAGGGTCATCCATTATAAAAAATATCACTCTGATGGTGGATATGGATAGTGGGGAAAGGCTATTCATGTATGGGTTCAGAGAGTATAGGGAAAATCTCTGTACCTCCCCCCTCGATTTTGCTGTGAACCTAAAACTGTTCTAAAAATAGTCTATTCCAGAAATACAGTCACACATAAACACTGCCACAACACACACACACGCGCGCGCGCACACACACACACACACACACCACATCTGCAGTTAAAATCTGGTTAAGTGTTTTCAAAAATCTGAGCACCTCAAAGAAAGCTACTAAACCCTTTGCTGCTTCTCCTATCACATGCCAAGCTAATCACCCACCTTTGGCAAGCAGAGAAAATACCTGGGAAATTCTCCACAACTTCATTCTTACAAAAATGCCAATGAACTACGTATTACTAGATAGTATTTGTCTTTTTACTCTAAAATAATTTTATCCAGTTTTGCTTTTTTTGCATTTAAAGATTATACCTTCAAAAATAAAAGAACTGCCATGATTTTGATGACAGATCTTCACCTCTTTCTCATTTTCTGTGGCATTCAATATGGCCGAGAGCACTCCCCCAGCGAGCAGTTAGCTAGTATTCACTCAACTGTCATCAGAAGATCCTGCCTTTATCTCCTCTTATTTTTCATTTTCACCACATGAATAATATCCTCAACTCTGAGGAAAACTGGAAAGCCACTTGCTCTCTTTCAGAGTTGTAACCTCTTCTGTATTTATTTATTCAGATATCTTAAATCATGAGTCAATTCCTGGAGAAGCCAGCTCGGAGCACTGCTGGTTTAACATAGGGGCTGGACAGCTTACTTTAAATCTGGATAAGGCAGGTTTGTATCAACAGAATGAAGACAGGTCCGTGTGTCAGAAAATTAAGAAAACAGAAGCCCCTGTTGGCAGTGACAGTATGACCTGCATGTTGGGGGCATTCACTGAAATTTTCAGTTTCCTTTTCATACAATAAAAAGGTGTGAAGTGACAACAAGGGATGAGATATCATGCCACCTCCTCATTTGGTTTCAAAGGGATATGGTCCATTGTCCTCTATCAATCAGGTAAACTGGTGGAGGGGGTTAAGTGGAACACACACTCCTCCCTCCTCCCCCATCAGTAATAGGGAAACAAAATCAATATCAAATAAGAAACACTTTTTAATTTTTTTCTTTCTTTTTTTTTCTTTTTTCTTTGTTTGTTTGTTTAGAGAGAGAGAGCATCAGTGGGGAAGAAAAGCAGAGGGATAGAGAGAATCCCAAGCAGGCTCCACGTTCAGAGTAGAGCCCCAGTGCAGGCCTGGATCCCATTAAGCTGGGTTCATGACCTGAGCCCAAATCAAGAGTTGGACACTCAACCTACTAAGCCATCCAGGTGCCCCCAAACACATTCATTTTTATATTTAAAAAAAAAAAAAGAGAAAGAAACAGTATAAGGATCAGTTGCCAATTAGCATACCGCCTTATCCCAATGGACCCACTGGGGATTGTTGGCATCTCTCAAAAGACAGGCCCAAAGAGGGATGGGAAGAGAAGACACAGAGAGGGCCTACCTAACGGAACCCAAATCCCTTCTGCCTCCCACCACCCCCTTGGAACTCTGCACCCTGTAAATGGAGGGAGAAAGGCCACTAGATGAGACACTTCTTAGAATTTGTTAGTTTAGCCCTGAATAATTCCTTCCACTAGGTCACTTCTAATGTTTCCCTTTCATTCTAAATACATGGTCATGATAAACAAAATAATATAAAACAAAAAAGCATGTAAAATCCATTATGACCTCTACTATAAAAATTCTGTTAGAAACACAACCCACCATCCATCATCCAATGCTCCCTATATAAAGATATTTGTGGGATTTTTTAAACTCCAATATGCTTCTTGTCCTTAAAAATTGCTCAGATTCCTTCTTTCAAATATTGAGATAATTCCCTAATACATTTACTCACTACTGTCTTCCAGAAAGCAAAAGCCAAGTCTAAAGCTCTAACAGCAGTTATAGTTACAAGAGAAAGAGGCATGTTTAATTTCTTCCGAGGAATATGAAATCAGTCATTACCTAAAATATCTAAATTCGTACCTTACATAAAATAACCTTAATAAATATTTGTTAAATTGAGTGGAATTTATAAAACTCCCAGGAATTATGAAATAAGCACTTAGAAATGGAAATTCCACCATTTAAAATGAATTTAATTAAGGGTAATTAATAACTTAATTCAAAGATATAATGACACTGGGATGGATTAAATGCCAAAGAGAGCTGATGATTTATTTTGCTTAAATCTCAAAAAACTAATGTGTGATGAGCACAATTTTCTATACAGCTAATAAACGCAAAAATTAATTTTATTACAAAAAAGAAAAAATGATATGTATCCTTCTGTTTTCAAAATTATACATCTACTTTGACAATAAATTACAATTGTTCAGATCTTCCATTCTAAATGGCTGTTATTTTTTAATTGTTTACCTTTTTTGGTTGTTTTGTTTTGAGAAGGAGAAAGAGATAGTGGTAGGGGGGAGCAAAGAGCGAGGGAGAGAGAGAATCCCAGGAAGGTTCCACAGTGCCACTGCAGAGCCAGACATGAGGCTCAATCTAATGAACTGTGAGATCATGACCCAGCCCGAAAGCAAGAGACAGATGTTTAAACCACTGAGTAACCCAGGCACCCCCTAAATGGCTGTGATTGCTGTTACTTTGCGAAAAGTTTATTATCATGGGTTGTGAGGCATTATAAAAATCATAGAATCAGAGATCCAAAAGATAAGGGGAATTCTCCTCCCTTTATCATCATCCATCAGGTAAGTCAATTCTCACTAAGCTTTCTTACAGATAAGACAATCAAGGACTCCCAAGACCAGCATTCCTGGACACAACTCCATGCAAGTTTATTACCGGGTCTTCCTACAAATATTCCTTCAGCTGTTCCATTAAGTAATCATCCAAGGAGAAGGCGAAGAGCTAATGAAAACCAAAAGAAGCATCATAAAACAGAGCTGGATAATCTAAGATCTTTCTCTGGCAGTTATCTTCAAAATGAGGGAGTTGAACTACAATCACATAGGACACAGTTCATCTTTGAGCATCAACACAGGCACGTTACACTTAAGAATTGGGCTATGAAGGCTTAGTGAGGAGGGAAAAGAGCACTGTGACTGATAGTGAGTGACATCTGTCCTCTCACCTCAGTGTGGAACTCAGCAGTGGTGGAATACATGTCATGAGCAGCCACTCAGAACAGATTAGCCCCAAGATGGCTTCCATCTCCAGTATTCTATGGTTCAGGAAATTTGCCCTCAATGTGATACAACATGGTACACATGCTTGTCACATTATTTGCAATTTCCCTCCAATCCTCCCTTGACTCCTCCTCCTTTTATCAATTTCCTACTCTCCTTTAAATGTCCCTTTCCTCACTACTTTTAGTTTCCTTTCCCTCCTATTTCATTCTGGATTTCAGATTTTTCATCCTTCATCCATAATCCCAAAGTAGACCACCTAATTCTACTCTTCTATTCAGGTAGGGGCATCCTTTCAATTCAGATTTTTTAAGGGGGTATTAATGTAGTATTTTTCCAGATGTGTTAATTTCCTGCTGAATTAGGGACACTTTACTTCTCTACTGCACACACAACCATACTACACTTAAACTAGAAAAAGTGGAAATAATAGAAAGTATAAAGTAAGAGAAAATCATCCCCTGCATCTATCTATATATGGTAGTTTTTAAATTTTAAATAAAATTATGATCATGCTTCACAAACTATACCTCAATTTTCCCTCTGCCACATTTTGTTTTAACTTTTCTTTATATTACATGCTGAAACATACCTAGCTATGCAGTTAATTCTTTTTTTTTTAATAATATACTCTTTTTTTATTTTTTTAATGTTTTTTTTTTATTATTTATTTCTAGGAGAGAGAGAGAGAGACAGCGTGAGCAGGGGAGGGTCAGAGAGAGAGGGAGTCACAGACTGAAACAGGCTCCAGGCTCTGAGCTGGCAGTCAGCACAGAGCCCGACGCAGGGCTCGAACCCACGAACCGCGAGATCATGACCTAAGCGAAAGTCGGACTCTTAACCGACTAAGCCACCCAGGCGCCCCTATGCAGTTAATTCTTTAGTGGAAAGAACATACTGTGAGATTCAGGGAATCCGTTGTTTGTCATTACTTAAATCTCTTAAATACGTAAGCCTACTTATATGAGCACATAGTGAGAATAATACAATGGTAAAGACTCTTGAATTCCCCCAAATGTATACAAAAACCCAATATGTAAAAAATTTTATGCATGCCAGTCTAAAACTTGGATACGTTCAAAAACACAAAAAATAGAGTTTAAGGACAAACAGTAGTACACTGCCATGCACACAATATATAACAAATAATGTCTGGAAAACATAAAGAACTCTATATGTTCCTAAGAATAAAAAAACAGTCCAATACCACACACAACAAAGGTCATGAACAGGCATTTCACAGAGAAATATACATTTCTAATAAACATATAAAAAATCTTGATGTTCAATTGATGCAAAATACAACAAAATTATGTTGCTAAGCATCAGAAAAGTAATATTTAAATTCACTCATTAATTCAATAGATAATTACCAAATGCCAACTCCATACCAAGCATGATGGCCCAGCAACAAAAAATTATCAAAATTCATTCCCTTTGAGGATTTGGGAGAAGACTCTCAAATATGACTGGCAAAAGAGAGGCTTGGATAAGTCCTATTGGAGATGTTGGCTACATCTATCAACACATTAAATCATCCTTGATTCTTGCTTTTCTCTCACTTAACCAAATCCAATACTCTGGTAAATCCTAGATTCTACACATAAGTATCAATCCAATGACTCTTTTCTATAATGTTTCTAGAAGATACCCCAAGGCCCGCATTGTCTTTTGTCTGGCTTAATAATATTTATTAGACAATCCACAGGGATTCCTGCTTCCAGTATCTCTGCCTTAGAGTCTTTTTTTTTAAGCAACAGGTTCCTATTTTAAATGTAAATCAAATCATGTCATTTATCTGCTTAAAACAACACAATGGATTCCCATCACAATCCAAAATTCCCACTACTCTCCCCATGGCCCAACATGGAACATCCCATCCCTAGAAGTTCAAATTCTGCTGAATCCTTTTACATTGGCTTCAGCCCTTTGCCTATTTCCTACTCTCTTCAAATAAATGATCCTTTGGTACCAATTTTTCTTATTACAGTTTACCTTAATTCTGACAGCACCCTTGCTGCTCTCCATGACCAAACCTTGCTCTGTTTTTCTTCAGAGCACTTATCACTACTCAGCATTTGCTGCTGTTGTCTTTTTTTTTTTTTTTGCACATTTTATACTCATTGATTCTCACACATACACTCTTATTTATTTGTTGGTTGTCTATCTTTGCCAACTGGAATATAAACTGCTAAAATACAGCCATGGGATCTGTTTATCTCAGGAATATATCACTAATTCTAGAACCATAAATATTTTTTCATGAATGAATGATCTATATATATATATATATATATATATATATATATATATATATATATCTTTTTATCTAGTAATACCAATTTGAGGAAATTATCCTAAAGAAATTGCACAGGAGTGAAGAGAAGTATATGCTCTAGGATCCATTAGGGCATCAAGAATAATAGTGAAAAATGAGGAAAAACCTGTATGTCCACCAATGCACATGTCACCAGACATATTATAGAATATCCATCTTATACACATGGTGCAGAAAAGGAAAAAAATAGCAAGAATGAGGTAGACCTATATGATCTAATAGTGAAAGAACTCCAAGACATATTGTTAAGTGAAACAAAAATGTAGGTCATTGGCACAGTTATATTTTTGAAAATCTGGTAATGGGTAAAAGGTGCCATATTTTATATAGGGAATGTCAAAATAGCACAATATATAAAAGAAGCCAGCAAGAACATCTCACAGGCTTTGTGACAGATGTTGTATTTCTCTACTTTGATTAATATCCTGACAGCCCTGTATAAATGTGATAAAATGAAAAGAACCCTTCACTGCTATGTTATTACCTGGCTGCCTGGTAGCATACATCTCAGAGGTGGAAATTTTCTAATATTTCTAGGTAGTCTGCTCCAGGCTTGATCTTAAGAACTAATGAGACTATATATTCTACTTTGTCGTCACTTATACACATTATCTGTTCTGTTATTTATCACGCCAAAAAAAAAAAAATAGGTCACTTCCCTTGTTTCTTTGATCTTCTTTCTAATTTTATAAATGATGCTTATTATAGACAAATTAGACAAGATATAAAATCCTAAAGCAAAGTGAACATGTCATCTGTAATCCTGACACCAAGAGAAAACCACTATTTTAAAATTCTTATTTATGCATTTTCAGCAACTTTTCAAAGTACTAGAAGAATCCTCCAAATTTGGAGCATTCTCTTTAAGCAGAGCTGAATATTTTTTTTCACCAAACATTGTATAAGCATTACCCCCCCAATTAAATATATATGAAAATAAATATCATCTTGCTATATACATTCTATTTTAATTGTGGATGCAGTATTTATTCAATCAGCCATCCATTATTAAACAGTCAATAACGAAACGCCTATTATACACTGATAAGTGATGTACACGCTGGCCACCAGGCTGTGAGCTCATCCTATCTGTCAGAGAAGAGAGATGCTGAACAAGCAATTATCCCAAAGCAATTCCCTTCTTACAGTTCCTGAAGATCATCTTTCATGTTTCTTTCTCTCATACCCTGGATCCAATCTTTCAGAAAATGCTATTAGCTCTACATTCAAAATATAACCAGATATTCTTCAGATGAAAAAAGCAAGGTACAACATATCACATGCAAATATGTTGTGGTAAGAAAGGATGATAAAATATAAACTGTTGAATGTTTTCCTTTATAAATACAAATACAAATACACAGACACACACACACATGCATAGGTACAAAGATACTCAAGAACCCAGTGAAAGATCAAAGAATAAACAGGAAACAAGTGGGATTCAGGGGGTCTAGACTGTGACTTCCCGGGTACAATTTTTAAAATATTTTTGACTTCTGAATTATGAAATTGATTGTTAATTACGTATAAAACTGAGCTATTCAAACAATAAAGATAAATATGTACATATCACAACTCAACACTTCTTTGCCTCTACCTGCACCACAAGGACCCACCCATATCCCAACCATCTCTTTCCTTTATTATTTTAACAGTCTCTTAAGTAGGCTCCTAACTCCAAAATTGTCTAGTCAGCCAAATCTCAACAGAGTAGCCACAGTGTGAGACGTAAGTGAAATCACGTTTCTCCAGGCAAACCTTCCAATGGCTTCCCATAGCTCTCTGGGTAAAAAGCCTGCCTCCTCACGACTGCCTTCAGGGTTCCCTGCCTTCTCATCAACCTCTTCTGTTATTCTCTCTGCAGTTCTCTCCACTCAGTGACAGTGGCCTCTTTTTTTTTTTTTTTCTTCTCAGGTACTATTTTTATTTATTTATTTTTTTTTACAAATAGTTTATTGACAAATTAGTTTCCACATGACACTCAGTGCTCATCCCCACAAGTGTCCTCCTCCATGCCCATCCCCCCTCCCCCCCACATCCATCAGTCCTCAGTTTTTGTCAGCATTCAAGAGTCTCTCATGGTTTGCCTCTCTCCCTTTCCCCCACCATTTCCGCCCTTCTTCTCCCCCTTGTTCCTCCGTCAAGTTCCTCCTAATCCTCCTATACGTGCAAACATATGATATTTGTCCTTCTCTGCCTGACTTATTTCGCTCAGCATAACACCCTCAAAGTCCACAGTGGCCTCTTTGCACGGCTTTGAAAGCATCCAACATGCTCTCCCCTGAAGGCTTTCATTTTGCTCTTCCCTCTGTCCAGAACCCTCTTCTCTCTATCCCTCACCGAGGGCAGGTTTCGAATCACTTGTCACCTTATCACTGAGGTCTTCCCTTAACAATTTAAATCACATTGTCCCCTCCTCCACCATCCTCCATCATTACTCCCATCTTTGCTCACTATTTCTTAACAGCATCTTATCTTAAGAGCACCTTAACAGCACCTTTCATAATAGCACACTGTTGCCATCTGACATATAACATGCTTCATTTATTAGCTGCTTTTTGTTTAATCATTTGTTCCCACAGTATGACAAGAATTCTCTACTTTGTTCATTCCTTAATCCCCAGTGTCTTGAAAAACACCTGGCACGTATAGTAAGCATTCAGTAGGTATTTAGTTATTGAATAAATGAGTAACATTTAGTGTATGCTGAGAATTATAAAGTGAGATTACAGGGTACTATAAGAATACAGTGCACAAATTAACCAATCCCATTTTGCTTAAATTGACTCTTACTTAGTAAGTGGGCGTCCCAGTTACTTAAAATATTTCACTATTATAAATAATTCTGTAATAAAAGTCTACATACAGAAGTCACTGCATATACATCTTATAATTTCCTTAGAACAAATTCCCAAAGCTAAGCAAATAGGTAGGCATACACATTTTAATGACTTGATACATACTGTCAATATGACAACTTAGAAAATTGTGATTATTTTGCTACTTGAACAATTAGTTTTATCTTGTGGAAAACTAATAGTTTGACAGGTAGTCACTGTTTCAATCTGCTTGGCTTTGAAGACCAATTAGTCTGAAATGCTTTTCATTTGCTTCTTGCTAATTTTTATTTATTTTCCAATTTGCTTGGTCACACACAGTCTTTGCTCTTTTCTCATTTGTCTTTTTTTCTTATTAAATCATAAAAATTTTTATTTATCAAATATGTTGATACTTTATCTAATAGTACACTATGATTTATCCAGGTTGTTGTCTTTCATTGTGTTTATCTTCATTTGACACAATAATGTTTTAAATTCTTATTTCATTCAATTTACCCATATTTTCCTTTAGAGTTTTTGGCTTTATTTCAATGATTTGAAAAAAAAAAAAATCATCTCAAGGAAAGATCAAGTCCATTCCTAATTTCTTCAGGGTTTTTTTTCTTTTTCTTTTTTTTTTTTTTGGACATTTCTAAATTTAACTTATGCCTTCTCCTTCGGTCCCTTCTTTCTTTAAAATATTGGCTCCTGCTTTGCATGTGATCAACTGGATTAGTTCCCCCTGGTGGCCATGAATGTCGTCCGCAATGTAAAGGAACTGACTGCAGAGGTAACCAGTACTGATGGGGGGGTGGGGCACAGAACGGAAGTCAGCAGTGGTTGCCATCAGTCAAATTTCCTAGTGGAGTACGACAGCTTTGAAAGCAGCTGTTTTGCATCAGACTTCAGCTCAACACACATCCTTTCTCTTGATTTGGCCAACATATTTCTTGACACATGTAAAGCATGTGTAATATCTACGATTCATTATTTTGTCGGTTAATGAGGAACTGTCCAGATGGTGCTTAATCAAATATATCCATTCAGTAGAAAAGTCTTTGAGGTATCATGTGATTTTCCTTGATATTGACAGACTTATTAATAAAAGAGGAAAATCCCTTCTTTCACTGTGCCAACATAGCACTGGAAAAATAAGCAGGAGAAGCATCTATTTCTTTGAACAAACAGATCTGCTACCCTTCCCATTTTTATCATTAATTTGTATCAAATAATTCACTGTAGCAGTTTTTAAAACCTATTTCAATATGGAAACTTCTCTATCACTTACTAGATCACTATCACTCTGACCCGTTTTCCAAGTTTTCTACAATTATGGCTTTGTTTTATTTACATAAACCTCTTCAAAAATAAATGCACACTTAAATACTAGGTTTTTAAAAAATCTTTTAAATATTTCTTTATTTTTGAGAGAGAGAGAACAAACGGGAAAGAAGCAGAAAGAGAGGCAGGCAGAGGATCTGAAGCAGGCTCCGTGCTGTCAGCAGAGAGCCCAATGCAAGGCTCAAGCTCACGAATGTGAGATCATGACCTGAGCCAGAGTCAGACATTTAACCAACTGAGCCCTTCAGGTGCCTCTTAAATACCAGCTTTACCTGAGTGAAGCACATAAACTGAGACAGATCTTGACCTGAAGTCAGCAGTTGCGGGTCTGAAATTTGTCTTCACAATATGACCTTGAGCGTTAATGTTTAAATTATCTTTTTTTTACATTAATCAAAAATAAGACTACATAAGCATGCCCAGGCATATATAAAATGTCTGTTGGCAAGTTAAACATGCTCACACATGACTAGTGCCTCACCTGTCACAACAGCAGATGCATATTAACCTTCCTAGTGGCATCTCTGGCTTAATTTTCCTGAAAAAGCAGATGCATGGCAGCAGAACTTCTACCTGCCTCTCTAAATAGTCTTCTTCAGTGTGACACCTTTCCCTTAGTTTTCTAATCTCTTTATTCCAATGGGAACCAGCCTGCTTCTCAGTAGAGACGCATACTGGGTAAAGTGTGCTTCCCAGGACTGCTGGCGTGGCGTGGCATGGTATGGCATGGCGTGGGAGACAGAGGGGGCCACACTGAGCAAAGATGCTTATCCACTTGACCCATAGCCTCTGTTTTTCAGAGGAAGTAAGTGACTGCAGGAGGACCAGTCCAGAACCGTTCTTTGATTTGTCCACAGAAAACCAAGATTCAGGCAACAGTTAGAACCAGTTAAGACTGTGGCTATCACCTGGGACTCTAGCAATGGAAGGCTCCCTGTCAGGAAACTTCTTAGTTTGGAAATCAGTACCACCTCCCAAGTCTTGACATTTAGAACCTATTATTTCCTTCTGTGGTTCTTTGCTTCTTCTCTTGTACCTGGATTCTCCATGCAGGCTCTTCTCTGAGGTCGAGCTGCTCTGCCAATGTTAGACAAGGCCAAGTTTCTACAATTCTAAAGTAGCCTGACCCCTATGACACCTATCTACACCGTGGTAGCATAACCACTGCTATTTAATGACATGCTCTGTGGTCCTGAAGATAGTAACAAGGGCAATCAGTTTCTCTCTGGGCACAGAAGATACCATCCCACGATCATAAACTGTCAGAAGCAATTTGTGTATCTACTTATAATGTTCAAATCCCTAATCCAATTAAACTCTTCCGTGGACACACTGTTACTCAAATCTACTTCTCATTTGGGCGGTTGACTTGTTTTAATATTTATAAGATTCCGTTGTGATTTTGTGAAAACAGCACTCAATGGTATGATACTATTATAGCATCCAGGGTGATTTTTAAGTACACAGATCTGATTATCTCATTCCATACTTTATGGTCTGAGGACAAAAAGCAGAATGTATAAGTTGACTAAAGACCCGTTCTGGCCCTCCTTTGCCACCTCATCTGCCTCATTTCTGACTACTGTTCCTCTGGCTTTGTGAGAACACTCTCTCCCTTCCCCTGTCCCCCCTCCCCAGTGTCACCATTCTCAGCTAAGCAATTTGTCTGAATCATTTAAATCTCAATTCTAATATTATTACCTCAGGGAAGCCTTTGCTGAAACCCCTATTTATATGCTCCTTACAGAGCTTTATACTTCTTCATACGGCACATCTCAGCTTAGTATTAAAATGCGTTGGTGAGCTTACGTGATTGATACATTTCTCCTCCAGGACACTGAAACTTCTTGAGGGCAGGGAACACATCTAGCTTGCACATCAGTGCCTGACACAGAGCCAACCAGGCCGTACACACTTGGATAAATTTTATTAAATGAAGGAAGGAAGGAAACAGGGAATGGCTGACTTTTTATTAAACTGAGCGCTTATGACCTTATTTTTAAAAGCTTTGTCCTTAAGTAGCTGATGTATCATGAGTTGTAGCTTCTGTATCTCAAAAGGATACAGAAATCAAGTGAGACACTAAACGGTAATTGTTAGGTGTGATAAACAGTGAAGTTCCACAAAAGCCTTAGTTGGTGCTGTCATTACCTCAAAGCCAGAAAAAGGTAGAATGGTTTCTCTTCATTAAATTAGTCCTGAGTTCTTAGCATTTATAAATTGTAATGCTCCTGTCTACACTCACCCATTCAACTGTTATTTCATTCCCGATATATTTACCTATGGTATACTGCTCTCAGATCATTACTTAAAGGCACGGGGCAGCCGTGAGGTGGGGGGAGGGCCTCTGTGAATCTGAAGTGAAAAGAGCAATATACTTATCTGTTTTTTATGATAAATATTCACACAAACGCTACAAAATAGAAATTATAAATTTGATTTCCTCTTAGTTTGCATAACAATGCCTATATTCCTGAGGGCCATGCCATACATCAAGTAAAACTGACAAGCGCTTTTCAAAAGGAATGACAAAGATTGTTTTGGCAGCGTTAAGATCATAATGCAAAGTATCTGGAATAGCTCTCTTACACCACTATGCGTGAAGAACAGTCGTTTGGGGTCTAACCTTTCTGATCTGGTCCTGCCTCTAATAGCAGAGTTATTAGAAAGGAAGCAACACATGTGACAGAACGGTATGCTGGGAATATTTAAGAAAATGGAAAAAATAATTAACAGACAATAAATAAATTTAAAAGAAAATAAAACCAAGAGCTACTCCCTGGTGTTCTAAAACCCAAGTTACAATAGTTCTCTTCAAGAATGAATGTTCTCAGATAGCTATAATGGAAAAAAAATATCACTATCTTCAAATTTTCAGGAGACAATTTACAACCTTGGGTGTGCAATGAAATAAAAATGCTCCACTGTTTGCAGGTCTGTTACACTTGCTATTTTTAATTCTCAAATTACAAAAAATTAAAGACGAGGGGCGCCAGAGTTGCTCATTCAGTTAAGCTCCTGATTTTGGCTCACATCATGATCACGGTTCATGGGTTCAAGTCCCACATCAGGCTCTGTGCTGACAGCTCAGAGCCTGGAGCCTGTTTCGGATTCTGTGTCTCCCTCTGTCTCTGCACCTCCCCCACTCATGCTCAGTCTCTCTCTCAAAATAAATACACATTAAAATTTTTAGTAATAAAAAAGAAAAATTAAAGATAAGTGAGAAATAAAATTTGCCATCATACTTTGTAAACTATATGTATTTTTTTATTTTTATATTTGGAATTTAATAATCTAAAAGTAGATAATACTATTGGTTTTTATTTGGGAAAGGATACTGGGATTACTTCTCTATGTTGATTTATATTAATATTTGGAAACTTAGTATCTTAATTGACAGAAATATCTACAAATTGGATCCAAAGAATTATGAGAGCCTATATGGCAAAACTGACTGATCATGTCCTAAAGGAAGAAAGGGAGGGGGGAAGAAAAAAGGGGAGCAGGGAAGGGAAAATCAGAAGGAACAAAGAGAGGGAGAAATAATCTAAGTGTCTTGGATTGAGAACTCTCTGATGTCTTCCTAAGCCAATGAGAGGCCTGTCCCCAGCCTCCTTTGGACCAGGCAACATCATATTCACTGTCATAGAACAGACATAAACTTTCCATTTGCTTCAAGTCTGGTATCAGATAAGCACTCAGTTAAACACTCAACAAACAGAATTTTGAAAGCTGAATATTTATTGGATTGTTCACAGTGCAGAAAGTGTAGTACGTGCAGCCCAAGTTGTAGAGGCCCCCAGTGGGCAACCAGGACAAGACTCTCAGGTTCTGACTTCCCTGCATCAATCAATCATAAGTGAAGCAGGAAAGTATGCACAATGACAGGTGACTTATCCAGATTCCAAATCCCACACACGTCAGCCAACAAATGTACTCTTAGATTATACATTGTTTATGAAATATCTATACAGAATAAGGAAAATATATGAATGCACAATACATATAAACGTGTATGTATGGACATATATGTGGACCTATATTTTCATTCTTTGTTAAGTCAATCACAAGCATATTCTTGTAATATTTGCAAAATGAGAGAAGAAGACAATGCTTCATGAGGAAGTAACTTTTAGATAGCTGGACAAAATGTATAAAACCCAAAATGATATTTGAAAAACTAACATCTTTACCAACTTCTAGAAGTCACACTTAAAGAAGCAAACAAAAATATTACATTTTAATTCATGTTTACTTCCAGTCACCATTCTTTTAAAATGACAGATTTGTTTCTAAACATGAAAAGATTGACAATAAAAAAAAATGACTAAAGCAATATAAAACAGATTTTGACGAAATTTCTAAATTGGATTATGAATTGTTTTGTCATGGAGGAAGTAGGTTAGGTAGCAATTTGATTTATCATTTTTAACTCCTGAAAGTGGTGTAATGAGGAAAATCTTGATCAGGTAATCAGACACTTCAGAGTTGGAGAAAACCAACTTTCTGGTCATGATATTTAAAAATTTGGGGTACCTGAGTGGCTTAGTAGGTTAAGCGTCTGACTTAGCCTCAGGTCATGATCTCACAGTCCGTGAGTTCAAGCCCCACATTGGGCTCTCTGCTGTCAGTACAGAGTCCAATTCAGATAGTCTTTCTCCCTCCCCCTCTGTCCCTCCCCTGCTCATATTCTCTCTCTCTCTCTCTCCTCCTCTACAAACATACACAGCTAAAAATAAATATCCACCCAACGAATGAAATAGATTAGCAATGTTAATAATCCTGAAAATTCTCTCTTCATATAAGAATGAGTTACTATCTCACACTTTTTCTAGCATCTGTAATTCTTAGAAACCTTATTCTTTATTGAGATAAGTCTTGATAAGCTCTATGCACTGGTCTATAGTCTACTTCTTTCTGTCAGCAATTCAAAAATATTTTCTTCACATACTCTATGTCCCAGGGACTGGAGCAGAACAAAGTTAATAGAATTACTAAGTCTCCAAACAAGGCAGAAATTGCATCCTTCACAGGGATACAAACTGATGCAATGCAGCTAGGTTGCACTGCCTGCACTTTCTCTCTACAAATGTGTACTATGAGGATTGCAATCATTTTTGTCCAAAAATCACTGTCCAAATCTACACCCTACTATTAAATCTACTTGTACACATCTCTGAAAATACTTAAGTTCAACTCAGACCTGGTGAGAGAAAGAGTGCGTTCAATCGTCTATGGGCTGTTTTTGAGTAAGGAGCATCTCCTGCTTGTGCTTTTTAAATGGATTTTTCATTATCACTATCAATTACCTCCATGGTTTTAAAGTTAATATGTTTCTTACGGAAAGTCTGTGAGCCGGGGCACCTGGGTGGCTTAGTTGGTTAAGCGTCCGACTTTCGCTTAGGTCATGATCTCGAGGTTTGTGGGTTTGAGCCCCGCGTCAGACTCTGTGCTGACTGCCAGCTCAGAGCCTGGAGCCTGTTTCAGTCTGTGACTCCCTCTCTCTCTGACCCTCCCCTGCTCACGCTGTCTCTCTCTCTCTCTCTCTCTCTCTGTCCTAGAAATAAATAAAACATTAAAAAAATTAAAAAAAAAAAAAGAAAGTCTGTGAGCCTAAGAGGTCCTGAAAATCCAATATTTTAGAAGAAAATATGGCATGATTAAAATATACTGATAGGTTATTGTTATAAAATGAAAATTTAATTTGTATCTGATACTGCTCAATTACCACACACACAAATCTCAACAAATAAGTTCACTGCTAAATAATGAGGTAACCTGTATGCTAAATTCTTTATGATTGCATGATCCTTGGTGAGTTGTTACATGGGTATTTAAGAATATTTTAGTAATCTTGAGGACCACTGTTGGGTTTTTTTTTTTTATCAGGACAAGAAAAATCGTTTTTCCACTTAAAATGCAGACATAAAGGTTCTTACTATCTCCCAGTTCATCATTCTACAAACTTTCAGGAAAGGATACAGTCAACTACTAAACTCCAGGTAGAGGCTGTGGTCCCACCTTCCAGGAAACATATTCCAGAACATTCATGCACTTTGGGGGGACCCTCTTAGTTTGTCTTGCAGTACTTGAATACTCATAACCATCTGTGCCTCGGGCCATCCTGTCCTTGTGCATTACTTCCTTGAACCTTGATCTATGACTTTATACTTAGCCATCAATGATTATATTTAATTTAGTTAGCTACTCAAGCCTATTCACATTTTGGTCTTTCTTAAAAATCTAGTTTAGAACATCTTTCCCTCTCACCATTTCCTAGAGTCATACTGTCTTTGTGTTTGTTCAGTAAATCATCATTAAAATATATACTTAGTGATAATTAATGAGAATTTTAGTATACTTTATAATAAATGTATTAATTTTGGATGTATTTGCATATCCTTGAAAATAATAAATTACTATATTTGAGTAAGCATATATATTTTTAAAAATCATTTCTTTATCTGAAATGAATAATTATTTTATTCTTTCATATTACTGTCATGGATCCCCACGAAAGCTCCATGAAATGGACAAGCAACTCTCCATTTTACTAATGCAACTAGAATGTAGAGGATTTTCTGTGATCATGGAGCTATAAACTGCAGCGGATGGGACCACAGAGTTATTCTGACTCAGTCTCATGATCTTTTCCTTCAAGCCATCCCTGAATTCACTTTGGAAGGTCTCAACCAGAAAATGTCAACTTAGCTTCACTATCTATGAAAGTCTGGTGGAGAAAAGTTATGCTTCATGTCAAAACGACTTCCTTACTGTCCCCATGTAAGGAAACAAGACTGTACCTGAACAGGAAGTAGAGGGTTCCTTCCTGGAAATCCATGTGAGTCATCTCCAAACCAGTCAGCCAGTTCTAGAACTCACACCTTTTTGAATTAGGATTCCTCCACTCTGCCAGCTATGTTCTAAAAGGTAAACTAAATTTCCATGATGCAACATCACACCTGAATGATCAAAGAGAGTTGGGAGAGATTTGTTCTCCCTTTGACTATATCATTTTTCTTTCTTTAGTTCCCAAAATATTAGCTTATACACTTATAGCTACTTACGTTTCTATATCAGGATAAAGGACTGAGGGATTTATAAAGGACACTAAATACCATTCTTGGAAAGCAACTTCTCATACGACCCAAAAAAAAGTCATTCCCTGCCTCCAAAAAAATGTATTGATTGTCTCTACAGAAATAGAGCAGAAAACTGCTTATCAGAAGAGTACAGTTTCTGTTTGAAATATGTTTACACCTTCTCACCTCATGTTTCTCTCAATTACATTTCCTCTGCTACTCTGAGCTAAGATATTTGTAATACTTTTTTTCCCACATTTGTAACTTGGTATAAAATAAAGAAAACAGGATCTTGAGACTGTAAAATAATAAACCTAGGCATTTCTAGTGATACTTAGCAACATCAAAATGACATGACAGCCATAGATATTTTCATCCAAAGAACTGTTAAGAGCAAGTCTAGACTCCTGGAGGAGTTCAATTCTTGGAGGCGGAAGGGACCTTTGGGATTAGCTATGGTAGAGTTAGGTGCCCCAACAAAAATGACATATTCAGTTGACAGAGACAGACAGACAGACTACAGCTCCTTCATGTGTCTGGTGCTCACATGAGGGAGGTGCTCATGACCCAGACCGCTCTCTTCACAAACCCAGGCTCAGTACCCATAGCGCAGCACAGCCTGCACACACAAGAGAAGAAACCAGTCCTTTCCCAAAGAGCAGATTAAGCATATTTTTTTCTTCAGCATCTTTTCCTGCAATTTTGGTTTCCCTAACACATTTTGATAATGCCACTTCTCCCCATTGGCGTCATCAAAAAGGAGAAAGAAAGACTCCTCGCCTCCGTGTGTCATACCCCTATCTTCTCTTTCATCGCCAGCCTGGTGGCTGAGCTTCCCGTTAATTTTGGCCCTTTTGTCAGACTACCTGCCCATCAATCAGACCCTTGGCCTTCAGATGAGCCTGGAGTCTGTGACAGACAACGGAGGAATGAGTTGTGCTGAGCTCTCAGAAAGCCGGGCCACTAGGGGAATGCTATTCAGGGAAGACGCAACTCTAAAGAGAGCAGCAGGGGCTTTATCTCCCAGGCCACTTGGATCACACTAACAACTTAAGCCCTGCTGACATGCTGTGTACAGGGTCCAGATAGCTGCAGCCCAAAGCTAGCTTTGGATAGCTCTTCTTTGGTCTTCAAAAGCAAAGAAAAGGAAAGACTGATATAAATTTGCATCAAGTTGTTTGTTGATTAATAGCTGATTAATAGTCGATTTCAAATATTTGCAAATCAAAAATCTACCTGCTCACTGTTCAGGTAGATGGATGCTATTAAGCAGAGGACCCAAAATTGGGAGAAGGTGCAAAGAAAAGGAGTCCCCTGTGAAGGCCCATGAACAGTGTTGTCCCCTTATAATACCACCAAAATCACCACAATGTTCACCATGCTCACACTGCACATGCATGCAAATGCCTGAGTTTCACATTCTGACGAATGTAGGATAAAACAGCAGCAACTGTCAAAAGCACAGGAACTGAAGGTAGAGGTGAACATGAGAAGATACAACATAGAAATTTCGTAAAAATCTTAGGTAGGGTTTTAGAATTTCACAGCCCTTGGAAATGTAAGAACAATACAAATTCAATGAGATCCTCCAGGAGCAAATGGGAATCAACCTGCATTACCTACTTGGGTAATAAATTCTGTGTCTTAAAAGCTTAGCACAAGCACATGTGTGCATACATGCACGCACACACACAAAAAACAAAATAACAACACGGGCTCAAAAAATATATAGGATCATTTAAAGACTAGAGAGAAAATATCAGCAACAGAATTGGGATCCAGAAAGGCCTGACCTTAAAGGCAGAATGCTTCCCATCCATAAATGTCCCAAAACTGGCATCAATCAGACAACCATACAACCAGAGTTAAAAAAGAGCCTTCCCCACCAGCTTCCCCATTCCAGTCCTCATGGTAGCTTTCAGGCTCCCCAGTTAGTACCTACAACAAGGTGGCTGAGGAATCTCCCCCTTATTAGAGACAATCTGTGGATCTCCAACAGCTTGGGCTGTTGGTCAGCCCAAGCATCTTCCAACCCAAAGGCCATCAACAATTCCTCTAACAAAGAAGGCTAATTTTCCAGCTAGACACCGGCAAATTCAGGTGGATACTATTTCCATTAGAAATTATTGTGCTCATTTTTGCTGGAATAAATATTCACAAGGCTAAAACAAAAACAAAATTGCTAATCAGATGATATTCAATAAAAATTAAAGCACATTCTTAAAATCATTGTGTACCAACACCACTTAAAACATTCCCTATTTCATCTCTGATTTATGCATAACCACCAAAATTACTACTCACAGGGAGAACAGAACACTTGAACACATTTAAAATCATTGTAGTTCAAGCTGGAAAAATTCAGGGTAGGAGAGAGCCCCTCTCAGCACTTTATAGTACACAGTAGGAAATAAGTCAGCTAAAGCAAGTCTGTTTTCTACAGTAGTTCTATTTGTCGTAGCAATCTCATGTTGTAAACATTCATTCGTTCCATGTATCTTGGTCCTACATTATGCTTGTCTTTGTTAATTATTGTGAGGGTAACAGAGGAAATGTCCCTGCCCTCACAGAATGAGATACATACACAGGTGACTCCAATGCCAACAGACTGTGAGAAATAGCTTTGGAGGCAATATTATTCATCATTATCATTCATTAAATACATATTAGGGGTCAGATACTGTGTGGTGAGTCCACCCTCCACAACAGCAAGGTGTATATTATTAACATTTATTTATTTTTGAGAGACAGAGAGAGAGAGAACACGAGCAGGGGAGGGGCAAAGAGAGAGGGAGACACAGAATCCAAAGCAGGATCCAGGCTCTGAGCTGTCAGCACAGAGCCTGTCACGGGACTTGAACCCAGAAACCATGAGCTCATGACTTGAGCTGAAGTTGGAGGCTTAACAGACTGAGCCACCCAGGCGCCACAGCAAGGTCTTTATTATTATGCCAATGCCAACAAAAAGGAGGAAGCAGATGTTTAGAGGAGGTGATTTGCTCAGCAGCAAGGAGTCTATAAGCGGCAGAGGTAGATAGGTGAGTCTGTATTAAGTGCCCATGATTTTTATACTAAGTTACAACATATTTAAATAAAATGTTATAGATAATCACCAAGGAAAGATATTAGAGGCCATTGGTGGTGGCACTCAGCATAATGTAGATTGTCTTTGGTAGACTGATAGATTGGCTTAATCATAAGTAGGCAGAGGGCCTTCCTGGCAAAGGGAAGTAAATGAACAAAGCCCAAATATGGAAAGCATAGCACCCATCCCACTGCAGGACGGACTTATTAAACAGACTGAAAAGACCAGCAAAGAATCACTGACATAGCACCAATGATAAATGAAAACAATTTGAGTATAACTAGAGGTAAAATTTGGAAAGAAATGAAAAGAGGGGGGACTTTTTCACTTGGATTATTTCATACACAACGAAGTCAAAAAGTCTCCTCCCAGATTACTCATTTTCCCCATGAAAACAGTCCCTTCTTTCTATTGCTCATCTCAGAAAATGGCAACTCTACCTACCAGTAGTTCAAGAAACAGGCGTGGCCGACCACCATGATTCCTCCCCCTTTCTCTTTTCCACTCATCTCATGATCATGAAGTTCATCCATTTGCCTCGGAAACTGCCTCTGCCCTTCCTCATTCCCTGTCCCTTTTCTCATTAGGCCACAATCATCTCTCACCTACATCACAAAACCCTCTTAACCAGCCTCTCTCTCACCAGGCTTTTCTCCTTTCTATGCAATATGAAAAAGGCTACAGCCCCGAAGCTACATGGACAAAGCAAATTTGACCAAACAGGTACACGCGCTTATCATCATCTACCTTCCTGAGTGTAACTTAGTTTTTATGTTTCTCAAATAACTCCTGCTTTCTCTCACTGGAGACACCACACATTGTTGTCTCGGCTTGGCTTTCTCTCTCTTGACCTCCATCCTTCCCCACTATCTCCAGGTACACACATCACAAATACAGACTGAAAACTGTGGCTTCCAGGAAGCCTTCCCAGGTTCCATTGTCTAAATTCGACATATCTGCTATATAAGTTTCCATGCCAAGTATCCTTTCCCCAAAGCGTGCATCACACTCCATCACACTGCCTGCTCACTTGCCTGCTGCACCTAGATTTAGGGTTCTGATGTGTTTGACTTTTTCATTTTGTATCCTCAAGGCTTAAAGAAAAGTGGCACAACCCTCACTTTTTTTTATTTTTATTTTTGAGAGAGAGAACATACACATAAGCAGAGAAGAGGAAGAAACAGACAGAGAGAGAGAGAGAGAGAGAGAGACAATCCTAGGCTCCATACCCAGTGCAGAGCCTGATGCAAGGCTATCCCAGGAACCATAAGGTCATGACCTGAGGTGAAATCAGGAGTCTGAGGCTTAGCTGACTAAGCCACCCAAACACCCCAAAACTCAATATTTAAATATCAAACAAATGCAGGGCACCTGGGTGGCTCAGTAGGTTAAGCATCCAACTTTGGCTCAGGTCATGATCTCACAGTTCATGAGTTCGACCCCCACATCAGGCTCTATGCTGACAGCTCAGAGCCTGGAGCCTACTTCAGATTCTGTGTGTGTCTCTCTCTCTGCGCCCCCCTCCTCACACTCTGTCTCTCTCCTTTCTCAAAAATAAATGGAACATTAATTTTTTTTAAAAAAATATCAAACAAACGTATACCAATGAATGAAGCAGAAAAAAAATTAAGGGACATGGCATGGGACCACTCAGTATGACCTTAATTAAATGGAATTTTTAAGTATATTCATAAATATATATTCTATAAATAAATTGAAAAGAAAACTTTAAAATAAATATATTTATATACATATATATTGTGTATACATATGTATATAAACAAATATATCTTTATATACATGTACATTTTATATGTATAAGAACTCATTCATATTCTGTGAAGGAACTGGGCTGTTAAAACAAATTTGAGGAAAGATTAGAAGAAATACTGATGAACTGTTTTACGATATTGATGGAGAAAAATTTCTAGGCATAACATCAAAAGCAGAGAACATAAAAGGAAAGATAAAAGATATAAAGGAAAGATATAAACATAAAAGTCAAATATATTTGACTACATAAAAATTTAAGTGGTCTGTATTAGGAAGAAAAACAGCACCATTAACAAAGTTAAAACTAGAAACAACAAATTACGAAAATATAACTTGCAATATATGACCAAGAATTGCTATCCTTAATATATAAAGAGCTCTTAAAACACAAACAAAAAGGTGAACCACCACCACAGGACTTACAATTCTTACTGTGAGTTTAATGAATTTTTCTGGAACATACCACTCTACTATACCCTGTTCAGCACAATTAAATATTCATCAAAAAGCCATTTTAATACATAGGTATCTTAGCAGGAAAGTAAAGGAGTGTTTCCGATTTTAGAAAAAAAATTCAAATAAGTAATTAAATAGAATTTTCCTCAATTCATATACTAATTATTAGTGGCCTAGGATATAAGTTTTAGTAAGCCATGAAAATAAGCAACCAAAGTGGAAGATCAGATTTAAAACCCCTTGTGGGAATCCTGGATCCCACATGACATATGACAACTCACTAGGAATATAGTTCTCATCTTTGCTTAAGGGTAGAGGGGGTGGGGGAAAGATTTTGACAAATTTTAGACAAAAGATTACATAGCAAATAGCATACACAAAAGTAAACTCAAAATGGATTTAGGTGTGAGACCTAAATCTACAAATATCCTACAAGAGAGCAATGTCCCTGACATTGGCCACAGCAATGCCTTCTAGCTATGTCTCCTGAGGCAAGGGAAACAAAAGCAAAAATAAACTATTGGGACTACATCAAAATAAAAGATCTTCTGCACAGCAAAGGAAATAATCAACGAAACTAAAAAGCAACCTACAGAATGGGAGAAGATATTTGCAAATGACATATCCAAAATATGTATATATATCCAAAATACGTAGTATCCAAAATATATAAAGTATTTATACAACTCAACACCCAAAAAAAAAAACCAAATAATCCAATTAAAAAATGGGCAAAAGAGACATCCAGATAATCAAAGACACAGGATTTTCTGTGTCTGAGAATGATGCTCAACATCACTCATCATCAGGGAAATGCAAATCAAAACCACAGCGAGATATCACCTCAAACCTGTCAGAATGGCAAAATTTTAAAAAAATTAAATAAAATAAAATAAATACAAGAAACAACAGGTGTTGGTGAGGATGTGGGAAAAAGGAACTCTCCTGCTCTGCTGGTGGGAAACTGAACCAGTTTCGGTGTAACCCCTCTGGAAAACAGTATGGAGCTTCCTCAAAGAGCTAAAAATAGAACTACCCTATGATCCAGTATTGGTACTACTGGATATTTACCCAAAAAATACAAAAACACTAATTCAAGGGATACAAGCATGCCTATGTTAATAGCAGCATTATTTGAAATATTCAACTCATGGAAGCAACCCAAGTGTCCATCAAGAGATAACGGATAAAGAAGATGTGGGGTGTATGTATGTGTATAATGGATTATTATTCAGTCATGAGATTTCTTGAATGAAATCTTGCCTTTTGCAACAACACGAGTGGATCGAGAGAGTATAATGCTAAGCAAAATGAGTCAGAAAACAAAAGTACCGTATGATTTCACTCATTTGTGGAACTTAAGAAACAAAACAAGAGGGCAAAGGAAGAAAAGAGAGAAAGAGAAACCAAGAAACAGACAAAGATAACAAACTGATGGTTACCAGAGGGGAGGTGTGGGGGGGGAGGATGGGTGGAATAGGAGCTAGGGATTAAAAAGCACACTTGTTTTTTTGTTTAATTTTTTTAATGTTTATTCATTTTTGAGAGACAGAGACAGAGTGTGAGCAGGGGAGGGGCAGCGAGAGAGGGAGACAGAATCTGAAGCAGGCTCTAGGCTCTGAGCTGTCAGTACAGAGCCCGACGCAGGACTGGAACTCAAGAGCTGCAAGTTCATGACCTGAACCAAAGTCGGATGCTCAACCAACTGAGCCACCCAAGCGCCCCTAAAAAGCACACTTGTGATGAGCACTGGATGATGTATGGGACTGTTGAATCACTGTACTGTACACCTGAAACTAATATAACACTGTATGTTAACCACCAGAATTAAAAAAAAAAAGAAAAAACAATTTTAGCGTTAATACTCATGTTTGAAAGTAGGATTTACATATTTGTGCCTTCTTCCATCAAACAAAACCCAAACTTAATGTATGATTTAATGCAGTTCTGGGGTGCTAGGCACCCCCCCACCCAGTTACCTAAAAGTGGTATATATAAATCTTCTGTAAAGAAAATTTACATTCAGCCTAAAGAATTACCCTAAAAATATCTAAGGACCAAAATTAAAGGCATATAAACTCATAATTTTTAAAAATCATCTTATAAAATGAATAAATAAGCAGTCATGGGCAAGCATTCAGACACCCACTGATTGCACCTAATAGATTTATTAGACAGAGAAATTATAAATCACATATGTGAAATATATTTAAAGAAATAATAGAGAAGACTGACAGGAAGCAAAAAAAAAAAAAAAGATACAGGTCACCAAAACAGCCCAGACATTATGTGGAAACTAATTTGACAATAAACTATTTGTAAAAAAAATAAATAAATAAATAAAATTAAAATTAAAATTAAAAAAAAAAAACAGCCCAGACATACCTGATAAAGAACTAAATAAATCTACAGAAATTAAAAAATATAATAGTTGAAAAGACTATTATAGACAGCTGAAAAGAAAGCTAGCACACTGAAAACTAAAGCTGAGAAAAATACAGAACATAAATTACAGCTATATAAAGTGTTAAGAAATGGGAAAGAGAAGATTTTAGAAAACACTAACAGAATGAGAAGTCCAACATGGAGTCAGGACAATTCAAAGCGCTAACAGAAGATGGGAGAAGAGATGACTACTTGGAGAGGTAATGCATGGAGTTGTCAAGAACTGATGAAAGATACCAATCTCCCAAATCAAAAAGTTGGGAATCCTGTACTTAGATAAATTCTAATGAAACTGAAGAATTTAAAAAAAAAATCGAGAGAAGTTTTGAAGAACAGCTATCAAAAGAAAAGTTAACCTACAATGGACGAAAGGTTTCTCAACTTACTGGCTTCTCAGCAGCAACCATGAAAGTCAGAAGGTAATAAAGCAACAGTTTTAAGATGTTAAGAGAACATATGATCAGCCTAGCATTCTATAGCCTTAAAAGCATCTTTGAAAACTGGGGTCAACATAAAAACACTTTCATCTCAACAGAATCTGAGTTTACCCCTACTGGACTGCCAAAAAAGAAAATTTAACTGATAAATTTGCAAAAAAACACAAATTGCAGGTCATGACCATAACATTTTAGTTTCTGGCTCCATGTCACATCATCTAATATGGTCCATGCCAAAGTTCTCAGGATTTAAACAAGTTGCATGACTCTCCCAGTACCTCAGCCTCTCCATTCTTTGTTCTTCTTTACTCAAACGGTTTTGTTCTGCAGCCTCCTGAGCTCCCCACGGCCATGACTGGATCGGACCTTCTCATCAACAGCAACTGTCAGCACTCCATTACCTCAGCTTCAAGGATTCCACTCTCTGACCACCAGCTCCAGTATTTTTAGGGCATCCTTTTTAATAACATAATCACCAAAAATCTGCAAGTAACTGATCTTCCATCATTTTCACTATCCTACTGAAGACCTCAAGCCATCACTCTCACTTCACCCAGTTTAGAGTGTATGACGTGCAATTACAATCATTCCTGCTCACATACTAAATTCTCTTAACACTGTGTCTCATGCCATTACACTCACCAAGAAAGAATGCCAATCTCACTGAAGACAAATCTCCATGTATGCCAGGGACATACACATTGGTGGTATGACTGGATAAAAACATACCACCAGGATGAATGACTTATAAATATATGTGTGTGTTTATAAATATATATGTTTATATATAAATATATATTTAAATATAAAGATACATATGTATGTAACTTTATATATGTGTGTGTATAGATAGAGAGAGGCCCTTGGAAATTCTCATCATTTTCCAAATTGATGATTCCACATCTTCTCCTCTTTCTTCTTAATGACCTTGCTTTTCATTTCCCTGAAGGGAAAAAAATGAAGCAGTTCAAAAGGGAACTCCCACAAGACCCCCATGCATTTGCTCTCTTACCCTACACTATTCTGGATAAATAATGTTAACTCCTATGGATGTCCAGCCTCTTCACTGGTACACCTGACCCTGCCTTACTCACTGACCTAAGATTGTCTTTTATTAATTCCCCTTCTTTGTCTTGCCTCATAATTTCTCCCCAGTCTTTTCACAAATTTAATTACCTTTCCCAGTTAGAGTAATTCTTACTAGTCCTCACTTCCTATTATAATTACCATACTCAAAATCGCTCAAAATATTTAAATAAGCCACTGCCACAAATTAGTCTCCTCCCAGTTTTTTACCTCAATGATCACAAGCTGCTTTTTGTCAAATGGCCAATGACTTCCCTCTCTTCCAGACTCTTCACAACTAGATTTCCAGTCCTCATTTTACTTGACTATCAGCATTTGAGACTGTGGCCCAGTCTTTCTTAAAATATTTTTCTTAACTTAGCAGCTTCCTTCACATGAGACTCTCTGGGTTTTCTTTCTCTGGCCATTCCTTTTTATTCTCTTCAGCTGGTTCCTCCCCATCTCCCCACACTCTAAATGCTGGAGTGCCTCAGGCAGGGCTCCATATTTGGACCCATTCCTCATACACACCAATTCCAGCCTACCCTTCACTGAATACCAGATTCATACATCTAATTGCCTATTTGTCATGTCAACTTAGATTTTTGCAAGTCATCCCATATCAAGCTCTGGATACACTCCACCAACATCTAAATGAGATCTCCCTACTGTCTCCCTCAACTCAATTAATGAAAACTCTATCCTTCCAATTAGTCTTTTGGGCCTTAAATCTTGGCATCATCTTTGACTCCTCTCTTCTTCTGCATTTCATCAACAACCCATCAGCAACTCCTCTTAGCTCTACCTTCAAAATATATCCAGTACCCAACCACTTCTCAACACCTCTGGTGTAAGCTGCCATCATTTCTCACCTCGATTATTGAAAAAGCTTTCCAACGGTCTCGCTACTTGCGTCCTTACTGCACCACAATCTATTTTCAGCACAGCAACTACAGTAAGCCTTTTAAAGCATAAATCAAAACATTTTGCTCCTTTGCTGAAAAACCTCTAATTACTTCCCCTGTATCTCAAAGTAAAAGCCAAAATCCTCACAGTCACTCATAAGGCCTTTATGTGATGGGGCCCTATTATCCCTCTGATCTCTTACCCTCTCATTCTCTCCTCTGCTTACTTTCTGTTAGCTACCTTCTTGGTCCTTCAACATGCCACGAATGGTATCACCTCATGGGCTTTACATTTTCTGCTATTCCACTGCTGTAAATGTTTTCCCATTAGATTCCACTTGGTTCGCACTCTCACCTCATTCGAGTTATTGCTCAAATACCTCTTTTTTCATTGTGGTCATTCCAGACAACCCATTTGAAATTGCACTCCCATCCCTGCCAGTCCTCCTTTCTAGCTGTATTTTCTATAATGTTTATCAGCTTTTCATAAAATGTTTACTTTAGTTATTACTATTTTTTTTCCTCCAATTGGCATGGAGGGCATGGAGATGGGTCCATTTTGATCAGCTACTCATAATCATCCATTAAAAAATCAAAATAGGTTGAAAGTAATTTGAGCCAGTATGTTTAAGTAGGGACTATTTCTTCCCCAGTCTTCTGCTTTTTCAGCTGGAAAATGAAGATAACAGTGAACGTGGGGATCTCCACCGGCCTGGACCTCTGAAAGATTACATGGATCTAGCCCTTTTAACAATCCACTTCCCCAATCCAGCCTTTATCATTCTGTCAGTAAGAAATATTTGATTAAGACTTCACGTGAGAACTAAAATTTTATTGTGTTAAACTAGTAATCTGTATGTTAATACCAGTGTCTCCCAATTCATGAAACACTGAAATATGTAGGAAGTATTTGTTGAATAAATCAATAAAAGAATAAATGAAGACATGGGAGCGAAGAAAATGTTAAATAGGTAAATAACCAAAAAACATTTGGTGAGTTAGTGAATAAAAGAATGGATTTGCTGTTGGTAAAATCCTGGAGTTCCTTGTTCCATATTTCTGCATATTGTAGTTGCAGTGCTTTCCTTGCAAATGTAGCCCCTTATTTTCTTTTAGAAAATGATTTTCTTGTTTATTTTGAATAGCTCTTTCATAAGTACTTTGCATTGCTCTTGGTTACCTTCAGCCAAATTGCATTAAACAATGTTCCTCCTTCCTGTTTATATTTTTCAAATATTTATATACCATTATCATGAGCTCTGCTCACTGTTGTTGAACTAAGCTACACGTTATTAGTTTCTTGTTAAAAAGAGCTCTCCATCCTTTTAATCATTTTCTTCCTCTTGCCTGAATGCTCTTTAATTTGTCTACACTTTCATCCTTAAAACAGATCAGGGAACAAATTTGGAGTAGCTCAGTAACTACTAGGAACTATGTGGACAAAAATCCACATTGTTTTGATGTCTGAGATCCATGGATGCAATCAGAGACTATGTGAGTGCCTGAGACACATAAATAATGGTCTATTCCTCCTGCACTGCAGTGACCAGTGTAGTGTTGGTTAATGTGGTCAGCTGTGAATGAAAGGCTCATGCACAAACCATAAATGAAGGGTCACAGTATCAGAATAGTCTGACCCCGTAAAGTTCCCTTTCCCTGTAAACTAATTCAATTTTCAGGCAACTGAAAGAGATAGTTTCAAAGAAGACCAAAGGAGAGTTCCGGTCTCTAAACAGATAGACCAATCAATCCTTCAAGTTCACAACTGCATGCATTTGTTTTTTGTTGCACTGACCCTAAGCCAACTGAATATTACTCATATTTAGGATTTCAGTTGCCTAATTTGAACACTGGTGATTTGGAGAACAATGATGGTTCTGCTTGTCCTACACTTCCAGAAAATCAGAAAGACTTATGATCTTACAAACAATGCTAAATGCAATATTTGGGTCCCAACAGTAGTGCGATATTATAAATACACCTGTGCTGCAACCCACTTTAAGATGAGTGAAGAAGAAATTTGCTAAGGGGATTTATAATGTTTTAAAGGATCATTGAATCTCAGAGCAAAAGAAGTGCATTTTCTTTCCAATACAATGGTCACAGACTTAATAAGGATCATTTCCTTAAAGGCAAGCTTTCAGAATACATGCTGATAAATTTCATACACAAAACATAAATTTTGTGAAATTCATTTCCACCATCTTCTACCTACACTTTCTTCTCAGATGATGACTGAGATTCAGCTTTTTTTCCCTCTCTCCCTTACACAGATCTCCTTATAGTTCTTAGAAGAGAATGTTAAATTACTAACTTACTATATATACTGCATAAAACAAGGATCAGATTTTGAATCCATTCTTTAATAGGGTAAGCAAAGTTCAATAGCAAAAACATCTACTGGGTTCAAAATTAGGATGTGATTATCCAAGCAAATTATACAGCACTGCATCAGCTTTGGACACTGTCCACTGCACCTATATCTGGATTGTAATCTAATGGTGTAAATATTTAGATTGTATTAATTTTACAACTTTTCTCAGTCTAAAATAAAGGAGTATAATTCAAAATAGGCACCTCCTAAGGAAATAAATGTATTGTTCAAAAGAAAGTGGTACATACACAGTCATGAGGGAGGGAGGGCAAATTATCTGAAATCATGATAGATTAAATGGAGATGAAATTCACAAAGGAAGTGAATAGATTATGCAGAAGGAAAGATGCACTCAGTAAATTCTTATACAACTCAATGAATAAAAACAATAATAGAGATACTAAATTCCCAACATTTCTGGACTTCTAACTTACCTATAATTAGATTAGAACAAAAGAGAACAAAATAGATAAAGAAATAACAATCACAGAAATTAAGGGAGAAAACTCTTTAAAGCTGGAAAAGGGATCAAAAAACCTTTTTTTAATTATACACAAAACACCTATAAAGCTAGTATAGTAGTAGAGAATACCTGCATACACACACACACACACACACACACACACACACCAGCTGACTGGCATCACTAACCATGGAAAGAAGTTAAAGTAAAACAAGTCATTCCATCTATAAAAATAAAAAAGCTTGCATAATTGGGGTGCCTACGTGGCTCAGTTGGTTAAGTACCTAACTTCAGCTCAGGTCATGATCCCACAGTTCATGAGCTCCAGTCCCACACTGGGCTCTACGCTGATAGCTCAGAGCCTGGAGCCTGCTTCAGATTCTATGTCTCCCTCCCTCTCTACCCCTCCCCCATTGGCTCTCGCACGTGCTCGCTCTCTCTCTTTCTCTCTCTCTCAAAAGTAAATAAACATAAAAAACATAAAAAATAAAAATCTTCCATAAGATAACGCATATCTATAATAAAGTAATCACATATGAAACCTAATTTGTTGAATCCCGAATAAAATGTTAACATGGATAGCAACATTTATAAAGCATTTGTCTGATCCTGTGCTGGGAAAATAGGAGTACAGTCATTTTATCAACACCCTCATGAAGTAGGTGTAAAGATTATGCTATCCCGCTAGTTACGAAGTGGATCCAGATTTGACCACAGGCTGTCCTCTTCTCCATGTTCTTAACCACTTAGCTGTACCTTTGTAATGCACACATGTACTCATAGTATTTAACTTAACCTGTATTTACTGAAGTCAATAGTCAGGTTTTTATTCTAAGTGTTCCTGGAAAATATCAAAAAAAGGCAAACAATGAGATCTTGGATTTCAAGAGATTATGGTACTCAAGATAGTGGGGCACTGATGAAAGAAAACAGATCACTGAAACAGAACAGAATGTCAAAAAACAGGCCCATGTAAATATAGTCAGCTTATCTTTGGCAAAGGAGTAAAGGCAACACAATGGTGAAAACTGTGTTTCCAACAAATGGTGCTGGAATGGCTGGACATTCATGTGCAAAATATAAGTCTAGACACTGGGACACCTGGGTGGCTTGGTTGGTAAAGAGTCTTCCCCTTGTTTTTGGCTCAGGTCAGGATCTCATGGTTCGTGGGATCAAGCCCTGCATGGGGCTCTGTCCTGACAGTGCAGAGTCTGCGAGGGATTCTCTGTCTTCCTCCCTCTCTGCCCCTCCCTCACTAACATGTGTGCACACACACTCTCTCTCACACACACAAAAGAAATAAATATTTAAAAAATAAATAAATCTAGGGACGCCTGGGTGGCTTAGTTGGTTGAGTGTCCAACTTCAGCTCAGGTCATAATCTCATGGTTCATGGGTTCGAGCCTCGTGTCGGGCTCTGTGCTGACAGCTAGCTCAGAGCCTGGAGCCTGTCTTCAGATTCTGTGTCTTCCTCTCTCTCTGACCTTCCTCTGCTCATGCTCTCTCTCTCTCTCAAAAATAAGTAAAACATTTAAAATTTTTTAAAAAATAAATAAATAAATCTAGGCACATGCCATATACTCTTCACAAAAATTAACTCAAAATGGATCACAGGTCAACATGTCAGTAACAATCCTACAAGATGACACAGAAGAAAATCTAGATGACCCTGGCTTTGGCAATGACATTTTAGATGCCACACCAAGTGCATGATCCCTGAAAGAAATAATGGAGAAGTTAGACTTCATTAAAATTAAAAACATCTGTTCTGTGAAAACCATTTCCAAATAAATGAAGAGATAAGCCACAGATTTGAGAAAATATATACAAAGAAATACTTCACAAAAGACTGTTACCCACAATACACAATGAACTCTGAAACGTCAATGATAAGAAAGCAAAGAACACAATCACACATGACAAATAAACACCTAAAAAGATGTTCCACATCATTTGTCATTAGGAAAATGCAAATTAAAACAAGATACCACTATACATCTACTAGAAGAGCCAAGTCTGAAACGCTGCCAGTACCAAATGTTGGTAGAACGGGAAGTTTCATTCATTGCTGGTAGAAATGTAAAATAGTACAGCCACTGTGGAAGATAGTTTGGCATTTTCTTACAAACTAAACATACTTTACGACATGGTCCAGCAACAGCAGTTCTTGTGTATTTACCCAAAGTAGCTGAAAATTTACGTCCACACAAAAACCTGCACACAGATGTTTACAGCAGCTTTATTCATAATAGTCCAAAGTTGAAAGCAAACAAGATGTTCTTCACCAGGTGAACGGATAAACCATGGTACATCCAGACAATGGAGCATATTCACTGCTAAGAAGAAGTGAGCTATTGAGCCATGAAAATACATGGAGGAACCTGTAATTCATATTACTAAGTGAAAGAAGTCAATTTGAAGGGGCTACTTCTTGCATGATTCCAAATATATTACACTGTGGAAAAGGCAAAATGATGGAGACTATAAAAGCATCTGTGTTGGGGCACCTGGGTGGCTCAGTCAGTTAAGCGTCCGACTTGGGCTCAGGTCATGATCTCACAGTTCATGGGTCTGGGCCCCGCGTCGGGCTCTGTGCTGACAGCTAGCTCAGAGCCTGGAGCCTGCTTCAGATTCTGTATCTCCCTCTCTCTCTCTGACCCTCCCCTGCTCACTCTGCCTCTCTCTCTCTCTCTCAAAAATAAATAAATTTAAAAACATTAAAAAGATAAAAATAAAAAAAATAAAAATATCTGTGGTTGCCAGGGACAGAGAGAGGAATGAGTAGGCAGAACGCACAGAATCTTTGAACCAGTGAAACCATTCTATATGGCAGTATAATGGTGGATATAGGTCATGATACATTTGTCCAAAGCCAGAGAATGTACAACACCAAGAGCTAACCCTGATGTCAACTACAGACCTTGAGTAAGTTAATGTGTCAATGCAGGGTTATCAAATGCAACAAGGATAGCATTCTGGTTAGAGATGTTGATAAAAGGACAAAGCTATGCATGTATGAGGGTCCGAAATATAAAAAAAATCTCTGCATCCTCTCATTTTTGCCCTAAATCTAAAATGTCTCTAAATTATAAAATCTATTTCAAAAGATAAAGAGGTGTAGTCTGTTACAGGTAAAAAAAAAAAAAAAAAAAAAACACATATACATACAATTTCTAGGGGCAGGTTAGACCAAGTTCTAGGAATAAAGGCAAGGAATTCTGGTTGAATTGTGGGGATTCTAAAGCATTTTATGATATAATAACAAGGGCTTTAAAATGTAAATTGGGGCATCTGGGTGGCTCAGCTGGTTAAGTGTCGGACTTCAGTTCAGGTCATGACCTCACAGTTTGGGGTTCAAGCCCTGCATCGAGCTCTGCACTGATAGCTTCAGAGCCTGGAGACTGCTTCAGATTCTGTGTCTCCCTCTCTCTCTCTGTCCCTCCCCTGCTCACATTCTGTCTCTCTCTCTCAAAATAAATAAATACAATAAAAAAAGTCTTTAATGTAAATTAAGTGTTCTGAAGGATGACAAGGATTCTGAGAAGAAGAAGGAAAAAAAAGGATACCAGGTGAATGCCAAAGTATGAATACTGGGGGGCATAGGGAGAGATTAGTAAAAGGGTACAAACTTTCAGCCATAGGATAAATAAGGTCTGAGGATCTAATGCATCCCATGGTGATCACAGTTGATCACAGTGTATTTTGTAACTGAAATTTGCTAATACAGTAGAACTTAAAGTGTTCTCTCCAATAAAGAAGAAAAAAAAGGTAAATGTGCAGTGATGGGGACAGATATGTTCATTAATGCAACGGGAGGCAATCCATGTGTACATGATTTCACAAAATACATGTATATTAAATCATCACATTATACACTTTAAATATCTTACAATTTTATTAGTCATATTAACCTTGTGTATCAGTAAAGCTGGAGGGAAAAGTATAAATACTGGTGTAAAAGTGATAAAGAATCTGCTAATGGAATAACACACAGAGTCCAACTGAGTAAAAAATGTAGCAGGGTATAGTACAGATTAGTAGGGATGGGAGAAGATAGCCTTGGGCTGGGTTAGAAGTCTAACTTCACTCTGACCTGAGTTCACTGGTTTCTGAGTTAGGGAAATCACAGAGAGTTGGATGATGATATTCAGTGTCAGACACTGTAGAAAAGATCATTTAGACTTAAGGAAGATCCTTTTCAGTTAAGCTGGAAAAAAAAAAAAAAAAAGGAGGTCAGCTGATAATAAACATGATTTTTGTGGTCACTTCCAAATTGGAGTGCTCATTTTTTTATCCTTCGTGCAAAAGAGGATTAAAATGTGCGGTACTGAACTGTGGCTCAAACCATCCCTTGCAAAGCAACTACTGAGTCCATGTTTACTAATGTTAATTTAGAAATAACATACATAATCAAGAAAGTGTCAAATGCCAGTTCTTAGACTATTATCTGGGCATCCCTGGTGATGCTGGGTCACCCTGCGACATTTGGGTGTCAGACAGGAACACTAACACACAGGAGAATCAACATCACAGGACTGGAGATTCTTAGGTCATGAAGTTGATGGAAAACTTGGTCATTTTAAAGTGAAAGTGCATGGAGGGGCACCTGGGTGGCTCAGTCAGTTGAGCTTCCGACTTTGGCTCAGGTCATGATCTCACGGTTTGTGGGATGGAGCCCCGCGTTGGGCTCTATGCTGACAGCTAGCTCAGAGCCTGGAGCCTGTTTCAGATTCTGTATCTCCCTCTCTCCCTGACCCTTCCTTGCTCACACTGTCTCTCTCTCTCTCTCTCTCTCTCTCTCTCTCTCTCTCTCTCTCTCTCAGAAATAAAAATAAATAAGTGAATAAATAAATTTTAAAAAACAAAGTGACAGTGCATGGAGACCCCGGCAAGGGAAAGCCTTGCCTCACACAATGAAGGTGGCAGGGACAGGGCTAGTCCTCGATCTGAGTTCCAGGCTGCTGCTCTTCTCTCTGCACTAATTGAATAATGCATTTTCTGATTGAGTGATCTCTTTAAAATTAATATCCTTTTATCTGTAGCTTCTGAAATAGGAAGCCAAAAATCAATTACTATCTATAGTTTTCTGGTAGTAAAAGTTATATCTGTATTAAAATAGCTAAGAATGGGTGGAAATAGATAAATATCAATTTGAAGAATTCTGGATATACTGCCTTACCCATTTTACTTCCATTAAAGGTCCCCAAATTGATCATAGCCTATAACCTCTCCACTATTTCCAGAAAATTACAGACAAGAAAATCTAAATCTCCTCCAAAGTTAAAGAAGCATGTTTCATATTTGACAGAGCAGACAGACAGTGGGTAGGCACTGAGACATGGCTAAGGAAATGCCCAGGACACGAATGGAGACTGAGTGGAAGGAGGCATTGTAAACAAGAGCAAGCATGCTTGAAGAGGGAGAACAGAGCATATGAACAGCTTGAGAGAAAGCAAGAGAAAGAGAGTAGAGGAGGCAAACAGACAATATCAGTTTTGGTGGCTAAAATGGCATCTGGATCAGAGCCAGTGACACAGTCCCTCACCACTTTCCACCAAAACTCCTATGAAGGCAGAGAAAATCTAATGGCATGTAGGAAGACCTTCTGCACTCTACAGCACACTGTGCCCTGCAAACAGCACGAAGCCCACACCAATGAGAATCCTCAACAACTATCCATCTATCCATCCATCCATCCATCCATCCACCAACCATCCACTCATCCAGCCAACAATATTTGTTAAGGATACACTATGAGCTGCGATTTATAATACAAATTCATATGAAGAAAAGTAAGCATGAAGGAGGGGACTGTAATGACTGAGTGAATATGGAACCACTCTCTGAGGTGGTAATACTGAGTCTAAAATCTTGTTTGAAAGTTCTCGTGCCTAAATACCAAGTGCAGTCAGGACACTATTCTTAGCCTCCCCACTGGCAGCCATGTTACCATATCTGCTCAGGGCTGGAATCTCTGAGAAAACAACTGGAAATGAAGATTGTGTCACTGATGGGTGTGTGTGGTGCACAGACAGTAAATGGTAGAGAAAATGAGAAAATGTTCATTCTATGAGAAAATGTTCATTCTACAATATATAATTCCTGCAAATTAAGTTGTATAGGCATAGTAGGGAAAAATATAGATTTCTAGAAGCTATGATTATTGGAATTTTAATTTTGTGGATTCTATGGATTCAGAATATCAAGCAGCCAAATGGTCAAAGGAGAAAACTATGTCTCAAAGCTGCAGGGTCACACTAGATCAAGGTCATCTTGGTGTCTGAAACTGGGATGTAGATTAACAATTTATATCTCCTAGTTAGCTATTGATCTGAGAGGTTCCATGGAATAGTGGTCTCTGAAAATAATTTGCAATAGTAACTAAAAGAAAATTTTAGAAGGATTTTGGCTGCCGCCTTTTAGAAAAAATGGATTCAATACGGAGAAATTTAAAGAAGCCAGAGAGGCAACAGCAGCAGAAAGTAAGATGTATCAGAAATCCTAAGGAACAGAAATTATCGATTACAAAATATAAGAATTATGCAGAGAAATGTACAGAACACACCTGAGACACCCAGAAAACACACGATGGAAACGATAAAGGTTCTTCTTATGATTGTTCTTGAAAGCAGATAACCAAAAACAAAACCTAAGGATTATAGACATTCCTAAGTAATAAAGCAGAAATCTGAGAAGAGAAGTAATAACCAAAGCCTTATTTTAAGAAGTTTCCTCACCTGGGAAAGGATCTGAGTATATCATGAAAAGGAGTTGCTATACTATAGGCAGAATCAAGGAACAAGTGTGTGTTCTTATCTTAATTTTTAATTTACTATTACATTACTAATATTAGATAGTCAAAATATTTAATATAAAGCAAAGCCAACTGCCTAGAAATGCAGCAATATGTTACCACTGGCTATGCTGTGTTTTCTGTGTGAAGTTAACAGGATGATATTCTAAAATGTGCAAAATATTATATATACTCTAGCGAAATAAGAAATTAATTAAAACTAAGCTTTTAAGGGATGAGACAATATGATAAAAAGAATGACATATTTCATTCTTCTAGCCTAAAATAATAGTTCCAAACACAAAGATATTTATTGCTACATAATGATTTATGGCACTACAGAACTAAGTAGAGCAAAGGACCAACTTTTCATTTCCCTTCACATGTTATTCTGAGCTAATACTTGATTGAGGTAAGGAATAAGACATACTTAAGTATAAATAAACCTACCAGTTCACAAACTCTAGCTTGCTTATTTGTTTTCTTCTCCCTCAGGTACTATCAATAGAATGCAGATTTTTACAGAAGAACCATCACACAACACTTGAATTAAGCACTAAAAGAATCATTAGCATTTTCTGCCATGCCACTGTCCTCACTTAAAGTTAATAATTCTGGGTTTGAGAAGCTTAAAGTCCTAATGTTATTTTAATGACATCATTTATTTCCCAGGGACCAATGATACTGCCACAGATTCTCATACATTTTAAATGAGAAAGCGAGAAACTGTCTACATATCTAACAATCAATATGGCAGAATAAAACTAACACCAAAATTTCAGGTCCCCTTGGGAAAAAAAAAAAAACCTCTATTAAATGTTTTACAAATGCTTCCATTTTGTGTCAGTTTGCATCCTACTATATAATTACTATTCCAACTGATTGCTGTCTATAATTTTATGCAAGATATTGTGGCCTATAGTTCACTTCCCCCTGATATTAAAAACAAATAAAAATTAAATGACAAAACTATCACAAGATATATATCCAGCACAGATAGTTTAAATGGTCTATCTAATAAGATAGTCACTGAAAAACTGTGACCATTTCTCATTTGAAAACATGAGGTTAAGTCTACTACACATTATCGTTGCTAATGAATTCCCAACCACAATGTACTTTCCTGTGAGAAAAAGTCAAGCTTCCATTGATAATTCTAAATGTATTCTATGTTTATGAATACCGTTCCTTTGTCTCCCACATGCACACATTAAATTTAAGACTTAAGAATTGTAAATACTGGAGAAAATACAGTATGATGAACTTCAAAGTATGAGAAATTGCATTGTTTTTTACAATTGTGTTCAGCAACTATTTAAATATAACATTTCAAAAATGTTAATTTTCTCCAGACATTTTAGACATCTCTCATTTACTCCTCTAAAAATACAGTTGAAAATCTATGTTTGTGCATGGGTATTTGTAAAGACTAAGATAAATAAGGGGTGCCTGGGTGGCTCAGTAAGTTAGGTGTCCAATTTCAGCTCAGGTCATGGTCTTAACAGTTAATGGGTTCAAGCCTGCGTCCGGCTCTGTGTTGACAGCTCAGAGCCTGGAGCCTGCTTCAGATTCTGTGTCTCATTCTCTCTCTGTCTCTCCCCAACTTGTGCTCTGCCTCTCTCTGTCTCTCAAAATTAAATAAATGTAAATAAATAAATAAATAAATAAATAAGGAAGATAAATAAGTTAATCCCCAACGAAACTTTTAAAAGTGCCACCAGAAGTGAATGCAATAGCAACAAATATCACTTAAATTATCAATAAGGCAAATAGACTTGGATAGTTACAAAATTGTTTCTGTTTATAATTTTGTTATCATATTCAAAATCAGCATATCGCCCCCAAACTGTCCTTCAGCTGAGTTTATATTGGTTGGGCAAAAGTCCTTTGGAAATCTTGTACCCCACTTGTGCCTGGTTGACCAAACTGAATCAGTACCTCAAAGAAAACAGTACGTGGACTCAAAGGATATAGGTTCAGGCGCCATTTATGATATTATATGGCTAGATCAAGTCACTTCCCCTCTCTGGGTCCCAGTTTTTTTAACTGTAAAATAAGGAGATTGGAGTAAATGATCTTCAACTCTAACTCTCCATGTTGGGAAGATCACTGCGTCATTTAATGAAATATATATTTCAGTAGACCAGCCATTCATTTATATGGAAAAGAACAACAAATACAGACCCTGTCATATACCTAGGTTTCTGCCTGGGGACACTTTGTGGCTTATCAACCACTTATATTATTTTGAAGGTGCTGCTCCATATCGAAGTAAAAATCACCTTTGTTTATGAGGAAAGGGTGTGTCTTTTGGAGCAGTCATAGCTTACTTACAAATAGTTCCCAAAAGTGGCTGTCGCCAGTATGCAAGCAATTAAGTTCTCGAGCTAGATCCAGGGGAATGAAACAGATTTACAGGAAAAACTGAGAGAATGGTATTTGCATCAGGAAGTATAATATTGAGCATGCTCCCATTAGGAGAAAAATTGTGCCCCACCTTCACCTTGGCTCATTGTGAGATCTAGGACTGAAGGGGATTAAGGTATTAAAAGAGTGAAGTTAAGAAGGAGTACACACATCCCTAAGGAAGCCCTCTGAACCCACACTGCTCAGTGTCCTGCTTGGGGAAAGAATTCCATTAAGGCACCCAAAGCCACAATGACTCCTTACAGTAAAGGAAAAGGGGTGAACTCCCAAATTCTTGAAATGGTCAAAGGCCAGAGGAATGGGAATATTTGTAAGGAATCTGGTAATAACGTTTTCTTAGTAAGTAGAAACAGAAATTAATTACTTGTGGTATCCTGCTCTGGCAAGTAAGAAGCAATCAGGGCAGAAGCACACCTGACATGGGCTACTTACCTCCTAAAACCAGTTAACATGCAGTGTCCTGCTAACTCTAAATTATGCACCATAGGTGAGTTTTCAAGCAAACCTGTCCATTACTGAGTATTTCAGAAGGCCACGCTTCTCTGGCTTCCTACGAAAGGCTCTTAGAACAGGTGACACACATAAGCCTCAGCTTTTATCCAAATGTACTTAAAACTGCTGAGATAAGCTGGGACAGGGGAAGGGAAATTTAAAGCTTGGCATTTACCTTTTCTGACACCAGGAATGCCTACCTTGACCCTTCCTGGTGTGTGACAACAGGCAAATTGTTTTACGCTGTTGACGTGTCTCCACTGGGCTCTTTTCCTCTCTTACTCTTTAGAGAGCCTGCCACTGCATGTTTTCATCTACTAAACATTCTGCTCCTTTTGTTATCCTGAGGAACACATACATAGGTACACAATGTGCCAATCAAATTGAAGATAGATATCCATGTGGGTACCAGGGGAGAGATTTTCAGTTAGGCAAAGTTCAGTCCCCCACAGATCAGAAAGAAAAATATCAGGGGCGCCCGGGTGGCTTAGTCGGTTGAGAGTCCGACTTTCGCTCAGGTCATGATCTCGCAGTTCGTGGGTTCGAGCCCCGCGTCGGGCTCTGTGCTGACTGCCAGCTCAGAGCCTGGAGACGGTTTCAGTCTGTGACTCCCTCTCTCTCTGACCCTCTCCTGCTCACGCTGTCTCTCTCTCTCCTAGAAATAAAACATTAAAAAATTTAAAAAAAAAATTAAAAAAAAAAAGAAAAATATCATTAAAGATTTTACATCTACCTATGTATGTATCTGTATGTATACATGTACATATCCACGTCTATGCATATTATATCTGTATAGGTTTGTGTGCTATGTATGCATATTATATATACATATACACACATATGCATACTTGTGGATGTATTTTTGAAAATACTCAGAGTTCTTATGTTAGATTTGAATTGTTGAAAGACAGCAGTAAATATCAGCGCTGCACGTGAAGCACATGACTTTCCTAGTTTCAAGTCTTTTAAAAATATATTCAAAGAAATTTCAGTCAATCTATCTAGAACAGATTAATAATAGACAGTTGGTGGTTTCCAGTCTTCCTAAAGGCCTCTCCTGGAGCCAAGAACACTTCCCTCCATAAATTAAGGCTAATTCCATGGCAAAAATTTTCATCCTGTCTCAAGGCAGCTGATGGAAATGTGGAAGAGACCAAGTGAAACTAAGGAGAAATTCATGACAGGTTCATTGTACTGCAAAACCTTGGGTTCTCAAGAGAATAGAGAGAAAATATCATGCCTCAGAAATTAATGACTGCATTCTGTTAATCATCAGACTAACTTGCTACTGAAATTGTAAAATGCCACATTTCCCCAGAGCCAGAGCTATACCCCAGTGCCATTTCCATAATATTTAATGCCATCCCCAATGCAGAACTGTAAATTCCACCCACAATTATTTGGCTCCCATTTGATAAGTGAATATTCCCTGATACTGGAATCGAATTTCATGGCTAATAGGCCCTCTGATTACTAGGAATTGTTGGTATTTAATTAAAAAAATGTTGCTTAGCCAAGACAGTCATTATTTTCTAATGGAAGTTGGATCATTTCATGACATCCTTTCCTGCTACTGCTGGGGCGTTGGCAGCGCTAATCATCACTCACAGATAGGCTGCCTTGCCCTGGAATTTGGGTGTATAATTCAAATAATGAGAACTTTTCCAGGAGTTTTAAACTGCATAACACATTATCATCTTTATATAATACGGCCTGTATGTCTTTTGGGATTAGGTAACTTTGGTGCCTTGGAAAATATTATCCGAATATATTATTTTACAAAAATACACAACTGTGTAATGTGTCCACAGATTTGCTCAACATGCTCTTTTGAGCTCAGTGGGATTTAACTGCTTCATAAAACCTGACAGTAGAATATGTGTCCTCTGCCTTCCTCACTAGGTAAGTGTTGGCCAAGAAGGAGAAGTGGTATGTTCAGGGAATGAAACACGAAAAGACGGTGATAGAAACCAGACTGACCACATGAGAGAGTCAGGACAGGAACACATGTCAAGGGTCAGGGTGAAAAGAGGAAGAAAAGGCCAAAATAAGTTCAGGTGGTGGATGCAGAAGCAAATGGAAAAAGGAGAGAGTAACTGCCATTATGCTCTGGTAACATAAGCATCTCACCAGAAGTTCCCTTTATTCAGTGCACAGAGCTTTCGGTGGAGGCTAAATTAGCTCCATAAGAGCCCCTCTAATGCTTGGCAATGGAAATTTTGCACGGTTACTCAAACAAACAAACAAAAAATTAAACAAAAGTCATGGATTCTAGATTTCAGGAGTCCAAAATTGAGTTCTCAGTCTGTTGCTATAAGCATTGCTCTTGTTTATTGAATTATATAACTTTTCCAAGAATCTTCACCTACAAATGGGCAAAATGCCAATACCTCCCATCAGAGGGATGTAGGGAGAATTAAATTGTGACAACATATGATCAAGAGTTAGTATTTTACCTGCCTCTTGGTAAGGGCTTGGGAAATACGTATGCACTACTGTTACATGAACATATTCATGGATATTATGGGAATATGACATGAAAAAGGTGATTTTTTTAAAAAAATAATGTTTATTTATATTTGAAAAGGAGACAGAGCATGAGTGGGGAGGGGCAGAGAGAGAGGGAGACACAGAATCCAAAGTAGGCTCCAGGCTCCAAGATGTCAACACAGAGCCCTATGCAGGACTTAACTCATGAACCATGAGATCATGACCTCAGCAGAAGTCTGATGCCCAACTGACTGAGCCACCCAGGCACCCCAGGAAAAAGGTGATTCAACATAATCATTATGAAAGAAACTTGGAGTACATTTTGCAAAAATTTACAAATATAAATAATTCAGAATGTACAGGACTCTGAATATTAGGTATGCTTTCAACTTATCAAAGTTTGTTAGCAACAACTAATAAAAAGTTAAATCCCTTGGACATCCATAATGAACAAGATCAATATGCTAAAATTTTTATTAGGTATTAGATTATTTTCAAATGGGTTTTTGAGATTTTTATTGTTTGCATCTGTCCATTCTCTTTTTCTCTCCTACACTGAGATTCCTTTCCATGATTTCAGAGGCACTTAAATCATGAAGACCCAAACACAATAGTGTTTACAACACAGCATATGGACATCATGTTTATGGTTTGCCCAATTTTTGCACATTCACTTTCCTTTTAATGCTCACAACAACCCTGTAAATTACATGTGAGGTAGATGCCATTAATATTCTAATTAAAAGGAAATTCACCAATTTTTTTACAATTATTTTTAATTTTAGAAAGTAAGAAAGAGTGCAAGCTGGGGAGATGGGTAGACGGAGAGAGAGAGAGAATCCCAAGAGAAAGAATCCTAAGAGAGCGAATCTAAGAGGAGAGAGACAGAATCCCAAGAGACAGAGAATCAGGCTCAGTGCAGAGCCCCACATGGGACTTGATCCCACAACTTTGGGATCATGACTTGAGGTGAAATCAAGAGTAAGATGCTCTACCGACTGAACCACCAACTGTGCCCCTGAGGTTCACCAAATTTAAGTGCCATGTGAGAACTTAAACAGTAAACTGAGGGCCAGAGTGAGTTACCTACTTGATGTCTTTCAGTACAACATTTGTTCATAAAACATTGTACCATTGCTTTTAGGCTATATTGTAATACCCTCTTGTATTTATTAGAAAAATCTATCTCACATCACTTTGAAAGTTGGTTAAATAACATAAATAAGGAATGGAGAAAGGAGAGAATGTCTTTCCTGGCTTCAGTCAGGGGAAGAATAAACTTCTACAGGATTTGTTTGGTGGAATGGGTCAGACAGATGCATACATCTGCAGCAATGCAGGTGCCTGGGGACTGTTGTAGCTTGCCTTTGGCCATGGTGCCATGGAGACCAAACTCCAATCTGCTGAGATCCACATTCGGCCCTAATGGAGCTGGGCGTGGTGCCCAATGAAAGTACAGAGGATCTTTGTGCTGTGACTTTTTGGCCAGCCCCCATGCCAGGAGGCTGTCTGGCAGTGCTATACCCACTGATCATTCTCTGGAGTAGAGCCAGGACCTGCGAGGCAGTCTGACTCCATCTAGAGGCGTCTCTACCAGAGTGAGAAGTGTGTGATCTGCCATGGAGGGTTCTCAAGTAAGTGTGACTAAAAATACATTCTGTCTGACTATGAGGGCCACCATCAACTTAGAATCCAAAGTAAGTGAAGAGCTAGTAGTCTATATGAAACAGAGCTGCTGCTGATTACAAACCATAATCTGATTCATCTCACACTGATTAGTAAAATAGCTTTTAATAGTCTGGTCATCTTAGTAGTGAATGTGGCGATTGACATGTTACAGAAAGTCAGTAAACTGACTTTGAGTTCTGCCCTGCTAAACAATGCAGGCTAAACAATGACCTGGAGTTCTGCATTGCTGTGACACCCCTAACCCTCTCTACCCAGAAATAAAAACAAAAACAAACAAACATTGCAGGGAGAAGAAAGGGGGATCAAGATTTCATTATAGATGTAAATATAGAAGAGGAGTTGCTGTTTATGGGTACTGAGTTTCAGTCATACAAGATGTAAAAGTTCTAGAGATGTGTTGTACAACAGTGTTTACAGTTACACCATCCTTTATACTTCCTTTACTTACTTTACAGTTTCATAAAAGGGCAGACCTCATTTTATGTGTTATTTACAACAATAATGTGGTGGATTTTCCTTTACAGGAAAAAAAGCCATGTCTTGATTGTAGCATTCTCTATAATAAATCATGAGCTTTGAGTCACAAAGGCTTAGCTTTGAATGGTAGCTCAGCACCTTATAGCTAGAAGTTACTTGATTTCCCTGAGCCTGGTTTCCTCATCTATAAAATGAGTATAATAATCCATGCCTTTCTTTCAGAAATGTTAACAAGATTAAATGAGATAAGTAATTAGGAAACCAAATAGCCCAATGATTGTTCCAGAACAGGCTCCTTCCAAGTTTAACGTTTTCTGCCTTACCACCTCAACTTCTTCTTAATGCAAAATGTTTATCTAATTTAAAGTAAAGTATAGCTCTGAACGAATAGCCTAACTTGTAAGTCAACCTCTTAGGTTACATGCAGCTCTTACTAGAAAGCTCCAAGGCTTTATACTCCTTATGGCAATTACCCTCTAGTTTCTTAAAAGCCCTTGTGAGTGGACCCAGACCCCCTAGAAGTCTATTCCTGCCCATGATTCTACTACTGAGAATCACAATAATAGATGAACAGCAAGAAACAGCCCCAGACTCCACTGCAAAAAGAACTGAAGCATGTCGTTGCTCTCATATATGTGCAATAGGAGGCCTTGAAATGCAGATCATTGCCTCAACAATATATACATTGTAAAACCTCAATTTCATGTAAAAACAATTCAGGTCACCCAATTTATGTGTCAGGAAGTCATCTAATGACGGCATGTGGTAATTAAAAGCAAAATAGCCGATCCCTTTATTCAGCATGGTAAATTTTGCATTCTACAGTGTCAACTGAAGATACCACAAATTATTCTTAAGCATAATATGAAAGAAACAACTGCCCCTTCACCTACTCACACACACACACACACAAACACACACACACACACACACCAAAAAAAATCCAGAGGGAAACATGAAAAATTTTGTCCCCAATCTCTATGTACCTATTTAATTACTTAGTCCTTAAGTAGATGAGAAATATCTTTCCAATAATTGACAGGAAATACTTAAACAGACTCATATATAGTGATATATTTTCAGAAAGAGGATTAATGCCACAGTGTTAAAGAGAATGAAAATTCAAATCCTGAATTGATTTTAATAAGATACCTGAGCTATAGTTTAGCATAGCAACAGTGCTAAAAATAAGCAATGAGATACAATTTCTCTACTTTCATTAGAAAAAACACAATACATGCCCAAAGATGCTCAGAAGGAATAAATACACTGTGAAAAACAAAATAAGAGAAAAGAAACCACAGGGTAGAAATTTTATAATCGCTCCCATCCAGCTTCAAAACATAGGGAGTTAAAATAAATCTGTTTTAATATGCTGTCTTGAATACGACAGACACTGATGCACATCTATTCTTTCCTCTAGCATCACTATAGTGATAGACTAGGTTGATGTATTTGACCTTAGGTCATTCCTCACTCCCTGGGACCTTGAAGCTGCAATGAATTAGGGAAAGCCTACTGGGTGAGTCTGGCTAGGAATCATAAGTACAGGCTGCTCAAACTATAGGACAGTATGACAAAGAAAATCAAACCCACTGTATATAATCCAAACCCTATTCAGGACCATGGACAACACCTGTTAAAATAAATTCAGTTTAAGTTTGTGCTTTAAAGACAATTTCTTTGGTGTCTAGTGAACACAGGTAAAAATAAAGGGGCTCCTCTGAGAAAACTGGTATAGATAGAGGGTTCCTGTGCTGAATTTAGTGTACTGGGCTTGGGCACTATGTCAGGCCCTTGCGATGTGCTTTGGAGACTCCCAACAAGCCAAGCCAGGCCCTGTACCCTCAGAGAGGAAAACCAAAAAAAGGTAGGAAAGAGTAGGCATAAGGTCAACTGTTAATTGTTTGAAGAGGGTAGTAACTGCAGAGAAGGCAACATAGAGAGTCAAAAGAGGGATAAACAAATGCAGATAAGGGCAAGATGTGCTCCTCGGAAGGACTGGGAAACTGTATTGCACAAGTCAGCTACATTCATTGTCTCCCTTATCCTCAGCATCAGCCCTGTGAAATCAGGGTTATTATTCACATGTTGGATATAAGAAAAGTATAACTGAAAGAAACTAAGTAGCTTGCAACTAGAAATTGACACAGACCAAATTCTGTCTTATGTAAAACAGTCAGGGCACTTTCTCCTGCCCTTTACCCCTTTGCAGGAAGCATCTTGTGACTTCCATGACACTTCTACCATTGTGAAGATACATATGCAAATGCATCTTAAAACAAGAATCCTCTGAAATAAGGATTCCAGAGAACCACAATTTTGTGTGCATATATTTGAGATTTAAGGACTTAAACAGCAGGCATTGTAGATACACTCTCTGCCTATTCGTTCTAGATCAGTGCTCGGTTAATTAAAACAAAGTACTAAGAGATTTTAGACTCAACTAATAAAGGCTTAATTCCTCACACGCATAAGGAATTTGCAAAAGATTATGGGGATACAGTCAAAAGTCCAAGAGAAGAAACTAGCCCTTACTTCACTGCATTTGCCACACTGATATAAATATTAGAGGGGTACAGATTCTCTGCCTATCCACCTCAAATCACATCTAATGTTATCCAAGATCACTGCTTATTCTAATACAAATTTTTTCTGCTTTTGCAAATCTATTACTATAATGTTAAAAGACCTATGATTTTAGGGGCGCCCAACTTCGGCTTAGGTCATGCATGATCCCACAGTTCATGAGTTCAAGCCCCGTGTCAGGCTCTGTGCTGACAGATCAGAGCCTGGAGCCTGCCTCAGATTCTGTGTCTCCCTCTCCCTCTCTCTCTCTCTCTCTCTGTCCCTCTCCTGCTCATGCTCTGTGTCTGTCTCTCAAAAATGAATAAGCATGAAAAAAATTAAAAGACTTAAAGTTTTAAAATAATGAGAATACTTTTTACAAATATAAATTAAGCTGTGCAAGGTATAAGGGATTTTCCTGAGATCAAATAGGAAGGCAATAACTATGTCCGGTAAGCACACAGTTTAATTTAATAAATATGAGATGGACTCTGCTCAAAGGGAGATCTAGAGATGACTGGAACTTACCCAAATCCCTGGTGCATCATACAGGATGACAAATGCTTGCCTATCATATGTGTGCTCATGAAGTCTCCATTCAAGCATACATCCATCAGTCCCTCCTTCCTTCCTACCTTCCTTCCTTCATTTTGCAAACATCTTATGAATTTCCCACTCAAGCCTACATCCATCAGCCCTTCTTTCCTTCCTTCCTTCATTCCATAAACATCTTATGAATTGTGCCATATACTGCACAAATAATTTAAAATGAAAAGATAGGAAACAGTCCTAGTCTTAAAGATGAGAAACTAAGAAAGACAGTGGATATTAAATGATAATGTCATATAGTAAATCCAGTGATTATTCCTCACAAAATATTCTGAGAGGTAGAAGGTAACTGAAAACCAGACAGAAGGCATCAGAGAAGGTTCCCTAATACACATGCTTGAGATGAATCTTAATGGATAAGTACTAGTTATCCAAGTGAAGGGTGAACAAAATAATGCAGGAAAAAAATCTGTGCTTCAGGGTAAAACTGCATTGTCTAGCACATTCTTCCAGACTAGCTCATTTGAACCTTGATGCGGCTATTTTACAATCTGTAGGTTGTAGAAAAGTGAGAGCAACACACAATTTCTGCCTAATGCAACACTGTCTCCTAGAATTTCAATGGACTTCCCCTCCCCCAATGGAAGAAACCAGCTTTTATTCCAATTTGCATCTCTTTTCAACACTCCTGTCTGTTCTCAATATTAGGTCTGTTCTCTGGATTCTCCTTTGAACTATTAAAACAACTTACTGTTTCCCTCATTAATGAGTTAAGTTAAATTTGTGTATGTGTTCATTTTATATATGCATAAAAGTCATGACTTTACCTGTTTTTGAAAACAGTATACTCTATAATGAAGATCTTTTAAGGAAAAAGGAATATCTGTAAGGAGCATCATGTGCTCTGTAAACTACACTGCCTTACATCTTAAGAAGATAAAGATGATCCTGTTAATACGGATGTGACTGTGTTCTCCATTACAAGCCAACATAGTCACGAAATGTCAAAAAAAAGAGACATCACGGGTAAGACACAATGTGCTACTGTCACCCACAAAATATATTAAGCAACTTTTCCCTTATTTACGAAATGAGTATTACAAGATAGTCCACCTAGAACTCAAGAATAGCCAGTGCCAAACATGATTTCAACAGGTTTCAATTTGGTTTAAAATGTCATTATTCCAAACCAATGGAATACGGTCCTCAGCTTTTAATATTCTGAGAATCCATAAAGAGAATTTTCTATCCTTGTGACAAACAGAGATCTAGCTGTTTTCTCCATTTGTGAAGCAGCATGGCAACACAAGACATTATCAACTGGAGGAGCATTAGAAAAAACTGGGAAGCAAGAAGAAGCCTTAGAGGGGGAAAAATCCGTTTGTATTTCAAAATGTGCTTTATCTTTTCTAGGTAGAATATCAAAGTTTTCTTTAATACTCTGAAACTAAATGTTAGGAACAAAAATAACTCCTGATTTATGCTATATATAACCAGAAGTTATACCATGACTCTTAAATAGAAGTGCATGATTAACATATTCTCTTCTTCAAATGGTGGTTGGAAATATGAAAGAGTCAAATGGATAAAACTCAAAATGTCACAGTCATTCACACTCAAGACCAGAGCCAATATTAGTGTAACTGTTTATCAATGCTAAAATCATGGAGGTCTACTTCCAACCATCCAAGAGCAGCAAACTATTCTGAACCAACCAGAGCTTGAAGAATCCAAATGAGGAAGGTGCTGAAGGGATGGATTTTAACATGAAAAGATTCCTGGTATATTTTATGTTCCCCAAAGTTAAAAGCCAAATCAAGTCCTTTTTGAATGCCACATCCACAGAGAGGCCCAAATCTACAAGGGGTTGGTGGGAGGAGAAAGTGGCAAAGGTCATATGCTTAAGTCATGAAGTGGGCTTGAGTTGGTTAAGCAGGATACATTGAGAAATACACAAGAAGTGCAGATCAGTGCCAAAAGAGAACTGAAGAATTGGCAATCATCAAGAAATCTGTTTATTTGATACAGGAGTAGTATCACTGCTATTACTGAGAAATGAGTTTAGTTACATATGTGCCAGGCATTACATACTTCCAACCAGAGAATATCATGTGTTTTAATCCCTCATAGAAAAAAGGAGATATTTTTTAAAAATACAATAACATGTTATTAATGCTTACTTACAAGCATGTATAGGCAGTGAAATTGCCTTCTATTTCATTTGATATGTGCAGTCACTCGGATAATCAAGTAATTTCTATCTGTATCACCTTGAAATTATTAGTGGTAACTAAGAATAAAGACTTAGGATATTATAATTAAAGGTTGAAAGAGGCATAGCTAACTTGTAAAATACTAACCCTGACAGATGCTTTCTAGAGAGTATCTACTGTACAACACCCATTCAGATATTTAATTAAAATCCCTGGTCCACGTAACACGGGTCCATGGGAATAACAGTGCTTCATTATCCAATATGACTTAACACTAATAGATGTGTGCACTCAGTCGAAACAACTTTACCTAAAATAATGTGGCATTACAGAGGACTGATAAAATTGTGAATTTACATGAGACAGGTCTGCCATGATGGATACTGGGAAATGTTTTAGGAATAATGAATGTGGCTGGGAAAATGCAACATACGGCTTCTTTATACAGATGGAGATGCGTGCTCTTTCAGATTATTTAAAAGTACTATTTGAGAGGCACCTGGGTGGCTCAGTCAGTTAAGCATCCAACTCGATTTCAGCTTAGGTCATGATCTCCCACTTGTAAAACTGACCCTCACGTCTGCTGTCAGTGCAGAGCCTGCTTGGGATTCTCTTGCTCCCTCTGCCCCTCCCCCACTTGGGCTCTTTCTCTGTCTCAAAATGAATCAACATTGTTTAGGCAGTATTTGATACTGATATGGATTTCATTTTATAACCAGGTATTGCTAGGGGTTTTCCAAATTTCAAGGATTTCTAACTTAAAATACAGGCTACTTCTAATCATATTACTTCTCTGCTTAAATGCCTTCACGACCAACCGTTCCTGATGAATTGAGCTCAAGATCCTAAGAGTTGCATCCTAAATCTTTTTAGTTCTTGCACAAATCTATTTTGGCAAACTCATCTTTTATATTCATTTTGTTGTCCCCTGCCCCCATTCCTCTACCTTGGTAGGTAGAGATTCCCCCTCTTTTGCATGATCCCACTCCAATTCCATCTTCTTCCTTATGCTTGTTACACTCCCTTCAGCCAGATGCAAGATTCATGACCCTACACAACACCTAAAGCATAATTTAAGTTGTACTTGCTGGGTTTTGTTTTTGTTTTCAAAGTAGTATTATTATTGCCTCCTAAGTGGATACTAAAATGAATATCGTTTGTTCTTTTAGAGAAAACATTGCTTAATTCCAAAATGGAAAAACAAATCTTGACAATGCCCTCCATTACAGTGGTGAGTAGTGTTCTTGTTTTACAGAGCAACATGTTGGTACAGATCAAACTTTTTCTCTAGGATATGTGTGCATCTCCTTTTTAGTTTCCATTCACTTACTACACCCCACCTACGTATTTTACCTGTAAGATGACACAGCACTCTCTCCCACATTTGAAAATAAACCATAAAATCCAGAGCTACGTAAATTGTGACCCAGAGATTTGTATACACTGTCGTGCCATGCTTGTTTCCTAAGCACTAACCCTAACGCTATTGATCACTGAACATGGATTATTGTTATTGATAACATTATCAGCACTTCCATTTTCATGATATTGCTGGACTAAGAATATAAGTAAAGGTCTGGTGGAGCCAAACAGCCTCATTCTATCTCCCTGAATGGGGCTCACTTCTAATATTTTTCTAAGGGACACCTTTTGCTGCCCTCCCAGAGATGTCTTTCTTCCAGGAGAACAATCAGCCTCAAGACAAGGATTTGAGAAAAGAGCTATTCTGCTTCTGTTCTAATCCCTGAAAACACTCAATGCCAATCAAGAGAGAGCAACCAGTATACTAGAAAATAGTGTCAAAAGTTTCTCCTTATGATTTCAACATTTTTCAAAGGCAACATTTGTCAGAGAGGTTGTTTGCCAACTTGGGACACACTCTACTGTTTCTTGAGGTTGTTCTTTAGTTCCCAAAGGCTGATTATAATACCTCTTGAGATGGTAAAAGCCTCCTTCAGATAATTAAATAAGCCATTAGAAGTGTCAACATGCCCCCAAAGTCCTAATTAGCTCACTGAACGTGAATATTAATTAATCATTTTGTAGAGTCTCAGGCGACAGTTATCATCCGCATTGTAGGGTTCCTTGGAACCCTTAAAGTGAGAGTGTTAATCCACAAATCAGAATATTCTCAACAATGGCCATTAATAAAATCTTTTAGCTCCCAACTAGTGTGCTACAAGATTTCTTTAATTTTATTTAATTAAAAAAATGTTCTATTAATTACACCCAATGATACCTCTGAAGCCTGTCACTTTTTCACTCTCCAAAAGATAAGGCAGGTAGAGATCACAAGAAAATGTTTAATTGACAGTTTAGCACAGATCAGAGTAATCAGAAGCATCTCAGAGAAGACATAAAGCTATCAGCAACCAGAACTATTATTCTAAAACAAGAGAGAAGTACAAGAGAGACGTGATGCCTGGATATAGAGCTAACTTTGAATTCTGAATTGAAAAGCACTAAAAAAAATTAGCAAGGGATTGCCAATATCCAAGAAGCATTTAAATACAGTGATGTAGCTAATGCTTTCCTCATATTATTCTTTAATGCACAGGAAGAAAATTATCTGATTTGACAGGAACATCATTTCTAAATTCTTGAAGAAGAGTTAAGTTAATAATCTTTAAATTCATCCTTTCAAACACAGTTAAAAATTATTTCCCTGGAGAAGCAGTACCCTAAATGGGCTAAAGTAGTCCATGCAAATAGCAACCCTAAAAGTTGTGCAGGACAGATGACTTCACTTACCTCTAAAAGGCTAGGGAAATTAAAGATTATTAATTAATATTTAACTTTCAGTAATATACTTTTAACGTTCTACTTTGCATAGCTTTCCAAAGCATACTTCTATTTAAAATGTTGAATTCTGTATAAGGAAGTAGCGGTCAGGTAACTTCAAGTGCCTATATTATTCCTATTTCTTCCAAACATAACACTGATTAGTCACAAAGGACATCCATAAGGTTGACATGATACTTACAAAGAAGATTTGTGTAGTCCACTTACTCTTGGAAAGATCAACTTATTTAAACTCATTAAATTCCCAGTGAATGAACAGAAACGATGACCCAAACCAAGAGATTAATACCTGGAGTGGAAGCATATTGACACTAAGACAAAGGAAGAAATTAAAAAATGAAAAGCCCCAGAATAATACAGATGATTTCCACCTTTTTTACTTGGTTAACAGCAGCTCTTTTGCCTACAAAGGTTTTTAAAAATGTATGTGTAGGGGCTCCTGGGTGGCTCAGTCCGTTGTGCATCCAACCTTGGCTCAGGTCATGATCTTAATGTTCGTGAGTTCAAGCCACACATCAGGCTCTGTGCTGACAGCTCAGAGCCTGGAGCCTACTTCAGATTCTGTGTCTCCCTCTCTCTCTGTCCTTCCCCTGCTCTCAGTGCCTCTCTCTGTCTCTCAAAAAACAAATGTTAAAGAAAATTTAATGCATGTGTAATATATTATATTCTTCTGTAGCAAACCTCAATATCATGACAAAAAGATAATGTTAGTTACTGAACCTGCAAAAATTGTTCTTAATCATAGGCCCTTGCTTTTTCCAGGGATACGATATACCATACCTCTCTTACAACAAGGACCATAGTTGTTGCTTGGGAGGAAGCCAAAAACCAGAATAAACCCCAAAATAAAACATGAAGATTCTGTGTTTTTACACAAAATTTAAACAATAATGAAGCAATAAATTATAGGTAAAAGTATAAAATTAAAACTGTCATTAGAACATACAAGTAAGTCAAAAATAGTCAATATGATCACTATGATTAAACTCTGACTTTTGCTCTGAGTTGCCAAATAGCCAAATAAAACTTGCAACTGATCAGTTATGGATCAGTTATGATCAGGAAAATGGATTTCACTATCAGAAAAAAATGAATCAAAAGAGTACTTTAACTTTTCTTGGTGCTAAATTTTAAGAAGTGAATCTTTCACATACTGGGATGTCAGTGTTCTAATAAAATGGACATAATTATATTTTCAAATCAGATGCATTAGAGTATTTCATGTGGCCCTTTCTTATAATGGCCTTGTAATGACAGCTCAATGAAAGTGATTTTGCAAGGGGAGACACCATTGTGGTTTTAATAAGTAACCTGTGGTAGCTCAGTGGACTGAGAAACTTTGTTTCTAGCAGAGATCTTAATATAGCTAATATCTCTATGATGGTTTTTCATTTGCTTCAAAAAAAAAAAAGAAAGAAAGAAAGAAAGAAGAAAGACTCTGTGATTAAATTATCTTCTTCCTCAAAAAGTCTTATAAGGACTTAACCATCTCCTGGAACATTAGGATGGGGACTACAGTGATTTTTTTTTCCCCATGCTGTGTGTGTGTTGGGGGGGGGGGAGTAATATATTTCAGTTTGTTTGTACAGCTGACCAACAGATAGAGAGTGATGAGTGAGAGACACTTTCCATGACTGTTGGAGGAAAGACCTTCAGGGTCTATATGATCCACAGCAGCTCACCTTTCAAAAAGGAAAATGATCACAAATAATTACATAAAAGACTAAATAAACCACAGGGATAAGCTCTCACAAAAGAAGCATTAGAAACTACCAATATGGGGGCACCTAGATGACTCAGTTGGTTAAGCATCCAACTCTTGATTTTGGTGCAGGCCATGATCCCACAATCATGGGATCAGGCCCCACGCTGGACTCTGCTGAGCATGGAGGCTACTTAAGATTCATTCTCTCTCTCTCTCCCTCTCTCTCTCTTAAGTTAAAAAAAAGAAACTACTGGTATGTTCATTCAACAATTTCTGATTCTTCCAGAAATCTAAGAAACACAAGCATAAACAAAATACAATCTTCCACCCATGGATCTAAACAAGACTTATCTTACCTTCAGTGTTGGTGACATTTCGGTAAAGTGGCAGGATTGTATCCTGCGAATGGAGTAACTGAAAATACAAACTTTCTGGAAGGAAGGCTTACAATAAATAAGAAAAATCTTAAATATGCATGCACTTTAATCAGCATCTGTCTGCTAAGAGATGACTCTGAATGAATTGTGATGGGCATTTGCACGTATAAATAAAACATGTTATAAATTACCCATATACCCCAAAGAAACACAGTGGCTAAAAGTTTTCCAAGTTCAGAAGGTGTTCTATATCCAATATTATAGTCAAATACACATATATATGGGGAAGAATTAGATGAGGTCTGAGTAATTCTCATGTTTTGTGTGTGAAGTGTTCTGCATTTTCTACCTTTGATAATGAACAAGCATTATCACTTCTAGTATCAAAAAGTTCTTAAAATTAACTTTTGAAAGCTAAACTATGAAGTAGTTAGATACAGATTTTCCCATATTAATTTTAAAAATAAGTCTTTTTATTGAGGTAAGCTGTTTAAAATGACTACTGGGACTAAAAATGGTTTACTTTCAGACTTACCTAGATATTGTCAAAGTGCTGGAAATTTCCTTGCAAAACATCTTTGTCAGATCTTTATAAATCACAACATGTTCAACTGCTTCACTTCGCACTGAACAGATTGAAAGATGCTGTGCTTCAGCCTCGGGCTCCTCAAAGAAGCTCCAAATTACAGTAATTACAAATTTAACCTCTCTTAAATAAATTAAGAATCAGAATGATGAAGACAGTTTCATCTGACAGCTTTGGGGAGAGACTGAAGTGTTACAAAAAAGATTCAATCTTAAATTCCTCAGGACCCCGGAACAGCTGGATTTAGTGTGAGAAAGGACTTAGGATCACCCACTTTTTAATCTTTTCTGTAGTTTTCAGACCTGAAAATTGTAGCCCAGACATAAAATGAAAGACCTAGAAATTCAGGGTCAGAGCAGACACCGAACCCAGTCTCTGAATGGCAGTGTTGAGCTCATGCCACATATTTGGATTCAGCTTTATTATCTGAGTTAAATCTCTTACACAGAGTTCTTAAAACCACAGTTCCATAAGCACTGTCTAAGGCAGCACGTTACAACAAAAATGTAATAAGAGCCATCTATGTGATTTAAAATTTTCTGGTAGCCATGTTAAAAAAAGAAAATGACATGGGTGACATTAATTTTAACAACAGATTTTATTTAACCTAATATATAAAATTATTATTTCACATTGAATTCAATCTAAAGATGAAATGGAATTTTACAACCTTTTTTAAAATTTTTTGAATACCAAGTCTTTATTTAGTGTCAACATGGCTTTTACAGTTACAATATATCTCACTTTGGGTTAGTAAATTTCAAATGCTCAATGGCAAGTGGCTGGTGGTTTGCATATTGGATGATGCAGACCTCAGGCACAGTTGATTTTATGACTTTCCTTCCCAAACACCAGGTTCAGTAATACTTTAGACCCACCCTAAAGACAGGAAAATGTCTAAGGAAATCATCTGAAGAAACTACACCAATGATGAGGAAACACCACAAATACGGAGGTATAGTATGAAATAGGCAATGCCTTTTTTACACTGGTTGGCAGTTTTAGTATTAGAATATTTTCTTAACAAGGAATGATGCTGATTCCATTGGGAAGTAATGAAAGCATGGCTAGGAAATCAGAGCCCTGGTAATGACAGACCTGTGGCCATTCTCTTCTTGGGATTATCTGCTTTGTTGAAACCCACAAGCCTTCCCACCATTAAGATTCCCAGCTGCCTTTTGCCAGAGAGGGCTGTTCCCTCCTCAGTTTAGTGATTCTTTCATTCTGCTTCATAGACTAATCAGCTCTTCATCTCCAATCTCCTCAACCAGATTATAATTGCCTTGATAAACCTTGATCACAATTTGCTTACTTCAACTTCCAATCACTGGGAAGTAGCACACCACATTGTCAATAATAGGTGCTCAAAAAACTTCTACCAGAAGGGTAAATATTATCAGTGGTGCCTATTCAGAAATTCATATTGCCTTCAAAAATACTACAAGGAGTTAGAGTAGGCAGGAAAAAAAGCACCTCTCATTAACCTTCTAGATTTCTAGGTAGACTCAAAAGATGGGAATTCAGAAAAAAAGCCAAAGATGGGGAATCACATAGCCATGCTGGTTGTATTATCTAAAAGTATTCCTACAAATCAGGAAGATGTAACCCTAAATCAAAGAAAACACACACACACACACACACACACACACACACAGAGCCCAACAGCTTATTAGAATTTCAGTAAACAACCCCATCAGGATGATATAAAATTATCTTCCTGTTGCCCTAATTCAACAACAAATTATTGCTTCAGTACTTGTAATCAGACTAGCAAAACGCTTGAGGATTCAGTAAGTGAATTAGAGATTCTTTACTATTTCTGAACACAGTTATATTTGGCTTTACACATAGTTCTAGAAGCCTGGACCTATCCAAGTGCACTTGCACTGACATTCTGCTGGGCCAATGCTATAAACGACCAAGCTGATTCCTGTTCAACTTTTCTGCCTAAATTCTGTTCACTGCTAATCTTAGCAATGTAAGTAGTAAGTAGACTATAAGCAAATTTCTCGACTTAATTTTCCCAGGAAAATTCAATTTATTTCTGGATCATGTGAAAATTCTGCTTTGGCCTTTCATACGTAGGCTGGTTTTTTGTCCTCTGGTATCCTCTCTGGCAATAGACTTAATTCCAAGCCCAGCAGTTTGGGAGTATGTGGCAAAAGCACCTAAAAAATCAATAGAGCTTCCGTGCCCCTCCATCCCAGGCAGACTTGCTCACCATACTGTGAGAGCTCATCAGCACTGTGGTTCCACTCACTGCACTTCTAAATTGATTGGAAATGCCCTGACCCAAAGGTCAGATGGTAGTGTGTAAATATAAAGGCTATTTCACCACAGAGCTCAAAGCACTCCACTGTACGAAGTCAAGAAGGCCATTTTGAAGGCACTGGTCTGTGTCCTACAATAGAAGGCTAACAATATTCTTAGGAATGGCACATATTTCCACTTCCTCAAGATGATCAAAGCAATACACCTGGAGTTTCTTCAGGATTTTTTCCAGGCTCCTCTCCAACAAAGATGCGGGAACTCTGCCTTCATAAAATGCTTTTAGAACCAGTAGGATTGGAAGTTTCAGTGTTTTAAAAGGCACAAAAACCTGAAGTCCTTCGAGCCGTATTATAAAGTTTGGTAACTGCTGCATCCCAATAGGAAGTGACATTTACAACATAAACTTTGTATAATCGAGAAAATCTTTGGAAAATGGATCGTTGTGGAGAGAAAGATGGCATAGACTGAAAACAGACACAGCATGGCACTGGAGAGTACACTAAACCAACAGTTAAAGACTGGGCAGCCACCTGATTCTTGGGACCTTCAGCAGGTCAGCGAACTTCATGAGGCTCATTTTCTTGAAGATTATGGTCCTTAGTCAGTCTAGAATCATGGCTGTCTTTGAAAGTCTGATGAAAATCTCTTCTTGAAAGTATTTTACGTAATTTTTAATAGGATCATAGGCATCTCCCTATCTTGGACCCAAGTTAAGAATTCCTATTATGGGGGTGTCTGTGTGGCTCAATCAGTTGAGCATCCTACTTCGGCTCAGCTCATGATGTCTCATTTCATGGGTTCGAGCCCCAGATCGGGCTCTCTGTTGGCAGCTGGCTCAGAGCCTGGGGCCTGCTTCAGATTCTGTGTCTCCCTCTCTCTCTGACCCTCCTCTGCTCACGCTGTCTCTCTCTCTCAGAAATAAATAAAACATTTAAAAATATTTTTTTTTAAAAATAATTCCTATTATGGATATTTAAATTCCAGTACTTAAAATTTATGCTTTGTGACAACAGAGTGTTTCCAGAGCCTAGGGCAGTTCCTGATAACCAGGTATGGGTGCTCAAAATGTATCTGTGGTATGTCAATAAATGAAAAAATAGCTAAACTGCTGAAGGATTAAAGCGATTTCATATGAAGGAGACTTGAAAATTGCAGAATATTCCACAAATAGGTTATTACTTTTGTTAAAGCAACTGCAACCCACATCATAAACTCTGTTCTAATTGATACTTAGAGTAAAACATATCATCACAATTTACATTTTTCCACAAGGTATACTTTTTTCTATAGACTTGAAATTTCATAATCCACTTGTGCTAATACTTGTGCTCCACTTCAAATTTGGTCCTTTGAAAATCTTTATATAACTAATAAATTCATGAACATTAAAGTCGCTTTCAGGAATTCTTACTCTTCACTTTATATGTCCTATCTGATTGCAATGATATCATGAGTATTTGTCAAATGTGGACCTTTCTCAACATCTCAATGCTAGACACATAATTCATCCTCTAATAAATTATCCTATTCAGTGAACAAACACAATTGCTTGCACTTCCCAAAAGTCTTCCTCCTGAGTTCCTCACCATTTATCTTCTATGACTATGCCTCACCTTGGCCCTCATTATCTTTCATTTAAAACACAAAATGGTCCCTCACTCCCATTTTCATGGCCACTATCAAGAAAATAGAAAACAGCAAGTATTCTACAAGGATGTGGCATAATTGGGACCTTTGCACTGTGCTGATGGGATGCAAAATGGTACACCACTGGGGGGAAAGTATGGTGGTTCTTTAAAAATACAAAAATAGAATTACCCGTGATCCCGCAAGTGCATTTCTATTCAAAAGACTTGAAAACAAGATCTTGAAGAGACATTTTTTAGTAGATATTTAACAGCAGCATCCCTCTTAAGAACTGAAACATGGAAGAAACCAAGAGTCCATCAAAAGGTGAATAGATAAGCACAATGTAGTCTATACAGACAATGAAATTATTCAATCTTAAAAAGCGAAGAAATTCTGATGTATGCTACAGCATAGGTGAACATTGAGGACACTATGCTAACTGGAATAAGCCAGTCACAAAAATGCAAATACTATTTCTATGAGGTATTTAGAGTAGTTAGAATCATAAAGAAGAAACGGAGAATGATAGTTGTTAGCAGACTGCGGGGGGTGGGGGTAGCAGGGAAATAGGGAGTTATTGGGGTTTTTTGTTGTTTTTTTAATTTTTGTAATGTTAATTGATTTTCGAGAGAGAAAAGACACAGTGCCAGTGGGAGAGGGGCAGAGAGATAAGGAGATACAGACTCTGAGCCATCAACAAAAAGCACAATGCAGGGCTAGAACTCAAAAACTGCAATATCATGACCTGAGCCGAAGTCGGATGCCCAACTGACTGAGCCACCCAGGTGCCCTGGGAGTAACTGTTTAATTGACACAGAGTTTCAGTTTTACAAGATAAATAAGGTAATGGAGATGGATGGTAGAGGTGGCACAGCATTATAAATGTATGTAATACCACTGAACTGTACAATTAAAATGATTAAGATGGTAAATTTTGTATCATGTGTATTTTACCGCAATAAAGGAAAAGATATGAGCAGATACTTCAAAGAAAATACCTGACTGGCAAACAACAATAGAAAATGAGGTTTGAATATAAAAAAAAAACAAAAAACATAAAGTGCCCTCCACTTTTTCTCTCTCCAATCCATCCTTTGCACTGTTTCCAACCAACTCCATCCAAACAATTCTCTCATCCCCAACACTTATCAACATTAGCCCCAATCTTCCATCTCAGTCCCAATCTTTCTTCCTCGCATTGTGGTCCTAGACAAGGCACTTAATTCTCTGTGATTCATCGGATTTATGTGAGGATTAAGGGAAATAATACATGAAAAGTTACTTAGAATAATAACTGGCCCCCTGAGAACTTAATGAATGCTTCTGGGAACTGTTGTATACTGTTGGTGGGAATATAGATTGGTATGCCCATTATGAAAAATGCTACAGAGCTTCCTCAAAAATTTAAAAATAGAACTACTATGTGATTCAGTGAGCTCACTTCTGGGATATATCCAAAAGAAATAAAACTACTGTCTTGAATGAATGAATGAATGAATGAATAAAATGCTTCTGTTATGTTTTACCTGTTTCATTGTACTTTGTTTCTTTTAAGAGGCACTTTCAACTACTGCCAAAAGTACAAAAATGGTTAACATCACCTCTGTAAAATACACAATGGAAGGTGAGTCTCTTCGATTAACAATGTTGAGAAAACGGAACAGTCACATACAGAAGAATGACACTGAACAACTATCCTATACTATACACAAACATGAACTCAAAACTGATAAAGGACGTGAACATAGGACCTGAAACCACAAAACTCCTGGAAGAACACACAAGAGTAAGCTCTTGGACATCAGTCTTGGCAATGACTTTTTGGGCTTGACCCCAAAAACTAAGACAATAAAAGCAAAAATAAACAAATGGAACTACATCAATCTAAAGCTTCTACACAGCAAAGGAAAGCATCCACCAGATAAAAAGGCAACCTACCAAATGGAAGCAAATACTTTTAAACCATACATCTAATAAGGAGTCCGTATCCAAAATATAAAGGAACTCATATATATCAAAAAAAAACTGATTAAAAAATGAGCAAAGGATGTAAATAGGCATTTTTCAATTTTTACATTTTCCAAACAAGTCCATGAAAAGGTGCTCAATATCACTAATTATCAAGGGCATGTAAATCAAAACAAGATATCACCTCACACCTGTTAGAATGGTTATTATAAAGAAACACAAGAAATAACAAGTACTGGCAAGAATGTAAAGAAAAGGAGCCCTTGTTCACTGTTGGTGAGAATACAAACTGGTACAACCACTATGGAAAACAGTACAGGGGTTCCTCAAAAAATTAAATTAGAACTATCCTGTGATCCAGCAATTCCAACTCCGGGCATTTATCTGAAGCAAATGAAAACACTAACTAGGAGCGCCTGAGTAGCTCAGTCAGTTGAGCACTGAACTCTTAGTTTCAGCTCAGGTCATGATCTCCTGGTTCCACTGTCCACGTCCCACTTGGGGCTCCACATTAGCAGTGCAGAGTCTGTTTAAGATTCTTTCTCTTTCTCTCCTCCGATTGCACCCTCCTTCCCTCCTCTCTCTCTCCCTCTATTTCTCAAGAAACATTTTAAAAAGTTATTATAATAAAAGTAAATACTAACTAGTAAGACACATGCACCCCCATGTTCATTGCAACATTATTTGCAATAGGTAACATATGGAAGCAACCTAAGTGTCCTTGGATAAATGAACGGCTAAGGTGTAGTATATATACACAATGGAATATATTATTCAGCCATAAAAAAATAAAATCTTGCCATTGTGACCACATGGGTGGACTCTAAGGGCATTATGCTAAGTAGAAGTCAGACAGAGAAAGGCAAATTACCATGTGATCTCACTTAATATGTGGAATCTTTAAAAAAAACTCATAGACTGGTGACTTCAGAGGTAGGTGGGCATTGGGGTGAAGGTGGTCAAACGCAAACTTCCAGTTATAAAGTAAGTCATGGAGATGTAACATACAGCATGGTTAATGGTACTGTTAATAACACTCCATTGTATATCTGAAAGTTGCTCAGAGAACCGATCATAAAAGTTCTCCTCATAAGAAAGAGAAATATGCCTATGTGAGGTGATGGATGTTAAAGAGGCGATTGTGGTGATCATTTTTGCAATGTATTCAAATATCTAGTCATCATATTATACACCTTAAATGAATATATTATGTAGATTGTATCTCGATTAAGAAAAAGCACCAGCTCTGTATCGATGAGACACTGAGCCTTCCAATCACTATGGGTGGTATCTGGGACATGACACTGAACTTGTTTGGCCTCAGTGTTCTTCTGTTAAAGAAGTATCTCGTAATATCTATACCAGAACTGTCCTGTGGGGTTCACATAGAATAATGAATGCCAAGTACATGTCCCTGGGCCAAGCATAGAGGAACTGTCAAATCTACATATTACCATCATCATTACCCAGCCCCAGAACATCATGGCTTTCTCTAAACTCCTAAAGAATGGATTTTCCTTTACTTACACTAGATGACAAACTTTTCTTTGTTTCATTTCTGGGAGTTATACCCTTCTACCTAGATGTCAGTTCCCCCAGAGTATCCACTATGTTTTAGATTTCCTCTGAACTCCCTTTATCCCCCAGAAAATAGGAAAACATTAGGAATGTAAATGCCTAAGAACCACTGATCAGTCACATTTGAGAATCAACAATTCATGCTATTCAAGTGAATACGGTTTTATTTATAAACCATAAATATGGTTCATCTATTTGGGCTCAAAACAAAAAAAAAGATAATAAATTGTCATCATCTTGTCCTTTGCAGAGGTGCAGGGAATTGAGTATTTTTAACAACAAACGTATATACATAAACATAGAACATTAAAAACATTTGATTGCATGTAGGATAACTGAACAAGAATAGTAGAGACAGCAGATACAACACGCTGTATAAAACCTCCATAAATATAATTATTATCCATTTTAAAAGTCCTTGATTTAAATAAGAAAAAACTAAACTATGATGTTGCACAGGGAAAAAATGTAACTTATAAAGTTAACTTTCTGAAACTTGTTCACTGAAATATTTTGACAAGCATTAATACTTAAATTCTCTGAATTTATATTAAAAATTCATGCAAGTGAACAAAGAAAGTAAAACTTGCCACTACCTGCTCTTGGTTTTCTCATGGGATACATCTGTGGAGCCTGTGACCCCATGGTGAAAAGCATTATGGAGAACCAGTGATGACAAGAAAAGGCTCACTCCCCTCCACTCAGAGATGGACTAGAAGTTTGCCGCCATGTGCCATCTAAGCACAGTTCCGGGTGTGTGGGGTAGGATAACTGGAAGTAGTTCTGGCAAGGAGTCACCTACCTCTCTGGCACAGGTGGGAGTCTCAAACAGAGACTCACTAACTGCTCTCTGGAAGCCACATTCTGGTTTGAAATCCCAGGTGTCTTAGGATACAAGAAGGACACAGGGCACAAAAAAGGGGTTACAGTCTGAAATTGAGAGGCTTCTGTTCATCGATGAAGATTCACAGAGACCTTGAGTCCTGAGCGATTTCCAAGTGAGGCACCGGATAGAAACTTCTGAGCTCCCTAGAGGGTGTGAGGCAGGTAGGACTAGCCCTCAGCATCTGCTCCAATGAACGGCATCTGTCCCTTATGTCTTGGGAAAAGGTGGTACCAAGAAGAAAAGTTTTCAATGATGAGGCCACTTCTAGAACTTTTCCTGCTTAGGGAAAAGGTGTTTTTCAGCAGCACATACTGTGCAGACCAGAGCTCTGGAAGTATAGAAACTGCTCAGTGGAGCAATTTTTCAAACTACATATTTGCAGAAAGATTCTTTGCAAATGTGGCTTTATTTATTTCTTCCATTAACTCTGCAAGAGAAAAAGAAGGGCTTTTAAAGTCGCAGAGCATAGTGGTTACCAGCATACATGCTGGAATTTGACTCCTGAGCTTGAATCCCATTTTGTCCCATACCACACATCTTAATGACTTTGGCCAGGGACTCAACCACCCCAAGACTACTTCCTCAGCTGCAAAATTGAGTAAATTCATTTCTTCTCATAAAGTTACTTGATGGCTAAATATAATGATGATGATGATGATGTTGGTGGTGGTGGTGGTGGTGATGATGACGATGATGATGATGATGATGATCGGGAAATCCCCTCACCATGTGCCTAATAAAAACTTCAGGAAATCTTCTCGCTCTTAAGGATTCATAGAGGTCTTGTGATCCTGGCTGAGCCACACTACATCTCAGATCCCACAAGGCTGAGCCCTGATTGTCTCCACTTCTCTACAGCAGAGGGAAAAAAACAAAACAAAACAAAACACACACACACACACACACAAACAAAAAAAAAAAAAAAAAAGCTTCTTCACTTGCTGAGAACACATCAACACACCTCACATCAGGAGTGGTATGACTGGGTCAAAATAAAAATTGTCACACGGCTTATACTCTGCCCTGTGTCTCAGGGCCTCCGTATCAATTGGGCTGTCCTGGGTCTTCCACAAGCAAATGTTCAAAGGAGGCAGAGGGGTGCCTGGGTGGCTCAGTCAGTTAAGCGTTCAACTTCAGCTCAGGTCATGATCTTGTGGCTCCTGAGTTCGAGCCCTGCTTCAGGCTCTGTGCTGACAGCTCAGAGCCTGGAGCCTGCTTTGGATTCTGTGCCTCCCTCTCTGTATGCCCCTCCCCCCTCAAAAATAAATAAATATTTAAAATCATAATAATAAAGGAGACACAGATGGCGATGAAAGGCCAGCCGTAGCACCTTGGTCTCACCTATCATCCCATTTCCCCTGATCAAAGCATAACACTATCCTCTAGAAAGATGGGGTTCCCTTCTCCAAATTCCCCTTTTAAAAATCTATTAGGAGAGCATGCATCCCTTTATCTTGTGAAGGCCTACACAGTGTCGAACCTTGGATGAAAGCACCTTCCAGGCACATAAGAGGTAATTACACCTGTTGGGGCCTGAGTGAAGGAAGGCTTTGGTTGAGAGATGCTCCAAAAGAAAAGATGTCAGGATAGGACCCTAAACCTCTCTCTGCATGCAGAACTTTCCAGAATCCTGGCCAAATACATATACTTCACAAAATGCTCGACTTCCTGAAGTCCCTCAAGACTCTGAGCCTGACATAGAGGGGAAATAAAAAGGAAGATAGAGTCTAATCCTCCATCTCAGGGAAGGGACACAAAGCAAGCCATCGTTGGGCAATCAAGAAACCCCTGGCTTGTGCGGACTTGTCATTCTGAGTTCCCTTTGCTTACATTTTCAGAAGTAATAATACATCTAATTTTACAGCTCAGAATTTTCTGTATTACTTTTTCCCATATGACTAAATACATATTAACATTTTATTACCACCTTCTATTCAAGTATCACTGGTGGATAAAGGCAAAATAGCAATACAGCTTTCAAAGAAAATGCATATTTGATACATCTACATAATTAGCTGGGAGTGGTAGCGCATCTTAACGAAACTGCAGTTAAATTGTAAAATCAACTTCAACTTGAAATGGAATAAGGAAAATGCAGGCTGCAGCATTTCATTTTGTGGGGCTGACAAAATCGAGCTCTCCACAGAGTCCCTGTTTTCGTAGAACACGAGGTCGAGGCAAGCACATACCTTGTGCTGAAAACGTGTAGAAAGGCTATAACAAAACAGTCAACCCAAACTTGGCGAAATACTCACAGCCAATATTGCCTTGTGGATTATTTATTATTGCCCTGCATTATTTTTTAATGCTGTTAGTATGTCCAATGACATTATTTTTAAATCACTAATGTTTTTTTCTAAATCAAATTTTGCTCAGGAAACACAGAGATCAAAATGAAGGGACTACCAGAAGTGAAGCCAGAGCAGACAATGGGACCACTGGGCTGAGAGTCTGTGCATGAGGCAAATACATGGGTAGCTATGATCGTGAGTGGCTTTGTACCAAGTGCCATGGCCCTCCCTTAGACAGACTTACTCTTCCTAATTTACTAGGAAAAAAGTCAAACTGGAATATCAAAGATCTTCCAAATAGGCACATTCAATAGATATATGCTTTCCTCAATGATTTTTGTATTTAGTATGTCTATCTGACATTCATTGCAAACAATTTCTCATTGGACCTGTTTTTTAGAACAACTTTGCTAACAACACCTCTCCTCTCTTTGGAACAATTTGCCTACAGGTGAGATGCTAGGCAGGTAGATTGCTCCAAATGACACTCCTCATTTGGGTCAAGTCCAAATGGCTTTTTTCCGACCTTCAAACTGTGTATTATCACCATTCCCCGCCCCAGGGTTCTAAGAGCATGCTACACTTGTGCTTCAGAGCAGCCCTTTGTATTGCAAGGAAATAACCACCATGCAATTTTCTGTGTAATGCTAGTCTCTCTTGTCAATTTGGAAGCCCCACGAGGACGGGGACATTGGTGGTCGTACTCATCACGGAACCCTCAGAACCAGCATGGTATCTGGCAAATGGTAGGCAATCAGTAAATAGCTGTTGAATAAAATAAAGAATTACAGAATCATGAGTGAATAATGAAGGAGTTGTAAGTGAGAAAGAGAGAAAAAGAAAGAGAATCAAGTTAATATTTCTTTTACAATTCATTGAGAAAACACTTAGAACTCAGCGGTTTTTAAGGTTCCAGTCATTAGAATCAACGGTCTTTCAAGATGACAACAGGTGAAGACGGTATCACATAGGGGCTGACATTGTTTTGTGAAAAGGCCCATGAGGTTGCTATCCTGCTTCGTTACTTCTAGCCTTCATTATATCAAAAATACTTCCCAGAGTAAAATAATAAAAAAAAATTAAGCAAGGATTAAAACAAGAAGACAAAATACCATCTATTCAGACTACCCACATAAAAAAATCCAAGAAAATCAATAAATAAGTCATTATAATTAATAAACCTGTTCCGCAAAGTTGTTGGATACAAGAGCATTATATTCTTTATATTAGCAACAAACTATAGGAAACCTGATTTTAAAAAGTTACATTTACAATAGCACAGATAACAGCAATGACTAAATGTAATTAATATACATAAGGCTTTAGAGTAAAATAAAAGAAACTTATTGAATGTCATTAAAAAAAAAAACAAATGAGAAATATAGCATGTTGATATAACTAAATGCCCAATAGTGACTCTTACAAATTAATCCAAAAAAATCAAAGCAACTTCAATCAAAATTTTACCAGTGTTTTTCATGAAACATGGCAACTTTTTGCTAAACCATATGTATGAGTTATAGGTCACTATCTTTCAAAACAATTTTAAAGTAGAAGAAATGACTTAGCTTAATGGGTATCAGGCTTCCTCTCTAGCTGGAGATTAAAGAGTGCACGCAGGTGAAAGAACAGACAAATAAAACCAAACAGAATAAATGGCCTTAAAATAAATTAATGTACCTATGAGAGCTTCGGATATTGTAGGCTACAAATGTGTAAGCAAAGGATGGATTAGTCAATGAATAGTGCGTGAATAACTGGCTATCTACATAGAGAAAGAAAAAAATCAGATCTCTGTTTGCCTTCAAACAAAACAAACAAACCAAGAAATTTCTGATGGATTAATAACTTAAATCAGATACACATTGGAATTTTTAGAGTACAATATACAGAATAATTGATGACATAAAGATAGGGATCTATAAAGGAAAAACTAAACATATCTGAAGACATGAATATTGAAAATTTTTATAAAACTTATCAAAAGCAAATGAAAAGAGAGCTATAGGTGGGAGAAGGTATTTGCAATCCATACAACCAAAAAAAAAAAAAAAAGGATACTATATAATCTACAAAAGGGACACCTATAAATTGATTTGTAAGAAAAGACAAAATATGCAAATTCTACAAATAAACAATTAAAGAAAAAGAAACTTAAATGGCATATATATTTTAAAATAGTTAAAACAGTAATAATCAGGGTACCCAAAATTATGGCAATAATCTGCTATCATACTATGGTGACAAGATTATCAAAATTCAGCAAATCTGCTGCTTTTAGAATGTGGGTAAATAAGATCAAATACATAATAGGTAAGAGCACAAACTGATGATTTATTTAACGTTACACAGCTGAAGACAGATATAACTTACAACCCAGCAATTTGATCTTGAGGTTTATATTCTGGGAAAACTCTTACACATTTTCCTATGGTAACACACATATACTTATTATATTGAAGCATGATACACACACACACACACACACACACACACACACACAAACACACAATTACCTCTTCATTATCTTGTGAGTTTTTTAGGTCATATACTATTCACCAGAAGAGAAACAGTGGACCCTTCATAAATGTTTATTGAAAAAAAAAACAAATTAATAGTATATAACATGTTAAATGTGCTACAGACTCTAAATTGTCATTCAAAAGCATTTGTTTATTGTGGTACATTTCATTAAGAAATTTAAATGTTGGAGTGCTTGGATGGCTCAGTCATTTAAATGTCCAACTTTTGATTTCAGCTTAGGTCATGATCCCAGGGTTGTGGGATCAAGCCCCCTGTCACAATCCATGCTCAGCATGGAGATTACGATATTTTCTCACTCTCTCTCCCTCCCTTACTCTCCCTCCCTCTTTCTTCTTTCTCCTCTCTCACATGATAAGTGGATGGGAAGAAAAATGATAAAAGAATTGAGTAAAGAATTCCTCATTCTTGCTCAGAAACTTTACTCCTTTTGATTTCCCTCTTTCTAGATCATCAGTCACTTTCTCTCCACTAGATTATCCCTGTTACTATGCCAATATTCCCTATTATTGTGGCCTCCAATCTTTTTAAATTGTGATCCACAGTACAAGATGCATTTTATATTATGACTCAACATACACCTATATATGTGTGTATAGCTATGTAACTATTTGTAAATATTTATAATACATCCCATAAAAATAAAACTTTTAACTTTAGCACATGATATGTAGTCTGGTATTCTGTTTGATTCTAGCTAAATTCTTAAGTGATGAATGCACCAATGAAATTATTTTAAGACCACTATGCGTTCACAAACTTCAGTCTGATAAAATCCACTCTAGGGTATCATTTTTTAAAGCAAAACAAAAACTTTCATTACTCCATATGCCCTCCATCAGCCACCCCATTTCTCTGCAGCACCTCATTTCTCTGCTACCCTTCTCGGCCAAACATCTCATGAGAGATGTCAACACTCTCTCCACTTTTTCCCTTCCCATTCAATAATTCCAGTCACTCCCACTGTCTGCCCCAGCCTCTCCACTAAATCTCTTACAATGATCACCAGCAATCCCTATGCTGCCAAATCCAATGGACACATTCCAGTCATCCTTCCCAACCTCAAAATAACCCTCAATTGAATTAGCTCTTTTGCCACACTTAAAAATTCACTCATCTCTCGGCTTCTGAAATAGTGCTGTCACCTAGTTTTCCTACGATCTCACCATGACATCTGTCACCTTTTCCTACCTTGCCCTCCTCTGCTTTTCCATACTTGAGGATCATCTGGCCCCAACCCTGGAACCTATCCTCTTGCTACTTTATATTCTATTCTAGATGCTGTCAAAAAATAGGTTACATATCATCTATTGTCTATAGGGTCCCCAGTGTTTATCTCCTCTAGAATGTTCTGATTATATATATATATATATAAAATCAGTTGCCTATTTGACATCTCTATTTGTATATCTTCTATGAGACTCAAACACAAAACTTCCAAACTCATGTTTTTACCCATAAAGCCATTTATCTTCCAGAATTCTCAGGTGCTCTTGCCAGAAATCAAGAAGTCTTCCTCCTCTTTATCTATCTCTCCAAATAATTCACCAGCATGACTTGTCTCTTCTCTCTTCAAACCATCTCTCAAATTTCTTTCTTACACTATTATGATCCTTCTAACTAATCACCCACTATCTCACATGTCACCACATATCAGTATTCCCACCACACACATCATTTTTCACAAAGCAACAAAACTGATCTTTTTAAAATATCCATTAGATAATACCATTTCTTTCCTCCTCTTTCAAGCATACATTCATAAAGCCTGGCACTTACTAAGCACTCAACACTTTTTCTTAAAGAATGGAGAAATAATGTATTTGTCATTCAGCCTTGAGGGAGACAAAAGAAGCTGAAACAAATGTTCTGGAACTCTTTTCTTACACAGGAGGCCAGTGGAAAAGAGAGGGGGAAAAAAGGAATTTATACAAAAGAGCCATTTCTGGAATGTTCTGACGCAGTTCAGTGAAGCCAATACCACATATCTTCTCAAATTATTTGGAATATAAAAAAACTGAATTGTCAGTCTATGTACATGCAAGAGATCTTTCAACTATTTAACAGAAATGTTAGAAATTAAGTGGGCATGTATATTCATCTCCACGTTTCTGGGACCAACGGAAAATTTGAAGATGGATACTAACAGTTGTATAATAGCATGGATTGTCATGTACTATAAATACTCTGTATTTCATGGAATCCTCACCTCCCAAAAATGGCATTTTAAGATCATTATTGCCTCTAATTAAATAAGAAACTTGGATTCATAAATATTAAGCAACATATCCAAGAAATGTTTTCAATCCCTGCTGAAGTCCTGCACTACACTTTCTATCCCTAATGGTGGAGAACTTGGATAACTACCAGAATATCCAGAACAACCCCACACCTGGTAATATAAGATGTACATGAGGTCCTCCAAAAATTAAGTCTATATTCAAACATGCATAAAACAGGACTTAAAACAGCATTGACTATGTGATCCATGGAGTAAAAGTCATTCTGAGTGAATAAAGACATAAGTGAAGCAGACGGAGTGTCTGAGTTCTTATTTCATTGTTGATGAACACAACATATCAACAAGAGAGTCAAACACAACAAGACAGGCAGCTTTTGCTTAGGGGCACCTATAAGGAAAGCAAGGTAATGAAGCATACCAAATCAAGATACCTGTGGCCTTTTTTTGGTGTTTCAGAGGGAAAATGTGATTGGAAAAGTACATCAGAGCACTTCAGTTTAGAGAAACTGTCCAGTTCCTCACAGTTAAAATCTACTAAACTTAGAAGATGACTCAGGTTTTGTACTTTAAGAATGAGGCTCTTCTCGGGGTACCTGGGTAGCTCAGTCAGTTTAGCATCCAACTTTGGCCCAGGGCATGATCTCACAGTTCATGAGTTTGAGCCCCGCGTCGGGCTCTGCTGACAGCTCAGCCTGCTTCGCATTCTGTTTCCCTCTCTCTGCCTCTCTCATTCTCTCTCTCTCACTCTCTCTTTCAAAAATTAATAAATATTAAAAACAGAGAAAGAATGAGGCTCTTCTCTGTACTGTGTACTGGATACCACTAATAACATTTCACCGGTGTGGAAATTTATTAGAATGTACGGATAGGGATTGGACAACGCTAAAGATTCGAGTTTGAATATACCCCTTAACGTTTCATGAATATGACAAGTTCCTTATTATCTCAGCTTCTATTTTCTGATCTATTAAAGGAGTATGCTAAAACAATGTGCAACATAATTATGGAGAAACTGACTAGCAGAGGCTCAGAATATCACAGGGCTCCATGCCCATCAGTCTTACTGAAGAAACAGGCAAGGCCTTTTGGTCTGGATTTTAAGTGAGAGAGAAAAGGATACACAATAATTCCATTTTGTTCCTGATACAAAGTAGGATGGCATGTTGGTCATGTGCAGGACACACACTAATCACACTATATACCAGCACCTATAGCTACAGCTACACTCCTCACTGGTATTCAGCCTGGGATAATTCTAAATAGCTCCTCTATGAGGTAGGATTTTACTGAATCCAGCAGTGCGCTCCCTCTTCTCTATCAATCTGGAAGAAATGCGTAGCGTTTAAGAGGTGGGCAGCTGGTATGTTCCGTCTACTCTGCCCGTATCAGTATGTGATATTTTATGAAGGGGGACACTGGCATCTAAATGTGCAGACCAAAGGCAGTCAAGATGGTAAATGTGTGACTACTGTGTACCTTGTCATTTTACACCGAAGGTTCCTGGTTTCTTACCTCTAACTATGGCCCCATGCAACTGAGTAGGTCAGTTTTGAAATATAACCTTAAATCATCCCAAATGTCTCCTGAGGGCCTGTGCCGATGAAGGGCCACGCTATCAAGCCAGGGGGTGTTTTTATGGAAAATGTTACAAAATAATAACAACTGCTTAGGTTGTTTGGTTTGTAGCATCATTTCTCTCAGTGTCCTGGTGGGTCAGGTGACTTGGGAGTCCCTCCAGCCATCAGGATTTTGTGTCATTAATTTGTTTCTTATGTCACAATTATCTTGACTCCCAACATGGGTTTGGTTAAAATCACTGTCCAAATGTCCAAAATTGACTCTGTGTGCATAACTGTGTACTTTAAGTATTCAGTCTTTTAGATACTTAGCAGGGGTGAGTATCTATAAAGAGATATTATAAATATCTGGAAATGGAACTTTTTCCTCATCGTGTTGTCTGTGTAAGCCATAGTGACATAGTCAAAACCGAGTCTTTTCCATTCTGAACCAGAATGCAAAGGGAGAACATCTCTTCAAAAAGCACCTTCAAATGACATGAACTGAAAGCAGAGAGCCCCTAAGTCTGACCATGAATCACAGCTGCAAGCCCCGTGTTTCCATGAAAGGAGTGTAAGCCAGAAGTATACACTCCTACCTAATGCAAGAGGCACAGAGTGAGTAGAAAAATCTGCACAGGCACTGATTTGCAATTGTCCACAATTTTTCAATAAATAAATACTTCTGTTTTTACCCCACAGTTAATGCCCAGACTCTACAGGTACGGATAGTGGGTACATACAAAGGTAGTAGGATTTATTAAGGTTTCAGAAGACAAGAATCAAAAGGTGAGACAAATATTGAACAGGGACAGGAAGCCTCTGTAAACCCTAAGACAAGGCAATTTGGCTTTTAGAGAAACGAGGTGTGCCAGGCCTGAGGTAATGAGATCTCCGGAGTAACATTTTATCTGCAGACAGGCACAAAGACAAATACATATTTGGCAATCACAGACAAGATTTGGAGGTTGATTTGAAGCCTTGTTAGCCAGTTTTTCTTATCTTATATAATAATGGATGTTTTGTCCCATTAAGGGTAAGTGATACAGTGAGAGGAAAATAAAAGTAGGAAGTATTGCAAGATGAGTATTTGTCCAAAAAAAATGTTCAAATTTGTCAACAATTCATTATACGTGTCTGTGCAATTTCATAAAAAGGTTTTGCAAAGGGCTCCAAGTAAAGGAAAATGATGGTCTATGTAACTGATCAGATCACAATGCTGGTATCGTAACCCCCTCCTAAAACCAGAGGAAGGAACTTTATGAGGTCTCAGACCCATACGTATCCTGAGGGCAGCCATATTTATTTCTAGGAATACAGATACTACAATATGGAATAATTGGTCACCCTGATACTTTAGGAATTTGAAATCCATTTTCCCCTTATAGGATTATCTTTGTTGAAATCAGAAAAATATCAATACAAGAAGAGATCATTTAGGTTCTTCTTGGCTTAGAAAGCAAGACTAAAGGGGCACGTGGGTGGCAAAGTCGGTCCAACTTCAGCTCAGGTCATGATCTCATAACTTGTGGATTCAAGCCCTGCATCAGGCTCTGGGCTGACACCTCAGAGCCTGGAGTCTGCCTCTGATTCTTGTCTTCCTCTCTTTCTGCCCCTCCTCTGCTCATACTCTGTCTTTCTGTCTCTCTCAAAATTAATAAAACATTAAAAAAGAAAGCAAGGCTAAAAAGTAATTTGCTTTATTATATATAAAAAAGAGTGCACTTGGGAGTAACATACACATTCCTTTATCTTTTCCTGCCTCACTGGCCCTTCTCTCTCTCTTTTTTTTCCTCCTTTCTTTCTCTTTCATTTGGTTTTCTTTCTTTCTCATCTTTTCTTTTCTAAACTATAAGAGTCCAAAGGATAAACCAAGAAGCTTTCTTCCAATGGCAGCAGAAATAGGTTTTTAAAACATGGTCTCTGTCTTCATTGTAACAGAAATTATTTGTTCATGGAGAACTGTTTTCTGATGCAGAGCAAAGAAAACAGTGGAATACTGGACAATATTTAGTTTTAGTCTGAATTTTCTAAATAACATTGTCAGGATGTACTTTAAATATCTAAACAAATTCACAAATTGAATACAATTATTTTAAAAGAAGAGGAAAACAGAGGCACCTGGGTGGCTCAGTCGGTTAAGCATTTGACTCCTGATTTTGGTTCAGGTCATGATCTCAAGGTCATGATATCAAGTCCCGTGTCCAGCTCTGTGCAGACTGCCTGGAGCCTACTTGGGATTCTCTTTCTCCCTCTCTCTCTCTCTCTCTCTCTCTACCCATCCCCTCCTCTCTCTCTCTCTCTAAGTAAACAAATACATACTAAAAAAAAGAGGAAGAAAACAGAATAGCAACTATGCTCCCTTTAGACCACTTAAAAACAAGAATAAATTTTAGTAATTTTGCAACAGAAATTATCATATTGCAATGCATTGCATTAATTTGAGATTTTCTTTCAGGTTGCTTATTAACCAGATTTCATACTCAACTGTTAGTGCTTGCTACAGATGTAAAATTAGTAAGTTAATATATTCATTTTTAGAGCTTTTGGTGAATAAATTATTCTAATAATATTTTCTCTTTTATTCCTTTATTCTAGAATGATTATAAGGAAGAATCTACTGGAGAGGCACGCAGGTTGGAAACATTAATCATTTAATGGTTTTCTTAGATTTATTTTGATGGTATTATATACTATTTTCCCTGATGGAAAAATTCCTTCTTTTCCTATTTGAATTTATGACTCTTTTCTTACCAATTATATCAACTACAGAGAAGTTAACACCAGTATAAATCAATAAGGAAGTCACAGTTTCTGAATTGGCCCCTGCCTCTTACATCAAAGGAAATACACACAGCAAAATACACAGGGACAGACTGCACCTGAACTGAAAGGCCAGGGAAGCCCATACTGCCTGAGCTGGAGCATTTGATTCATTATCCATGCTTGAGACATTCTCCTCCAATCTCAGGATTAACTAAAAATGGGTAAAAGCATTATTTCCAGCTTCACATTTTAAAAGCCATCCTACATTTTATGACACTACACGTCTAGTTATCTTAGACACTGTCCTCAACATTCAATCCATTTGTTCATTCAGCAAATAATTTTTGAGAATATACTTTATGTCACACACTGTTTTAGGTCGTAGGAATATATAAGTGAGCCACATAAGATCCCTGTTCTCATAAAATTCATATTGTAATGGGGAGAGGAGGACAATACACAACACACAAGATTAAGAAGGTAAACTGCACAGTTGATTAGAAGGTGATTCGCACTGCAGAATCGAGAAGCAAACCAGGGGAAAGAAAATCAAAAGTGGAGGCAGTAACAGACTGCAGCTACATGGTGTGCTCCCTTCTCCGCAACAAGAGGCCGTTGCATTAGAGATCTGAGGAAGCTAGGGTATTCACATGTGGACATCCGTCCAGGGACTCTCAAGCAGAAGACACAGCCAGGGCAAAGGCCTGAGAGTTGGTGAGAACAGGACTGGCGTGTCCAGAAAGATGCCGCTGAGGATAGCAAGCAGGTGGGGAAAGAGCAGGGAGAAAAGGATCCAGATCAAGGGGCTTTGTCATCATAGGAAGGACTTTGACTTTCACTCTGAGGGAGACAGGAGCCACGGCAAGGCTGGCCCAGAGCAGTGACATGATGTGCTCTTACATTTCTTCTTCTTTTTTTTTTTTTTTTTAACTTTTTTAAAGTTTATTTTTGAGAGAGAGAAAGAGCACAAAAGAGGGAGAGGCAGAGAGAAAGACACACACAGAATCCAAAGAAGGCTCCAGGTTCCGAGCTGTCAGCACAGAGCCCAACATGGAGCTCAAACCCACGAACTGTGAGATCGTGACCTTAGCTGAAGTCAGACACCCAATCAACTGAGCCACCTAGGGGCCCTGGTCCCCCTTACATTTCTAAAGGGTCACACTGACTGCTGTATTTAGATTAGAAAAAGCAAGCATAGAAGGAGGGAGACCAGTTAGGAAGCTACTGTAGATGAAGGAAAGACGTGACAGGTGGAGACAAGGGATGGAGAGAATGTGGTCTTGTCGCTTATTGACATGTGTTGAAATTATAGCTAAGAGCTTTCTGGATGCATGGGTGTGGTATCATGCATGACAGAAAGGCATGGATGGCAGAAGTCTCTGCCTTCAGCCTTGGAGCTCACGAACTGACCATTCTCATTTCTCAGAGAGGAATCTACCTAAACTATAAACTTAACCATTCCCCCCTATGGCTTACAACGACACTCCAGTGGCATGCTATAAAACTGAAAACTGCACACCTATATGATCTCAGTGTCTGCTGTAAAGTAGATAGAAAAAAAATTAAACCAAAATAAAATAATCCAAAACTTTTAAAAAAAAAAAAAACCCTGAAAACTGAAGTAAGTTGTACATATGCCTTTTGTATATCACTTGACTTTCCTGAATGTCACAACTGTTTTCTGTCCAAGTGGAGATAAGCATGATTATGTCATAAGACTTAGGGGAAGGTCAAATACAAAAATATATACAAAAACTTCTTCTGTGCTACATAAATCTACTGATTAATGGAAGTATGTGTATTTTAAAAGTGTAGGTAAACTAAGCTTCAAAAGGTTATTGTAAATACTTTGTAAAATCATACTTAGAAACAAAGAGAAATTTAATGTTTTATCATCTAGTATCTTCCCAACCAACTTGCAAGACAGCAAGTTTGGAAAGGGTCTAATCACTGGGTTAGGCATGGTTATGTTTCCAACAAAATGCATTTACAGTAAATATTAGTAAAGAAGTTATCCCTATCAAGAGAAGGTCATGGAATTAAGGCATCCAACTAAAAGTGCCCGAGTGAAGCCAGTATCACTGTATTCAATTTGGGTTCCCCAGTTGCCAGCTCCCTCCCCACTAAAGTGGACTCACATGAAGGCCTGTGTTATTTAGAAGTCATAAATTAACAATATAAGTAGATTTAAGACATGGATGAAGCATCATTTATTAAAGTTATCATCAATTCTTTCAAGCATGACCATGATTTTATTCAGTTTAATTTTTGCCTGCTAGTCGTTAAAGGCGTAAATGAAATTTATCTTATATGAGCACGTATGAATCTATTTGGTAATTAAAAACTCATTTCTTCAGATTGTGTTATGACTCCCAAAGAGGAAAACATAAGAGGTCTATGTAGTCTCATTATAAACTTGAACACTTTTATAAAATGTCTTGACCTCTCCAAGGGAAAAAAGTGTTTCTCAAACAATAAATTTGCATTTTAATACAATGAAACACCACACCATTATTTTAACTATGTGGCATTAATTTTAACTACCCATTTGGTCAAGTATGTGTTAGGTGTTTTTTTAAAAAAACAAAACATTTAAGGGCACCTGGGTGGCTCAGTAAGTCAAATGTCTGACTCTTGATTTCAGCTCAGATCACAAACTCACGGTTCATGAGTTTGAGCCCTATGTCAGACAGCACGGAGCCTGCTTGAAATTCTCTCTCTCCCTCCCTCTCTGCCTCTCCCCTACTCACTCTGTCTCTCTTGCTCAAAAATTTAAAAAAACATTTAGAAAAAACATTTATTTCCAGAGATTTCATGAAAATCTAGGCATGAAATTGATTAAAATATTTCATCATAATATAACAATTCCAAAAAACTATAACCAAAATTAGCAGTGGTCCCAGCATTAAACTGTGTCTTAAAATGCATAAAAATATCATATATATATAAAACATATATATAATAAAACATAGCTTATCACAACTAAGATATTAATTTTGCTCTTGAAAAAATCACCACGTATTTTTTGCGATTTAAAATGCAACTTTCCATTTTCAAAAGAACCAATAATATATAGTTCAGAATATCTCAACTATTCAAAATTGTATATTTGAAAACACTGATGCATTTCTTTCAATAGTCCTGGGGTGAGTTTTGGAAATCATTTTATTTCATCATATTCCTCAAACTCTACTATTATTTTTAGAAAAGATACTCATCAGGGCACCTGGGTGGCTCAGTTAAGCATCTGACTCCTGATTTTAGCTCAGGTCATGACCTTGTGGTTCATGAGATGGAGCAGTGTGCACCCTGCTTGGGACTCTCCCCCCTGTCCCCCCCCACCAGGCTCATTCACACACTCTCATGCTCTCTTTCAAACTAAATAAATAAATAAATAAATAAACATTAAAAATTTTTAATTAAAAAAAAGAAATCCATTAGTTGAGTCCTGAGATTTCCCAAATACATTTTTTACAAAGTACAAATTTTATCCTTCACATAAATGAAATCTTTTCATTATTAACAATCATTAGAGTAGCAATATCCTTGAAATCTGAACATGTGCTTGTCTTTAAAATCAGTTTGCCATGCTATGGTTTTTTAAAAAGTGGGGTTTTTTTTGTTTTGTTTTGTTTTGTTTTAAGAAAAAGGGTAGCACTGCTTGAGGTACATGCTTCTGCTTTCGACTAGGCTCATTTCTCGGGATGACCCAGGTCATTCCCTCCCGAGAAAGGAGGGAAAGCAGGAAAGAATTAATCTTCATTAGGTTTTTCTCCTATGACACACCCTGTTGAAACACATAACACTTTGTGTCATTTACTCCCTACAGTAGTCCTACAGGTAAGACAGCAGTAATATCCCTTCCCCAGATGAGGAAAATGAGAGTCAAAAAGATTCAATAATAGTAAACAAGTCACACAGAGTCAAGTGGCAACATCAAGACCAAAGTTCAGGTTGTCTGATTCCAAAGACACAGGAGATACCTACTCACGGACACCACTCAGAAATGTGAAGAACTGAAGACACCAGCACGACGCCAAGTTCATAGGGGTCAGAATGGCCAAGCTGGGAGGTAGGAATCTAAAGAGCTGCTTCCCAGACAGGGAAAAGAGTTTCTGCAGTCATGTTGAGAAGCATCTCTAACTGGACTCACCCAACATTAGATCTGATTAAAGTGTATCAACACTACATTTCAACTCTCTAGATTAGATTAAGAGACTACCTGTTTGATAATGAGAAGACACAGGCTTAACCACCACCATGTATCTTACTTCTTAAACCTGGACATGGGAAGCCATGGCCTTCATCCCTCCTAAGAGATCCTGGCCACCATCAACCTCACTAGAGCAATGAGCTCCAGAGCCCAGCCCACCTCCTCAGGAAAGGAGGAGAAGTTGTTGCCACTGAAACTGAAAAGATGCCCAAGCTGAGACCACGTACCATCATAAATGAAGATGTAAAAACCACCGAGGCCTGCTCAGGTCACATGTGAGGGAAGAGACTGAGCTGAGATGACACAGTCACGTGCCTATGAAAAAGATGAACCGGTAGTCTGGTTCATATTTGGTATAAAACACTGCACTGAGTTCTTTGAGGACACAAAGACAAACCTAGCTCAAGCTCTGCTCCCAAAGAGCCCAAAGCTAAAGAAAGATTATGCATAAATAAACCACATACTAGCAAATAGCAGTGACATTTAATAAAAGTCACAGAACATACTGTGCTCATTTGACATCTCTCGTGGCCCAAGCACAATGCTGTATGTGACTCAGATATCATCTTAATTCTTCCAAACCCAAGAACATATCACTTTGATACATAGACATACATATGTGTGCATATCACTTCTAGTTCACACATGAGGAGATTGATATTCAGAGATACCAGTTATCACAGACATACATACATATCACTTCTATTTCACAGATGACAAAATTGAGACTCTCTTCGATACCTGTGTCAGAAATCTCATCTAGGCCATTCTCAAAAATCTTACCCAGTTTATTAAAGAATTTAGATAGGTGATTTCAAGGAAGAATAGCTAATTTAATTATTTCTGCTTTTTTTTCAAACCATGCCTATGTGACTACATTTATGCTAGGTATCATTTTAGATCTACCCCGAATTAGTTTTAACAAAAGTACAGTATTGCACTATTTGGCAATGTTCCAAAATGATGATACAGAAAATTCAGAATTCCAGAATTATTCATCTATGCCACACAGATGCATACAAGCCCACCCACACAGCTACCACATTCTCTTTCTTCTCCCTCTCCTTCCTCCCCTCTCTCTTTTTTCTCTTCCCTCCTCCCTCCTCAGCCCCTGACATCCTTCTCTCTCTTATTTTCTCTATAGGCACATGGGCTAGACATTATTACTAAATAATCAGAAACGTCAGCAGAAAACACCCTCTCATTTTCTAAATATTCACTCATAATGAATACATGGAATAAGGATAACAACCAATTGAAAGATATATTATAAATATCTCATCCTCTTTGGAATATAGTCTCTTGTACCATTGCATCATATTGTAATGCTATTAATTTTTCATTAAGCATATGCTTCAATAAGTAATAATATTCTGACTTACTACATTGTGACAGAAGGTAGAGTGTGGGGGAAACAGAGATCCATAAACCATTTGGTTACCTCATTTCAAAAAATATTGGCCACATTTTCCTGGAATTCAGCTGAATGACAACAGTCGAAGGGATATACTATAGACTTCAGATATGCATTACGCAACATTTTCATGCCTTGTGTAAATATTATGACATGCCACCAATGCTTCTAAACAATAGACAAAATGCTGTGACAAATACTCTGTTCCTAATAGCCATGAGACACATTATCTATCACAAATACGCTAACACACTGTATGATATTTTAAAACGTTTCCATCATGTTAATACTCAGACAGTTGTCCTCTTTTTATTCTTGAAACTTGAAAGCAGGATCCTCTTTAGCAAAGCCACTTATTATACGTTAGAAAGCAAGAAAAGAATTTCTGAAGATGTATATAAAGGATCATGCCCAGATTGGGGAAGGGCTCTCCAGTTAAGAGGGCCATCTGAAAACAGTTCAACCCTTCTAACCATTCTTGCATGGGAACAATCAACATAATACAAAACCAACATCAGTACCTCGATCTAGATAAGGTGAAGGATCAGAAATTACAAGGACCTCCATAAGATTGGAATATCGAAGAGCCATCAGGGAACCTACAGAAGGAGGTGCTGTGCTCCCTCCTCCAGCGATAGAAAGTAACTGAAAGAACATGCAAATATTTCATGACATCCTTAAACTGAAAGACAGAAGCCAGTACCCATGACAGGCAATACAAGGTCAAATTAGAAGAGAAATTTTTCCATTAGTAAGCAGTCACAAGAAGCAGAACGCATACAACCAGCCTTCTCCTCCATCCTCCCTCAAAGCAGATGGCCACACCAGCATAAAGGCTATGTGGAGGGACCTGCTGAACTGGTATCACACAGTGGAGATTCCTTCGGGAGTAAGCAACCACAGCATGCACAAAACCAAAAAAGCAACTGAGGACCACCACTGAGCCTATGAGATGATATTACAGGAACACAGGGACTATCAAGAGAACAAAAGAAACACCTCTCTCTGAAAAAGATTTTCTATAGGAATGTGAGAATATTGGAGAAACATTCTCTTGGACTTACCTTCCTTTATCATAACACCAGGTTTGAGATTCATTACATAATCAAAATATTTTCTACAAAATACCAAAAGAGAGCATGGAGAAGGAATGGTTGTATTAGATGAAAAACACGATGAGTGAAATTAAAGCTATGGAGTTAATTAGGAGAAAAATCAAATGCAGGGGGGAAACTGAAGGAATCCATCTTGAGTTCAGTGTGGATGGAAGAAGACAAGAGAAATGTTGATAGAATGGGAAATACAGGGAAGAAATATTCAAGAGACCAAACTCATACAAAAAAAAAAAAAAAAAAAAGAAATCCGGAAAAGAGAGTGTACTAGATAAAACAAATGCAGTTATCAGAGAAATAATAGAAAATAATTTTCCTCAGCTGACGTACGATTTGAGATTCCAGGACAGGACTCAAAAACAAATAAACCAAAGAAAGTAAACCTCATTAAAATCAAGACTTTTTCATCAATGATTAAAAACTCCTACAGGTATACAGAAAGTAAAATGAGGGCAACTTCAAAAGAACTGAACTAGTTTCGAATGTGACTTCCTTACAACCAGATACTGGAAAACAAAGGAAATGAAAATGCTCCACTCTTTTGAGGGAAAACAAAACAAAACAAAAACAAAAGCAAAAGCTACGACCCACAAACTACATAAATACCCAGTGCACGTTCTTGATTAATTGAGAGTGTTTAATAAGAGAAACAGAAAGTTAGTCTCACATGCAAATTCTCTCAGAATATTCAATATTTATCTTTCCTGCAGGAAAAAAAATCATTCAAGGCACAATTTACTTAACCAGGAGAATAAGTTAAAAATCCATGAATTAAAAAATCGAGTTTGAAAAGAAAAGAGAAGAAACTGGGGAACTGGATAAAGAGTTCATTGGCAATGATTTCCTTTCATGGTATCTGTAACCTCATGCAATGTCCAAAAGTAAATCTTCAAATAGCTCTATTACATATACGGTAATAGCAAGTAAAATCACAAATACAAATATACAATATTATCAACAGGAAAGGAGGTTTTATGGAGAAACCTAAGAAGAATAAAACGCACGTTAAAATCACTATTTCAGATAGTAAACAGGAAAGAAAATCGCAGAACTTTGGGCAATTTAGGAGTACTTAGCTTTGATTATAAAAAAAAAAAAAAGATCCCTTTGTACACTATCGGGAAGAAAACTGACGGGACCTGAAGGAATAGTCTAGCAAAGCAGAACAAAAATCTTAGGGTGATACCCTTTGAGCCAGAAATTATATTTTTTTAGTGTGTTCGGTAAAACACAATTTAAAACAGCAAAACTTAAAACAGAGACCAACAATAGGCAATTGGCTCAATGAAGGATGGGTGTTTCAGGAAGGTAAGCAGAGCACTGGGGAAATCTTCATATTAAACAGCAAAAAAAGGGGGGTTCAATATGGTACACACATAAATGTATAAATATTAGAATTATTAGGCTTCTTTACACAGTACTGTATCTTCTATATTATTAGTAAAGAACATGGTTAGTTTTATAATCAGGAAAATTAATATTACAACAACAATAATTTACAAAGGCTGTGGCTTATATTGAGAGCATTATTAAGTATGTTTCTCTTTTAAGGGAAATGGCTTGATCTTGCACATTTGACACTAAACTTGGAATTAGAAGATAAGAATTTGAATCACAATCTCAACTACTTTTAAATAAGCTGTGTTAGTGGAGGCAAGCAATACCCCCTCTCTCCAGGACTTATTTTCCTCAACTGCATTTTGTTTTTACAATAATAGACTTCAACTTTCCTATGTCCTTTTATTACAATGCTAAATACATCAAGGGACAGCAAAACAGTCCAAATGATCTCTAAGTTCCTTTTCACTTTTCTATGGTAAAATGCACAAAATAATAGAAAGTAAGCAGAAAGCTGGGCACCTGTGTGATTCATTTTCAGTACAGGTTACCTCTTCTGAAGGAAGGGGCAGAATTATTGTTATTCTAATGGTAACATAGCATTTCCCAAAGTAGACTCCACACACCACTAGGTTCTCAATATGAACATCTATTGTAAGGTAAGAGCTTTACGATAATTTGGCATAATATAGATTAACAACAGTCTTCTTTACGGAAAGGCTCACAGTGGCTTTAATACATGAATGGAATTCTGACTCTTGAAGAGGGTTAATCTTTTGCCCACAGATCTCTTTTACAATTTGGGTCTCTTGAGGACTCATTTTCTGCAGACACTCAGTAAGAGTTGGTTTCCTACAGACAATATCTATATTTGATCACAATACAGCCATGCCAATGGGTTGAGAGAATGGCACAACAGAATGAGAAACTTGAGGTACAGGGGAAGGCAGAAAAGGAAGAGGTGACAAGGGAGATTTCAGTAAGAGATAACAAGAAGAGCCATTCTATTTCATTTTCAGTTTTAGAAAAGGGGCCTAAAATGTTACTGTTGACAAATGCATTAAATGATTGCAATAATGGAAAGAAACCATTTCTTGCGGTAGAAATAATTTATGATGAGTCATCATGGTTTTGCGAGATTACCAGAATATTTACCTGAAACTGTATTTGTAAGTTTCTCATACTCATCAGAAAAATGAGACCTAGCCAACATTCTTCCACTTTTCCTAGCAGTGCAGAATGGGAAATGGGGAGGTGAGCAGAGATCCATTCTCAAGGAAAGGGGGTAGTTATTCAGTTACATCTATGAGACCTCGCCTCAATGGCACTTGAAGCAACTCCCACTTTGTTGTAAATGCAAATACTCCATGAGTATTGCATGTGTTTCTAAACTGTAAACTTCAATGAGTTCTGGTAAGTGAAATATATTATCTAAGAAAAAATAACTTCATTTTTAAAAACTACTTGGAAATGCTGATGGTTCAGTATGCTTTCAATCAGCTTATAATGATGTTCTCAATCAGTTTATAAAAACTACAGTTTTACTCATACTAAAGAACCTAACTTATAATGGGATTGTCTTCATCCCTTGAAAATAATAATGACATAGAATTTTTTAAAGCAGAGTCTAAACCAGGATAATAAAAAAATTAAGCATCATATTGTGTCTCAATCTAATTTCAGGAGTTTTTCTATGACTGTGCTTAGAAATTATGATGTAATGTACTATTCACTTATTAATAATCATGGAAACTATTTGTCCTTGGGAATGTACATAGTCTATTCTAGAGATTAAAGAGCATATATTATTTTGATTAAGGTAGAAGTAACAGCAAAAATGTAGACTAACTTCATTCCCAAGATAATTATTTCCTGTATCATTAAAATCATCAAAGAGTAGCCCAAACAAGCTGAAACATATTTTCATTTTGGTTTGGTCTGATTCAGGTTTTGGTTTTGCTTTTACCCCTTAATACAACCAGTAAACATAGTTTTATATGAAAAACTCCCCTAACTTAGCCCATTTCTAATTTTTTTAGTTAGAGAAGTTTCATCCATCATAAAGTCTGCAATTAACCTCATATCTTTGGGGAATCCACACTATGTTTTCACTCCAGATTATTCCCACATTAATATTCTGCCATATAACCACTTATTAATAAATCATTGTCATCTTAGAGCCTATAAGCCACCAGATTTGGCTTCATTTGCATCCTTGGAGCACATACTTCAAAAGAGAGTGTTTCCTAGGGGCCAATCTCTATGCTTAGCACTGATATTTGTCATGTGATGTTTCAAAAATCCTATGATTTTGAAGTTATAAGAATTATTTTCTAAGCAAAAAAAGGTATGAGAGATAAGCAAAGTACTATCGATGTTGTAGTGCAAAAAACACTGTTCTTGGAAACAATTTATATACCAAAAACATACATTAACAGTGAAACAATACAGTCTCCAGCAATCAGCTCTCTCGTGCCCAACCCTTCCTGACTGGTTATGGCTCCCTGTTTAGGCCTATGTCATGATGCACTAAATAACATCGTGCTTTTGCACAAATCAGTACTCTGCAAATACAGAAGGGCAATGAAGTTTTCTTAAGTTTTTGACTCATTATCTTTGCTTCCATGTTCTGGCTCCAAACACACTGAGAAGTTGATGCATTTCCACCAATATAATGTTTTGAAGAGCAAGAGTTAAATATCTAGGCTTGCATTTTAGTAGTAGGAAAGGACTAGATGTATTTTATTTAAAATTTTAGCAATGAGGGGCACCTGGGTGCCTCAGTACATTAAGCATCAGACTCTTGATACAGCTCAGGTTATGATCTCATGACTCTTGAAATGAAGCTCTGCATTGGGCTCTGCTCTGATGGCACGGAGCCTGCTTGGGATTCTCCTCTCTCTTACCTTCCCTCCCTCTCTCTCTCTTTCTTTCTCTCCCTCCCTCCTTCCCCCTCCCTGCTCTCACATGCTCTCTCAAAATAAACTTAGAAAAACATTTTAGCAACGAAATTTTTCTTCAAAAGAAAAAATATTATCCTGACAAGTAAAACTTAGCTAATTCCTACTCAAATATTGAAGACAACATAAAAGGTATTCCTGCATAAATAACAATAATGCTTGTAGTAATTTTTATTAACATGGCTGTTATAAATCTCTTTTATGAGAATTTCATCTGAACCCTCCCAGCATCACATAATGGTAAAAAATATGGTAGTTCATGTATGTCAGAACTGGAAAGGTTTTAAAATGGTTACTGCTGTTAATTTCTATCACTGAATTCTCCCTTCTGCCTCAGAATCATATGGTTCATTGGCAAAAGCAGTGAGGATAAGATTAAAGCAATAAAAACAATGTGACTTTGTTGCAGTCTCAACTTCAACAAAGTTACAGTTTCTACAAGAGGATTAAGAATCTAAAGAACCAATGAAACCAGTTTTCTCATATAAAACAATACAGATGACTTCATAAATGAACCATAAAAATATTCCCTTGGAGAAAATAGACTTAAATATCTTTTAGATTCATCTTCACATTCTCCACATTTAACATGAGAGTAAACAGCCTCAGGATACATCTCCCTTCTTCATCACTGCTTAATAGCATAAGCATGACTAACAGTAATAAATTCACAGAATACTCAAGACAGAGGAAGCTTGGAAATAATCCAGGCCTACTCTGCTATTTTACTGATGAGGAGACTGAGCTCTAAAGAATAAAGACAGCAACAGTAACTCTTTGGAATACAAACTCCATCACAAATACCTTCTCAAAATTGATGCCCCACATATTTTCCACAGTATCTAGATCTTCAGTATCCCTCCAGCATCATGTGGCTAAATATCCATGTCTGGTCTATAATTTCCTTTCCGTTTAAAAAAAAAAAAATGTTCCCTTGACTGCTTCAAACTTACACCCTGCTTCCTAGTCAACATAGGTTAGAAAGACTTTCCTGTATATTTTTCTCCACTTTCTCACCTTCTGGCCATTCTACCCACTATAGCCTAGTTCTTATCCATATCTCTCTAGAAGGGCATTTCTCTCAAGGTCATCAATAACTTACAGTTCACCGAAGGACAAATTCCCAGTTCTCTTTCTACTAAACACCTCAGCACGGTCGGTGCGTCCTGTTTCACTGAACACCTCTGGCTCTGGACTTCTATGACTTCTATCTCTCCTCAGGTCCATCCCTGTCTGTCATTCTCTGGCTTCTTTGCTGTTACTTCCTTCTCTGTCCAATTTCTCTGCTGATGTATCTTAAGGCATAGTACAGGGTCCTCTTTTTTTCACTATCTATGTATTCTTTTCCTAAGTGATCTTGTCCTAGATGGCTCTATGCTAACAGCTTTCATCATCTATATGCTAATCATTGTCATGCTTGTAGCTCTAATTCGAGACATATTGAACTGGACGCTTAACAAGTCCACTTGGGTTTCTAACGGACAGCTCCACTAGAGCTCTCAATTTGCCACCATCCAAAAAATGCCCCTCCCCCTAAGTCTTCCCAATTCTGTCAACAGCACTATTGTTGACTACCTATTTCTATAGCCAGAAACATAAGAAGTATCCTTGATTCCTCCTTTTCCCCTCACTCCCTCATCCAGTGTATGATTCATAAGGTCTGTATTCATAAGGTCTATATGATTCCTTCTGTCTCTGTACTATGTTTTGAATACATACTGCATCACCATTTCTGCTCCCAGCATCCTAGCTGAGGCCACCATAACATCTCACCTGCATTACTCCAGTCGTCTTTTGGCTGGGCTCCCCTCCTCAAATTTGTTCTCCTACTCACCCATCCCTAATATAAGAGCAAAGCTGTGTCTTTTATGTTAAATAGGTCCTACCCCAGAAAGTCATCAGTGGTCTGCCACTGCACATAAATAGATAAGTCTTTCCTTACCAGGGTATAGAACTCCTCACATTCTCTGGCTCTTTCTGATCCCTCTAACTCCCAACCCCACCTACCACCACTTTCTACTCACCTCTGTGTTCTGGCCACGTTAGGCTTTTTTCAAGTCAGCAGTCAGATCATGCATTTTACTAGCTTCGGACCTGTCACATTGCCTTCCTTCCCCTGGAAGGGTACTTTCCTCCCTTCTTGGCAAGTCTTCCTTTACATTTCAGGTTAATAGTGACCTCATAAAGGAAGCTTTTCCTGCTCAGTACTCAAAGCAGATTCTCCATAATTTTTTTAATGTTTATTTATTTTTGAAGGAAAGAGAGAGACAGAGGGTGAGTGGGAGAGGAGCAGACAGAAAAGGAGACACAGAATCTGAAGCAGGCTCCAGGCTCTGGGTGGTCAGCACAGAGGCTGATGCAGGGCTTGAATTCATGAACTGTGTGATCATGACCTGAGTCAAGTCAGATGCTTAACTGATGGAGCCACCCAGGCACCCCTCCATCATTTTGTTTTTATAAACTCTGCAAATCTTCTGTGGTTTTTATTTCATTTCTTACTACTTACAATTATTTTATTCATTTTGTGGCTTGCCAATTTCCCCCCAGTGGCTCCCTCTTACCTAGAGTGGAAGTTCCATGAATACAAGTCCTTACGTCTACTTACTATTATATCCTACATTTACACACACTTACTGAGGAGAGACAAGATACGTCCCTGGGCTCTTCGCGCAAAAGACTAACTCACGCTCCATTATAATGCTCTGTAAGTCATGACATAGCAAATTCTAGCTAGATACCCTGATTTTCAGGACAAACTAAGCTTCATTAATGAGATCTTATTACCCCACTGTATTTATTGAACAGCACAAAGTTTTCAGATTCTTTTGACAAGGGAAACAGACATTAGCAATAATGAAACAGTAGCAACTTCAAAAACCACCATCTCCATCACCCCAGCCACCAAAAGCCTCTGGTTCCATTAGCCTGAAAAAAGAAAATACCAAAGTTGCAGACAGTAAGTGAAGAAATCTTGGTTTCTTCTCATTTTTTTCCCTTAAAAAACAAAGGGTGGTAGTGAGTGGTGCTAACATAGTCCTAGAACTTAACTGGGTTCATAGTTTAGCTCCACCACTTAATCAGATCCACCTCTCTGAACCATCTACTCAAGAAAGCAGCAATGACAATACTTAGTTCAGAGCATTTCTGTGATTTAAACAAAACACTATACTCTAACCTTTGTACACGGCTGATATACTGAAATGTCTTTTGGGTAACCCTGTTGTTTTTCTAGTTTATTAAATCTACCATTTTAAACCAACTATTATCTTAGAAATTACTTACCATGAGACTGTTATTCAATAACAACCCAAAAAGTGAAACATATATTTTGATTCATATACACCTCTGCTCAGAACTATCAGTCAATACAAGGTATTTTCACTGACTTTCTCAATACCACCAGGAGATGTAGCTAGATTTCTTTGGATAGCAAGGCTTTGAGATGAATTTAACAAGTGATTTTGAAGAGCTCATTATTAGTAGCTTCTGATAATTTTCTTGTCGTATCTGCTGCTCTCTCGCTTGTAATTCACATATAATTTTTCCAGTGTCATTTATATTGATCAGCAATGCTCTTATCCAATTCTAAAATAAATTTAATCAAATTTTAGCTGTACTACATATCCTCCAAAAGCCATTTTTGCCACACATATTTGACATTAACTAGAAGCTTTATACATTCCCCAATGTCAGTTCATTCATCAGGTTGTCTTGGGTATCTATTCTGGGCTTTATAGATGTAATGTTCATTGTTTCTAGAAGTTACATGATGGGATACTGTGATACGATAGAAGATAAAAAGTTTGTTTTCACTAATCTATTATTTAAAAATATACTACGATATCCACCAAGGCTGAAAAGAATATTTTTCCATAATCCTATGTGCCATTGTCTCTTTAGCCATAGTAACCAACTAATTATGCAATAAGAATTTCTCATTAATAGCTGTGGAATGAGTAAGACATTGTGCCAATAACATTATATGTTTTTCCTTCCTTGAAAATTATTAAAAGACTTATTGGTTAAGGGCAGTAAGCTTTGTTTCCAAGTATCATGTTAATTTTCAAAGTTTTAAGGTCTTACCCACAAAAATATCATTTAAAGATACATAGAACTGTGTCATTTTCATTAGACTTTGCATATTTAACATAAAAAATCTTTTTTAAAAGATCTTAATTTTCATGACTTGTGCCACATTTATCATTTCAAACTTTTGCTTAAAGGTGAAACTGTTGCAGCGGGCCTGGGGGGCTAGTCAGGTAAGCATCTGGTTCTTGGTTTCAACTCGGGACATGATCTTATGGTTTGTGAGTTCAAGCTCCATGCCAGGCTCTTTGCTGACAGTGTGGAGCCTGCTTGGAATTCTCTCTCTCCCCTTCTCTCTCTGTCCCTCCCTTGCTCATATTCTCTCACCCCTCCTCCCAAATAAACTATTAAAAAACTGAAACTATTGTTCATTAGTCAACACTTTTCTCAATATTTTTACTATTCACATTTACAAATTCTGCAGTTGAGCTGGAAAATAACTTTATTTTTTAAATTCATCATTCTTTCTTCTTAATAATAAATCAATCCCTTTTGAGGGCAATTTTTATTATATCTACTAAAATATTGTGGTTATTAACAAGCTCAATCACAGTCTTTCTGAAATCACTCTAATTTTGTAACCCAAAACTTGACTGAAAATCTCAACGCTTTTACTCCCAACAGAAAAAAAACAATTCCTGGCTCTGTCTCACAATTAACCACTAATTATGTTAATGTAAAAATAAGCTGCACCCTCTCTTTACAGTGATGATGAAATTCATTAGAGATTAGAAAATCAAACAAACCCTGATGGCTCAGTCAGTTAAGTCTCCGACTGACTCTTGATTTCAGCTCAGGCCATGATCTCACAGTGTTGTGAGTTGGAGCCCCACATGAAGCTCCGTCCTGACAGTGCAGAGTCGGCTTGGAATTCTCGCTCTCCCTCTCTCTCTGCCCCTGCTCCACTCACTCTCTCTATCTCAGAAATAAATTAATAAACTTAAAAAAAGGAAATCAAATGAGAGGTTAATGTAAAAAAGATAACGCATTTCTACCCAGTGGGTATATTCAGGGCACTCCCGCTACTAATTGGCTCCCTTACGTTGTAAGTTGCAATTTGTTGCAGTGATTTTTGCCAAGTATGCAATTCCTGGTAAGGATTTATGTAAATATTTCCATGCTATGTTGTACTATATTATATGGTTTTATTCTACTCTATTTTACTTTTCTTTTACATTTTAAAATGCTGACTGTAATCTACAAGACTGATTTTATGCCTCGCTCTTGGGTCACAATTAATACTATCAAAAACACCAATTCATGTTCTGTGATGTAGTGGACACTGAAGGGAAGCATCAAAATTTCATACACTTACAGTAACTCGGGCATATCATTATTGAAAGCATCTGCCTTGAACACAACAATGTCTCTGACAGTACTTCACCTCCTTTCTTCCTGCTTCCCACTCACTTCCCAAAAACATTCCTGGAGGTAATCTCCCCAGTCTCCTCCTATATTTATAGCTGCTTCGCTGAGTTAGAGTTCTTTACAACAAGGAGAACCATATTTCTCTAAAAATTGTTGGGATGTGTTAGAAATATTAATGATAGTGATTATATAGACTTGAGTGGTTGTAAATTCACAGCAGATAAAAATTACAGGCAGACCTTGAGTTGAAAACCAAGGACGGTGCTATCCATGCAAACCTCTGAAGAGGATCCTGGGCTGCTCTGGTTGTCAGGCTCAGCCCAGGTCACTTCAGTACAGTCCATGCAGTGGGAATACAGAACCCCCCCTTCACTGGCACATCTTATGTATGTGCATACGTTTTTGCAAACTCTTCCTTAATATGTTCTACACATTTTAAGATATTTCCCCTATTGCCTCTGCTATTTAAGAAAAAACACATTTTTGAGAGTGCTGCTATGAACATGGGGGTTCATGTGCTCCTATGCATCAGCATTTCTGTATCCCTTGGGTAAATTCCTAGCAGTGCTATTGCTGGGTCATAGGGGAGTTCTATTGTTAGTTTCCTGAGGAACCTCCACACTGTTTTCCAGAGGGGCTGCACCAGTTTACATTCCCACCAACAGTGTAGGAGGGTGCCCGTTTCTCCACATCCTCGCCAGCATCTAGAGTTCTCTGATTTGCTCATTTTAGCCACTCTGACTGG